>NC_052516.1:25660749-26344362 GCF_014356525.2 Nilaparvata lugens
GTAATAAACAAAATATTCAATCTCAAACAGGGAAGTCTATTATTAAATCATTAAAAACTATATTTTCTCAATGAATAAATTAATATAATTGATCATCATAAAATTGCATAGTTGCCTGTAAAGTTGGTATACGGGCGAAAGTTTTACGTGACAACGACTTTGAGTGGTAAAATAATTTTAATGTGAATATTCATTCCTATAGTAGGAAGAAGGATGAAATAATAGTAACAATTTAAAACATTTATTTATACAAAGAATTATATTTAAAACATAAATTTATACAAAGAATCTCGCACTGAATTTCATATTAACAAAATTTTATTTTTACCTTCACACATCCTCAACAAAATCACTCTGTCTCTCTCGCTCTTAGGCAGGCTAACTGTGCTCGATTCAATTTTTTACATAGCAAGTCGCGCTCATTTTTTCAAGTTAAACAAATTATTATTGGCTGAGAAACGATTTATACTACTTTTGTGATTGAAAACTACCACAACATTGTGATTACTACAACATAACCTATTCACTTATACCTATTATACTTACACTTATACCTTATTCACTTATACTTATTCACATAACCTATTTACCAAGTAGTGGCGCAGTCGCAGGAGATTGCTCCGTTTCACTCTCTCTCCAGGTGAATGCCTTCGGGTTGCTGCTGCGTTGCTCGCCACTGCTCCTATTCGTGCTCTTTCCAGACGACCGTGAACCGAAACGAACGCTCTCACTCGCTCTCATTGTGAGCGCATAACGTGGGAACGTAACGCAGTTTCTTGAAGTGTCACCCGGCAAACCAATTTATAAGACGTTGTCACGTCAATAATATTCAAGTTAATATTACTTCAGATATGCGGGTATCAGCTGGGCTCTATGTAAGGCAGTGGCAAGACAGAGATTGACAATGTTGTAATCCTATCCTTCTCCACTGCCATTGTAACGTGGAACGTGGATCTCACTACACGCTTAGCCCATCCCAGAACCTTCTCAAAAATATTTTGGTAATTAATTATAATTTTACATTGTTGAAAACGATCTGGCAACCTTACAGAGCTGGACAAGGATAGTGCTATGTGCTATGTCAAATGATTAATCAAAGACAAAATAGAATACTTCCGCCTTATTGACCGAGCGAAGTGAGGTCTAAGATTCAAGTCGCCGGTTTGGCATTTCTCTTAATGTTTAAATGTTTGAATGTTTAAATGTTCATATGTTTAAATGTTTAAACGTTTAAATGTTTATATGTTTATATGTTGCGCATTTACGGCGAAACGCGGTAATAGATTTTCATGAAATTTGACAGGTATGTTCCTTTTTAAATTGCGCGTCGACGTATATACAAGATTTTTGGAAATTTTGCATATCAAGGATAATATAAAAGGAAAAAGGAGCCTCCTTCATACGTCAATATTAGAGTAAAAATCAGACTATAGAATTATTCATCATAAATGTAGACAATAAATTGCATGCCTCATTGAATGCAATTTCTATGCACTATTAAATAGGATGCAAAAAACTTATAACAGTGCTCGTCTGGGCGCCTAGATATCTTCTGGTTTTCTCGTGCTAAATTCCGGAAAGCGTTATATGATAATTAAATCTTGTGTTAGCATGATCTGATCAAATGAATAGTTAGTGTATCAGTGTGGATGTGCTTATGGTTTTGTACGTCGTTATAACTGCACGAGGTCTACTGTTTACAGAACTACTAGTCTATAAGGATTGAGTTATAAACATTTTGTTAATAACTTTGGTCTAATCGCAGCTTTAAGGTCTTTGGCTCCAATATTTTGTTTTGCAGTCATGGCATTATTATGTATGCCCATTAGTATCAATATTCTCACCTTCCAAAAACCTAATTTAATAGGTGATTCAAATTTTTTTTCAAATTTATTTCTCAAAAAACATACACAATTATAATAATCTAATATTATAACATCTAAAAATAATACAAGAAAAATACTATTAAATATATAAAATGATCCCAAAACTGCAGTATATTTTTTTTATGTCCATCTATGTTTAAGGAGTAGCCTACAAGGTAAAACCTGTGCGTAGACCTAAGTTGCAGTAATATATTTATTCAATATAAACTAAGAAATTACACCAAAATAGGAACAAAGATTAGTGGAACTTACACACAAATATAATTTTGTAGATTAAATTAGATAAAAGTTAGTAAAACACAATAATTATTATTCTATGATAAAAAAACAAAACATAAAAACAAGAAACAGTTGGTGCTTAGAAGATTTTTTCTTCAGTTTTATTTGATCTTATCCATTCCTCAATCTCGCAATTTAGTTTTTTGCTCCGGCTTGTATTGGCAACAAAATGAGAAGGAACAAGATTTATTATCCTCTGTGATAAGTAAGTGAATTGTCTTCTACATACATTCAAATCCATCCTGTCTTGATGGAATGTTTCTCTAATAGGACGTGAATTTAAATTTCTTTCACGAAGAAGAAATTTATTTTTATTCTTCTTAATATATATATTATCAAATTTTTTATGTACAGCTGTAGAACAGTTAGTACTTTGAATTCATTGAAAAGATCGCTTGTAGGATAAAGTCTGGGTTTGCCTAGAATTGTTTAATATATTTTTGAATTATGAAAAGTTTTTCAAAATGTGTGTTCAAGGCTCCACCCCATGCTCTTATTCCATATTGTAAGACAGCTTGTGCATAAGAGAAGTAGATTAATCGAGCTATTTTCAAGTTATTTAGTTCTCTAATTTGATGAAATTTATATATTAGAAATTTTATTTTTAAACACATGCTGTTTATATGAATATTCCATCTCAGATATGGATCCAACAGTATTCCCAGGTATTTTACTCGGTCCTTTTTTCGAATTCCAGGACAAAAGCAGTGATTTGTTGATTGTTGACAATTGCAGTTTACTTGGTGTATTTTAATACTTTCTATTTCATGAGGTTGTGTTTGGGCATTGGGTGAGAAAGTCATGAATACGCTTTTAGAAGCATTTAAAGTAAGCAGATGTTCATCGAGCCATGATTGTGCTACTCTGAGACCATTTTCTGCGCTAAGGCGCACGTCCTCCCAGGAATTGCCAGTGAAAGTGAGAGCGGTATCATCAGCAAAGGATAGGATTGAGCAGTTCCCAATTTCAACTTTAAGAATATCATTAATATAAATTTGGAAAAGTATTGGTGATAAAACAGTGCCTTGAGGCAGACCATATTCAGTAAGTTTTTTATTGCTCGATAAAGTATTCAGCGTAAGTAGTTGATACCGTTCAGTTAGATAACTATTGAATAGTTTGAGAGGTGAGCCTCTGATTCTCTAATAATCTTGACTGAGATACAGTGTCAAAAGCCTTTGCCAAGTCTAAGAAAGTTGTTAAAGTTTTCTTTTTACTGTTGAAGTTTTCAATTATTCTTTCCAAAAAGTCGGATATTGCATCTTCTGTTGATATGCCACTCTTAAATCCATACTGATTTCTATTGATAATTCTATGTTTATTCAAATAACTTACTAGTCTCTTCTTTATAATTTTCTCCATTATTTTAGCTAAAATTATTTATTAAACTTATTGGGCGATAATTTGAGGGGTTTGATTTATCACCTGATTTATAAAGAGGAACAACTTTAGCAACTTTGAATAGTTTAGGAAAATAACCTACCAAAAAACATTTATTTATTATCATTTTAAGAGGCTCTACAATATAGGAAGCTATTTTTTTCAGACAGACAGAACCCAAATTGTCTACTCCAGGAGAAGAGTTACTTCTGAGAGAACTGATTGTGTCTATTATATCATCATTGTTTGTATCAGCCAAATAAAATGAATTGAATGAGGGGATTGACGAATCGGCATGAGTACGTTGTCTAGGTCTGTTATTTATTATTTTATTAGCATATAATTGACCTACATGCGTGAAATGGTGGTTTAGAACTTCGGGATCTATATTGGGCATTTTTTTATCTCGCTTTATATTCAATAAATCATTGATACACTCCCATGTCTTTTTCGAATTGCCTCTGCTTTGGAGTAGTATATTATTATAGTAGTCATAATTAGATTTTTTATCATGTTGTTTAATGTGTTTCTGTAGTTTTTATAAAATGATTTGAGAAAGTTGTTTTGAGGCTGTTTTTTTAATTTCTGATGCATTTTATCTCGTTTTCTTATTGACGTTATTAATCCTGCAGTTATCCAAGGCTTGAGAGGCTTTAGTTTGTGTGGTACAATTTTTATTTGGGTTGCATTTCCAATCTCAGTGGATAATGCATCAACGAATAATTCAACAGCATTTTCAATATTTAAATCAAGTTGTGATGCAACCACGGACCAATTGTACTTCTTAAGATTATTTATCAAATCATGGTAGTTTATAGATTTTCTAGTGTTAACACTTGGTTCAGTTCTACAAGTATTTTCTCCAAGACCAATGTTTATACAAGTCAGATAGTGGTCAGTAATACTTGTTTTCATTATTGATCCAATAATAGACTCACAAACATTTTTTCTGTAAAATATGTGATCAATACATGATTGGGATCCGTTTATTTCTCGAGTAGGTTCATTAATGTAATATTTAAAACCATTTGATGACAAAAGATTGAAATATTCATTAACAAAGTTTGTGTTACTGTTTATATCTATGTTCGTATCACCGATGATTATTATGTTTTGACTATTTTCATGTTTCAAGTAATCAATGCAATCATTCAGACTATTGAGAAAAATTTGCAAATTAGAAGAAGGTGAACGGTAAATAGTAACTATTGTGAATTTAATATTTTCATCAGGTATACTGACACTCAGTATTAGAGAATTACATTCGAGTATAAGAGAATTTATGTTTTCAACATTGAATGTGTTCCTAGTAAAAATACAAACTCCATCGCATTTATTCAGTCTACCTGGTACACTATGAATTGAATAATCATTCAAACTGTAATTAATTGTGCTATCGTTAATCCAAGTTTCACTAAGTGCTATAAAATCAAATTTAGTATCACAATTCCCTAGAATATATGCTAAGTTATCAAAGTTTCTATTCATACTTCTTATATTCATGTGACAAATATTCACAAATCTACATGGCTCAGTGGTATAATTTTATTATCAAACGAAAATCCCAATTAAATGCTGTTAATCACCCCGAAGACTTCTGTTACTTCAAATATTGACAGCAGGGCAAACAGCTAGATGGAAATTCGATGAGCGCTACTATACAAAAATTATTTGTCAGCCCTGGAATTATTTATTTATTCTTACAATAAGTAGTACGTATCATTGAAATGATAGGGGCAGGAAAAATAAGTTAACTTTGTGCTGTTAATTGAAACATACATTGCAGACTAGCAGGTAACCCGTGCTATGCAAGGGTCTAATTAAAAACTTAACAAACTGATAACTCTTTAAGAATTGGAAATAGGCATAAAACCATCCTCGGTAAATTAAGAATTTATATGCAAAATTTCAAGTTGATTAGTTCAGACGTGATGGTGCGTCATTCGTGAATTTCCTATCCCGTACGTGTAGAAGCCTGTTGTTTCCTTTAATATATTATAGATTTAGCTGTCTCATGAGTAGGGCCTGTTCAACAAAATCATCTAGAAGTCTTGTAAGGCCTGTGGCACACTCGGCCACTATTATGGAGGGGCCACCATGGTATCATAGCATCCATCATATAATCGAATGGGCGCATGTCACTCTTCGTTTTGGACTACAAATTTGTCCCTTCACTCCAATAAAAAAAGACGTAGTGAGTCAATTTTGTTGGCCAGCGAAATCTGTATAAGTATAATAGTTCAAAGAATATGGCCCGGTTGCACAAAAACCGGTTATATTCTAATTGTGATTGGTTCTCGTGGAATTAATCACAATTAAAATTTAACCGGCTTTTGTGCAACCGGCATCGTGTGTTAATTGATAAGAGCAATCGAAAGTTAACTCCGAATATACAAAAACTAAATACCACTCAAGCCATTACATCTATGGAGTTTCCAAAATTAATTTCCGTGACGTTTACTCCGTCAATTTTCAATCAAATGTCGCATTCTGATTAATTATTATAGAAATCACTAGTACTCGCTTCTTACTTTTTATTTAAACACTATTCGTTTCAGCACGCATCCAAAATTAATTTTGACACTTGAAAATGGCATGAGTGCGAAATTGGTGTGTAAATAAAAATGTAATGAGTGATTTCTATAATAGTTAAAAAGTTCAAGTAGACCTATTAAAATACTTTATCAGAAAATATGGAACAATCAAGAATTGTCCCATTCTGAATATGTTTTAATATTTATAGTATTTTATTCGATATGCTTATTTTCAGAATCTAACATCAGAACTGTTGGAAAGATACGATGTGAACGTTATATCAGTGGATTGGGGTAATGGATCCAGTCCCCCCTACACACAGGCAGTAGCCAACATCAGATTGGTCGGAACAATTACTGCTCATCTCATTCATACTATGAGTGTAAGTTTAGAAAACTATTCTTATCTCTATGTCGTTGAAGCTCTTCTTCTTACTGCAGTCTATCAGCTTTTAACAAAACTGCAGATTTCAACAAAGTTTTGCATTGTCGAAGTTCTCTATGTTTTGTGTTTTTTGTAATCTCAAATAACGTCAGTAACTTTCTTAAATTTCTTGCAGCAAACGAGATCAATTTTAGGATCAGGGCAATAATTATAAGACGGTTTTATCAGCTAATTCTAGATGATTCATCCTTGTTTGTGCAACTGAGATAAGCCGAATTTACATTATTTTTCGACTATTGTGAGAAGTTGATTCTAGTTCCCTCAAATGAAGTAACTTTAATAGATGGAACTTTAAAGTACTTAAAAAAGCGTTCACACAGGGCAAGTTTGATTAATCTAGTGGAATTGAGTCAAGTAACTCGACCAAAGTAAAGGCGACTTTAGACACGGTAGATAGAGTCTTCTTCTTACCTATTTTTAGAAAAATAATTCTTGACAGTCTCATAAAGCTTTTCTGTCGGATTTTAATAATCAAATTCTTTTCCTCTTATAGTATAACTTGTGGCCGGTTCCCGAGCTGGCAATTTCCCTAAGTTCTAGACTTTAAACAGCTGGAGTCAGAAAATTGGCTTTCCAAAACGGGGTTAAATTAAATTTTGAAAAACTAGAAAATTTAACACAAAATAAAATAAGGTCAAAATAGTGTAAAGTTTCAGCTATTTTGAATTATTTATAATGTTTCATTCCGTCAAGGAAAAACGTTTCCAATTATAGAAATGAGAAAATAAATATTATCATAAAAACTACGACTACGCCCCGTTTCGGAAAGCCAATTTTCTGACTCCAGCTGTTTAAAGTCTAGAGCTTAACTAAATCCCGAGCTCAGAAATCGACCTTTAATCTTTCGGATTCGACTAATTAAATTATTTTCTTTTAAAGAATTAGCCTACTTCTTTATTTGATACATGGCGAAGTTTGGACAGTATTTCCGCTTTACCACTTTAAATCTAGTCTGGAGACATCTCAATAGAATATCCATTCAATCATTTTTCCCCGCAATTTTCTTATCAATTTTGTCTGGTTGACATTGCAATATAATCGTTTGTTTACTAGTAGTTAAGCGTGGAGATTTTTTTAAATGTCTCCACAAATTTATTGAACCTTATCAGCTTCAGATTACATGTGACATTTTACTGCAAGAAAAATTTATTTCGGACAAGTTCAAGTGTAAAATTTGGCCTTGTAATAGTTTCGAAATTTTTTGTTGTTTTGGACTAACCTTGAATTCATTTTGGATACGAAATTGATTTGATTAATCATTATTTTTAATGTAGTTTTTAATCTAATTAAATTTCTGTTTTACTTTTTTACCACCCTTCCTACCCTTTCTTCTCTTCCACCTTCACAAACTTCGTCTAACTTCTTCCTTTACCTCCTCCTTTTTTTCTTCTTCTTTATACTCTTTCTTATTTTCCTTTTCTTTCTACTCTTTCTTATTTACCTCTTCATCTTCATCTACTCTCCTATATTCTCATCCCTTACATTACCTCCGCATATTTTTCCCTCTTCTCACCCATTCCTTCCCTCCCTATTCACCTCTTTTTCATTTATTTTTCCCCTTCTTTCATTTTACTTCTATTGTTTTCCTGCTCTTCCAGTATATATTTTATTTTTGTATTTATTTTTCTTAGTAATTTTAAATTTTAATTTTCCAGACTTTGGTTGGTTTGAAGGCAGAATTCTGTCATGTGATTGGTCACAGCTTGGGCGCTCATTTGGCTGGTTATGTGGGTTCTACTTTGCAAACGAAATTCAGACAGAAACTTGGACGAATCACTGGTAATAGTCCCTTCAAATTCTATGTTTATTTTATAATCCTGAAGCTGGGTTTTCGTTTGTGCGTAAATGCCGTCGTCAACCACGACAGGGAGAGAATCTCAGATTGGGTAGATTTCAATCTGTCTACATAACCCAAAAGATTATGTTCAATATTATGTTTTAATGGGGCAGGTTTAGCTTATACTTTTAAATGGCAATATGTTGATATTATTAGAAATGTTTAATTCTCTAATAATAAAGACAAATAATGAAAAGTTAATTGATCAGCTGTTTTAGCACACTTGAAATTTGGACAATATGAATGTCAACAATGCTTGTTGTTGTCGACTGCGGAAATTTACGCACAAACGAAAATGCACCTTTACCTGTACATTTCTTTTCATATGTAGCCTATATTATCTATATATTTTTTGTTTTTAAAAACAATAGATAATGACTAATTTGCCCATGGGTGAAAGCAATAAATTCTGTTCAACCCAATCTAGATTATTACAATCTGGAGTGAACCATTAAACCTTATTTACCTAGATCACTATAAAATCTTGTATTGCATTATGTGTTCAAAACAGAGCGAATCGCGGTGTCCTAATGTAATAAAAGAATAGACTTATTTCAAATATTTTTATTTAATATGATAGATCACATTCGAGTTATTACCAGTTCATTACAATAGTAACACCCGTTTAAAAAAAGATTGTTAACTTTTAATCCTATCCTATACTATCATAGATAAGCGATAGCATAAGTAGATATCCCATGGCATAGGGCGTTTATGTCGCAACTTTTACTGTTATCCCAAGCCGATAGTTCACGTAGTTCTTTTCTATGCTGCTGTGTGACGCTGGTAGTCTCTCAAATTGTGCCGTTCATACACTATCACCCTAACAAAACAGTAAAAATTGACAATAATCGACAGTAATTGGCTTGAGATAACAGTAAAAGTTGCGACATAAATTCCCTATACCATGGGATATCTACTTATGCTATGGTTTCTCTATGATAGTATCCAGTGAGATGAATTAAAACTATACATAGGAATCGGTGTTGCTCTAGAAGTCAGCATCGCTTATAAATAACATCAATACTGGCACATGCAACCAATGCTGACGGTTTTGGTATGAATCTTACTATAGTATGGAAAGGGGTAGAGGAACACCACTGTTCAGTCAGCATTTGAATATAAGCGTTCAGCGATCAGAGAGTGAAATATCAGCGTTCAGCGGGCAGAAGTGAGGCAGCGGAAACACATATCAAACGCCTCTGTGAAATCAATGAGACATCAGCTGGAGCCTGGAGCGCTGAGGCTTAAAATTGGTCAAAGTGTGTTGGCAAAATGTTGGTGAGTTGGTTAGTTCTAGCTTGAAATGATTTCTAACATGATCTCGTATACACCAACTTTTGACTGAATTGAACTCTACATTTTGAGATGTGCTTATCATACTTCTGGCTTTATTATATTGAACTGAGATGTCATTTAAATTTTTCTCATCTTAATTTATTGCTAATCTGGATTTAAATCTGAATTCCTCATCATAATTCAGGTCTTTGAATTCACTCTGTCTTTATTTATTGAAACTCTAGATTTATATGTGAACTATTTTGTATAATTGAGGTCTGGACCCAGCAGAGCCACACTTCAGCAAGACAGACCCAATCGTGCGTCTGGATCCGACCGACGCCAACTACGTGGACATCATCCACTCGGACGCCACGCCCTTCATCAGGGGCGGACTCGGCATGGATGAGCCCATCGGCCACCTCGACTTCTACCCGAACGGCGGCGAGAACCAGCCCGGCTGTGACAAGGGCCTCATGAACTATGTGCAGATGGAGCAGAACAGCTTTTTCAAAGGTCGGTTTGCCAACAATTCGTTTACAATTTGTGGAAAGAATTTTAGTCCATTGCTTGCAATTTATATTGTAGTTGTGATTTTTTAATAATATATTATTTGGATACATGAGAGAAGTACAGAACCAATTTCTTCATGCAAAATTTCTTTGTGCTAGATACATCGGAGATAGAGAGTTCCGAATGATCTAATTTTATAATCTAAAAAAAGGCGTGAGCAAATTTTTCTGTCCGATTACTGGATTTGGCAGAAATAGTTGAAAACTGGAAAATGGAGCAAAATACGAGGTTTTTGGGCCACTCTGTATCTAGCACAAGGAAATTTTGCATGAAGAAATTGGTTCTGGACTTCTCTCATGTATCCAAATAATATATTAATAAATCAGAACTATAATATAAATTGCAAGCATACCCCCTTTTTAAGTCTATATTGACTGGACTATTTGTAGGATATGTGGAAAATAGTATGGAGAGGAATTAAAGTAGTTTTAATTATTGTTTATATTGGTGTATAATTTGTAGAAAGAGTTTGCAGAATTTGTAAAAAATATTGTTGGTTTTGTAGGAATTGAATTGAAAAGGGGATTAATGGATTTATCAGGAAGTAGAATTGTAAAATTTACACTAGACATAGAAATAGATATTTTGAAATTTCTCCATATCAAGGTCCAACCGAAAAGACCACTGATGATGATGCCTTAATTGCATTGAAACTAGTTTGGTTCAAATAAATAATTATGTGAAGCTGACAACATTTTTCCATTTCACCTTCATAAGGAGAATAGTTGTGAAAGTTGGTTTACGAGAAAGTAATGTACAGATGATAAGTGTACAATTCAAGAGAAATCATGTAAAACTCGCAAAAAGTTCTATATAAATTTTGGAAAATAATACACATTTTAACCTTCCTTGCCCTATTACCATAGGTAAGGAAAGTATTGCTTTCCGAAAAAAATTAAGGTACCCCAATTTCTAAATTTCTATACGTTTCAAGGTCCCCTGAGTCCGAAAAAGTGGTTTTTGGGTATTGGTCTGTATGTGTGTGTGTGTGTGTGTGTGTGTGGTGTGTGTGTGTGTGTGTGTGTGTGTGTGTGTGTGTGTGTGTGTGTGTGTGTGTGTGTGTGCGTCTGTGTACACGATATCTCATCTCCCAGTTAACGGAATGACTTGAAATTTGGAACGTAAGGTCCTTACACTATAAGGATCCGACACGAAGAATTCGATCAAATGCAATCCAAGATGGCGGCTAAAATGGCGAAAATGTTGTCAAAAACAGGGTTTTTCGCAATTTTCTCCAACGATTTCGTGAAACGGCTCCAACGATTTTGATCAAATTCATACCTGAAATAGTCATTAATAAGCTCTATCAACTGCAACAAGTGTTATATCTGTAAATATTTCAGGAGCTTTGCCCCATCTATGCAAAGTTTGATTTTGGATTCTCAATTATCAGCCTTCATATACAATTTAAACAAAAAATTTCAAGTGGAAAAGATTGAGCTTGAAAATCTCTGCAATTAATGTCCAGTAACATTTCCACCTAAAATTGAAAATAAGCTTGAAATCCCAGAAAATGTGATTATTAAATTGCAAACTGTTGGCAACTGTTGGTTCTATTAAATCATTCACTACGAAGAGATAGCAGACCTCGTGTGTTTCCAGCGTTATTGACCTATCACCAGCTGACTCATATATTTGAATAGTAGACTTGAGATGCGTGAGTACACTAGCGTCAGGTGATCAATTTTCATAACGGCAAGGAAAGTTGTGTGAGTGCGCCACACCAGATTTTTATAATAATATTGTTATAGGAGGTTTTAGAATATAATTAAGATTTTCCGTTATATTCTGGCTATAGGAATCAATTACTTTTGAAAAACAATATTGATTATTCATTCAAAAATATAGTTTATTAAAATTACATCAATGTGGAAAAATATCCTTATAAGTTCACCAATAAACTAACATAATTAGTGAGAAAGAAACATGTATAAATTACTGGAGAAATCAATCTGATGAGTCAAGTTATCAGAGTATAATAAAGTTCCCCTTCTGTTCCAAACATATCACTAATATTTCATCTCAAATAATGATTTACTCCCTACAAACAAAGCATTGCCGAGTCTGTTTTGTTTTCCTTTGGCAAAAATATTGTTCACTTCTTCTTCTAACTTTTCTTTATTCTCTTGTTTTATATTTGAATTCTCCTCCAAATTTTCAGAGTTTATAGTATCAATATTTCTTGAATCTGTTCCGTTTTTCAGTTGAAAAATTGATTTCAAAAGAGGCCTAGATTCCAACCATGATCTCGACCTTACCATAACTTTTACCAGCCTTTCATACTGTGTATTTCTTAATGCCGGTGGAAGTACATTATTTTCAAAAATAATTTCATTCTTGTTTTTATTCAAATCAGTCACCTCAGAAGAATTCTCCTCATCTGTAACTGTGAGGTCATCCAGACTTTTATTTAATTCCTCTATTTTCTCCAAATTCTCTACCTCGTCAACTATTGCAAAGTTGAATTCAGGTTTTTCGCAAATCATTCTTTGAAACTCGCTAAATTCATCATTATTATCTCCATTTTCTTCTGAGATACTTTTATTCTTTCTTGAAATCAATTCTCTTGTCTTCTCTAGTATTTTATCAATTTCTTCAATTATACCTTCTTTTACTTCGTTACTCGATTCAACTTCTAATTTGTCACCTAAATGTGGAACTTCCTTAGAATTGCCCTCATTGTAATTTACATTTCCTTCTTTTGCTCCCTCTTTAAAGTTTTTACAGTTTTCTCCATTGCTTTCTTCAAACACCATTTTATCTTGCAATATTTCATTCCCACTCAATTTTAATTCTCCTTTAACATTATTCTGTTCTTTTTGTTTCCTTAATTCATTTTTTGGCGTTTTACAGATTTCACATTCCAACATATCAAATTTATGTTTCATCTCTCCTCCTTCACTTATTGTTGAATGCATTTTAACAATTCCTCTACTTTTCAACTTCTTTGTTTTTCTCTTATCATTATTTTCATTATTTATGTTTTGGCATTTTTCATTCACTCTCAAAGCAAAGTCTGATGCTGATGTGTTGTGGAATTTGTTTTCATTTTCCAAAATTTTCCTGTTTGTCTTCATTATGTTTTCTATCGCTCTGTGAAAAGTCAAACCAAATTACGTAGGTATTTTTTTATCATGAAGATAAATGTGGTGTGTTTTTATCCTGAAGCTATGTTCATACCTTGAAATTACCAATCAAATTTCATTTAATAACTAACAATAGAGCTCAACTTGACAATTATGTACAAAATAATGAATTACTTTTTTAATCTATCGTTAACTTGAATTGAGTTATAGTCAAATAAGTACGAGTATTTTATCTTAGGAAATCTTGAAGTAAAAAGACTTGAATAGATATTCTAATATAGTAAATCATACTCAGATCTTTACCATTAATTAAAATGTAATACATTTAAAAATAATTCATGTTCTACGCTTATGAATTCTTCCTGATAAAATACTAAAAACTTAAACTATTCATACGTACTATTATAGAATAAGAATAAACCATTTTTCGCCAATACGTACAACAAATAAAGGTAGCCATTCTTTTCTATATATTTCTATTGTACTATACTTACATCATTTATAACTTTTGAGTTTCTTTTTTGTAGATGTTCTTTGAAATATCTTTTTTTCTATTTTATCAATTCTAAAATCTTATTGATCAAAGTTTTAAACTGGTTTTGTTTACCAACTGCAATGAATCAATGAAAGTTGTACAAGAAATTTGGATTTGTGATTTGAAATATTGTAATTATTATCATATGTTAATCATATTTTATTGACCTTTCAGATTACTGGAAGATTAATATTCTGGATGATTTAAATTAAAATGTATGAATTCAGGGCTAATTTCTTTTATTTATAAAATATATTTATAGTACCCTTTGCAATTAACAAAATAATAGAATAAGAATACAGTAGCCTCTCTCTTATCCGGACTCATCGGGACTGAGGCCAGTCCGGATAACGTTTTTTCCGGTTAAACCGACGTTCCCTAAAAGTCGTTAAATTGGTACGCATATTTTGTAGTTTATAAGCCAATAATGACTTTTACATAAAAATAATAAAACTAGACGCTTTATTATGATATCTGTGAACACAAAACACAAGAAAATAGTTAGTTGCTAAACCTTTTTACATTTGAAATATTTAAAACCAAACAGCCATTATGATTCGTGGCAGGTGCAGAAGTACTGTACAGTCCGGTTGAACCGATGTGCTGATGATTATTTTCCGGTTAAAGAGATGTCACTTCCGTGGAGTGTAGTCCGGTTAAACCGATGTCCGGTTAAAAGGTGTCCGGTTAAGAGAGAGGCTACTGTAGTTATAATTTGTTTTCTTATCCTATTATTTTATTAATTTCAAAGGGTACTATAATTTAATTTTATAAATCTAGACAATTTATTTAAGCTGCGTTCACACTAAATTTATTAACAAAATTTTAATAACTTTATCCTTAAAGATTCTATTAGATTGAACATAACTTATCATAAACATGATGTATTTGTCAAGTTCCGTTCAATCTAATAGAATCTATAAGGTTTAAGTTATCAACATTTTGTTAATAACTTTGGTGTAAACGCAGCTTTACATAATCAATCACCATAAATGTAAAGCCCGGGTCACACTACTCACCATACAGAGTTCTGATCATCCTACTCATATTCGATTTTTCTGTGGAGTTGAGGGGTGGTGGTAGTTTTAGATCACATGACCGACATGTGTGGCATGCTCCATTAGTGTGGTCCTAGTTAGTGAGGTCCACGTTATAATGGCAGTGGAGAAAGATAGCAGAACAACGATGTCGATCCTCTATCTTGTCAATGCCTTCTATAGGCGGTAGCTGATACAGGTTTATTGATATTAACTGTTCATTCTTATTTAAAATAATAGATTCATATTTTATCAAGCAATAAATTATATTCCTCAAACATTGTTGAAAGACGATCTGGCAACAGTGCAAGGCGAGAAAGAGATAGCGCTATGCGCTTTGTTGAATGATAGACAAGGGTAGCAATACCATTGCCAATCAAACACTGCCATTATAACGTGGACATCACTATAGTCCGTTGTCATTTCTAACAATATTGTCATCACTCAAATCACTTATTTAAATGGATCGGAGTGGGGTCGGAAAGCTGCATGATACGTGTGGCCCGGGGGCTGTATAAGGATGATGTTGATAAATCAATGATGTCTCATGATTAGGTGATTCGGAATCCACCTTTTTAGGTCCACTCATCTCTTATTATCATCCGGCTCATTTACCTACGCACAAGCCTAGACCTCATATGGCCATCACCCTCGACAAAATATAGATTTTTAAAACAAAATTCACTTCTAAACTGTTTTTTTTTTCTGTTTCTATTTTTCTAGGGGTGAGAAAATTTTTAGGCTGTGACCATGTAAGGAGTTTACAATTCTTCAACGAGTCTGTGAATACACAGTGCAAGTTTATTGCCATAGAGTGTGATACATGGGAGAATTTCATCGCTGGAGAATGCTTCGAATGCAGTGTAAGTATTTTTCTTTTATTTAATAAAAATTCATTATTATTTTTCTATAGTAAATTGTATGTTTTTATGTATTTTTACAACTTTTTATGAACATTGTAATATTTATTAAGTATTTATTGAGTATTATGTATTAATATTTATTCAATAAAAATATATGTATTTGCTTCATCCAGTAAATTGATGAATTAGTTATTGGGAAAACTAACACTTCTTCTCTAACCAACAAAATTCTGGGACATGTCGCAACACAAATATTGTAGATACACTGCTACATGCTATGTTGATTCTTTGTCGTAGAAATAAGTTATACTGAATATAAAATATTTCAAAATTAATAGCGTATAATTTATCAACGTCTTTGTAGTAGCCTCAAGTCTACTATAGTGAGATTGTTAACATTTCTTATAAATGACACTAAAACTCTGCTTTCATTCAGTCCTGACAGTTTGTAATGAATTACTATAGATTATTAATTTACTTTAGTAGGTAAATAGTGTGATAACCAAAACTAATTTATCGTTTTTTTTTGTAGGGCTTGTGGCAATTTTGTAATTTTATTAATTCATTATTAAGATATTCTATCGTTTTTACTACTTCAGTATATCTTTATATTCAATACTACAGTTTTCAATAACTACTATAGCTGCTCTTTATATTATTCTCTTTATATTCAATATTATAATCAACTCTATGATCATTTAAGATTTATATTTGTCTTTTTATAGGAGAATAGAATCTGTGCCAGTATGGGAATGAACTCGTTCCATACAGTGCAGAGAGAGACGGCAGGAAGTGGAGTCATGGACTCAGCCTTCTCTCGTAACCTGGTCAAACTTTACACCATCACCGGACCACAGCCACCGTTTTGCCGTAAGTACAAACTGTATTTTTATTCGTTTTTCTCCTCCTCTTAGGGTAACCGTCCACTGGAACCGTATTCAACCGATCCGTTCGGCCGTTGGATCGGACGAATCTGCCGGCCTTTAATTCAGCCGAATATGGTTGTCCATTGGAACCGTTTACGTCAGTCTAGTTCAGTATTTGGCTGAACTATTGAATATTGAATTAACTACTATCATAGCCACCAACATTTTTCATAAACAATGATTATATTGAGATTTTGAAAATTGTATAAACAAATATCCACTAAATTAGTTATTCATTACAATAATCTTACCTTCCGATCCTATTTGTTCAGCAATCTTTGTCCACAGATTCCTTTGATCATCATGACTATATCTTTTGTCTCGTATATCTCATAATGGAACATGCTCTTGAACCAAACTTATCAACTTTTCATTGTTCATAGTTACAACTTTATAGAACAGATAAACTTCAAAAAACAATAACAAACTAGACTGTGAAACAAGTTTAGGTTAGGAACACTTTGTTGTCTCAGCTCGACTAGTTAGTTCGGCCGGATAGAGCCGGAAAATCCCATTCAATTCTGATCGAAAACTTACACGGCCATATGAACCTGTTGCAATGGACGAGCATCTATAGCTTTCTTTGTTGGGGAATCGTTCGGACGAGTTCGGTAGTTTTCGGCCGATGCTAGTTCGGACGAAATCGGTTCCATTGGACGGCCCACCTTAATCCTCGTCCTCCACATTTTCTTGCTCTATCCTGATCCTGATCCTCATTATCATCATCAATATCATCACATCATTGATCCGTTCTGTCTCTGCTAACCATTCTTCATCTGCTTTATATTCCTTTTACAAAATTTGTGTTTTCCTTTTCACATTTTTTCGTCTTATCCCTTCTTCCGTTCCTCCTCCACTATCTCGTATTACTTCATTTTTCAACTTTTCCTTTTTACATGAAAGGTTTTTGCTTAAACTTTACTACCTCCTCTCCTATTTTCTTATTTTTGTGTTGTTCTTCTCCTTAATCATGTTATTTCAAACTGTGTGTTTGTAAGAGTATACTTTCAGTATTAATCCACCTTTAATAAAATGTTCCTCCCTCTTGTCATTACTTTTTTATTCATCTTGTATTACATTTCGGTAATTCGTGCAGTATAGTCATCTTCTTCCCTTGTGCCTTGATTTCTTTCAATTTCCATACTTCTTAGTAATTTGATCGTACTATTTAAAATAATTACTCCTAGATTTTTTAATTGATATTGGCCTTATTTATTTGTCGAGATATAATTGATCATTTAAAAATATTATTATATAATATATATCGGGATAACTTGAATCTGAGCTATTTACTATAGAAGGCGGTAGTAAACATGGCAACTATGTTGTCATATCATTTCCACTAACTTCACATGAATCTCACTATAGCTTGATGAAGCCCAGTGGTTCTAATTCTAGAACCATACTTAGGCCGGATGTAGACGAAACACTATCGCATGTGGGATGTGGGAGCGATTATTTTCCATCTGTAGTACCACAAACGCTTCGCATACGGAATACATTGGCAGGCATGGCAGTGACACTGATACTTCCATGTGGTGTTGCGCGCTGTAGTATGCGATTATTTTCCTTGCGATTGTCGTACCTGGTTTGAGCCACTACCTCCGTAAACAAAGCCGTAGTGCATTCATGTGACGTCAGCACAGGTAGGGCTCTTACACCAATAAAAACACTAACTGATATATATCAGCTGAAATCAATGAATTTTTATTGGTGTAGGAGCCCTACCTGTGCTGACGTCACATGAATGCACTACGGCTTTGTTTACGGGGGTAGTGTTTGAGCACTACGCTTCCCCAGCTTCGTAAGGGAAGCTACCACAATCGTAGTCGCTGTGACTTTGAAAACAGCTGTATGATAAAAACATCTGATAAAACACCCGAGTATGATACAAACATCTGAAAACTGTTGCACTAATGCGCGTTTTCTCGAATGTAGTATGAAAGTCTCTCTGCGTTGGTCGTATTGTTCTGTGGTATGTCGGTCCCACATCCCCCATGCGATAGTGGTTCGTCTGCAACCGGCCTAATGTTATGGTAGATTTTCGCTCTAATCTTCCATTTAACTTACTCCTTTTTGTGATTTTTGTAGGTGACCTGTACCGCATAGCAGTGTCGATCTCCTCGTCAGAGGAGAGCCTAGAGCACGACGGAGAGGTGGGGCAGTTCCGCATCGAGCTGGAGGGTGAGGATGGCAGTCGCACCGAACCCCTGCCCGTCTTCAAGGAGCAGTACTTCAAGCCGGGCGAAGTGAGTCGCACGGTCGTGGCCGGGTCGGGCGTCGGTCGTGTCGTGTCGGCCGTGCTGCATTGGACGCATCAGATGTTCTGGCTTCTGTCGCTGCGTTTCCAGACGCCCAAGGTGTATCTCGGTCATGTTGAAGTCGATTACATTGTGGATCTTAAGGTTTACAGTGTCAAACTGTGTCCTGATAAGGAGGAGATATTGTCGGGACGGTCTATCAAGTTACATGCATGTTAGGACCTTATTTTAGTCAGTGATAATAGAGCCACAACTGCATACTATATTCTATTCATAGTACACCCTATATACTGTATTTTAAATCTATACGATTATGTATGAATTGAAGATTAAAGGTGGAAAGTTGAAGGCAGTGCCTAAAGGTGCGTACAGATATACGCGCCGCGAACATGAGCAATTCACTTTTAATCAGCTGATGCCAAGCTTTTTATGTCTGTATCTTACCGTTTCTGTAAAAATACAGATATAGTCAGCTGAATTGCTCATGTTCGCGGCGCGTAAATCTGTACGCACCTCTAAAAAGGAGGATATATTGTCGAGACGGTCTGTCAAGTTAAAGGTAGTGCCCTAAAAAGGAGGATATATTGTCGGGTCGGTCTGTCAAGTTACAACCATGTTAAGACCTTGTTTTAGTCAGTGATAATTAGCCAATATGTACTCTATGTTAAATCTGTATGAATATATACTGTAAATTTATATATCGAGTGGAAGGTTGAAGCTAGAGATTGAAGATTGTGCCCTGAAAAGGATAAGATATTGCCGGGGAGTTCTGTCAAGTTGAATGCTTGTTAGAATCACATTTTAGTTAGTGATAATAATCCACTGTATACTTTATGCTAAATCCATACGGCTATTATGGGAATTGAAAGTTGAAGGTATTGCCCTGAAGAGGCTGAAATACAAGCCCAGCTATCAGGACCTTGGTTTAGTCAGTGATAGGCTCAACTCACACTTACGCGACCCAAGTCGAGAAGAGACTGCAATTCTAGTCTCTTCTCAACGCAGCATGTGTTTTCAAATGGTGACGTCGCAGAGACTAGAATCGACTGGTATGAGTGTCACCATTTGGAAACACACTAGAGTTGCAGTCTCTTCTCGATTTGAGTCGCGTAAGTGTGAGTTGAGCCATAATAAACTACTATGTACTCTAGCTACACTGATACAGATCTACTATTATACGCTATGCTAATCCTATACAAATATACAGAAGTTTGAAGGTGGAAAGTTGAAATGAGTGCCTTAAAAAGGATAAGATATTGTTGGAGAGAACCGTTGAGTTACAAGCCTGCTTGGCCACTTCTTAGATAGTAATAATAGAGCTACAACTACATACTTTATTCTAAATTTATACGAATATACAAGAAGTTTGAAGGTAGTTCCTTGAAAAGGAGGAGAAATTGTTGGGTAGGTCTGTTAATTTGAAGGCCTGTTAAGGTCACGTTTTAGTCAGTGATAATAAACCACCATGAATAACACTAGCTACACTGATAATCAACTACTTCTACTGCATACTCAATGTAGTATATCATAATACGTAGTCTTTACGAATATATCATAGGAGTTGAGGGTGGAAAGTTGGAAGTAGTGCCCTGAATAGATTAAGATATTGTCGGGCTGGTCTGTAAAGTTACAGGCATGTTAGTGTCAAATTTTAGTCGTGATAATAATCTTATATCAATGCTAAATTTGTATGAGTTGAAGGTTGAAGCTGGAGAGTTGAAGATTGTGTGCCGGTTGCACAACAGCCGGTCAAATTTTAATCGTGATTAATTCCACGAGAACCAATCAGAGAAGCCGACTTCTCTGATTAGTTCTCGTGAAATTAATCACGGTTAAAATTTAACCGGCTGTCGTGCAACCGGGCCTGTGTCTTGAAAAGGACAATATATTGTAGCGGAGATCTGTTGAGTTACAAGCCTGTTGGGCCACATTTTAGCCAGTGACAATAGAGCTACATTTCATACTTTAGGCTATATCCCTATACAAACATACAAAAGTTGAAGGATGGGAGATAGTGTGATATTTTGCCCCGACAAGAATGGAGATACTGTCGAGGAGGTATGTAGGAAATACTACATGCCTTCTAGAGTCTTGTTTAGCCAAAGAGATCAAATTCTGAAAGTGTCGAGTATAAATTTTGGTGAAGTTTCTTTTTACTTCAGAAAATTATAGTGCCATATAGTTCTTACTAATTACTTGTTGCTAAATCTATTCAGAGAATATGATGAGGATTCAAACTGTTCTGATAAGGAAGTGATTGTTGGCGAGATCGTAACAGTTTCATGGTAATTTTTAATCATTCATCTATCAGTATCAAAACAATACTCAAAAGGCTTTTAAAATTTGTATTTACTGTTTGATATGTGTATTTACTGTGCGATTTGATACAATAGTGATCATCATAAAGAAGAAAACTTGTGAATAAATGTCTCTCATTGGTCAAATCAAAGCGTTTATAATTGAAAAATGTCATCAATGCAAATTAGAGAGCTATATGTGCTTATAGATTTTCGACTATTTACTTTATATTGAAAGTATACGATAAGAAAGATAAGAAATTATTCTCATTGGTCGAATCAAAACGTTTAATTGAATAATACCATCATTGCAAATTAGAGAGCTAAGACATGTCATTATACATCTTTGACTATTTACTTTATATTGAAAGTATACGATAGCTTTATTAGTCGCCATCTAAGATCCTGAAAGGCGTTTAGATTATACGTAATAACATATTCAAGATAGGCTATTGCGTTATGAAATATGATTTTTAATACGTATAATCTATCACGTGTTATAGTTTTAATTGAAGGATCTATAATCCTCTGAGGAAAGTTAAGAAAATTTTGCGGGGCAAAAGAAGGATTTGATTAAAAGTTGATTCAACAAAAAGGAAAACGTTTTCAATATGTGACGATTTACTGTAAGAAATCGAAAATTATGAAATTAATCAATTGATGCCAATTAAGTGATGAAACAAGGTCACTGTTACAAAAACAATTTTGAGGACAGAGTTTATTAGAAGTGAAAATAAATAAAGTCAAACACAAAGTTAGAAAATATCAAAGATCTGTGTTTAGATTATCTAGAAGTAGTCTAGTTTTGTAAATAATATGAGTAAACCAAACTTTGATTATTTATTACAGTGGTTTTTACAAAAAAGTAACTCCTCCATTGAATTAATCATATTGATTTTGTGCAATTGTTTTATAGTTTTCCACAATTTTCTGATTGTTATTTTCTTTTGCCAAAATTTTATAAATTGGAATAATCTAATCTGTTACTGTAGGTATTCAAAGTCATAGGTACCTGAAATCTCTTCAGTTAAGAGGAACGTTTTAGTAGTGTATTCATATCTGTCTTTTGTTATTTTCTTATTTATCAACATTCTTATCAATTTTCCATGACTATCTCTTCCAGATAGTTATTGTTTGTCAATAAGTTACTTATTTCCAAATAACTCTTCAAGTATTTGTTTTTTCTTATTTATAGCCTATAATTATAATATTGTCTCAATTGAAAACTTTTAATAGCTTAAAGATGAAGTTTTACTGTATGCTTTACATCATGTTTGTACAAGTAATTTTACAATATTCTTCTGTCTATGATGAATGCTCTTGGTATGAGAATGTAGTTTTTTTTTAATGTTTATATACCTTGAATCTTGTTAATTGTTCCATTTTCTACTTGAATGTTGTTTAATGCTGCAATTTAGCATTCAAAAGGCTTGAAAGATGTTGGATCTCATTGGAAGCTTAGGCCAGAACTATACAATGCAATTAAACTACTTATTATAATATGAAAAAATTAGGTTTGCTTTTATCCAATCTGATAATGGTTAAGTATATTTTTATAATGTTGCAAAAAAACAACATAGAAATAACCAAATGAAAAGTCTTGTACTTTTCGACTTGTTGAGCACATTTTTATATTCATATCTATATATTTTTGTAAATGTTTCTGTTTGAAGTTTTTGTGTCGTCTTGATTTTTATTGTAATTTTACTATTTTTAGTTAAGTTAATACCAAAGGTCCAAGTTTTTAGCTCATTTTTTATAGAAAATTCTATTAGGTAATGTTTTAGAAATATTTTCAATAATCATGAAAATGAGCTTATATTTAACTAAAGCCTGTTATAACAATAAACAAATGTTCTATTCTTAATACTTTTCTCATTTTATTAAATTACCTATTTCCCTGTAACTTTAATAGCTTTTATAGACAATTTTTTTATATTTTTTTATGTGTTATTATATTATTTTGTGTTTAATAACTCTGCAGGCACTGCATAGATAGACTACCTAGCTAAACTAACGTACAGTAAACGGTAACTATGTAAAGAGTAACTGTGTCCTGGGCTAAACAAGCAAAGATCCTTACCTTCTACTATGCATACAGTAGAGAATTTACGGTTCTATTTTAAAATTGAAAAAATGCAGAAACTTATTGCTGAAGAGTCATTAGATGCTGACTTTTCTAATAAGTTACGTATGGTACCTACCAATGCAAGTTCTAGAAAATTTTTCAATAATAAAATAATAGTTATTAATAGACTCGGGGGGTTATGGATGTTGTATGGTAAGATAAAATCCATTGTTCAATTTCAGAACATTGCTTACATTATGCATTTGAGATAAGTAGATTTGAATAATTGGCGGCTTAATTTTTAAGCAAGTTGTGGCAGCCTAATTTGAGTCTTGAGGAGATTTTTTATTTTGTTGAATATTTTATGAAATTTATTTCTGAATTGAACAAAAATAATTTAAAATGTGATAAAGTTATGGGTAATATCATAATAGGATAGATTACTGGAATAAATTAAACGATGAAAGTGCTAAAATCAGCTGACAATTATTCAAGACGTCAAACAGCTGACTTTCAAGGACAAAGACGCGATACGCCGATAAAAAATGGAAGCAAAAAAATTCTGATCATTTTACTTTGTGTTCGGAAAACGTGGTTCAAATTTCTTCACAAGTTTAAATTCTTTGTTTTTGTTCATCTAGTGAGTAAGTTTTAAAATTACCATATCGCTCAATAAAAATCATTCTATGAGCAATGCTCTCTGTGTGGAGAACTTTAAAAAACAGTGAATTCTAACCTTACTACATTGCATTTCTATCCCGTGTAACCTGAATAGTGCTGGTAAGTCTATTTTTAAACAATTGTAGGAATGTGGAATGGTAACGAATTAAGTCCCTTGAATCCACTTGGAAAATTGTTCAATTTTGCCGGTCAACTTATAGCTATTTTTTATGTAAATTCCTTGTATTCGTCACTATAAAAATAAACGTCTTAGTCAAATCGTCAAAACTTCAAACATTAAAACTAAGTTCTCGATGGTTTTTTCATTTTTAATTATTCATAAAAATTGGTTATTGATTCTTTAACATCACGTGCTAAACTACTATTTCTATTTAAGCCGGTAATTGATATTTGTTGCTTACAAGTATATACATATCTAATCATGTCTGTAACCTACAATATTATGTGATAAGGTACCACAAACTAGTGATATCAACCCTCTTTTTGATATCTTATTTGTAGTAAGGAGAAAATGAAGTAGCTTAAAATTTGAATATAATATACCTGTATATGCTTCACAAATAAGTTTTTTTCCACCCAGGAAGTCAAATTAGGCTATAGGCTATTGAGAACTTCCTCTTTATTTCAATATTGAAGATGAATCATGTTTCTTGTATTTATATTTATTTGGTCAAATTTGAGTTTGAAATATGTACAAATGTATAATACAAAATATACATGTATATCAATAATTAAGCATAATTATAATTATCATGTAAGGTAGGCTGGCTATCATGAAATGTTTTCTATATGTGGCGATTTTGATTTCTTTTTACAAGTTTAAAGATACCCCTGTTTTGGTGGGCGGTAGATTCTTTTTAATCTATCTATGGTGTGAAAAAGAGTTTAATAACAAAGCTTTGTTTCAGTTACGGTAATTATTTAAAGAATATCGTAAGCCAAGTTACGATCTGAGATGCTTTTTTGATGCAGTAACCTAATGCTTGATGTAGTAATACTGTTACATTCTAATTTCTCTCTTGAAATTTATAATCTCTATTAATACTTGAGCTACATTCTTAAACAGGAAGTGAATGTTTTTTTAACAGTAGCGTAATATGATGTAAAATACTCTGATGAATATTTATACTTTTCCACTAATAAAATAAAACTTTAATTTTAAAAACACTTATGAAGTGAAAATGCACTTGACTTACTATTGGTAGTGACGATCGTTTTGTCCAGACAGTCTGATAATGACCCACACCAGGTCGAAACGATCGTCACTACCAATAGTAAGTCAAGTGCATTTCCACTTTATAAGTGTTTTTAAAATTCTATTTGAGTTTAATGTAAGTTACAATATTTTTCAGATATGGAAATTGTGATTGAATGAGAGCAAAATAATTCTCTCGAAGAGACGAATCGGAACTGTGAATAGGTAAGTGTAATTTTCGTTATTCATTTTCTGTTTATATAGAGGCGTTGAAAAAATATATTCACTAACTGACATTGTTGTAAACAAAACAAAATAAAATAACTTACAGCTATGAAGCTTAAGGTACGATTGCTAAGCGACGATTCTAGCCGAGCGGATTAGTCGCTGACGGCTACATCCGCTAGTGTCGCTTGTGCTAGAATCGTAGAGTCGTCGCTTAGTCATCGGACCTTTAAAGTCCACATGAAGCGTTTTTTCTGGCGTTTTCAGAAGACTCAGCAGGACTAGAAGCTCTCCAATCAGCAGGCAGGGCAGGATTGGCTGGTTGGTCCTCCGATTGGTTGATTGGTTTTTTGTTGGCCAATCGGAGAGCTTCCTGCCCTGCCGACTTGTCTGAAAACGCTGAAAAAACGTTTCGTGTAGCTTGGCCCTTAGGCCGGGGACACACGAACGGTTTTTGCCGGCCCGGTTTTTCGCCGGTCGGTTTTTTTGCCGGGTGAAGTGCAAAAGACACAGGAAGGCATGGAGAAGGACACACTTCGCCGGGCCGGCTAAAAACCGGACCCGGCGAGAAAATCAGCCCGCGGAACAGCCGGCTATTCTCTACTTCGCCGGGCCGGCTGTTTTGCCGGTTATCCGGCTGTTTTGCCGGTTATCCGGCTGTGAATAGATGGGCCGCTCTATTGAATTTTTGGGAAATAGTATTAGTAAAATTAACTAATTAATGGAAATACTTATCTCAGTCTGAAAACCGAATTGGTTCCCATTTATTATTTTGTATATGCTCAGAGACAAAACCAATCTCTTCATAATAATTTTCCATATTTTCTGCCAGGCTACTTTTTAGACTCATCAGCCTACACTTGCTTGGATTGAAGCAATCTACTTGTGATAAGCGGCCCATACACTGCTCGTGCATTGCTCATCCTGCCATTTTTTGTATTGGCACGACCAGCTTGACATGGCACGATGAGCGCCATACACTGCAAATACAGTTCGCTCCGTGCAGTGCTAGAAGTCGGTTCTTAAAGTGATATTTTTTATCAGTGCATGAGCCGCTATAGAGTGGTTTTATTCTTCTTTTTTTTGAAATTTTTGGGGAAGTATCCTTGGTCCAAGCATTCTATTGAAAATTATTGCTAGAAGCTACGAAATAGTGTGACCCGCAAGTTTGAGTACTATGCTACTGCGATAATCCTTTCCAGGAGAGCAGTTTAGATTAGTTATATTTGTCCCTACATTGTGGCGAACAGAGTGAATGTGTGCAGGTGCCAATATGACGTCATCAGCAGACAGTGGCGTGGCGGAGCGCCGACTGCGTCCGATCTACGACTGCCTGGACTGCGGCAACAATAAGCGTGCCCTACAGGAGGCCGACAAACTGCTGCGTAAGCATCCCACCGCGCAATGCGCAAAGGCACTCAAGTGTCTCGCCCTTCTGCGCATGGGCAAGGAGAAGGAGTGCGAGCAGCTCATTAAGCTTGTTCATGATGAGGTTAGTATACTCTTATAAGGTATCCAATAAGCCTGGATTTCACTAGTAGAATTAGTGGTCGAGTAACTGGAATACTAACTCTACTCTATTTACTTGGTCGAATAGTGCCTGGTTTTCATTAGTAGAGTTAGGGCCGTTCGCACAGTGACAGTTTAAAATAAATTTAATTTCAAACTAGATAAAATCCGTATCAAGTCTCGTTTGTTACAATGTGTTTCATTTTGAGTTTAAGCCACCAGCTGATTAAATTCAGTTTAAGAATACCCTGGGCAAGTACCTACTATCTTGTGAACTCTCCCAATGGAAATGTTCATGGTAGAGTACTAGTTTTTAGTAGAGTAGAGTGGGATAGCACTCTACCACTTGCCTTCCCCCACCACTGCTTCTCACTCTAATCTACCACTACTATGCTAATGAAAACAGTCTCGAGCTAGTTAGAGTAGAGTCGTATCAAGTTTAAGATGTTTTGTTATTTATTAGAAATTGACATTTTTTGCCAAATAATTTCACAGACATATCTAGAATCATAAAATAATAACAGTAATAAAGTTAACAAAAGTACAACATTTTAGAAGTATACAGTACAATAAAATTAACAAGATTATGATTGTGATAATAACATGTGATAATAATATGTATTAAGCATAGTAATACTACAAATTTTTAATAGTAAAAAAGTATTAATTTAATAAAAAGTATTGACATTTTTAGGTTAGTTCTGTTTACTAGACAACACACTTTACCTACTATTCTCAATTGTAGTGAAATCAGTTACTCGACCAAGCAAGTAGAGTAGAGTTAGCTCGGTAGAGTTAGTATGCCAGTTACTCGACCACTAACTCTATTTTTCTATGTTTGAACTGCTAGAACAGCGTTTTAGTTTCATTTACTTTGTGTTTATGTTGACTCAGGAATTGGGCTATGGCATTTACATTGACAAAAGTATCTAATTCTAAATTTTCTGCATCCTTTGCACTACAAATGTAGGATGTGTCGTCAGCATACATTAAAACCGTACCACTTGTTATTATTTGTAAAAACTAGTGAAAACCAGGCTTAACTGTTTTCACTACAATTGAGAATAGTAGGTAAAGTGTGTTGTCTAGTGAACAGAACTAACCTAAAAATGTCAATACGTGACATTCATTATCGCCATAGACACTCGAATTCACCATACAATTCAACCAACTTGATGGTATCTCCCTCAGACCACTTCATTTTTTAACCAAAATAAACTTTTACGTGTTCTTAAACTTGATAGCCTACGACCCGACTACTTCTAGAGTGGAAATAGAAGATATCCAGAGCAGTGGACACACGCTATAATGAAACTCATCAAGGTTGTTCATGATGAAGTTAATACTAACTTATGACAACAAAGTGATTTCAATTCTAATTTTTCATTTCAAAATTAAATACCTGGGCACCGAGCTTCGCTCGTTATTTATTTATTAATGAACAGAACACAATTCTTTAAAATTATTGGGGATGGACTAACAGGCACAGCCCAAAACTGTTTCTTCCCCGAATTTTGATTTATACACTATAAATAATCCAAAAAGTAGGTTATTTTCTATACACTTGAATTCAGGTCCAATTTTCAGTCTAAAAATTTAAAAACAAAAAATTTCTAATTTAGATTGTTTACAAACCAAATTGAATAACAAAATAACACTCACTAATCACTTGAAACTGTAAAATGATGATTAACTTTGAAAATTATGATATACTCTTTTAGAATGATACACCATGTCATGTCAAGAAATCAGATTATTTTGATCTAGTAGATTGAAATTTCTAGATAATATTTATCGTGAGATAAGCTGATTGATTCAACAGCAGAAAATAATTCTGTCTCTCTCCCACACAGGCACTCGCGTCTTCTTTATCGACAGACGATGAAATTATCATACGTTTTTCCAAGAATGAATAAATATTATCCTTTACATGTCCTTCAGCGAGTTTTTCCAGGGATGAGACCTAGTGCAATCGAATTTTTATATTATAAACCTACTATGTTTCAAATTTCGTGTAAATCGTTAGAGCCGTTTTCGAGATCTATACTATTAAACGAGCAACTTCTGTTTAGATGTTTGTATTTCACCGAATCTCGAAAACGGATCTAACGATTCTCACGAAATTCAGTACATAGTAGGTTTATAATATAAAGATTCGATTGCACTAGGTCTCATCCCTGGGAAAACTCGCTGAAGGACATTAAAAGGATAATTATTATTCATCCTTGGAAAAACAGCTGATAATAATTATTTCGTCATTTGTTGGTGATGGAAGTGAGTGAGCGAGTTCATGTGTGTGGGACTGTGCCAAAATTATGACTCAGCTGTTGAACTTTTGTAATCATTCAATCAGGTGCTGGTTACAAGGAAGCCTGGTTATTTTCAATCCTGATTAATTCCGGTAGATCCATCTTTTTTAAATGGTCTTCTCTGATTTGGTTCACGTGAAGTTAATCAGGATTAAAATTTAACCGGCTTTTGTGCAACTGGGCCTCTGTGAGGGAAATTTTTGCATTCCTCTGGGAATTAATCTCAATTTACTGTGATTAGATAGACCATTTTTGTATGAATGTTATTATAATTTCTTCTTACGTAATAAATTATCTATGCATTTGTACTTCAGAGCGAAGCTCGGTCCCCGATATTAACCATATAAATACAGAAATTGCTCGCTTAATATAATAGGATATTTCCAGATAATAATATAATTATTTTAACAATATTGAAATGCTTGAAATGCATTAGTCTTCTCGGCTGACCTGGCCGGTAAATAATCCTGGCACTAATCTTTGAAGGTATTTCCACACCTAGCGTAGAGTAACTAGAAATAAGTCTTCAAAATTATTGGGGATGGACTAACAGGCACAGCCCAAAACTGTTTCTTCCCCGAATTTTGATTTATACACTATAAATAATACAAAAAGTAGGTTATTTTCTATACACTTGAATTCAGGTCCAATTTTCAGTCTAAAAATTTAAAAACAAAAAATTCTAATTTAGATTGTTTACAAACCAAATTGAATAACAAAATAACACTCACTAATCACTTGAAACTGTAAAATGATGATTAACTTTGAAAATTATGATATACTCTTTTAGAATGATACACCATGTCATGTCAAGAAATCAGATTATTTTGATCTAGTAGATTGAAATTTCTAGATAATATTTATCGTGAGATAAGCTGATTGATTCAACAGCAGAAAATAATTCTGTCTCTCTCCCACACAGGCACTCGCATCTTCTTTATCGACAGGCGACGATATTATCATATGTTTTTCCAAGAATGAATAAATATTATCCTTTTCATGCCCTTCAGCGAGTTTTCCAGAGATGAGACCTAGTGCAATCGAATTTTTATATTATAAACCTACTATGTTTCAAATTTCGTGTAAATCGTTAGAGCCGTTTTCGAGATCTATACTATTAACGAGCAACTTCTGTTTAGATGTTTGTATTTCACCGAATCTCGAAAACGGATCTAACGATTCTCAAGAATTCAGTACATAGTAGGTTTATAATATAAAGATTCGATTGCACTAGGTCTCATCCCTGGGAAAACTCGCTGAAGGACATTAAAAGGATAATTATTATTCATCCTTGGAAAAACAGCTGATAATAATTATTTCGTCATTTGTTGGTGATGGAAGTGAGTAGCGAGTTCATGTGTGTGGGACTGTGCCAAAATTATGACTCAGCTGTTGAACTTTTGTAATCATTCAATCAGGTGCTGGTTACAAGGAAGCCGGGTTATTTCAATCCTGATTAATTCCGGTAGATCCATGTTTTTAAATGGTCTTCTCTGATTTGGTTCACGTGAAGTTAATCAGGATTAAAATTTAACCGGCTTTTGTGCAACTGGGCCTCTGTGAGGGAAATTTTTGCATTCCTCTGGGAATTAATCTCAATTTACTGTGATTAGATAGACCATTTTTTTATGAATGTTATTATAATTTCTTCTTACGTAATAAGTTATCTATACATTTGTACTTCAGAGCGAAGCTCGGTCCCCGATATTAACCATATAAATACAGAAATTGCTCGCTTAATAATATAATAGGATATTTCAGATAATAATATAATTATTTTAACAATATTGAAATGCTTGAAATGCATTAGTCTTCTCGGCTGACCTGGCCGGTAAATAATCCTGGCACTAATCTTTGAAGGTATTTCCACACTAGCGTAGAGTAACTAGAAATAAGTCTTCAAAAGACGTAGCCGTTCCGATTTGCTACCGCGAACTGCACCGACCAGAGTTGATTTGCCAGCTATACGCGGCAGCCGCCGAGAAACAGCCGGCCAGCGAAGACCTACTCACCCACCTGTTCATGTCCTACGTCCGTGTTGGAGACTACAAGAAGCAACAAACTGTTGCCATGGCCCTATACAAACTATTACCCAAGAACCCCTACTACTTCTGGGCGGTGATGAGCATCGTAATGCAGGCGCGCACCTCCAAACCCGAACTGAAAAGCTCCATAGTGCTGCCTCTCGCCGAACGAATGATCGACAAATTCATTAAACAGGACAAGATAGAGGCCGAACAAGAGGTGCAGTTGTATCTGATGATTCTTGAAATGCAGGGGAAACTGGAGGAGATGTTGGCTGTGATTCAGGGACCTTTGGGCGAGAAGTTACAGTCGTTGTTGATACCCAATAAACGGGTGGAACTGTTGATCAAGTTGAAAAGATGGCGGGAGGCGAATGTTTTGTTGAAGAAAATGCTGAAGGAGGAGATGGATAGTTGGACTTATTACAAGGATTATTTGCTGTCGGTGTTTCATTTGATTGAGGAGAGTGGGGGTGGGGAGAAGAAGGAGAAGAGGAGGAAAGGGGAAGGGGAGAAGGGTGTGAAAAGTGATGAGAAGAAGTTAGGGGAAGAACAGGCGAAAGGTGTGGGAAATAATGACAATAAGAAAGGAGGGGGGAAGAAGATAGGTGAAGAACAGGCGAAAAGTATGGAGAATAAAGAGAAGAAGGTACAGAAGGAGGGGGTGGAAGGGGGAGAAACGAAAAGTGTGGAAAATAATGAGAAGAAGGGGGAAGATGAGAAGGGAGAAGTTGGCTGGAGGAAGGAAATGGAAGAAGTGGTAGGATCTAGGGAGAAAAATAAGGAGGAGAAGAAGGTGGTGGAGAATAAAAAGGGAAGTGAGGAGGAGGAGAAGAAGATTGATAGCGAGAAAGGGGAGGAGGGGAAGAAAGAGATTGAGAACAGTGAAAAACCGAAAGATGGAGAGAAGAACATCGAGGATGGTTTAGGAGAGGTGGGGAAGACGAAGAACGGTGAAGAGGTGGAGAAGAAGAAAAAGGAGGAGGAGACTAAAGAAGAAGAAGAAGAGGAAGAAGCAGATTGTACTTTATCGGATTGCGCCGCGTTTTTGAGTAACATCCAGGAGGAGAATCAGAGGGCGTCCCATAGATTGCGTGGTCCATACTTGGCTCAACTGGAGTTCTATGCCATGTTGAAGAAGCACGGCAAGGAGAATGAGGTCCACCTAGTGGGTGACCTTGTAGAACTGTTCATGCTGTATTTCCACGAGTTTGGAGGCAAGCAATGCTGTCTGGGAGATCTGAAGCCTTACCTCAAAATGCTATCCAGCGAGCAAGCAACCGATTTTTTGAATCAGGTATGAATTTTTTCCTATTTTCCGTCAATTTTCCTTGCATATTTCTCGTTTTCTATGAATTTTGGATTGTGTATATGCACGTTTTCTATGTATTTTGTTGTAGTTTACACAGTTACTCTAAGGGCCGTTTGCACAGTGACAGTTCAAACTAAATTTCATTTTAGACTGGATTAAATCCGTATCAAGTATAGTTTGTTATAATGTGTTTCATTTTGAGTTCAAGCCACCAGCAATTAAATCGAGTTTAAGCTTTGACTGTGCAAACGGCCCTTAGGCCCGCCGCAAAGTAGACCCACGCTAATCCACGAAAAACAACCCACGCCGTGGGATGCTTTGTAAACCATTGCTAGGCTTCTCCAGACAGCTGTGTAATGATAATAATACATGCAATGAATAATCCACTTGTCAGCTGATTGATTATGAATAATTCTATAACAATGGTTTACAAAGCATCCCACGGCGTGGGTATATAATTTAAGCCGTCAATGGGCCTTACGACTGTCTACTTCAGCCGGGACCGACAGTTTAACGTGCCCATCCGATAACACGGGAGTGATCTGGTTAAAAAACTTTTGGTAATGATAGGGTTTGACCCGGGATCTCTATGCTGCTACGCAAGCACTCTATCCAGTAGACCACGGATCACTCCAGTTGTAAATTTGTATTTAATACTGATACATGGACTTCAAGTCAATTCCAAATTCTACAATTTAAAACCTGTTCGGTCTATAGATTTAATAATAATTGTCAAATTAATATTCAAAATATAAGATCTCAGGGTTTTATAATGAGTCCGTGCCATGCATGGAAATAAGCTTCCTACATATATCAAATAAATTTATAAAACGTTCTTATAAACTATGTGATAGCTCTCAACACGTTGCGAATTTTCCTTGACTTAATAATTTATATAGCGCTTTGACTAATTCCCCAACTGAACAGAAAGGCCTTTTAACGAGCTCGTTTGATCTAACACGCACATTAATGATGTTCTTGACGGTCTCGTAGAATGAATTAATTATTTCCAATAATTAATTATGCAGGTCCCTTTCGTCTCCGCTGGGCTCGCGCGTGGTCCAGGTTTCTTATAGATTTCTTTCCGAATTAAAGATATATTTATGGGAATTGATTACAATTACGAACTCTTCAACAACACTGAGTTCACAGATAAATACACATTAATCACAAATATTTCACATTTAAAAGAGGGATAGGCTTGATAATTTTAAAATTTAAAGGAAGGAAGAACCCTAAACTCCATGTGCATCCTCTCAGAACGAGATCACAAGCCAGAAGAAAGTGGTTTTCAGAAAAATTTCATCTCTTCCTTGAATGATTTGTAAGCTTCTTTCTGATTGGCTTTTAATTTAGCAAACTCAATGTAATTGGTTGCTTCAGAATCAGGGCTTCTTCAACTTTATAATAGAAAAATAAATAAAAGTTTTTATATAAATATATGGAGTGATTGTCTTGAACTATTTTGATAAATAAATCGCGATATACGATGTTAACATGTAATATACATTTAGTTTTTTATATGAGTTTTGTACTCTTGATTTTCGTGCTTTTTAGATTGTAATAAATATTTATACAGCAATAATAATTGTCCGTATTTCTATACATAAACCTTCCTTAATCTATATATAAAAGCGAAATGGCACTCACTCACTGACTCACTCACTCACTCACTCACTCACTCGCATAACTAAAAATCTACCGGACCAAAAACGTTCAAATTTGGTAGGTATGTTCAGTTGGCCCTTTAGAGGCGCACTAAGAAATCTTTTGGCAATATTTTAACTCTAGGGTTGTTTTTAAGGGTTTAAAGTTCGTCTTTTAGCTGTATATTCTTCTTCTCCCAATCTCTTAATTATAATTGAAATGTCCATATCATATGTTATATGAACTATAATCTAGATAGAGTACCTCTTCGAAACAGTTGTTAACTGGCAACTAAATTAATAATTTTGTCAGGTTGGCATTAAGTTGAGTTGACTTTTTTAGGTTGGCACCAAGTTGAAGATTTAAATGCATTTATCGCGGAAAAATTGATTGGACACTGCTACTACAATCCTGGGAATATATTATTACTAGCCGTCAGGCTCGCTTCGCTCGCCATATCCGTTCAGCCAGACGTTTACAGAGACGTGTTCTTAAACTTGATAGCCTACGGCACGACTCCTTCTAGAGTGGAAATAGAAGATATCCAGAGTAGTGAGGCCCGCTATAATGAAACTCATCAAGTTGTTCATGATGAAGTTAATACTTATGACAGATGTGATTTCAATTCTAATTCTTCTTTCAAAATTAAATACCTGGGCACCGATCTTTGCTGTTATTTATTATTTATGAACAGAACACAATTCTTTAAAATTATTGGGGATGGACTAACAGGCACAGCCCAAAACTGTTTCTTCCCCGAATTTTGATTTATACACTATAAATAATCCAAAAAGTAGGTTATTTTCCATACACTTGAATTCGGGTCCAATTTTCAGTCTAAAAATTTAAAAACAAAAAATTTCTAATTTAGATTGTTACAAACCAAATTGAATAACAAAATAACACTCAATAATCACTTGAAACTGTAAAATAATGATTAACTTTGAAAATTATATATACTCTTTTAGAATAATACACCATTTCATGTCAAGAAATCAGATTATTTTGATCTATAGATTGAAATTTCTAGATAATATTATCGTGAGATAAGCTGATTGATTCAACAGCAGAAAATAATTCTGTCTCTCTCCCAAACGCAGGCACTCGGTCTTCTTTATCGACAGACGACGAAATATCATACGTTTTCCAAGAATGAATAATTTATCCTCTTCATGTCCTTCAGCGATTTTTTCAGGGATGAGACCTAGCGCAATCGAATTTTTATATATTATAACGTACTGTTCAAATTTCGTGAAATCGTTGAGCCGTTTACGATATCTATACTATTAAACGAGCAACTTCTGTTTAGATGTTTGTATCACCGAACTCGAAACGGATCTAACGATTCTCACGAAATTCAGTACATAGTAGGTTTATATTATAAAGATCGATTGCACTAGGTCTCATCCCTGGGAAAACTCGCTGAAGGACATTAAAAGGATTTATTATTCATCCTGGAAAAACAGCTGATAATAATTATTTTCGTAGTTTGTTGGTGATGGAAGTGGGTGAGGCGTTCATGTGTGTGGGACTGTGCCAAAATTATGACTCAGCTGTAGAACTTTTGTAATCATACAGGTGCCGGTTACAAAGAAGCCGGGTTATTTTCAATCCTGATTAATTCCAGTAGATCCATCTTTTTTAAATGGTCTTCTCTGATTTGGTTCACGTGAAGTTAATCAGGATTAAAATTTAACCGGCTTTTGTGCAACTGGGCCTTTGTGAGGGAATTTTTTGCATTCCTCTGGGAATTAATCTCAATTTACTGTGATTAGATAGACCTTTTTGTATGAATGTTATTATAATTTCTTCTTACGTAATAAATTATCCATGCATTTGTACCTCAGAGCGAAGCTCGGTCTCCGATATTAACCATATAAATACAGAAATTGCTCGCTTAATATAATAGGATATTTCCAGATAATAATATAATTTTAACAATATTGAAATGCTTGAAATGCATTAGTCTTCTCGGCTAACCTGGCCGGTAAATAATCCTGGCACTAATCTTTAAAGGTATTTCCACACCTAGCGTAGAGTAACTAGAAATAAGTCTTCAAAAGACGTAGCCGTTCTATCTCCCAATGTTAAATCCACGTTACATTGGTTTGAAATCGACAGATTGATTAACATTAGGAGATACAACGGCTACGCTACGCTAGGTCTGATGAAACCTTGACTATAGTGTGGTCCACGTTATAATGACAGTGTTTAATTAGCAATGGTATTGCTATTCTTGTCTATCATTCAACAAAGCGGATAACGCTATCTCCTTCTCGCTTTGCTCTGTTGCCAGAAGATCGTCTTACAACAATGTAAAATTAATAATTAACTAACAAAATATTTCATCTTAATTATGAAAATCCTTGAGATTTCTTGATAGTAAAATATAATTGATTATTTTAAACGAAAATGGAACACTTAATATTACATCAATAAACCTGTATTGACTACTGTCTATAGAAGGCATTGACAAGACAGAGGATCGGCAACCTTGTTCTGCTAACTTTCTCCATTGCCATTATAACGTGGACCTCACTATAGTATGAAATGGTGTAGCTGACTGTGTATCAACATCAACGAAAACTTAATGCTTACAAATTAAACTTATAAGGGAAATATAAGGGATTCTCAGTCACTTGAGTCATTCAGGACTAGGGTGAAGGAATGGTTGTTGGCGAGATGCCTATACAGCCTTTTTGAAGGCTGATCAATCCTTCAATTATTATTTTTTTAATTACTATGAATTCTGTTGTATAATTAAAATGTAATTATATCTGCAATTATCATGTGAATTATATGTAAGACAATTGTCAACGCAATTCGAAATGGCCTGTGTCATGTAGCATATAATAAACTAGTAGTTCTGTGAACAGTAGACCTCGCACTCAGTAAGTTACATTGACCTGTTGTTATGTTTTCTCAATAATTAATAATTTATCAATTTAAAATGTCTAGAAAAAATCCTAAATAAACATAGAGCTTTCTGGCCTATCGGACCGTGACGTGTCGTCCCGGAATGTGAGAGTGAGCGCTGTTATCAGGTCTGGCTGCCGTCAATACGCCAATCCAATCAACCATCAGAGAACATTCAGTGTTGTCGTTTGCGAAAAATCGGTGTGTTGAAAATAACAAAATACCATAATGCTGATTTCCTACAAACTTCATTTCTCATTTTCATGATTTTAGAAATCAATTTCTTTCAATAATATGTTGCAATTTTGATCATCAGATTAAAAAGAAAAATGTTTCTTACAATAACTCCAAACTCTAAACTAGAATCATGGCCTCCGCTTATGGAAATACAAAGTTAGTAGACAACTGTCTACTACCGTGATGGAAAGATACATTTTCAAGATGATCGATGTTTTTTGAACGGGTAGTATTATAGTCACACTAGACAGCTTATTTATCTATATATATATATTATATATATATATATATATATATATATATATATAAAAGCGAAATTGCACTCACTCACTGACTGACTCACTCTCTCACTCACTCGCAGAACTAAAAATCTACCGGACCAAAAACGTTCAAATTTGGTAGGTATGTTCAGTTGGCCCTTTAGAGGCGCACTAAGAAATCTTTTGGCGATATTTTAACTCTAAAGGTGGTTTTTAAGGGTTTAAAGTTTGTATTTAGCATGTATATTCCTCTTATTCCAATATCTTACAATTATAATTGAAATGTCCATACCATATGTTAATGTAGAACTATAATCTAGAGAGAGGACCTCTTCGAAACAGTTGTTCTGGTAACTAATTAAAAATTAATTTAGTACTTTGAGTCTCTGAGGGAATGAAGCATGCTCAAATGAAAAATGCAGGCGAGCGAAGCGAGCCCCCTGATCTCATTTTTGGACGATCCAGTCGGGGGTCCAGGGGGCGGAGCCCCCTGGCTAGACGAGTATGGCGAGCGAAGCGAGCCTAACGGCTAGTGTTGAATAATTGTAATATTGGCGTATGAAGGAGGCTCCTTTTTCCTTTTATATTATCATTGAAATGCAAAATTTCCAAAAACCTTGTATATACGTCGACGCGCAATTTAAAAAGGAACATACCTAAATTTCATGAAAATCTTTTACCGCGTTTCGCCGTAAATGCGCAACATATAAACATAAAGAGAAATGCCAAACCGTCGACTTGAATCTTAGACCTCACTTCGCTCGGTCAATGAATGAATAAACGGCTCAACTTACCACTTGTCTCAGTATATCTCAAGAAATGGTCAAAATAGACACTTGTTGAACTGTGATATTGACGAACTGAAACCCTTCTCTGCCATCTATACGATTATAGCCCAGTCAACGAAGTGTTATAGAGGGAAAAGTTTTCAAGACAATTTTTGACCCCGCAGTTCTGTTTAGGGTAGTGAGGAGGTAAACAAATCAAAAGTCCTCACCCCTAACCCCTGTGCTAAGGGGGTGGGGGTGTTTCAAAGGTACCATTTTTTGGTTTCTCGAATATAACTCGAAAACTATGGATTTTACAGACATGACTATTCTATAAGAAATTAAAGCTTAAATAATTTCCTATAGGATAGATTTCACAACTTTTTCTATATTTCTTTCACTTTTCGAGATATCCGCTCTAAAAGATGTGAAATTTTTGAAAAAACACATTTTCCCTCAATTTTTTGCTCTTTTAACCTTTTGAATATCGATGAGAAAAATCCATGCTGATCATGAGCTTATAGAGCATCAAATTCTCTTTAATTTGATGTAGGCTATAATTTCACAAGTTTAACATCCCCACGACTGTTGCAGCAGCTTCAGTGTTGAGTGTGAGATCAAAAATAGACCAATTGACAAAGGAATTTGAAGAGAATGTTTTGAATACAATTTTTGACTTTGCAGCTTTGTTGGCACCAGTTAGCTGGTGAACATATCAAAAGTCCCCATCCCTATCCCTTGTGTAAAGGGATGAGGGTGGTTTAAAAGTTGCATTTTTCAATGTTATGCTTAAACGCTCATATCTTGAGAAAAATGCGTTCAACCGACATGACTGACTATTAAGAAATGAAGCTTGATAAATTCTCTACAATATTTGTTCTGTGGGGATTTGTGATATCTCCAACAGTTTTCGAGATATAGGCTCTTAAAAGTGTAAAATTGTTAAAATAACAGCTTTAATCCTATTTTTTGATGTTTCAGGGCCTACACCTCTCCAACAATCTCATAAAAATGAATGCTCACCGTAGATTTGTAGAGCTTTGTTTTCTCTTTAATTTGATGTATCATTTCACAACTTAATGTTTTCCTTCTATTGTTATAGCGGATTCAATGCAGGGGGTGAAATTTTTATTTTGTAAAAATTGATCACTTGACAATGAAATTTGAGTCTGGAACATCTGTTACACAATTTTCGACTTTGTAGCTTAATGAAGACTAGTTGGGAGGTAAACATAGCCAAAATTATTTTGATTTGTATATTGTGTAGATAATTTAATTTACATCCATTGTAATTGTACTACTAATCTGCTAAATTTAGAGTCTCGATACATAGCTTGATTAATTCTCTTAGAATATAAGTTGTAATTATTATGTTATTTGTATACATCTTTTTTTTTGTTTTAATTAGATGTGGATGACCGAAGTTTGACATATGCTACTCCTACTGGCGAACAAGTGATTTTCACTTATGCCAGTGGTTTCATTTCCACCTCTTGTACTTTTATTTTGTTGATAGAATGTAAGTAAACTAGATTAAGGTACATTATCCTAATTTTGTAATTGTTGAATTTTGTGGAGGAAATAAATTTGATTTGAATTGAAATTGAATTGAAATACGCATCTCTAGCCAGTCTATTGAAGGCTTGGAACTGCTAAGATGACACTTGTTGCAGAGTTGAAAATTTCACCCCCCGCTAACAATAGAAGGAAAACATTAAGTTGTGAAATAATACATCAAATTAAAGAGAAAACAAAGCTCTAAAAATCTACGGTGAGCATTCATTTTTATGATGGATTGTTGGATAGTTGTTGGCCCTGAAACATCAAAAAATAGGATTAAAAGCTGTTATTTTAACAATTTTACACTTCTAAGAGCCTATATCTCGAAGACTGTTGGAGATATCACAAATCACCACAGAACAAATATATTGTAGAGAATTTATCAATTATTTTATCACAACATGTGTCGGGCATTCATGCCATTTTCAAGTCCATTAATTATTGTTGATATTATTACATTTGGTCTAACCAATAAGTGAAATTTTTGATAAGTAAGTGTAATTAATTATTTTAGACTTACAGATGTTTGTTTGACTTTTAGGTTCCGCAAAACGAAGCAACACTACAGGCGATGTCGATTTGCTACCGCGAACTGCACCGACCAGAGTTGATTTGCCAGCTATACGCGGCAGCCGCCGAGAAACAGCCGGCCAGCGAAGACCTACTCACCCACCTGTTCATGTCCTACGTCCGCGTTGGAGACTACAAGAAGCAACAAACTGTTGCCATGGCCCTATACAAACTATTACCCAAGAACCCCTACTACTTCTGGGCGGTGATGAGCATCGTAATGCAGGCGCGCACCTCCAAACCCGAACTGAAAAGCTCCATAGTGCTGCCTCTCGCCGAACGAATGATCGACAAATTCATTAAACAGGACAAGATAGAGGCCGAACAAGAGGTGCAGTTGTATCTGATGATACTTGAAATGCAGGGGAAACTCGAGGAGATGTTGGCTGTGATTCAGGGACCTTTGGGTGAGAAGTTGCAGTCGTTGTTGATACCCAATAAACGGGTGGAACTGTTGATCAAGTTGAAAAGATGGCGGGAGGCGAATGTTTTGTTGAAGAAAATGCTGAAGGAGGAGATGGATAGTTGGACTTATTACAAGGATTATTTGCTGTCGGTGTTTCATTTGATTGAGGAGAGTGGTGGTGGGGAGAGGAAGGAGAAGAAGAGGAAAGGGGAAGGGGAGAAGGGTGTGAAAAGTGATGAGAAGAAGGTAGGGGAAGAACAGACGAAAGGTGTGGGAAATAATGACAATAAGAAAGGAGGGGAGAAGAAGATAGGTGAAGAACAGGCGAAAAGTATGGAGAATAAAGAGAAGAAGGTACAGAAGGAGGGGGTGGAAGGGGGAGAAACGAAAAGTGTGGAAAATAATGAGAAGAAGGGGGAAGATGAGAAGGGAGAAGTTGGCTGGAGGAAGGAAATGGAAGAAGTGGTAGGATCTAGGGAGAAAAATAAGGAGGAGAAGAAGGTGGTGGAGAATAAAAAGGGAAGTGAGGAGGAGGAGAAGAAGATTGATAGCGAGAAAGGGGAGGAGGGGAAGAAAGAGATTGAGAACAGTGAAAAACCGAAAGATGGAGAGAAGAAGATCGAGGATGGTTTAGGAGAGGTGGAGAAGACGAAAAACGGTGAAGAGGTGGAGAAGAAGAAAAAGGAGGAGGAGACTAAAGAAGAAGAAGAAGAGGAAGAAGCAGATTGTACTTTATCGGATTGCGCCGCGTTTTTGAGTAACATCCAGGAGGAGAATCAGAGGGCGTCCCATAGATTGCGTGGTCCATACTTGGCTCAACTGGAGTTCTATGCCATGTTGAAGAAGCACGGCAAGGAGAATGAGGTCCACCTAGTGGGTGACCTTGTAGAACTGTTCATGCTGTACTTCCACGAGTTTGGAGGCAAGCAATGCTGTCTGGGAGATCTGAAGCCTTACCTCAAAATGCTATCCAGCGAGCAAGCAACCGATTTTTTGAATCAGGTATGAATTTTTTCCTATTTTCCGTCAATTTCCTTGCATATTTCTCGTTTTCTACGAGTTTTGGATTGTGTATATGCAGGTTTTCTATGTATTTTGTTGTAGTTTACACAGTTACTCTAAGGGCCGTTTGCACAGTGACAGTTCAAACTAAATTTCATCTTAGACTGCTTTAAATCCGTATCAAGTCTAGTCTGTTATAATGAGTTTCATTTTGAGTTCAAGCCACCAGCAATTAAATCGAGTTTAAGCTTTGACTGTGCAAACGGCCCTTAGGCCCGCCGCAAAGTAGACCCACGCTAATCCACGAAAAACAACCCACGTCGTGGGATGCTTTGTAAACCATTGCTAGGCTTCTCCAGACATCTGTGTAATGATAATAATACATGCATTAGATCCACTTGTCAGCTGATTGATTATGAATAATTCTATAACAATGGTTTACGAAACATCCCACGGCCTGGGTTGCTTTTCGTGGATTAGCGTGGGTCTACTTTGCGGCGGGCCTTAATGATGTAGATAAGCATTTTAAATATTTTATTTTATCTATTTATGTGACAAACAATACTGATGTGAAAACATTGGTAGATAGAATACTAAGGAAATCCTTGTGTTATTTTTTGTTCCAAACTGAGACTAGACTCTCAATTTGTCAAAGCTATTCCACCACGTAGGCTTTGCGTGATGAGGAAAGCATAACATATTTTACTAGATGGAAGATTTAATAGAAATTGCAGTCTAACCAACTGCTGGGATATTTTTATTATAATGCGCAATTTTTGGACAGTTTCATTCTTCAAATTCCCTTCTGCTATTTAATTCTTTGGTCAATATTTGCAGTGGCAGAAGTCCTTAGTTCTGTTTATACAGCTTTCATTGGATAGCTATACTATAATAAAGGAAAGAACTAGCTTATACACGTACGGGATAGGAAAATAATTATGATTGATGCATTATCACGTCTGAACTACTGGACTGATAAACTTGAAATTTCTCACATAGAGATTCTTAATTTACCGAGGATAGTCATAGGTCTATTTTAAATTATGCAAGATTTCAGTAGGTCAAGTTTTCAACATGTTTGAAATAATTATTATAAAATAATTATGTTTTCCTTTTCATACTTGACTGTTATGAATAACATTTTTCTCTTTTGCTGATGGTGATTCTCACCTGAGCTCTAAGCTTGTGCGTGGGTAATGAGGCGGATGATAATGAGAGATGAATGGACCTAAAGTTTTAGGTGGATTCCGAACCACCGGGAAGCGATTGAAGCGATATAATTTGTTCTATGAAGTGAATAATACTGATTCTATGTAATCTTACTATAATAGAAAACATATAATAGTAATACATTATGCTTTATGAAGTGATTAAATAATTGATTTGATTTTCCTCAATGATAGATTAGTTTTATAGATAGTTTAAATAGATGTGATAAATACACATTATGTTTTCCTTTCGATACTTATGAAAAATGTGTTCTATGAAGTGAATAGATATTTGATTTTTCTTACTACACTAGTAGTTCTGTGAACAGTAGACCTCGCGCAGTTATAAACCACAGTCTCCTCTAATATTGACCATCAGAGTAAATTCTGTCCTGTCCTATCGTGTCGGCGAGATATCGGTGTATAAACGCATACTTCCATCAAAAGCTACTATCATTAAAAGCTTACCGAGTTGAAAGCAGAGAAAAGTCGGGAGAAAATACTATGCTACTTCAAGTTATCAATTGCATGCCTCACTAAATGCAATTAATAGTCCACACAACAGCTGTGTTTTCAATAAGTTACATTGAGATATTGAATTGAATGAGTCTTGCATGCAATTTATAATCCACTCGACAGCTGATTTATTATAAAATAATTCTATAGTCTGATTTTTACTTTAATATTGGCGTATGAAGGAGGCCTTTTCCTTTCATATTATCCTTGAAATGCTAAATTTCCAAAACCTTGTACATACGTCGACGCGAAATTTAAAAAGGAACATACCTGTCAAATTTCATGAAAATCTATTACCGCGTCTGAACTACTGACTGATAAACTTGAATTTCTCACATAGAGATTCTTAATTTACCGAGGATAGTCATAGGTCTATTTTAAATTATGCAAGATTTCAGTAGGTCAAGTTTTCAACATGTTTGAAATAATTATTATAAAATAATTATGTTTTCCTTTTCATACTTGACTGTTATGAATAACATTTTTCTCTTTTGCTGATGGTGATTCTCACCTGAGCTCTAAGCTTGTGCGTGGGTAATGAGGCGGATGATAATGAGAGATGAATGGACCTAAAGTTTTAGGTGGATTCCGAACCACCGGGAAGCGATTGAAGCGATATAATTTGTTCTATGAAGTGAATAAATACTGATTCTATGTAATCTTACTATAATAGAAAACATATAATAGTAATACATTATGCTTTATGAAGTGATTAAATAATTGATTTGATTTTCCTCAATGATAGATTAGTTTTATAGATAGTTTAAATAGATGTGATAAATACACATTATGTTTTCCTTTCGATACTTATGAAAAATGTGTTCTATGAAGTGAATAGATATTTGATTTTTCTTACTACACTAGTAGTTCTGTGAACAGTAGACCTCGCGCAGTTATAAACCACAGTCTCCTCTAATATTGACCATCAGAGTAAATTCTGTCCTGTCCTATCGTGTCGGCGAGATATCGGTGTATAAACGCATACTTCCATCAAAAGCTACTATCATTAAAAGCTTACCGAGTTGAAAGCAGAGAAAAGTCGGGAGAAAATACTATGCTACTTCAAGTTATCAATTGCATGCCTCACTAAATGCAATTAATAGTCCACACAACAGCTGTGTTTTCAATAAGTTACATTGAGATATTGAATTGAATGAGTCATTGCATGCAATTTATAATCCACTCGACAGCTGATTTATTATAAATAATTCTATAGTCTGATTTTTACTTTAATATTGGCGTATGAAGGAGGCCCTTTTCCTTTCATATTATCCTTGAAATGCTAAATTTCCAAAAACCTTGTACATACGTCGACGCGAAATTTAAAAAGGAACATACCTGTCAAATTTCATGAAAATCTATTACCGCGTTTCGCCGTAAATGCGGAACATATAAACTAGAATTATTATAACCTTGAAAATTAATAAAATATTAAAAACAAGAATACAAATTGTAACGTAACTTGTATTCTTGTTGTTTAATATTTTATTAATTTTAAAGGGTACTATAATTCTATTTTATAAATAAAAGAAAGTAGCCATGAATTCATAGATTTTAAATAAATATAAAGAGAAATGCAAAACCGTCGACTTGAATTTTAAACCTCACTTTGTTAGGTCAATAAATGTTGTTACAATATCCTTACGCTACTTTCACACACATTCGGTTCTGTTCGGTTCGTTTCGTTTCCGGTAGATTCCGATAAGTGTGAAACGGTGATTCGGTTTGAATTCGGTTCCGAATAGCAACCTCATAGCACTGAACGCCCCCTCAACAGGAATAGGTTTTATCATATTTGAATTCGTTGCTAGGAAACAGGAAATAAAAACAAATTCTTTCACACATGCTCGGTTTTTGTTTTTATTTTAACCTGATATCATGATTATCTGTTTCAAAATCTTCTATGTAAAAGTTATAATATGGTCAAATTATTTTAGTTAGTTCACTGGAGCATTTTTTCTCAATGAATAGTTTGCTAAAAAATATGATGACAAATTAAAACTTAGGAAGATTTTTATTATTCCAAGGAAAATTACATGATTTCATTAATGGAGAGATGAAAGTTATATGTCAGGTTGGCACCAAGTTGAAGATTCAAATGCATTTATCGCGGAAAAATTGATTGGGCACTGCTACTTCAATCCTGGTAATATTATATTACTAGCCGTCAGGCTCGCTTCGCTTGCCGTATCCGTTTAGTCTGGACCCCCGACTGGATTGTCCTAACATATGATAAAAATGCTGAAATGAAAAATGCAGGCGAGCGAAGCGAGCCTGCTGATCTCATTCGTGGACGATCCAGTCGGGGGTCCAGGGGGCGGAGCCCCCTGGCTAGACGGATATGGCGAGCGAAGCGAGCCTGACGGCTAGTTATTTTATAATGCGCAATTTTTGGACAGTTTCATTCTTCAAATTCCCTTCTGCTATTTAGTTCTTTGGTCAATATTTGCAGTGGCAGAAGTCCTTAGTTTAATTTATACAGCTTTCATTGGATAGCTATATTATAATAAAGGAAAGAACTAGCTTATACACGTACGGGATAGGAAAATAATTATGATTGATGCATTATCACGTCTGAACTACTGGACTGATAAACTTGAAATTTCTCACATAGAGATTCTTAATTTACCGAGGATGGTCATAGGTCTATTTTAAATTATGCAAGTTTTCAGTAGGTCAAGTTTTCAACATGTTTGAAATAATTATGTTTTCCTTTTGATACTTGACTGTTATGAATAACATTTTTCTCTTTTGCTGATGGTGATTCTCACGTGAGCTCTAAGGTTGTGCGTGGGTGATGAGGCGGATGATAATGAGAGATGAATGGATCTTTAGTTTTAGGTGGAATCCGAACCACCGGGAAGCGATTGAAACAATTCAATTTGTTCTATGAAGTGAATAAATACTAATTCTATGTAATCTTACTATAATAGAAAACATATAATAGTAATACATTATGCTTTATGAAGTGATTAAATAATAATTGATTTGATTTTCCTCAATAAATAGATTAGTTTTATGGATAGTTTAAATAGATATGATAAATACACATGATGTTTTCCTTTCGATACTCATTAAAAATGTGTTCTATGAAGTGAATAGATATTTGATTTTTCTTACTACACTAGTAGTTCTGTGAACAGTAGACCTCGCGCAGTTATAAACCACAGTCTCCTCTAATATTGACCATCAGAGTAAATTCTGTCCTGTCCTGTCGTGTCGGTGAGATATCGGTGTATAAACGCATACCACCATCAAAAGCTACTATGCTACTATCATCTAAAGCTTACCGAGTTGAAAGCAGAGAAAAGTCGGGAGAAAATACTATGCTGCTTCAAGTAATTAATTGCATGCCTTACTTTATGCAATCATAGTCAACACAACAGCTGTGTTTTTAATAAGTTACATTGAGATATTGAATCGCATGCGTCATTGCATGCAATTTATAATCCACTCGACAGCTGATTTATGATAGATATTTTTACTCTAATATTGGCGTATGAAGGAGGCTCCTTCTCCTTTTATATTATCCTTGAAATGAAAAGTTTCCAAAAACCTTGTACATACGTCGACGCGAAATTCAAAAAGGAACACCTGTCAAATCTCATGAAAATCTATTACCGCGTTTCGCCGTAAATGCGGAACATATAAACATAAATGTATAATAAATGTAAATATAATATAATGTAAATATGTACATAAATGTACATATAAACTACAATTATAGTAACCTTGAAAATTAATAAAATATTAAAAACAAAATACAAATGGTAACGTAACTAGTATTCTTGTTGTTTAATATTTTATTAATTTTAAAGGGTACTATAATTCTATTTTATAAATAAAATAAAGTAGCCCTGAATTATTCATACATTTTAAATAAATATAAACATAAAGAGTAATGCAAAACCGTCGACTTGAATCTTAAACCTCACATCGTTCGGTCAATAAATGTTGTTACAATATCCTTATACATATATATTTTTAATAATGAATTATTATATTATGCAGGTATTCAAAATGGTGCAGCTAGAAGAGGGTAGCCTTCCATCCAATCTGCAGCAGATGTTGCGTTACTTGACCAACCTACAACTGAGCAGATGCCTGGGTTTCCACGAGGTGTTGGACTTCAACAGCAAACTGAAGCTGGCCACCAGCCTCCTCCACTGCTACAAGGAGAGCCTCCACTTCAACGAGGGCCAACTCTCCACAGATTTCATGAACAACGATCCCTACGCACTATTGACCGCTCACATACTCTATGATATCTGGATTGATACCAAGGACGCCATTTTTCTCAAGGACGCCTGTGTAGTTCTAGAGTTTGCGTTATCTGCCAGTGTGTCCAACTACCAGATCAAACTGCTGCTGATGAAGATGTACAACATGTTGGGGGCTACCAGGGAAGCATACAAAGTTTACGAGCTGTTAGACATAAAACATATGCAGTTGGACACCCTGGGTTACCTGCATTTATGGCCCATGCTGAGCACTGCACAATATAGTCAGGCCGTACAAATTTTCAACACGACTTTGAAATTTTTCACGGCTAGCTGTAGGGAAAGTGCAGATCATCTAACGCTCTCCTACAAGTATGGATCGTTTCTGAAGATAACAGAATTTGTTGAGTTTAGGGATCGCATCAATAACTCGCTTCACCACGCGTTTGTGCAGGTGGAGAAGACGTTGATCGACGTTATGCAAGCTACCTCCCACGATCACACCTGCCAAATGGTCGAGCAGTCAATTGTAACCGACGATCTTGACTGGGATCAGCTGGAAGATAACCGCGACTTCACGATACTGTGGTCGGCCAACCCTCCCCACCGCAATTTCCCGCAACATCTTATAGAGCAGTCGTTTCAAACTGAAAAAGATTTGCTCAGATTGCGTGTGCTGTTGTTGAAATTATTGACTAGCGCCATAAATTTATCTTTTAGTAAAAACAATGTTAAGTCTAATAGAGAAGCGTGTAGGGCGGATTTAGTGAAGTATTTGGAGGAGCTGAACGGGTTGTATGAGAGGTTGAAGAAAACTCCACACCCAAAGCTGCCGTTGAATATTGTCGAGGCACCCCCGGAGTCCAGACTTCACGACTATATAGCATCGCAGTTAGTTCCTTTACTGGCCAACCTAACCAGGACTGTATTAGGAGTTGAGTTTAGTTTGGCTACTAGCAAAAATAATTCGGAAAGCAATATTTTGAACGGTGGAGGGGTGTTGAACGGTGAAGAATTTGAACGGTTGAAATTGGAGGATTTCAGTGATTTCTCGGACAAGTCTGCTAAGAGTTTAACGGAGGCCACAGAGGAAGTATCGAGTTTTGCGAAAGCGAATTTCGGCAACGGGGTCAACGAGAACAGTTTGAACGAACGTTTGGAGACTATACAGCGTGTTACGTTAGTAGTGGAACTAGTTTGTGTAGCGGCGGTTTTTTGTGGTGTAGTGTTTCAATTGGCGAAGGAAACGATGGCTCCAGTTGTGAAAAAAGGTAAGAAAAAGAAGGATAGTACTCCGGCTGTGGTTAACAGTGACCCCGCGCACAAAAATCGCGTCGATTGCTTTGAATCTCTTGTCACGTGCACCACTAAAGCGATCAAAGTGATGGATGAAACAGTAAACCACCTAAAATCGGCCTGGCATCCCAGTCTCACAAACGTTGTCACGCGCGTCGACCTCCTAGAATTCAAACATCCTTTCTGCCAGTATCTCAACGAAAGTTACATCAGTTCTCTGTGTGAACTCAGTTCAATTCTTAGGAGAAAACTTCGCCATATTGAAGAACTGAAACTGTAGCTCAATATTCTTGGTTCAACTGTTGTAAATTGTGTTAGTATCATTGTCTCACTTCAGTGCTGGTCCCGTATCATATTAAAAATATGTTTAGATGTAATAATATGTTTCTATATTTGTAAAAACTATTGCTAACCTGGATTTTAATATGTTATTTTTGCACCCTCTTCTTGACTCAATTCACAGGAGAAATATGTGCATATATTTTACATTACCGTATAAAAGTGGTGATATCTTGGTGAATACCAATATTGAATCAATAGATAGTAGGCCCGTATTATCTGAATAGTATATAAACAATACTAAAGTGTATTCAACCACACAAAACTATTTTCTAGATCTACAGAGTATTCAGTTTGTACAACAACACAATACTATATTCTGTATCTACAGTGTATTCGACAAGAAATGTTTTTATAATATTTAAAAATGATCAGCTTAAAAGACTTGATTCACATTCGTCAAGCAATTGAGTTGAATATCCGCTATGGGCTATCATTACTCCAAATTTGAATTCAATATTATTGAAAAATGTGTACCTGTTGGAACCTCGTCTTTTCAACTGATAATTTTGCCAACCAAAACAATATATATTTTGTTTAGTATCACTCCATCGCTCCGTTGAATAATAACTTATTGCCAAATATAATTTAGGCTATGTCACCTATAACTTATAATAATTGGCAAACACATTTATTTTACATGAATGAGTAAATAAACTAGAGTAATCCGGTCTGGAAAACTTACAAAAAAGCTGATATTCTTTTAGCTTGATAACTTACAGTACTTAGTAAATTCTATTGAAATCAGTTGAATAAATCAACAAATATTTTAGTTGTGGACAATATTTATCGTAAACATTTTTTTTTAATTTCCGATTTATTGAACAAGCGTTAGCGAAGTTCCCACTTTTGACTTACTAAAGCCCAAAGTCGTTTTCTGTCTGTTTATCATTTATTAGTCAGCTGGAGTTATATTTGCATGCTATTTCTGTAATTTTTCCATTCATTTAAAGAAGCTGATGCTATCATTTGGCAATTGTTACACAGACAGACTTTATGCGCTGACACATGATTACATATCTTACGAACATAACTGTTATATACAAACACACAAGCTTACATAATTTCCTACAATATTCATCTTATAACTTTCTATATCTTCTCTATTTTTCGAGATATCCGGTCTTAAAGGTGTGACATTTTTGAAAAAAACACGTTTGCTTCCAATTTTTTTTTGCTCTTATAACTTTTCAAAAATCGATGGGGAAAATCCATGCATTATGAGCTTATAGAGCATTAAATTCTCTTCAATTTGATGTGTATTTTTACACTTTTACGCATTTCCCTACAACTGTTGCAGCAGCTTTATTGTTGAGTGTGAAAACTCCAGTTTTGCAACAACAGACCAATTGACAAAGGAATTTGGAGGGAATGTTTTGAACACAATTTTGACTTTGCAGCTGTGTTGAGACTAGATAGGAGGAGAACATATCAAAAGTCCCCATTCCTAACTCATCTGCTAAGGGGATGAGGGTGGTTTAAAAGTTGTATTTTTCAGCTTTTTGCTTCCACGCTCATATCTTGAGAACAATGCGTTGAACCGACATAACTTTTCCAAAATGAAGCTTGATAAATTCTCTACACTTTCAGTTTAGTGGAATTTTGTGATATTCCCAATAGTCCCCGAGATATTCGCTCTTGAAGGTGTGTACTTGTTAATATAACATGCTTCTATCCAATTATTTGCTCTTTCAGGGCTTATAACTCTCCAACAATTGATCTAACAATCGAATAGGTTTGTATCGTAGGTTTGTAGAGCATTAAATTCTCTTTGAAATAATATATTATTTTACTATTCCAAGTTTTCGTTTCATTGTTATAGCAAACTTTAATGTAGTGGGTAAAATGTTTAATGCTGCAACAATTGATTATTTGACAATGAAATTTGAAGGGGGTGTCTGTAACACAATTTTTGACTTGATGCAGTAACTTGACTTAACGCAGCTTAATTTGGACTAAAGTGAGGTCCACGTTATAATGACAGTGGATAAAGATAGACTAGGAGAATAGCGATGCCGATTCTCTGCATCAATTAATTATATTTCTACACTGTCAAAAACATAATTGACATCGTTGTGGACCTAGAAAAGGATAGTACAACCGGCTTTGTCAAATAATAGACAAGGATAGCAAAACCAAAGTTGATCAAATACTGTCATTATAACGTGGACCTCACTATAGATATAGCAAAAGTGCGTACCCTATCTTTATCCCCTCTGTTGATAGTGTGGAACCGCTGAGTTGACACTTGTTGCAATATTAACATTTCACCCACTGCATTAAAGTTGAAATACTCGCACGTTTGAGATATCTCACTTATGAGGTACCTTATTTTCTTTTGCGTAATAGTGCTTGCGCAATTTATTTTAATTTCCTCGAGAGAGATGGTCGTTTGAAAGTTTTTGACTATAGTGAGGTCCACGTTATAATGACAGTATTTGATGATCTTTGGTTTTGCTATCCTTGTCTATCATTCGACAAAGCTGGTGGTACTATCCTTTTCTAGGTCCACAACGATGCCAATTATGTTTTTGACAGTGTAGAAATATAATTAATATTAATGCAGAGAATCGGCATCGCTAATATTTTTATCCACTGCCATTATAACGTGGACCTTACTATAGATACAGTCAGCAGAGCGTGTGTTTTCTTTGCTGACCACTTGGTAGCAGTACTATAGTGAGGTCCACGTTATAATGACAGTATTTGATCAACTTTGGTTTTGTCTGTCATTGATCCTTGCCTATCATTCGACAAAGCCAGTGGTTCTATCCTTTTCTAGGTGGTCCACAACGATGCCAATTATTATGTTTTTCACAGTGTAGGAATATAATTAATTAATGCAGAGAATCGGCATCACTATTCTTCTATCTTTATCCCTTGCCATTGTAACGTGGACCTCACTATAGTGCTGCTACCAAGTGGTCAGCAAAGAAAACACACGCTTTGCTGACTGTATCTTTTGATAGAGTCACTGTATCATAATATGTTGATTGTTGATACATTTATAGAGTCACTGTATCTTTGGAAGAGCACACTACTTGATTATTTCTTCATTGTTTGATGGATGACAGATTTTGAAAGTTGAACTTTAAGAAGACTGTTTGCAAGTGCTGTGCAGTGGTGTAGATTTTTCTTTTTAATAATTAACTTTTTCTCGTGTGAATTAAAGTACTCAATTTGGAGCTTAACAAAATATCATCATTCTGGCAGCTATATTATTGAAGCACCGTAAGTCATTTTAATTGAAGTCTTGTTTACGAAACCTAGAAACCAATGTAGATTTGATATTTTGCCAATTCCCCAATTTCTAAAAATTATATTGTTGAAATGCTTCAACTTCGAATAGATTTGATATTATTTATTGAAGTAATTTGATTTCCATTATTTAGATTTAGAGTCAAAACCGATACTAGTAAAGATAAGTAAATATGCTAATTAAAGGGCTGGCCTCACAGTGTTGTCTAAATTGAAGATATGATTTTCAGTTGATCAAATCATATTTGTTCTTGTCCCATGGTCGTAATCCAAGGTAGGTGTCAATTTACATGTTGATCATAACTCGTTGTACTTTGTTACCATTCAAATTTAGTAAAGAAGTTTATTTAGATACTTCTTATAATAATAATATTCGTATGGCTTTCATTGGTAGGGATTACCTAATGAAAGTTCCACCTTGCCTAAATATATCATTTAAGCCGTCAACGGGCCCAAAAACTGTCATACTGTCAAACTGTCAGCCGGGAGTTGGATATTATAAGAGGATATTATCTTCTTATAATATTAGATATTAAGATACAATACCTACTTGTATCTTAGCTCAGAAGGGCATCCAATCTTATGGAATTTATTGGAACAATTTTTCTGTTAGAAATGACAATATTTTGTAGTGGGCCTAAATTAATATTCAATAAATTGAGGGAAAATTAGAGATGGAAGAGGTATTTTCTCATCAAATTTTGTTGTTACTTCCTGTTTGAATCTCATATAGTGAGTTGATTTATATTTTCATAATTAATAATTTGTAATTATGAAACCATGGAGGCAGCCATATTTTCTATTTCAAATCAGTTGATGACAATGATAGTGATGATGATTGAATTGCTGTGAATTGTCAATCTTAATATTGAGATATTAATAATTTATATTTGCTTTGGAGCTTAGTTATAGATTTCAATAACTTTGAAGACGATATTTCTGGTTAAATTTGTCAAAATTCTGTTGATTGTGAAGTAAATAAGGACGTGTTGGGAGTTTACTTGACCCTATTAACGTGCTGTGATGGGGGTTGCGAGGTTGGAATGTTTTTAATTGAATTCAATAGTTTGGCTGATATTTAACAAGTTTTACTATGTAGAAAGCTATTTTAACAGACTTGAAGATTTTTCAGCAAGTTTTAGGTCCGATTTTTTGAGATTTCTATTATTGCAGTTTGAATGTAAGTTACTACGTGCCGGTTGCACAAAAGCCGGTTAAATTTTAATAGTGATTAATTCCAACTGGGCCTATGGGGTGAGTCTCGAACCCAAACCCGCTCTTGCTTCTCCTTTGTCTTTTTCATTCACCTTCAATCCTTTAATTTGACCAGTTCGTGTTGGAGCCAATCGACTTGTTAAATGTTGTCGGATAAAAGAATGAATTTAGTCGTTATTTAGTGATTTCAATTGATCAATTATAGTATTATTTACAATTATTTATGAACCAAAAAGGGTTGAGTATTGAAGTGGAGCTCTTTATCATTAAAAACAGCGACTGAACGTTTGAAAACACTCATTTTTCAAGGTAAGATTATTTAGTTATATCTTTTCCCATTGCAATTTCTGTCATTTCATCGTGTTTCTTGTACTTGCTGTTATTTTTGTGTTTAAAATAGTATGAGTTCTTTAGTTATAAGTCGTAACTCAACCAATTATATCTCACTCAAATAACGTTTTCCCTTATTGTTTCACATTAATTGAAATTTATTTCCTCTAATATACAAATTGCGTTTTCTCTTAAATTGTAGTACATCTATCGCCTTTTTCAGTCTTAGGTCTTGAGTTTATTTATTTTCTCATAATTTGGAATTTAATATAATGATGGAAAGGAGGCAGCCATATTTGATTTTTGACAAGTCCGGTTGTCCTATCTTTTTGATAACGAGGGCTACGTGACTTGTGTCAGTAGTGGTTGTGGTGGGGGTTGTGCCTTACCTACTCGAGTTGTTTTTCGTATTGAATTGAATATTTCCCCTGATATTAACCAATTTCATTAGTTTGTATGTTGTTTTGTGGCGGTTTTAAAGATTTTCTAGCTATAACTTATGGTTTAATTGAAGTGATTTCTGTAAATGGGTTTTGAATAGTTTCGCATTGGTAGGGCCGGGCCCGGTTGTACAAGAGCCATTAAATTCTCGGGAACCAATGAGAGAAGGCGATTTCTCTCTATTGAAAAGACGACTTCTGTGATTGGTTCTCGTAGAAAAGATAGTCTTGAACACAAAATCTTTCATCTCCATTATTCTACATAAAATATGTCGGTTTGTGGCGATAAGCTGGTCTTTTAACATGTGCTCATTTTAGTCGAATTTAACAATACAATTCTCAATTCAGTGCTAGAATATGGTGAAATGTGGTTCTATTCTAAAGTTTATCGGTTGTAAAATGTGATTTGTAACGATTGTGCTTATAATAAGTTCATGGTATTTGGAACCGACTTAGCATAGCAGAATACATTTTGATATCAAACAAGGTGAGATCGGATTATACTAGAATATTATTTTTATCTATTAGTTCATCCCGTAATTCAAATTCAAATTATCTAAATATCCATAGTAAATTTTAGGATAATTTCCAGAAGAGCTATAGATTACAGGTTTTTGCTTGCCACTACATTATGGGCCCTATAAGCAGACTTCGTTATAAGATAGAGTTTATTTCTTTTCTCGTTAATAAATTATGAATATTTCATGATTAACTAATGTGAGAAGTATTCAATTGGTGAACATATATAATATTTTATTTGAATACTATTGAATCGATAGCTTTCTTATTTCTTTCCTATTGGTTACTTGGCTTACCTAATAAATGTCTGACCTATGTGAAGGAAAACTTCAATAACTTTGTTGAGAAGGGAATATCCCATGAACATTAAACTAGAGGCAGGGACAACTTGATCACCAACCGCTACGAGTATGCTAGCACGCAAAAACATTTCTATTTATTGGTGTGAAACTTTTTAATTCGCTCTCTAAACAATTTAGAGGTTTGCAAAATCAAGTTTTCAAGCGGAGGCTAAGCATATTCCTAATCAGTAACCCCATTTACACTTTTCAGGAGTTCTATGAACTGGCTAGGACTTTGTAAAATTATTAATATTATGTTGAGGTACATTAAAAGTACATACTGTAACAACTAGGCCTACTGCTATTTTTTTATTATTGTTTGTTTGTTTTTATTTGTGTGACTGCATTGTATCTCAATTCAAGAATATCTTATATTTGAATATTTCTGTTTTATCTCTCTCTTTGTTATTTATTTGGATATTCCCATAATTTGATATTAATATTTCATGATATTGTTGTTCTTTTAGAATAGTATCTTTTCAATTATTGTATTGTGTGTGACATTTGTTGTATATTGTAACGAAGCTAAGGGTAACCGTCCACTGGAACCGTATTTAACCAATCCGTTCGGCCGTTGGATCGGACGTTAATTCGGCCGAATACGGTCGTCCATTGGAACCGTTTAACGTCAGTCCAGTTCAATAGTTGGCTGGTTGTCAATTATTGAATTAACTACTATCACAGCCACCAAAATTGAATCATAAACAATGATTATATTGAGATTTTGAAAATTTAATAAACAATCAGCTCAACTAGATAGTTCGGCCGGATAGAGCCGGGAAATCCCATTCAATTCGGATCAAAAAATTGATTGGCCGTGCACGGCCGTACGAACCTGTCGCAATGGACGAGCATCTATTCCTTTCTTTGTTGGGGGATTGTTTGGTCCCGTTCGGTAGTTTTCGGCCGATGCTAGTTCGGACAAAAACGGTTCTAGTGGACGGCCCACCTAATGCTTCTGAAGACCTTAGAAGCGGTTACAATTAAACTTTCTATTCTATCCTATCCTAATAGTTAGATTTGCTGGGAGGGTTATTTCTAGAATATCTTTTAATAATTCATTGATACATTCTGAATTAATAAATGTATGATACATATCCAAATAAATGTTATTCAGATTTCATGAATCTAGTATACATTTTTCACACATTTTTTAGGATTCTTCGGAAGCTCAATTTAAATTTGATGATGAATTTTCCAAAATTTTAATGTTTTCTCATATTCTATGTTGTAGGAATGAAGAGATCAGTTTGTTTGTAATGAGAACTCGAAATGTTGGAGTTTGTAGCTTGGATTCACTCCTGTCATGGACCACAGCTTTCAAGTATGGCTCTTGACCACTACTCAATTTTACTTAAGTATTTTTTAAAGTAATCTACGTTTTTCAAGATAGAAATAGTTTTATGCCGGCGCTCCATTCTCGCCGAGTTTGTACGAATGGCGACGAACGCGAGAGTGTGGATGACTACTATGCCATCGCTCGGCCCACCTTCGCTCCGGTTTATGTCAATCGGAGACGTTGGACATTTGGCGAGCGACTCGGCGAGAGTGTAGCCGTGGCATTAGAGCGCTAAGGTCTTCCAGATCGTTACTTGATAAAACGTGTGATGATGCGCTTGGCTGTATGTTGAACATATTGAATATTATGCATTTTATACTGAATAAAATCCTTATTCCTAAGTGCCGTTTGCACAGTCATAGTTTAAACTGGATTAAATCCGTATCAAGTCTCGTTTGTTATAATGTGTTTCATTTTGAGTTTAAGCCATCAGCTGATTTAATTTCGTTCAAGCTTTGACTGTGCAAACGGCCCTTAATGGAATAAATTTCTTCACAGTGTCTATGTTTCGGTTTAGGTAAAAGTAATCATCGAAAAGTAATCATCAGATGAAACATTTCTAAAACTTTTTTAATTTTTATAACTAAAGATATCCAAATCGAAAACTTTCAAAAATATCAACAGTAAAACGTTTTTTTCAGCCTGTTTCATAGCCCTAATGCTAGAGGGAAGTCTAGTTGACTTGCTAGTACTTACTTTTAAAATGCTAGTTAAGGTCAAATTCCAATTCCTAAGCGACGACTCTGTAGTAACAGTTGTAGTCTTTTAATTTATATTATTGTTGGCTGTAGTCCACATGTGTAGAGTACAATAAAATATAGTAATAGAGTAGAGCCGTTAATACAGCGCGGTTACAGTCGTCGCTAAGAATTGAACCTAAGATTGTGTGTTGAAGTTGAAAAATGTCTCGATAGGATAAGATACATGCGTCTGCTACTCCCGTTGTAAGGGTGACCACTGGAAGAGCTGACTCCTTTAAATATGATTGAATCGCTTCCTAGTGGTTCGGAGCCCACATTGAGCTGTAGGTTGACTCATCTCTCATTACCCACGCAAGCCTGGTGGTCATGTGGGCATCACTTCAGCAAAGAAAAAGTAGACTAGATAAGACAATCGGATTGGTTTACATGAAATTTAGCCAACTTGTATTTCTATTTTAAGGCATGAACTCGTATTTGTATGAGGCTGATTATGATAGGTTTTATAGAATTTTTTGAATACAATATAGATGTTGTAAAAATCTTACATAATTGAAAAAGAGATCTATAAATTTAAAGCATTTTATTATTTGTTGTAGATATGAATGAGATTGGAGGAGGTGGATGCCTGGATGCTGATGTGAGCTGGGCGGGCATCCTGACGTCACTCCACCCTTCTGTCATCGCCCGAAGCCTCCAAGTAGGGCATGACAGGTGAGTCTTGTCACATGCCTCTGTGGCCCGGTTGCACTAAAGTCAGTTCAATTTTAACAAGCATTTAAATGCCACAAAAACCAATTGGAAAAGGCTTCTCTGAAGAGAAGACTTGTCTGATTGGTTCAAGTGGCATTCAATCAACATTAAAATTTAACAGACTTTCGTGCAAGCGGGCTGAATCTTTCAAAGTTATTCTATTGAATTTGAAATTTCTAATAAGCTCAGGATTTCCGGCTTTTAGCAAATGTGTACTGTAGATGGTGCGCTTGTATTCAATACATTGTTCAGCCTGTGGTCCTTTTCTAGAAGTTGTGCAATTCTCAAGCCCCGTTGCGCAAAAGCCGGTTAAATTTTAATCGTGATTAATTTAATGAAAACCAATCAGAAAAGGCTTTCTGAAATAATTAACAATTAAAATTCAACCGGCTTTTGTGCAACCCAGCCTTGGTGCTTGAATACATGATTAAGATATGATCATGACATTAGTGAGATATCCATGCTTTCTGTTGTAGTATATATTTAACATTCTGATGGTGTTTATCCATTCATTTCATTTAATTACAAACATATGTAAGAAAAACAGGCACAGCCCTTACTATTTCTAACACAGTTTCGAAAAATCCAGTCAAAATTTTCAAGCTATGTCCAAATTTTAAAGGTTTATGTGACTATCATTTTATGATTTTATGTCAATAACAACTTATTATCAACTAATAATAAGCCGGAACGGTCCCAACTGAAGTATGACAGTCGTAAGGCCCATTGACGGCTCAGTTATATATTTCAGGCGGTGGGACCTTCCCGCAAGGGACTCCCCATCAACAAAAGCAATACCAATTTACGTTTATATATTATTCACTTATTAATAACATGTTCACTGTGGAGAAATATAGTAGAGAACCTCTACTCTGTCTCTGTAATTTTTTTCAGTTTCAAATACAAATATTCTGAGTTGATGAAGAATGCAGTCTTGTCTTGATTTGTGTCTTAGTAATTATTCATTTCTAATGTAGTTGGTCGATGTTTTCAGGTAGAACGAGTAGTTGATGAGGTGGTCCATCTCACCACTGTGGGACGAAGCTCGAGACTAGTTCCATTCAGGTAGGCTACATCACAATCTAGTGCATTTTATTTATATTTTGAAAATATTGTTTGTACAAAATTCATTGAAAATTTCACCTAAATTTGTTTATATAAGACTTATTTTTATTGTCTAATGTTTGAATAAACCGTTCTATGTATGTAGGCTTCATTAATATTATGTTGTACTATCTACATAGAAATTGAAAATCGTACTTTTAAGTTGAAAATTGAAAGAACTACTTTAACACTCATATTTTATTTTTCTCAAAATGTTTCAACTTTGTAGTCATTTTAATTTTGATGTAAATACAATTAGACCTAAACTAGAAAGTGAATAGTATTGTTTACTATATTTGAAAAATTACTTACAATTACAAATTTCAAGGATTGGTATCAACTTGAGAAAGTGAACAGTATGGTTTACTATGTTTGAATCATTACTTGAGGCTGTTTGGTACACCTTTTTATTTTTATTTAAATTGGATAATCTTTTTTTAATACAATAATTGTATTTAAATTGGATAATCTTCTAATTGTTAAGATCATATAAGAGTGAGAAAAAGTGGCAACTGAAATTTTTAAGTGGTCTAATAAGCGAGTTATGGGTTGTTGAAGTGCTAAACACCGGTTTCTTTCCAGATCATAAACGGTTTCGACTATATTATTAGAACTTCTCTTAAAAATTCAAAAAATGTATCTTTCCAAACTAAAACATTTTATTCCCCATGTCGTTCATGAATAAAAAAGTAACATTTTTTTTGTAAATTCGATAACTTGTTTATTTTGGAATTAATCGCGAAAAACGCATATTAGAACAAAGCCAATGATATTCTGAATGTATTAAAAAAACTCCAATGGAAAATTCGAAACCGTTTATGATCTGGAAAGAAAACGGTGTTTAGCACTTCAACAACCCATAACTCTCTTATTAGACCACTTAAAAATTTCAGTTGCCACTTTTTCTCACTCTTATAATGATCTTAACAATTAGAAGATTATCCAATTTAAATAGTAAAAAAGGTGTATCGAACAGCCTTAAAATAACAAATTTTAAGGATTGGTATTAACTTGAATATAAAGCCGATAAAATTGATCGATATGATTCATTAATTATTGATGCATAACTACTCTTATAATATTATGACCTGATGTTTGTAGATGATTGCTATGTGATAATTGGTTTTTTCATGTCTTGAAGATAATTCATTCATATTATAGCATTATTGTGCAGTAGAAACTACAGTACGATTCATCCAACTTGGCTGTGTGCAGAGAATAGGACGACCTGTGTGATGTATGTGTCATTTACTGACAATATAACGTTGACACAGAATAATGGGAACTTTTAAAAACGCCATAAAACATTAGTGGGAAGGGCGAAAATGATTTTATTCAAACTAATGTGGAGTTCAAGACTTGCCATTTGAGAATTATTAGTAACATCCATCACTTTTTGACAATAACTTCTTCAAGATGGCTTCTTCCTGCACGAATACACTCTTGAAATGTGTGTTGAGATTCCTGAACGATTGCTGCAACATTTCAGTTGGAATATTGTTAATTTCATTTTGAATTGTCTGTTATGATTCAACCACAGTTATTGGTCAAGTTGTTGTGAAAACGTTTGATTTGAGACAGGTCCACAAACAGAAAATCGTAGGTGGACAAATCATGGGACCAGGAAACGCAACCTAATCGTGAGATTACTAAACAATACTCTCTCGCACAGTTGCCATTGAATGCCGTGCAGAGTGGATTTCGCTCACAATTTGATCAATAATTTCGAATTAATTAAAAATTAAAACATAATTCAAAATGAAATCCGCAATATCCCAGATGAGATGTTGCAGCGATCAATGAGGAATCGTCAACACAGATTGCATGAGTGTATTCGTTCAGGAGGAAGCCATCTTAAAGAAGTAATTGTCAAAAAGTGATAGATGTTATAAATAATTCTCAAATAATGTCAATTTTGAACTTCACATTAGTTTGAATAAAATCATTTTTGCCCTTCCCACTAATGTTTTATGGTGTTTTTAAAAGTTCCCGTTGTTCTGTATCACCCTGTATTTACTGTATTTATTTATTTTGTCAATTGATTTATGTATTCAATGATATACAAAACATTGTCATCCACTTCAATGTTACTTTTTTCATTTATTTACTGAATATAAATTACAATAACGAAATTTAATAAAAACTTGTCAGTCCAAAACTTAATCTTATAAAGATACGAAGATTGATTACAATGTGTAGTTGACTATTATGATTGTTTTCATCTGGATTTTAATTTATGTTAATTACCCAACTGGATCATAACGTGGCTGATTTTTGTTTGCAGTGAGCAGAGTGAGAGGAGAGTAGAACAGCACAGCGAGCGAAGTGAGTTCTGAGCGGTTGCATGGTGGAGGATTGTCATTTGGTTGCTGTTGCTAGAGTGAGAGATGAGATGGAGCGGACGCTGCATTATCAGGTCAGTGTCTACAATATTATTAGCTATTCTACTATAGTGAGGTCCACGTTATAATGACAGAATTCGATTAACATTGGTGCTGCTATCCTTGTCTATCATTCATTCGTCAAAGCAGATGGCGCTATCCTTTACTAGCTCCGCAACGTTGCCAGATCGTTTTTAACAAGGTAGAAAATATAATTTATTAGTAAAATATTCTATATCAATTATGAATTTTTTATTTTATCATTTAATAATATATTTTCTTGACGAATAGAATATAATTGATTATTTTCAACAAGAATGAATAGTTGATATCATATCAGATATCAGTTATCCTCTATAGAAGGCAGTGGCAAGACAGAGAATCGGCAACCCTGTCGCCTATCTCTCCAATGTCATTATAAGTTGGACCTCACTATATAGGGTCACCAGCCCGGCCATTAATCCTGGTGTCTCGCTGGCTTTGCATTGGTTGTACTCTGGTGACCCACTGGTGTCCTAATGTAATACAAGCCTTAGGCCCGGTTGCACAAAAGCCGGTTGAATTTTAACCGTGATTAATTTCACGAGAAATAATCAGAGAAGGCCTTCAAGAAAAAACGGCTTCTCTGATTGGTTCTCGTGAAATTAATCACGGTTGAAATTTAACTGGCTTTTGTGCCACCGGCACTCGGATATATATTACTTTAGGACACCAGTGGGTTACCAAGCACCTGATCGTATGGTGTTCTGTCACCAGGTTCTAGATTCCGACTGGTTTCCCAGCCATGCTTTATACTCTGATACCTTGTGTCTCACTGCTGCCCTAATGTAATATGGACCACAGACCCGATATTTATAAAGAGTGGGACAGAGCCGATTGACAAGTTCGGAAGGCTTATAAGTAATGAACGGTTCAACTTGAAAAAAATCTTCAATGTTCAAAATCTTCAATTCAGTATGAAATTTAGTTTTTATTGTAAATTTTTGAAAATTATATCAGTTTAATGGCGGCCATCAGCAGAAATAATACACTGATGTAGCGTATTTTTGAAGTTTTAAAACCAAACTTTGTGCAGTTTTGGCACTGCGATTGGTAAGCACGCTCAATCGATTTAAGCATAAATATGCGGTCTTTTTCTATGGGGTTACCTCAAAAATAAAGTTTTCAAACGCCCACACACCTTGGAGCGAATCAGATCTAATAGATCCAGGCCTCACCAATCGAAGTGTGCCAAAATGTGTTTTAAAACTTCAAAAATACGCTACATCAGTCTATTGCTGCTGATGGCCGCCATTCAACTGATATAATTTTCAAAAATTAACAATAAAAACTACATTTCAAACTTAATTGAAAACATTGAAGAATTTTTTTCCAAGTTCAACCCTTCATTACTTATAATGGCCGGGACACACATAACCGCACCGATCCCGCGCCGCGGTACGGCCGAGTGAGAAAGCAATAATTAATGCTTTGAAACGTGTAGGGACACATACTACCGCACCGCGTCAGCACTGTCATCGTGTTAGTTGCCCGAGCCGTCACCGACTAGTCCAGTTTACTTTTTGATGGTGACTGTACGGCTCGTTTAACATAGTGAGTGAAAAACTTATTGAAGAGATACGGAATTTTCCAGTTCAAATTCAAATTCTTTATTAGCAATTACATTCTTTACATCACATTTTTACAGTATGTAGAGAATTTCTGCTTTGTCAATATACATATTAGAATCAAAATAATCAATTACAGTCAATAAATTAATCACAAATAAAAGAAAAATTCTAGAAATAGAACTAAAACACACACTGCAGGCCTTGAATAAGTTAATTAACAACTTAGATAGGGCTACTTGTTGAATTCAACTAACATTGAATCAATTACCTTGTATTAATGGGTTGGATCTCAGGGAGAGAAGCTATAATGGTCATCAAAGTGATGAGAAATATGTTTGAACGGAAAAATAAGTTGAATCAAAAGTAAAAGTAGAACCAAATAACTTGAGCCAAAGTTATAATATACATAATATAATAAATAATAAAATAAACAAAAAAAGTATACAAGAAGGAGCCCGTGACTGTGTCTTAAATATTGAATTTGAAACTAATTACGTTAAGATACATATTATGGCAGAAGATAACAATTTTATTGCTGCTATATATTTCCGATACATGAATGATTGTGGTATTGTTATGCACCGAAATATATACCAGCACTATGATTCTCATCTTCTGTGTCTACAGGTAATTAGTTTAAAATTGAAAAATATGTATTCAAATCGGATGTAACAAGCTTTAATAGTGTTATATTATTAACAATAGTTTAACACATTCAGAAATCAGAGCACAGTAGCACTACAGAACTGAGACACTGCTGCCGCTCGGCTGTCGCACGGATATGTGTGCTCTCCTACCATCATCACCGTGTCGCGGACGTAGCTCGGCCGTACCTCGGCACGGGCTCGGTGCGGTTATATGTGTCCCTGCCTTAACCCTTCCAAACTAGTCAATCGGCTCTGCCCCACTCTGTACTACTTGCAATAGTGAGGTCCACGTCATAATGGCAGTATTTGATTAAGATTGGTGTTGCTATCCTTGGACAAAGCAGATAGCGAATAAATCAAATCATGGTGATACACTATTATGCTGATACTATATATAATGTTGTGGTTGTTCTTGTTCTATAGTGAGGTCCACGTTATAAAGACAGTATTTGAATAATGTTGGTGTTGCTATCATTGTCTATCATTCCACAAAGCAGATAGCGCTATCCTTTTCTAGCTCTGCAATGCTGCCAGATCGTTTTATAGCAATGTAGTAATATAATTTATTAAAAAGTATTCGATCTTATTTATAAAAATATATTCGATCATTGAAAAGTCTATGGGCCGGTTTCCAAGCTCGGGATTTAGCTAAGTTCTAGACTTTAACTGGCTTTAAACTGTGGAGTCAGAAAATTGGCTTTCTGAGTCAGAGCATTAATGTAGTTGAGGACTTTAATAGACTCTGGAGTTTAAAGATCATGTTAGACCCTGGAGTTTATAATTTCGCTTTCTGAGTGAAGGGCTTATAAGTCCAGGACTTGAATTAGATTCTCGCCTCTTTCTGAGTCAAGGATTTATCAAAAATCGTCAAGTCCAGGACTTAAAACAACGTGATTTTAAACCCTCGACTGGGGTAGGGTTTAAATTCAAGTTCTAGACTTAACTGAGCAAACACAATTCAGTTATTGTTTTAGAGTAGATAAAAAGCCAAATAGATATCTTGGAATACCTAAATTATTTGGATTAGTCCATCTAAATTCATAATTTATAGTTTGCAAGTTCATTTTGTAATATATTTTTCTGATACAATTTTATTACAAAATGAGTAAGAAACTAACCTCATTTTAGGACTGTAACATAACCTAAAAATGTTCAAGCAAAATAATACAAGGATTGCCTTGGAATTTATATTCCAATCTGAATGTTATTATTCAATGTCATATTCAACATATTAATAATAATAATAATAATAATAATAACAATAATTTATTACTCCAGTTTTTTCAAAACAAATACGTTTTCAAACTCAATAGCCTAATGAAATTTTTATTCCAAAATCACTGGTTAGGATCAATGATCAATAATAGTATAACGTAAAATGAAATGTTTATTCATTCACCTTTCAAATGTTTTGCTATTGAATTAAGATTGTATTCATTGTGTAGTTATTTAACACTTATATTGTTCAAAAGTTTTATTTCCACAATGTTTGTTTGTTTCTGTTCTCAAGAGATTGACTGTTCTTGTAGTTCATCATGTTTCTTCATTGTCAAAAAACGAACTGGCAACAATGCGGAGCTAGAAAAGCTGTCTTTGTCCAATGATGGACAAGGATAGCAAACCATTGTTAATCAAACGCTGACTTCATAAAATGAATGTTGAATCCCACTATACTCTATTCTATTATCGCTAAATTTTCTCATAGCTTCCTGTTCGAATATTTTGAAAAATTTAATTATTTTTTGTGTTTGTAGGTTATTGATGCTGTCTTGGGTTGAAGATATACTCATCTTCCCAGATGATCTCCAGGGAAGGAATGGTGTTAACCTAACAGAATTTTTAATGTTCTAACAGGACTATTTGGTTCCTTTTATAATTGATGATGTCACTTATTACTTATATAATTATGTTCTTATACTCCAGACATTTTCTCCAGAACTTTTTTATATATTTGATTCAGTATTAGATTTTTCTCGTCATTTGCTTTATGTTTTATTTGAATGGATTATTAATATTTAACAAGTGAAAAAATATTCATAAAAACTGTTCATAAACTATGAACAAAGTCAGTACCGTATTGGTGCATTGATAATTCTGTTTAGATACAACAGCCAGAAGACTGAGACCTCTTATAAAATAATGTTCCATTAACTTCTGTATAATTGAATGGTTTTCTGTAGAAGAAGCTGCCACTCTTATCACACCCACTATTCTCCCAAAGACTCCCAGAGACTTCCGATGCTCGGAGCAGGTCCTGCTCAATTATCATAAGTGTTACCAAGAATACTAATCTTGCTTGATTGAATATTCTTGATAATATCTCCTGACACCCCATGTACCGAGCAGGAGTTGGGGGGAAGGGGGCCATCATCCTCAGTCTGCAGACGACCCTCCTATGTTGTCTGTTCAACATTGCATGAGGGCCGTCCTCGGCCTTAGCCCCTCTCCCTCTCAACTCCCCTCTGGATGGGCGAACCCACCCTATAAAACTCCCCCACTCCAAATTGTGCCTCCTCCTCATCCCCCTCCCCCTCCAGGCAGTGATGGGGATGCTGCTGGTGCCAGCAGCAGTGGTGGGGATGCTGCTGGTGGCGGCGGCAGTGGTGGGGATGCTGCTGGTGCCAGCGGCAGTGGTTGGGATGCTGCTGGCATCTCACTGCTGCCAGACACCTCAACCACTCTTCCAACCCCAGACTATTAATCTCAGCAAGCTGTAAAGAAAGAAAAATACTATGGATAAAACAGTAATAGAATACATTCCAATTTTACATTTCAAAGTATGCTATAATGAATTGAACCTCATAGAGCTGGTAAGACAAATTATTGAGTACATGCATATGGTTTTAAAATGGTGGAGAGACGTGTCCAAACCATTTGAGCTGCTTTTCCTTTATGTCCTCACTTAGCGCCTTCCTTCCTACCTCTTGTCTTAAAGACTTGCCACACCAAGCTTGCCAGTACCGCCAAGGTAGTACTGCTGGTGGTAGTTTTCTCGGCTGAGCACGCCACACTGAAAAACGTCTGCTAGCGGTAGTCTCCGAGTAGTGAGTCTAGTAGTGGGGGGAGGGCGTGACTACAGCACTCAGCACTGCACTACCTCTTCGAATCGCCTGCCATGTATTCAGGTTGAGCGCGCCACACTGAGCTCACTTTGTCCACCATACTACCTCTCAGCGAACTTTTGTTGAATCGCCTAGCAGGCGGTCGTAGGTGGTAGTGCGCCGTACTACCACTGCGGTAGCGAACTCGGTGTGGCGTGCTCAACCTGAATACATGGCTAGCGATTTTTAAAACTTCGCTACCGCCGCGGTAGCAAGCTTGGTGTGGCGTGCCCTTTACCCTTTCATTTTTTTTTCTTTTCTTTTAAATTTTTAATTTTTTTTCAAATTTCAATTTTTATTCTTTTTTCTTTTAAATTTTTATTTTTTTTCAAATTTTCAATTTTTTTTTCCAAATTTTTAATTTTTTTTCCAATTTTGAAATTTTTTTTAATTTATTTTTTTTAATTTTCTTATTTTTATTCATTTTTTTTTATTTTTTATTTTTATTTATTTTTTTTGTGACCTTGGGTTGACTTTGACTTGGGTGACCTTGATGTTAGGTTTGGTCGACTTGGGTAACCTTGAGGTGAAGGGCAACTCTGGCACACTTGTGTGCCAGAGTCGCCCTTTTTATACTACTAGTGGTGTTAAAACTATACTCCAGGATTATAGAGAAGAGACTGAGAGGAGAAGTCGAGGAGAGACTGGAGGAAAAGCAAAGCGCATTCAGAAGGGATAGGCAGACTCAAGACCACATTTGTGCCGTGAGAAGGGTGATAGAAATGTATTTGAAAGAAGGAAAAGGAATTAAGGAAGAAAGAAGAAGGAATTATATTTGGCATTTATTGACCTCAAGGCCGCATTCGACTCAGTGCCCAGGAAAGAAATATGGAGTGCCATGAGGGTGATGGAAGTGAGTGATAGACTGATTCAAGCTGTACAGGCACTATATAAAAAGACCGTTGGAGTAGTAAGGCTAGATGGAGACCTTTCTCAAGAGTTCAATATGAAGAAAGGGATGAAACAAGGGGATAGCCTGAGCACACTGCTTTTCATAATATTTATGAATAGCATTATCAAATATTGTAAAAGAAACACTCCAAAAATGAAGGTTGGATATAAAAGCCTCAGACCAGTGTATGTGCAGGCCTTGGTATTTGCGGACGACATCGTGCTAATGGAGGATAGTGAGAGTAAACTTCAAAAGGCAGTGGATGTATGAGAGAAGGTTATGGCAAGAAGAGGTATGGAGGTCAATGCAGGGAAGAGCAAGGTTATGAAGATAGCGGGGGGTCAAAGAAATACTCTGGCAATTACATGTAGAGGACAGGCCCTAGAAGAGGTTGATCAATATGAATATCTTGGTACAGTGATCAGCAATGATGGGAAACTGGACAAGAGGCTGGGACCCCTACGCTGTAGCGGCAGAAGGGGAAAAGAAAAAGAAGAAGAAGAAGAATACTACAAAGAAAGAATTATTCTTTCACTAGTATATTATTCTTTCTATAGTATTATTCTTTCTCTAGTATTCTTCTTTCTTTGTAGTATTCTTCTTTCTCTAGTATTCTTCTAGTCTAGTATACTAGAGAAAGAAGAATTCTTTCTTTCTTTGTAGTATTCTTCTTTCACTAGTATTCTTCTAAAGAGAGAAAGAGAGAGAAGAATACTAGACTAGAGAAAGAAATAATACTAGAGAAAGAATAATTTCTTTCCTTCTTCAGTATTTTTCTTTAGAAATAGAGAAGAAATCTAGACTACTGGAGAAAGAAAGAGAACCTAGCTTACTGGAGAAAGAAAGAGAATCTAGACTACTAACTGGAGAAAGAAAGTAGAGAAAGAAAGGGAGAAGAAGAAATTTAGACTACTGGAGAAAGAAAGAGAATCTTTACTACTGGAGAAAGAAAGAAAATCTCTACTACTGGAGAAAGAAATAAAATCTATAGTACTGGAGTAAGAGAGAAGAAGAAATCTACTACTGGAGAAAGTTAGAAAGAAGACTAGAGAAAAAAAAATAAAGGAGACTAAAGAAAGAAAGGGAGAAGAAGAAATGTAGACTACTGGAGAAAGAAAGAAAGAGAGAAGAAGAAATCTAGACTACTGGGGAAAGAAAGAAAGAGAGAAGAAGAAATCTAGACTACTGGAGAAAGATAGATGAAGAAATCTAGACTACTAGAATACTAGAGAAAAAAGAAGATTAATAAAGAAAGCAAGGAAAAAGAAGATTAATAAAGGAAATAAGAATAGTTATAAGTAGAATAGTAGGGGAAGTAAGAAAAGAATACACAGTTAACATAAAATATCCTAATTTACAGTCTTACATGATAAAGGGTGATTCAGTACAGTATATCCATTTTACACTTTTATCACTAAATTTATGAATAATTTCAATTTGTAATATTGGAGGATTCAAAGAAGACATGTTGGGTTGCAACCAGCTCCATGTAGGATCACAACCCAACAATCTTGTTCAAGAATTTGAATCAATTATCACACTGAACTTATGATATAAACAACCCTATTTGATTGGTACGGTGCCTGTGCTTCAAACAAGTAGTTTGCATCTGTCAAGTAATGCTTGCCAAACTACTGCTCGTCAAGTAAAACATGTGCCTTTACTTGTGAGAGAATGACCATTAATTTCCTTCAACTTCAAGTTTGCTATACTTCAATTTGAGAATGTAAAACTTGACAGCGCATGCTTAGTACTGGAGATAGTAAGCATACGGTAGCCTGAATATCATTTCAAAAAATAGAAAAAATGAAGACACACCATCTTTGACCATTTTCAAGCCAACAGTAGTGCGTAACAAACTGATTCATAATGAAGGAAAAATGATTGCAAAACAACCAGAGCCAGAAATAATTTATTATTCTCTCACACCAACCGATTCAAGGATAAAGGAATTTACAGTAAAAATGCTACAATATTCACTCTACAGTATTATTATAATGTAAATGATTGGAACACTTTTACTGTATTGGAATAAACTTGAACGCATTACTGTTGAATGAGAGTAATCTCTCATTAACCATTCAACTAATTGTTAATTAATGTTTGTATTGAAACCACTCCACTGGTATTGTGACAACTCAAAGCGCTGAATAAAACACTCAATTTTACATCATTTTGAATAAGCAGTGATGTGTTTCAAACAGATTCACAATGAAGGAAAAAAATTATTACAAAATAACCAAATCTGAAATAATTTATTATTCTCCCACACCAACCGATTCAAGGATAAAGGAATTTACAGCAAAAATGCTACAACATAAACACTTGAATGGAAATTGTAACACTTTTACTGTATTCGAATCAATTTGAAATACATCACTTTAGCCTGAGAGGTTAACATTAACCTCTTTTTCAACAGAACCAAACTTGAATGAACCATTCCACGAATGTAACAAATTTTAAATTATTAAAATAGTTCAACAACTCCACAGCAAAACATTTTATAATATTGTAACCAGGTAATTGACAAATTACAAAGATTATTCAATTGAAGCAATAATTGAAATCATGTTTCTGAAATTACGGTTTTAGCAAATACCAAAACATTTCTGTTTCTGTGATTACGTTTTCAGTAAACGATCAAAACATTTTACTTCATCACCAAGAGATTTGTCCTCTAATCAAACGTCAATTCAGCCAACAAATACAAGATTTGAAACGCATTAAAATAAAATTGAAAGAATAAATTTGCAACTTGTTAAAAGCTTGGGTACTCGACTAAATTCTCTTTAATAGATCAATAGAATTTCACAGTTCATAATAATTTCTGGACATCTTGTTTTTGTTTAGAGGTACTTGTTAATTTTTCTAAAGTGAGAGGTCCACGCTATTATGGCAGTGAAGAATGATATGAGAATAGCGTTGCCGATTCTCTGCCTTGCCACTGCCTTCTATAAAGAGCAGCTGATACCAGTATATCTGATTTTATATCAAACTACCTTGGTTACAATAATCAATAATTATTTGATCTGTCAATATATTTGTCAATGATCAAATAATGAATTTTCATAATAGATATTTTGTATATTAATTATATTTATACATTGTTAAAAACGATCTGGCAACGTTGCAGAGCTAGAATAGGATTGCGCTATCTGCTTTGTCGAGTGATATACAAGGATAGCAACACCGATGTTAATCAATCAAAAATACTGCCATTATAACGAGGACCTCACAATAATCATTTTGTACATTTTTACATTTGTGTAAAGATCTCAACTACCTAAATATATTGTTCTGCATAAAATTTTGTCTAATGTCTATAGATCTCTGGTCCAATAGTTGTAAATTGTTCCGTTGTAATATTGCAAATGAATAATAGAATAAATAGACAGGTGGCAGGTAAATCACCTACCTTAGTATACATGCACTGCTCCACTTCTCCAATTATACATTTCAAGGTACGTCAAGACTTGTATACAAATATATAATACATTTGCATGAGATACTAATTGTCAAAATCACAAGTATGATAAATCTCCTTATTCAATAATTTTTTATGAGCTGCAATATATTCGATTCCAATCATCCTTGAATCTCATACAAATTAATCTACAATTGTATACAAGTCTAAACGTACCTCAAGCTCTGCATAACTCCACTGGCTTTTTACTATTACTAAATTTATATGCTTGAATACTGCATCTCCATGTCATGAATGAGAGAAACAAATTCTTGCTCTGAATCCTCCAAATTGTTGAATATTATGTAAAAGATTTCTTATTATAGTCTACTAAATGAAACTAATATTTGCAATAAACAATCACCCTATATCAATAAAAAATTTGTTAGTAAGAAAAGAAGAAGTAAAAGAAGAAGAAGAAGAAAAGGAAGAGAGAAAGATAATCATTATAATCTAAGTGAACTCACAGATGTAACACCTTATTACTGCATGATCAGCAATCAGCTACTAAGGTCCAAAAGTGTTGATTTCTCAGCAAAGAAGAAGCAGCAGCAACTTTAGTAGAAGCAGTATCAGTAGCAGCAGTGGCAGTAGAAGCAGTAACAGTAGCAGCATCAGTAGAAGCAGAAGAAGAAGAAAATGACGATGTAGCAGAAGAGAAGTGACTCATGTTGTTCTGTGGCTGCGAAGTCCGTTTTGTCCACTGCAAAACAACAAACAATGCATCATTATTATGGGATTCGCAATAAAATTATTGAAAGTGCATTTCAATAACTATTTCTAGAAAGCAAACAACAACTGATACCTCTTTACAAACGGTCACCCTTCCAAGGGAATCCAGGGCGGTTGTCACTATTTGGAACCATAGACAAGTTCCAATAGTATAAAAATGATGATAGGGAATAAAAATTGTTAATGGTAAGATCATTAAAATCTATCTATAATATAATAAAGGAAAGAACTGGCTTAAACACGTACGGGATAGGAAATTCACGAATGACGCATAATCACGTCTGAACTACTAGGCTGATTAATTTGGAATTTTGCATATTGATACTTAGGCTGTTCGGTACACCTTTTTTATTTGAATTGAATAATATTTTTCAATATGGATCGTTAAGTGCTAACTCCGTTTTCTTTCCAGATCATAAACGGTCGACTATAATAACAGAACTTCTTCATGTATCTTTCCAAACTGAAACATTTTTTATTCCCCATATTGTTCATAAATAAAAAGGTAACATTTTTTGTAAATTCGATAACTTGTTTATTTTGGCATAAATCGCGAAAAAACGCAGATTAGAACCAAGCCAATTATTATACTGATTGTATTAAAAAAAAAAACTCCAATGGAAAATTCGAAACCGTTTATGATCTGAAAAGAAAACTGAGTTAGCACTTCAACAACCCATAACTCGCTTATTAGACCACTGAAAAATTTCAGTTGCCACTTTTTCTCTCTCTTATAATGATCTTGACAATTATATTGAGAAAGATTATCAAATTTAAATAAAGTGTATCGAACAGCCTTTATTTATTTACAGAGGTTATAGGCCTACTTAAAATTCTTCAAGATCTCAGTAAGTCAAGTTCTTAATTAGACCCTTGCGGAGCACAGGTTACCCGCTAGTAAAATAAATAAGATCATTAAAATAAATAATAAAAATAGTGTCATGAATAAACTTTGGTCTGTGCAAACCTTAGATTGCACCATTGCTCTCATAGAGTACAGTGCTGCCAAATTTCACAGAATTCAGAGACCCTGAGAGCCAATTGTGCAAGAGAAAGAGCGAGAAGGCCTTTTTTATAGAATCAGCATAAAAACGGCAACAGTGTAATCCTATTGTTATATTTCAAATATTTTTTTATTCCTTCAAGTATTTACAGTGAAAAACTCAATTATTATGGAATTCCTCCACAAAGACTAAACGTCTGCGTGTGGAGGAGAGCTCCATAGACAACACAAGCAGTCACTAAAAATAATTATAATATAAAATATAAGCTTCAGAATATAGTAATGGATTGAATACAAATTCAAATAATAGTAAAATAATACTTAATTAAGAAATAAAAGATGAAAAAAATAAAATATTAACTAAACTTAGGATTGATTTAATTTCTTGTGCAGGCCAATAAATCCCAGGGAATGAAGGAGGCTGTGAGTTCGCGTCATGTATCTATTTTATAATGTAATGAATTGATAAAGGGAAAAAAGTCAATATGATAAATCCTTTGATAGTTATCGAATATAACGTGAGCGGAGCAGAGCTTCGGCTGCCTCCCAGCCAATGTGATACAGCCATCTGTCCACACCCCTTCGTAAACGGCTAGACTATACACCTCCGCCTATCTTATTTCATTCGGCAAGTTTCTATATAAAATGTGAGCCAGGTAAAATGAATTTGACAGTTCTGACCCATGTGTCAGTTGTGGAACATCATAATTATAGTTGGTCCTGTAGCGAGTTTCATACCGGAAATTTAAATTTGTTTCACCCAAGATCTGGGTTTTGTATTTTTTCAAGTGAATTAATAATGTTTTGATGAAGATCTGTCTGATATTTAGAACCGGGAATTCTGAAAGAAGCAAGCTAGTCGGATATCTATGGCCTTTTTTCAAGATTGTTTTAATAATTGCTCTCTGTGTGACTGCCAGTGGTTCCAAGAGTGTAGAGGAAACACCCCCCCCTCCAAGCCAGGATACCATACTGGATCAGCGACCGAGCATAGGCGAAATATACTTTTCCTACAGTTACGTTGAAAAGTGGCCATTGCTGCACTGATTACAGAACGCAAAGAATCACTTTTCCGCTCTAGTGCGGGAAAAATTTTTCTGCACTCCAGATTTGCAACATAGCAACGTAAAATACTTAGTAGGTTATATGGAGCAACAGTGCAGAAAAATCAAAATGAAGTTGGTAACAGTGACTGGGCTGCTATAGTGAGCAGAGGTGCAACGAAGCACAACGCGCAAATTATTAATTAGATATTATAACCAAGGACAACATTTTTATTCAATTTGACAATAAATTAAGGTTTTTATCAATAATAAAATTACACAGAAAAACATTTGATGGATTTCAGGCAATTTTACCCATAATTACCCACTTTTCGAATTCAATGGTAACTGTAGGAAAAACTTAATGTGAAATACATGCGCAAAGTTCCTCTGCTGCACTCAAGAAACCATTCTGCCCTCGCCTGTAAACGTTTCTTTCGGTGCAGCAAACTGTCACTTTCCGCACTAGTTGCACAAATAACTATTCCTACACTGATCCACACCCATCACCTGGCTAAGCTCAGAGAAGGCAAATGATAATTTCCTGAGCCTACTTTTGACAACACACTGAACATGTTGCCCCCAACTCAACTTGTAATCAATTATAACACCCAAGTATCTGTAACTATCAACTCGCTCAATAGTACTACAGTCACAATCCTGCATCCTTGCGTTTCCACAAGAGTGCATTTTTAACATTATTGGGCCAGGATCAGCCTGGTTTCTTGTTACAATTGGCATAAATTTAGTTTTGGTGACATTAACAGTTGTGGTCGAACCAACTTTTTATTTTGGCAAGATCTATTGTTGCACTGCAATAGGTCCTCTCCCAAGTGCCTCCAGTTGACACCAATACTGTGTCGTCCGCGAATAAGAACAGTTCTCCATTGATTTGTAACTTTGAAAGATTATTTATATAAATAAGGAATAGTAATGGCCCAATGGTACTTCCTTGGACCACACCATATTCAACAGGTTATGTTTCGCTAATTGTGCTAATATTGAAATAGCATTGGCCATAAAGCCCCGTTCTATTAACTAAGGGTTGCACAGACTGTAGTGGGAAAACAAAGTGCTACTGCATGATCTAGTACTCAAAGGTCCGGTTGCACGAAATCCTCTTATATCTTAATCAGGATTAAATGTCAAGAGAATCAATCTCAGAAGGATTTTTTGAAAAGAAGGCATCTCCGATTAGTTCTGGTGACATTTAATCACCATTAAAATTTAACAAATGTTTGTGCAAATGATCAACAAATTTTTAATTGAAATTTCAACATATTACTGTACAATCCTGTATTCGTAATCAGCAGTAAATTATTAGAAATATCAAGTCTTGAATCGTGATGAGATAGCAGTATAAAAAATTATTTGAAATCCTTCAATAAACGTTTGCAATATGACATAATTGTTGATAAGTCAATAAACCAGCAACCTGCAAATGGGCTACAGCATAGAGTAAAAATAGCATAAAAAGAAATCTCTTGTTATAGGGCCTTCATGTTAACATTTTCAATGTTGACTCAAGCCAATAGTCCTAGTAGTTATTTCAACTGTGCCATTCTCACACTCAAATGTGATAAAAACTGTGGTCAAAACTGGTACACTCCTCAGTTGAATAATATTAGAACACTATTAGATTTTAGCCAGATGAAATGCAAAACCAATCCTGAACTATTAGAAAATATTAGAAGATTTAAACAGCTCTATAGAGATCAGATAGATTTGGCTAAGAGAAAGGCAAATGATGATTTTATATTGAGATCTAATAAAATGTGCAAAGCATCCTGGAGGGTTATAAAAAATGAAACAGGGCGACTGCCAAAGAATAAGTCACAATCTGAACCACCTTTATCTGCTAAAGAGTTTACTGATTTTTTTCGCAGGAATTTCTAATATGATTTCAGTAAAGAGTGATGTTAGTTCTATTGATATTCTATCTGCATCTATTTTGAAGCATAGAGAAACAATAGCATAAGTAGATATCCCATGGTCCACGTAGTTCTTTCCCGTGAAGCTTTATGACACTTGTAGTCTCTCATACTGTGCCGTTCATACACTCTTACCCGGTCAAAACAGTAAAAATCGACAATAATCGACAGTAATCGGCTTGAGATAACAGTAAAAGTTGCGACATAAACGCCCTACACCATGGGATATCTACTTATGATATTGTTTCTCTATGGTTGAAGCCTCAGACTAATCAACAGCCGTTTGTGTGGTGTGTGGTTGAACCAGACATCCGTCATTTGTACGATTGTTTCAAGATTTTATAATTCCAAAGCAGAGGATATTTTAGGATTATCGAATTCTGTTTTAAGAAAAATTACTATATATGCTATCATAGAACCTTTAACATTCCTTATAAATTGGGCTCTTAGTAGAGTAGGGGTGTATCCAGATTGCTTGAAAGTCACTGTGACAGTACCAGTATACAAAAAAGGAGATAAGACCAAAATTAATAATTATAGGCCAATTTCTCTGGTACCTGTCATATCCAAGTAAATGGAAAGCGCAATAAATATTCAAATTGAGAAATATTTTGAGCAGAATAGATTGTTTCAGTCAGCGCAGTTTGCTTTCAGACGTAATTTGAACACAACTAAAGCAGCTGAAAGCGTTGTGTACACCTTATTATTGATGGCTTTGAAAATGGAGAAGAGGTTAGTGCACTCTCACCCTGCCAAAACAGTAATATTGGACAGTAGTTGGCTTCAGTTGATAAAAATTGGCTTGAAATTGGGAACACAAACAACCTATACCATGGGATATCTTCTTATGTTATCTTTTCTCTGTGGTTACAGTCTACCATCTTAAAAAAATCTAAATTAATATTAATAAATTATAAAAATAAATATTTCAATGAGTAATTAATGCCAAAATAGACAAGTTATCAAATTTAAAAAATGTCACTTTTATTTATGAATGAAATGGGAAATAAAATTTTTCAGTTTGGAAAGATACATTTTTTGAATTTTTTAGACAAGTTCTAATAATATAGTCGAAACCGTTTATGATATGGAAAGAAATTGGAATATGGAAAATTAGCACTTCAACAACCCATAACTCGCTTATTAAACCACTTAAAAATTTCTGTTACCACTTTTTCACACTCTTATAATGATCTTAAAATTATATTGAAAAATATTATCCAATTTGAATAAAAAAGTGTACCGAACAGCTATAATTAAAATATTCTGACAATAAATTGAATATTTCACAAAAAATGCAAATATTTTCCTATAGCATACTAGCAATTAGCTCGAGTTGACTAGGCCAACTACTAGCTGCAAGTACACCGCTCAACAGTAGAAGGCAACAAATTTTAAACCCATAATCAGCTTAATAGAAACGCCTATGATTATAAACACAACTTCCATCTAGTAGCCGTTTAATGTCCTTAAATTATTAAGAACAAATATTGCTGACTAAATAAAAAATTCTAAATTCAACTATCCTACGGTCACATCAAAACATAAACTTTTTTAATAAGTTCCTTGCACGTTGCAGTTTAAAATTCAATAACTCTACAATTTAGAGTAAAGGATTAACGGCCTACACCAAAAAGGAGACCCTGAAATCATGGGGAATACTTTGGTGCATAATCGTAATTAGGTTATACTATTTTCAATCGTAAGTAGCCTAGCCTAGTAGTTGAGTAAGTACCATTTATAATTTATTTTAGTCAAATCCAACTAAATAGAACCCGAGTAAAATATTGTATGGTATAAAACCTGGAAGAGTAAAAATGAATATTATCTACTAATAAATGAAAAACTAATAACTTCAAACTTGATGAAACTTCTCAAAACTAACTCATAGTGGAGTAAGCACCAATTATAATTAATATTAGGCCTAGTCAAATCCAATTAAATAGAACACGAGAGATTATGAGTCAATATTATCTAATGATAAAATGAAAAACTAGTTACTTAAAATTTTATGAAACTCAAAACTGAACGGTTCAAGCCTTGCTTGAACATTAATTTGTTCTATGAAAAATAAGCCAATCAATGTATCAGCCAAGTTAGGCTTGTCCTGAACAACTCTCACCGTAATCTAACTCACATTATCGCAATTCAACCAAATAAATAAACTATTATTTATTGATAAATAATGAGTTCATAGTATTACGACTTTGCAATATTCTATAATGATCATAAAGCTTTAATAGGCCTAACTGTAATCAAAACTATGTACCTAACCAGAAAATAACAAAGGATAAAAAACAATGCAGTTTTTAAACAAGACACTCAAGTGATAACAAGCGGAAAATATAATGCAAAAATTAACAGAACAAAGAATAAAATTCAATAATAGTAGTCGGCAATTTTAATTGAGATAATAAATGTATTTGCTTTAACAAACCTGAAATCGTCGAAGATAACCTCAACAATAGGCCTGGCTAACCACACAATCAAACTCATTTAATTATTATCAATAAAACTGATTTACATCACTGACTTTAATCAACTAGAAATAGAACTATTATTAATTTGATCCACATTGAAAATAACAATTTCAACTTTAATTCCCAGCCTTTCAGATTTAAACAAACAACATGACAAACTTGACACTTCCACTTCTAAGCAGCCATTTTCCCCATTCATGGAACTACCGAGCCACGACCTTCTCAAGCCAACAAATTTATCATCATGAAAGCTGTGGCACAATTCAAAACTTTTCAGGCTGTCATTCAGATGTCATAAGGACAGTCAACTTGCGAGATGGTCAATTTGCAGGACGATCAACTTGTATGATGGACAACTGCAACACCATAAAAAACCGACATAACCAAACAATTTAATACTATGTTTGTAACTTATTTTGAATATTAAGTTCAATAACTAAAAATTAACAACAAATAAACATGAAATCCATAGCTATTTATCTACAACTCAGAAAATAAATTACCGTGTTTTAATAATTCTAGCTAGAATATTATTGTAACCTAAAATGAAGTACCGGTACCGTACTAGACTGCCTAAAAAAAGATTGAATAATTATCAGAAGACTAATTTAGCCTACAAGTGGATAAGTTGTAATAATAGTAAATTTATTATCTATACCTTTATTCATAAACAATACTGGTAAAATCATGTTTCACTAATAAAACAAAACTTTACTTGCAATTTTACTACAAGTCTATCAAAAACATAACCCCTAAATTTAACACATCATTCTTTAAAACCTTTAATAAACTTATTCGCGATAATACAATAAATAATTACCATAAAACTTGATAGAAGAAGACAAGAAGCTCAGTCCGACCAGACCAGTTTATACAAGAGAAGAGAACTGCTTGCAGTGAGCCCCTAGTAACTGACAGCCCTATTGGCTTGTAAGAGCCAATCAGAGAGCTGCTTTTATTAAATCATTCCATGACCTTCTTTAACCTTCCTTCAACCAAACCGAATTTCAATATGGCGTAACTAAATCGAGATTTGTTTTAATAGAATTATGTATAGTTTAATAACCAGAGCTACCTATCAACCGAGAGCCTATTTATCACAATGCAATGAATTTGAAATAATATTTCGATTAAAACACTAGTTTCAACAGAATAATATAAGTGACGGTGATTAAATTCATTTCCTACCTTGATTTCAGCTCATAGAAGAATTAGGTACTTTTAACTAACACAAAACTCATATTTACAGTAAATATTATCACTGCTGCATAGTAAAATACATAGCAAGAGGTCTTTAATCAACATAAATTCCTCACAATTAACACATTATTTATCAAAATAAATAAGTTATTTACAAGAGAACAACTAGCATTCTAGTATGTGAAGAAGTATCGTTGTGCGTGAACGTGAACTAACAAGACACAAGACAAGTACCCCTCTAGTCAAAGAAAGTCTAGTCATGAGTCTTGGCCCAAGACAGCCAATCAGAGAATGGCATTTCCGTCACGTGGTCAGTGAGTGTTGCGACGCTCTGTGGCAGTCACCTTCAACCACAACTAACCAAATTTCAACATGGCTTAAATCTATTTTATAATTTTACAAATCAACTTAAAAATAATTTCACTACCATAAAATTACTTTCCCTTATCGGAGAGCCTATTTCTAATGGATATAAAATCCCTCTAGTTATTTTAGGAATTTTTGAACACTTTCCAAAAACTTTACTAGTAATTTCAAGAGAATAAAAGTGAGAAATTAATTATTAGCTGAAATATGCTAGCAAAGTCAGCGGACATCTTGAAACCAGGTAGCCTAGAGGTTTCTTTGTAAAGTGATTCCAAAATCCTACATCAACACTAGATGAACAATGAAATGAATTCGAACTAGCGTTCTACAATAAACAAGAATTGGCTAACAAATTCCAATTCATAACATGAGGGATGAGTTACTGTATGATTGATGATATCAATAAATTTCATACCTATTATGAAGACCAGTCTGCAAAGGTGAATATCAACGACACAAAATTAATCCATCTATTTCACATTAAAGATACCCCAAACTAAAATATATACAAGGGAGCGCTTAATGAACATATTCATGATAATGTACAGAGTAATTAGTGCATTACTATTGTCAACAGACAAGGAAGAACGGTCAACTGGCGTGTTGCAGGTTGTAGCAAGCCAAGCAAAGCTCTCTCCTTCTACTGACGTCAAATGATTAAACTACAAAATGTCGCAAATCACTGCCATTCAAATTGTCACAAAAATTATTCCACTACCTAAAAATTACTTCCTCTTATACCTCCCCTACTTTTACGACTTTTTCCCCCCTCCCCCCACCCATCCTATGCACCCCCCACCATCCCTGCTCCTCCCGCACCTCCACTGCCCCTCCACCACTCCTTAGAAGGAGAAGAACCTCTCTCCCTCCCTCTCTCTCTATTTCAGAAGAAGAAGAAGAAGGAGAAGAAGAAGGAGAGGATGAAGAAGAGGAGGAAGAAGAAGAAGAAGATGATAACAATGATGCTCTCTCTCTCTATGTTATGCTCTCTCTCACACCCTCTCTCTCTCTCTCTATGTTATGCTCTATTTCATTTATAGATAGTCATGCCCAATTACATTTAGTCACAGTCTATTTGATGATGATTTATAGCAGAGAGAGAGAGAGGCAATCTACTGTCAGATTTAAGTGAAACGAACTTCTGCCAGATTTAAGTGAAACATCTTTGTCTAACTGTCACATTTAAGTGAAATGAACATCTTACTGTCAGATTTAACTGAAACATGTACTTGACAACGTTGTCAAGCACATGCAGAATTGTGGGTTGTATACACAGCGAACATTATATTTTTAATGTTTCCTCAATCATAACTAATGCATAGAATGAACTAGTATATCCAAATACACACACATTAGTTTTGAATTAGACATATATCAGTGGGGGGAAACTCTCTACAGAGTGATCTATGATCTTTTACATTTTTTATCGGTAATGTCATATGACATTATTTCACAGAATTTCTAGTATATTGAGTAATTCAAAAATTTCAGATAAAATTGGAAAGTGGAGATTTTCTGTTTTTGTTAATGCAAGATCGCTCACCTCATCACCTGTTGAAAATTTAATATTCTTTGCAATTAGATCCAATTCATTGAATGAAATTGACATCACAAGACGAGATAGTTTCTTGAACTTTGAAAAGCTATAACAAACAACCATATTTTTCAGTTGAGTGTATGTACAGGTAAAATGTGATAAGAAACTATTCGAATAAACTTGTATCTGCACACTATACTACACACTTCTATAAATAGAATTGAGCTTCAACGCATGTGAGATCTTTACAGCTCAACTAACAAAGATTTACTGAATGATTAAACCTAGACATTGCAGGTACAATGGAAATGAAAACAATCGAGTATACACTAGAAATTTATGTACACGATTCACTACAATTGTTTAACACTTCCTCTTCAATTTTTATTAGTTTACTCACAGACAGTTTATGGGGTTGGTAATAGCATAGATAATCATGTATATCATTCAAATTCACTGTGTTTAAGAAAATTACTTTTAGTTGTTTCACCAGATGATGATTTTCATGAGTTGAATGTTTAATTGCAATTTCACATGCATCATACCAATCAAGACACTGTTCTAACCTCATTTCCAATTCACTATCAGCTTGCATCTACTTGCACGGGTCCATGATGAGCAAGTGAAGAAACTATACATATGTCGGTACTAATATAGAGAAATTAAATGGGTTCTGTCCCTTTCCACCAATACAACATACGCGAGCTCTATGATATCTCAATGCTTGCATACAATAAACACATTGAATTTCTTGTCTGTTATAGAAAAAGCCATATCTTGCAAAGTTTTTCTTTTCTGTATTTGAATAGAATTCACATTTTTTCATGCTAAGCATTCTATTTTTTTTGCACATGAAATTTGGAGACAAGTCCATATTTTTCATTATCAACAAATTATAATGATGCGCAGCATAGAGGGCACATCGCCCAGTCAGATTGCGATGATGAATTTCACAGGCATTATAACACCATGAGCTAGTGAAGTAGCTTAAATTTGGTTTCTCAAATTCATCTGGTAAACAACATACGTTTTTATGTAACCTTCTAAGAAACTTAGCTTTCTGTGTACCTTTTGTGTAGATTTTATCACATCCTTCAAGATAAGATATCAATAATTCATCTGTATAAATAAAATGACCATCTTCCCAGGGTATTTTGTGATAATTGTTCTCTGCCCATGTTGCATGCTTACACAATTTAGCATTCAATTCCAACTTGGCAAATGGTGACTTGAAATGCAACACAACAAAGCTATTTACCTGATCTATGATTCTGATTTCTTTCACAATAATTTGATTAGAATTTCTCTTGAACCAATGCATGTCCACTGTTGCGAATTTTTTACAGGAGAGAGTTTCTTCCTTCTGTTTGATGACAAGGTCTGTTTTGTCCTCCGTTCTCCTCCTCCTTTGTCCTCTGTTCTCCTTCTCCTCCTCCTGTGGTTTAGGTGTACTACATCTTGATTGATAGTAGAAGAAGTCTTCCTCAGCGTCAAGATCACACTGTATCCCGATAAATCGTTTTCTTCTCAGAATTAGAAGACATTATAGGTGTACTACATCTTGAGTCATAGTAGATGCTGTCTTCCTCATCATCAAGATCACACTGTATCCCGATAGACCATGTTTTTTCTCAGAATTAGAAGACATTGTAGATGTTAACCGATCAAAGCTAAAACCTCAAATGAGTGAAATTTGAAAAATGCAATACTTATATAGTTTGTGCTCTATCGAGAAATTACTGAACTTCCTTCATCATGGAAGTAAGAGGAGTGTACTCCATGATACGATCACTGATTAAAATGCAATAAGCAGAAGTATTTGGAGGGACACCTACCTTAAATTTCATATCTATTCTAATATCTGTGAAGGATTTCAAATAAGAAGATTGATGTGAACAATCAATTACAATCAGGGGTGTTTTAGTACAAAAAGTGTTAAAATTAATCTCTGTTCCAAGCTCACTATTGATACTATGGTTATAGTACGCTGGTGCAAAATCCAAAAACATATGGTACATCAATTGTTGTTTACCAAGGAGGTTTACATAAGGAAAATAGTCAGAGTTGAAGTAGACCTTTGCATTCTGAAGATTACAACTATCGAATTCCGAGATTGATTTATTAATTTTATTCTCACAATCTGTCTGAAATGCTAAAACAACATACTTTGGTGTGTCGAGATGGGATGCAGTTTTTACTGCCCAAGAATGAACAGTGCTATTTTGTAAATTTGGTAATTCCGAAATCTCCCAATGACAAAAGCTCAGCTTCAGCGGTGTATCAGCATCGAGCAATCTCAAAAATTTCAACCTCACATGATCTTCTAAAGTAATATAGGGAATTCTCCATTGAAGCTTTGTTTTTTTTTACATTAACGTTTGTTGCTTCTGTAGACACGATGCAATTGAGATCTGTTGGTGATCTTAATAATACAAGTTCTTGTTTCAAGTTTAAAATTATTCTTTGAAAGTCTTCAAAAAATGGTAAAACTAATTTAAGAGGTACTGTACACAGAATGTAAACTTATTATCTTTTAGTGTATATCCTTCTCTGTCAAACCCAGCCAAGTGATATGTGTTTATATCAAACATATTTTTCACTAATATAGCTCTAATTGTTGATGTTAATCCAATTAGTCTTGATTTAGAAATTTGTTGACCAGCCAATTCATATTGAGTTTCATCAAAGAGATTTCCAATGAGGTTAGTGGATAATATATACTTAGCTTCTATCGGATCATCCCCAGCCTTCGCACCTGGTTTTGTACACTTCACCTCCCCCTCAATAAATATAAATGATTTGCATGGAAGGCTGTACTGATCCAGAGAAGCCACATGGATGCAAGCTTCATCTGAGGGTTCAATTTCTTGGCCCGAATATACTGTATGAGTATGGAACTGAAATTTAGTAATATCATTATAGAACTCGAGTTGAGATTCAAAATCGAGAATTTCACTAATTACTGCGCCGTACATGATGCCAATCTACTATAAATCCCAACTTTTCCAATATTCTCGTGCTTTTCGGAGATATAGCACATAGCTTTTTAGGTGTTGACTCTATTACGTTCAAGTCTCTAATGAGCTTCTGTGAGCAAATGCTAGTGTGAGGTTTGAAAACGAGAAATCCCATTTCAAGTTCTTTGTTTTTCACGAATGTGAACTCTAATTGTAATTATATCTCCGCGGAAATCAATAAACGATCCTTCTTGATCAGTTACCTTTACATTAATGCTTTGAATTCTATGTGTGTTTAAAGGCATATAGATTATTGGATTAGGTGTTTCATTTATTAAATACCCACTAGGTACTCTAGGTGAAAACTCGTATATAATATGTTTCTGTTTACCATTAGAGTAACTCCCACAGGCTATATTGCACTCAACTACAATAGAGTCAATATTTGTTATGCTAACTAAATGCTGAGAATAATACCATTTATTTGGTTGTACTATAACATTATCAAAACCAAGCATTTTTCCTATTGAAGTAGATGATGTAAAGTCAATAGGCTTATCAGAACGAATTTCGAGCTTCATAGTATTTGTGTTAGCTCTTATATGAAGTTTCTTTTCGTTATTATTCAATTTAGTCTTTAAAGCTAATACGAGGGCTATTTTTTTCAACTTCTGATCGTGCTGCTAGATGGCAATGCGAGCAGCATTGGCCAACAATGCACGGCAGCTGTCTATGCACATCTCACACTATAACCTCACTCGTTTTCGGCCATCTGTTGTCATTACCAGTTCATCTAGCGACACATAAATATGGCCAATATGATAGAATCTCCCACCAAGTGTGAGTTGTGAAGTGTAATTCGTTTTTTGCAAGCTGAAGGGTTATCCACAGCAGAAATTCACCATAGAATGAAACGAGTATATGGTGAAAGCTTTATGAGTGACAGTGCAGTGCGTGATTGGAGAGGAACTGTGCAGAACAAAAGGAGAGGAATGCTCACATTGGGAGTGGTGCTCATTCATGACAACGCCTGTCCTCACAGTGCTGCTGTGATGAAGCATCTTCTTGACGGGTTTAAATGGGACGTTTTTGACCATCCAGCGTATAGCTCAGACTTAGCACCAAGCGACTATCACCTTTTCCCGGAACTGAAGAAAATGCTAGGAGGGCAGAGCTTCTGACAAGACAATGCGCTGCAAGATGCTGTGAAAAACCATCTCAAATCACTGGTGGCTAAATTCTATGAACAAGGTATTAAGAAGCTTGTACCCAGGTATAAAAAATGCCTCAATCTGAGTGGTGACTATGTTAAGAAGTAACTAATAATGTAAATAACTTTTGATAATAAATTCATTCAATTACTCTCACTAGTTTCTTTTTTATACCACATCGGAAGTTGAAAAAAAATAGCCCTTGTATAATGTCATCAACTTCATATGCACCCGTATCAAGATTAATTAATTTATCACCATATTTGAAGCTAGAATTTTTACATTTTATAACATTTGCAATGCTATTGTAAGTATAGAAATTAATCAATCCAATTTCCCATTCTTTATTTTTATCCAAATTGAGAATTTCTTGCAAATGTTCATAGAGGTCACTTGATCTAGATTGTAATGTAATAACAACCATCTTATATGTTTTCCCCCACAAATACTGGATTACAACTGGTTTGCAAAAAACAAGAGCATAAGGTGTCCACATATATCTGTATGTAATGGTTGCATGTACTCAACATTGTAAAAAATATTTACACCTGTTTCTTTTTTCCAATATTTATTCAATTCATAAGGTGGTTGTAAATTACCAATTGGATCAAAATAGTAAACATTTGATCCCCGTTTCTTATAACCAACCCAGTGTGTACCATGTCCAGATTGAGTGTCTAAATTAACAATACAATTCTCATTTTTTAGAATTTTATTAGGTAATGTATCTATCATGTATACAACTTTTAGGGGAATTTGTAATAATTTACACCATTTTATTAGATCGTGATTAGACAATTCACCATTGATATTCATTTTTTCACTTTCTTTGTCTTTCTACGTTTTTCAACTCCTTTTTTACTTTTTTTCTTTGGGAATAAACTTACACCATATGGTGAGGAGGAGGAGGAGGAGGGGTTGGGGCCAATCAAAATACGACCACCAGTCGAGATTGGGGGGTACAGTTTCAAATAGTAACCTCTACCTGCAATAGGCTGTTTCAACTGAGCAATAGCTTTTTTCCTTACCGACGCTATGAGTTTTCCTAACACTTGTGCTCTTCTTCTTCTTTCTCAAACCACCGCCAAACACTGCTTTAGCTTTCATCACGTTTGTTACAAGATAACTCAAACCACCGCCAAACACTGCTTTAGCTTTCATCACGTTTGTTACAAGATAACTAAGTGCTTTTTCACTAAGAGATGTTTTTGGATTTTTGAATATCTCCCATGCAGCGTTTGCAAGAGCTCTGTCTTCAATCGCTCGCGACTTATTATCACTATTTTGAGTGTATGCTATATCATGTACCTTACAGGCACTATCTAATGAATTTATACCTTGATCACCTTTCTTTAACCTTTCATTAACCTTGGTGCCAGGTCCGCACCACTGATAGCCGGGGAAGTGGGTTTCCGGTGAGGCATTTATCAATTTATTTATAATAGTTGATGTAATGTCCCCCGCAGTACCCGCTATACCTTTGACAATTTTTCTAGCCAAACTCAAGATTCCTCTCCCTCATTTCCTAGAAGATAACTTTCTTCTACATACCATTTTTCATTACCTTTTAACTCAATAGTTGAACATCAACTGAGGTTAATTAATCAAACACTTAATCTCAATCGAGAGACAAAGAAATTGTCTCACTAAGTGCTTTATATATTACTACAAAGTTGGTAAGTTTTAATCAATAGGGTATACAATTTTCTATCATCAAATGTCTTATTAACACACTTGTTAAGTATGTTGTAAGTTTTGTAGAAATCGCAAAGAATTGAACGTTCATCAATCATAAATCTATACCTATGTCTTAGACTAACATCGAGAGAAGCATCTGATGAATTGACACATGATTTGATATAAGATAATGTATGATTTCTTACTAGCAGTGATTCCTGCATCAATTGAGGTGTTTCCAAATCCCTAATCTTATTTTGTACATTTTGTATAGATTCCAATATTCTCTTACTATCATTTTGCATTGAATCATATTTTTTCAAAGCAATATGGAAAAGTAATAGCATATTCACACAACATATTATAAAGAGAAGAACAAATAAAACTCTCCATACGATTATCCTCATTGCACAACTTCTCCCTTCAAGTGTTGTAAGCATACTGATAAAAATAGATTGCAATATCTATAGTGAGTGTATAGCACTAACAGATGAAAGAGAATCTCACAACAAGGTTGAGACTGACATGTGGTGCATGCGCAGCAGCAACTATAAAATAGTTTCTCTTGTGACCGTACACTCATTGACTGCATAGTTACAAGAGCATTACTATTCTTGTGTGTACTATTCTACATTCAATGAGTGTTCAGTTACAAGAGGATCAATTCTTGTATGAACAGTGTACTATTCTACATCTTCTTTGATACAACAAACAGGTGAGAATTATAAACAATTTTTATAAAAACAATATTACAATTTATTATTAATCACTACAATATTTACATTATATACTACTACTACTTGTAAAGCATCTCACCACAACATGATATGACAATAAGATTGTTAAATTTTAAAAATCTTAATGTCAGTCCATGTAGCAGTGACATGCTTCACCACTATTGCTAAATTTTTACAATTGGCATTAAATTTGATAACTTTTATTGGTGAAATTGTGGATGAAAATCTCTGAGGTAGATATACCTCAGAGATTTTCTTTGTAGATGCAATGTTTATTTTTAATATTATTCTTCTCCCGTGGTGGTTTGTTTCTTCATGAGCAGAGATAATACTATGCGGGACATCTTCCGCCAGCTCGCGGAGAGGCATCCATGGCTTAGCTGATGGTCTATTGATGATTGAAACAAAATCATTGTGATTGTCATCATCCTGCGCCACCTCCTCTAGTAGCTGAGCAATGGAGGAGTTCTCAGCTTCATATGCACATTGTTTCTGTTAAATAAAAATAAATCTATGATTAGTAACTTATTATAATTTGTTTTAGATTATCAACTACTTATGATCAACATATTATTGTCATAATCTCAACTTGATATCATCAGATTGACAAGACATTCTCTACACAAAGTGAGTAATATCAGTTATTGAAATGATTTGAATAAATAATATTTCTTGCTTCATATTGCAGAATCCAACAGTGATGCATGAAATGCATACATCAAATTAATAAGCAAGCTCTTTCAATGTACATTGCAACAAATAACTATCAACTGAATCAGTAATTTTCTTAACACATCACTTCAATATTATATTCTATTATTTTATAGCAAAAAATAGTATGCATGATTAGTACAAATAATTTAAATAATATGTATGATCAGTGCAATGTAAGCATCATAATAATGATCATGAAATCAAAATATTCATCTTATTCAAATTTTGACTGAAGTCTAATCAATTCAACTAGTAGGCTTGATCAGTTCAATTTCAAAAAGTAATCATTATAATATTCATGAATTCAAAATATACACATCTTATTCAATTCCTAACTGAACTCTAATCATTTAATATCACATTGTGAATGCATGTAATACGAAGACATCTATTGGAAATTAGTTTTTCTCAGTAAAGTGAGAAATTTATTGGATAGTAGCATGCATTCAACCTAATCACTTCAAATAATTATATTTCTTGATTTCATAAAACAACATAGAAGTTGCTCAATTCAAATGAACATATCAATTTCAATGTAATCATCATATTCATGAACTCAAATATACATCTTATTAATTTTTTAACTGAACTCTAAAGTTGAATAGTTTCATTTCCTATATTACAATTCGTTATCAAGAAATAATTCTTGTTTGAAACTGTCTTTCAAATCTAATCAGATTTATCAATTTCTCACAATAAATTGAACTCTAATCATTTAATATCACAATGTGGATACATGTAATGTGAACAGATCTATTGGAAATTAGTTTTTCTCAGTAAAGTAAGAAATTTATCAGATAGTAGCAAGCTTTCAACAAATTAATGACGACATATAAAGATTTAAAATTATCTGTTCACATTACAAGTTAATAATATTTGGAATAACTAACCTTTGAGGGTACAAAGTTGGTTTCCTCATCCTCCTCCTCCAGAAAGTGCAGCTTTCTCTTCCCCTGTTGCTTGTTGGAAATCATTGTGAGTGGCACACGTCTCGTTGCCCACTCCAGATGAGATGGCAGAGTGTCCGGTACAATGATTTCCTCACTGCTCAACCCCCTCTCCACAAAGACACCATGGTTCTTCAATGGTTAGTCCTCGCAGTCGGATGCAGCAGCGGGAGCAGCACTGGTAGTGGTGGCTGGAAGCTTCTTCTTCTTCTGCTGTGCAGCTTGAGCTGCCCAGTAAGATGGGAAGTGCTTTGTTGAGGAGGAGTATCTGGAAGAATGTAGTCCTGATGCATAGATGATGAGTCCATGTTTCATTCGTTTCTCTCTCTCTGTTTTAGGTTGAGTGAGAGATAGTGCATTTTCCCGCTTATCACATCCTTGACATGCAAAAGCATTCTAACATGTACAGCAAGGTGCATTCAGAGAAAAAAAAATCAAATTCTCACAATGCACTAATATAAAATTTCTCAGTTCCAGATATAATATCTCGAATAACAATATTTTGAATGTGAGAGCAATGTAATATCAAATCTCCTCATTAATTTTCAATTAACATCACATGTTGACTTGCTAAATTTCTTCTCAATATTATTGTGATTTTCATTATGTTCGTTGATTTCACAGAGTTCGAGTATGCAGTACTGCATAATCACTCCAGTCTTTGAGGAGGAAAGACGTATGAAGAACTAGTCTGAGAGTTGGAGTGTAAGCAGAGAGAGAGAGAGACAGCACATCACATCATTCATTGCATGTAAGTAATATTTTTACTTTATTTTTCTAATCATGATTTTTTCAGAACTTACTTCTTTTCTGATAAATTAATACTACAATGCACTTATTCCTAACAAATCACTAATATCTTGATTCTGATTGGGAATTACTTCTACAACAGAGTGCATATTGTACAATATCCAGCTTGTTTTTCCACAGCATCTTCTTCTTCTTCAACATTCGTCTTTTCTTTTCCATTATAGCTCATCTTTTTATATATACAAAACGGAACATGTATCACTTTTTCATAAGGATTTTCAATAATATATTTGCAATATACACATTGCAGATATGATTTCTCATGTAAAAAATATCCATTTATTGCAAAATAGTCTGCTCTATTAATAAATACCGAGAGCTTGAATGGTTCTGGACGATGGAAAGTTAAAACTCGTTCTTTATATCATCATAGGATATTATTATCGAAATTCTCCTCGCATTTCTCCTCCTTCATCATTGCATTTCCTTCGAAAACATAGCACCTGACATTGAAAATGTACTTGAAAACTCAAAAGCTCGTGTTTTTGAGATAATAAGAGAACATGCTGCACGTTTTGAAGGAAATGTGAAATGGTTCTTAGTATTAAATGTATTATTGTATAAGATGGTAGTTATAGAATTAGAGGAATCTGAAGCTGTTTCATCCATTGTGAATCTGCATAGATACTCGGCCATAGCCTTGAACGTCTTGGAGAGCTATGATGAATTGAACGAACATTTTATGTTAGTGGTTGGGAAAATTTTAAGTTCGTTCGATAACTTTGTTCAATTTGGTAGTGGGTGGGTGTTGAAGAAGATTGACTCGCTTGATGTAAATATGATTAGATATAATCCAATATACACAAGCAGTTATATTCAAACACCCCAGTTCATCATATAGGTAAAAAATCACCTTACTTTACTTTCGGCGATGCAATTTCAGCAACCCCCACTCCACATCCCTCTCACATGTGCACACACCAATCAAATAACTAACTAACCTTTGATTTGCTGTGTGCACATGTGAGAGGGATGTGGAGTGGTGGTCGCTGAAATTACATCGCCGAAAGTAAAGTAAGGTGATTTTTTACCTATATGAGGAGATTTGTTACTATATTGTTCATACATTCAAAATGTATGTTCAAAGTCTGTAAAATCAAAGAGCTTAATGAAGAAATTTAATATCTCTACATAGTTATGAGGCGCTAATTGAAAATCAATGAGTGGATTTGATATTACATTGCTCTCACATTCAAAATATTGTTATTCAAGATATTAAATCTGGAAGTGAGAAATTTTATATTAGTGCATTGTGAGAAAACAGTATTTTTTTAATTTTAAATTCAATACTTACAAGCAGAATCTAACAGAGGATGAGTTTCGGCAAGCTGTGAGAGATTTGATATTTTTTATCTCTGAATGCAGCTTGCTGTATGTCTCAGAATGCTTTTGTATGTCTAGGGTGTGATAAGGAAGAATAGGGACGGCAGACAACGGTCCGCTGTGCCCTGGGGAGAAGGAGAATAGGGACGGCAGACAACGGTCCGCTGTGCCCTGGGGAGAAGGAAGAATAGGGACGGCAGACAACGGTCCGCTGTGCCCTGGGGAGAAGGAAGAATAGGGACGGCAGACAACGGTCCGCTGTGCCCCGGGGAGAAGGAAGAATAGGGACGGCAGACAACGGTCCGCTGTGCCCTGAGGGGATGGAAAGAATAGGGACGGCAGACAACGGTCCGCTGTGCCCTGGGGAGAAGGAAGAATAGGGACGGCAGACAACGGTCCGCTGTGCCCTGGGGAAATGGGAGGACAGGGACGGCAGACAACGGTCCGCTGTGCCCCGGGGAGAAGGAAGAATAGGGACGGCAGACAACGGTCCGCTGTGCCCTAGGGGAATGGGAGGTCAGGGACGGCAGACAACGGTCCGCTGTGCCCTAGGGTGATTGGAGGTCAGGGATGGCAGACAACGGTGCGCTGTGCCCCAGGGAGATGGGAGGACAGGGACGGCAGACAACGGTCCGCTGTGCCCTGGGGGAATGGGAGGTCAGGGACGGCAGACAACGGTCCGCTGTGCCCTAGGGTGATTGGAGGTCAGGGACGGCAGACAACGGTCCGCTGTGCCCTGGGGAAATGGGAGGACAGGGACGGCAGACAACGGTCTGCTGTGCCCTAGGGTGATGGGAGGTCAGGGATGGCAGACAACGGTCCGCTGTGCCCTGGGGAAATGGGAGGACAGGGACGGCAGACAACGGTCCGCTGTGCCCTAGGTAGATGGAGGACAGGGACGGCAGACAACGGTCCGCTGTGCCCTAGGTAGATGGGAGGACAGGGACGGCAGACAACGGTCCGCTGTGCCCTAGGTAGATGGGAGGACAGGGATGGCAGACAATGGTCCGCTGTGCCCTAGGGAGATGGAAGGTAAGGGACGTACGGCAGCCAACGGGCCGCTGTACCAGGGCAGGAGGTCGGGGACGTACGGCAGCCAACGGGCCGCTGTACCAGGAGCAGGAAGGTTTGTGAGCGGAATGCTGTGGTCTGGGGCTCGTCCGGCCTTTAAATACTCCCCCAAAGTGGAGGGGATGGAGTTGAGCCGCCGCCAGAGGCGGTGGAAATTGTCTTGATGCGCGGAAGATGGTGTGCCATCGGTACCTCCCTTATCTCCGCGGTCGGCTAGCATTGCTGATAGCCGAGCGTCTTTCAATAATATTATTTATTATTTTCTCGTCACAATTTTACTTTGTGACACCCCACTCCTACTTGGGGGGGGGGTGTTCAGAGCCCTCTATGGCACCACCTTAAAAGGCGTGAGCCATCTAGGCATCACCTTAAGAGGTGTACACCTCTCAGGCATCACCTTTAGAGGTGTATGACACTCGCTATGGCATCATCTATGCCTGATCTATGGGCACATATTTACGCCGTCCATCCGGTAATTGGATTTTTATCCGTGGCTTGCCAGCCCGTTTGCGCTTGCCAGGTGTCGAGACTCGTTTGCAGAACACTGGATCCCTCCTCCTTGAGGGACCTGGTGTGGGTTCCTGGGACGGTGGGACCACTTCATTGATAGTTGCACACTGCGTTGGCTCTCCAACGTCCATAACCATTGAGGGTGGCACGGACTCCTCCACATCCATAGCAGTGGGGGGTGATGTGGTCTCGTTCACATCCATGACCGTGGGGGGTGCTGTTGCCTCTGTTACATCCCTCTCAGAGGTCCCACTTGTGTTGGTGGCTGGGGCATGAATAGCAGCGCACCGTTCAGAGTCAGTCATCTCATTCCTGTGATCCATCACTATGTTGCCCCAGGATGCTTGCCTTGGAACATAGGACATCTCTGCTTTGCTATCAATCAAGGCATTGGGTTCGACTCTGTTCAAACCATCCTGCTTGAACATCCTTCTGTCTCGATCCTTGTTGTCCTGAGATTCGGATTGTACAGCTGATATTGTTGGGACTGCTGTTGTCTTAGTCCCCAATAAGAGAGATCGCGACATTATTAGCGGACTTGTAGGATTCAGTTGGGGAGGATCCCACTCTACCTCTCTCGTGAATGTGTGAATATTCACTCTGTTTTCACACGTAAATTCCATGCCTAATAGCAACTCTTGTCCAAGTCCTTCCATTATAGATGCCACTAGTGGAACTGTGATTTGTCCTATAGTAACATTAGTTGTCAGCTTCCCATTTAATGGGGTGGATCGTCCATCAGCTAATATTGCGTGGTGATGAGTTGGTACCTTCCTTATCATCCCTATTTTTTGGAGAACTTCATAAAGCTCATTACTCATATAATTAGCTTCAGCGCCAGTATCTAGCAATGCCCGACACTTTTTACCACCGATTGTCACGGTAATGAATAGTCTGTTGTCCCTTGATGACTCTTCAATTACAGGAATTGGAATCCTCTGTGCCGTTTGCATCCCTGCTGTCTTTTTCAGAGTTTTATTCTCCTTTCGCATATCACAGACACATTTCAGTGCTCTTTTTCCGCACCTTTTACATGGTGGGATATCGGGATAGTGTGATCTCCAGTGCTCCGGTCTCTTGTATTGCCCACACATGGGTTCAGACTCACTAAGAGATGGCCTGTTACTAGTAGGAGTTATAACTGTCTCAACCTTGAGCCTTGTAATCTTTTTCGTGTCCTCAATCATGTGAACTCTCGAATTCTGTCTATTCTGTTTCTCCTCTGCTTTTATTTGTTCATACTCCCTCGCAAATTTTTCCAATTCGTTGATACTATGAACATCTGATTGCCGAATATACAATTTGTACCGTGGGAGGAGATTCTTATACAATCTCTGTAATTTATTCTCATCTGTAAAACCTCCTCGACGCCTCATGAGTGTCAGTACATCTTCGAGAAATTCGTCAAACAATTCACCTTCCCTTTGCTTCCTTGCCTGAATTAGATTCTCAAGGTCCTCCTCATAGGTAAGTGGGTAGTAGCGTGATCTGAAATCTGTCACAAAATTGTCCCATGATTTCCACTGGTCACGACGATTACGCATCCATAGAGTAGCTTTACCAACCAGTAATTCAGGCAGTGCGACTAGTAGCTGGTTGCCAGTGAGCCCATAGGCTTGTTGTAGCTCGTCTAGCCTTTCCAAGAAGCTGGGAGCATCTGATTGGCCGTCGAATGACAGTCTCCAGCTTCTTACCTTGTCACATACCGCCCCTGGGTCCATGAGGGGGTTTGTGTGAATATTGGTTCTAACCTCGGTATGGGTACCTGTCACCAAGTGTTTAGTTTCCCCACTGCTTCCACTCATTATGCGGGTCTTGGGCTGGGATAACGTACTGCCATCTTCTTATGTTGTTCTACTAACAACTTTCTCAACTCAGCAAGTGTTCCAGATGACACTATGCCCCAATCTTGTAGAAGATTGAATGCCTCATCCTTTTTCAATCTATAGATCCAGGAAACTCTGGGGTCGGCTATCACCTCAGGGTTTATGTCCTCGACCGACTGATCCTCTGTCAGCTCCTGGTGTTGAGCATCTGAATCAGACTCTCCCTGTTCACTCATGATTCTTACTTCGTTGCCTCGTGCCCCAAGTGCGGGCGCCAATCTATCACGTACACCCTGAGTAGCTTCAGAGGTGGGTGATTGATACCAAGGTGTTGCTCCTGGATGACTTCGCTCAGTCGTAATGTGGGCGGGGAAAGGAGGCAAGTCGAAGTTCCTCTTCCTTCTTCTTTGTTCCTCAGCTGGCGTGAACAGCACCTCCTGGTGCTTCTGACGGCGTGAAGGTCGCTCTCTTCTCTGATGACCACTTTGATGTAATTTTGTATCGGCCTTACGGCCTCGGTTCCGCTCCAGTGGAGTAGGAAAAGGAAGGACAGAAAGGATAGGGACGGCAGACAACGGTCCGCTGTGCCCTGGGGAGAAGGAAGAATAGGGAAGGCAGACAACAGTCCGCTGTGCCCTGGGGAGAAGGAAGAATAGGGACGGCAGACAACGGTCCGCTGTGCCCTGGGGAGAAGGAAGAATAGGGACGGCAGACAACGGTCCGCTGTGCCCTGGGGAGAAGGAAGAATAGGGACGGCAGACAACGGTCTGCTGTGCCCTGGGGAGAAGGAAGAATAGGGACGGCAGACAACGGTCCGCTGTGCCCCGGGGGAAGGAAGAATAGGGACGGCAGACAACGGTCGCTGTGCCCTGAGGGGATGGAAAGAATAGGGACGGCAGACAACGGTCCGCTGTGCCCGGGGAGAAGGAAGAATAGGGACGGCAGACAACGGTCCGCTGTGCCTGGGGAAATGGGAGGACAGGGACGGCAGACAACGGTCCGCTGTGCCCCAGGGAGATGGGAGGACAGGGACGGCAGACAACGGTCCGCTGTGCCCTAGGGGAATGGGAGGTCAGGGACGGCAGACAACGGTCCGCTGTGCCTAGGGTGATTGGAGGTCAGGGACGGCAGACAACGGTGCGCTGTGCCCCAGGGAGATGGGAGGACAGGACGGCAGACAACGGTCCGCTGTGCCCTGGGGAATGGGAGGTCAGGGACGGCAGACAACGGTCCGCTGTGCCCTAGGGTGATTGGAGGTCAGGGACGGCAGACAACGGTCCGCTGTGCCCTGGGGAAATGGGAGGACAGGGACGGCAGACAACGGTCCGCTGTGCCCTAGGGTGATGGGAGGTCAGGGACGGCAGACAACGGTCCGCTGTGCCCTGGGGAAATGGGAGGACAGGACGGCAGACAACGGTCCGCTGTGCCCTAGGTAGATGGGAGGACAGGGACGGCAGACAACGGTCCGCTGTGCCCTAGGTAGATGGGAGGACAGGGACGGCAGACAACAGTCCGCTGTGCCCTAGGTAGATGGGAGGACAGGGACGGCAGACAACGGTCCGCTGTGCCCTAGGGAGATGGAAGGTAAGGGACGGCAGACAACGGTCCGCTGTGCCCTAGGGGAATGGGAGGTCAGGGACGGCAGACAACGGTCCGCTGTGCCCTGGGGAGAAGGAAGAATAGGGACGGCAGACAACGGTCTGCTGTGCCCTGGGGAATGGGAGGTCAGGGACGGCAGACAACAGTCCGCTGTGCCCTAGGTAGATGGGAGGACAGGGACGGCAGACAACGTCCGCTGTGCCCTAGGGAGATGGGAGGTCAGGGACGGCAGACAACGTCCGCTGTGCCCTAGGGAGATGGGAGGTCAGGGACGGCAGACAACGGTCCGCTGTGCCCTAGGGTGATGGGAGGTCAGGGACGGCAGACAACAGTCCGCTGTGCCCTAGGGTGATTGGAGGTCAGGGACGGCAGACAACAGTCCGCTGTGCCCTAGGGTGATTGGAGGTCAGGGACGGCAGACAACGGTCCGCTGTGCCCTAGGGTGATTGGAGGTCAGGGACGGCAGACAACAGTCCGCTGTGCCCTAGGGTGATTGGAGGTCAGGGACGGCAGACAACAGTCCGCTGTGCCCTGGGGAGAAGGAAGAATAGGGACGGCAGACAACAGTCCGCTGTGCCCTAGGGTGATGGGAGGTCAGGGACGGCAGACAACGTCCGCTGTGCCCTAGGGTGATTGGAGGTCAGGGACGGCAGACAACAGTCCGCTGTGCCCTAGGGTGATTGGAGGTCAGGGACGGCAGACAACAGTCCGCTGTGCCCTAGGGTGATTGGAGGTCAGGGACGGCAGACAACGTCCGCTGTGCCCTAGGGTGATTGGAGGTCAGGGACGGCAGACAACAGTCCGCTGTGCCCTAGGGTGATTGGAGGTCAGGGACGGCAGACAACAGTCCGCTGTGCCCTGGGGAGAAGGAAGAATAGGGACGGCAGACAACAGTCCGCTGTGCCCTAGGGTGATTGGAGGTCAGGGACGGCAGACACGGTCCGCTGTGCCCTAGGGTGATTGGAGGTCAGGGACGGCAGACAACGTCCGCTGTGCCCTAGGGTGATGGGAGGTCAGGGACGGCAGACACGGTCCGCTGTGCCCTAGGGTGATTGGAGGTCAGGGACGGCAGACAACGGTCCGCTGTGCCTGGGGAAATGGGAGGACAGGGACGGCAGACACGGTCCGCTGTGCCCTGGGGAGAAGGAAGAATAGGGACGGCAGACAACGTCCGCTGTGCCCTAGGGTGATTGGAGGTCAGGGACGGCAGACACGGTCCGCTGTGCCCTGGGGAATGGGAGGTCAGGGACGGCAGACAACGTCCGCTGTGCCCTAGGGTGATGGGAGGTCAGGGACGGCAGACACGGTCCGCTGTGCCCTGGGGAATGGGAGGTCAGGGACGGCAGACAACGGTCTGCTGTGCCCTGGGGAGAAGGAAGAATAGGGACGGCAGACAACGGTCTGCTGTGCCCTGGGGAAATGGGAGGACAGGGACGGCAGACAACGTCCGCTGTGCCCTAGGGAGATGGGAGGTCAGGGACGGCAGACAACGGTCTGCTGTGCCCTGGGGAGAAGGAAGAATAGGGACGGCAGACAACGTCCGCTGTGCCCTAGGTAGATGGGAGGACAGGGACGGCAGACAACAGTCCGCTGTGCCCTGGGGAAATGGGAGGACAGGGACGGCAGACACGGTCCGCTGTGCCCTAGGGTGATTGGAGGTCAGGGACGGCAGACAACAGTCCGCTGTGCCCTGGGGAATGGGAGGTCAGGGACGGCAGACAACAGTCCGCTTCATATAGGTAAAAAATCACCTTACTTTACTTTCGGCGATGCAATTTCAGCAACCCCCACTCCACATCCCTCTCACAATTGCACTCACCAATCAAATAACTAACTAACCTTTGATTTGCTGTGTGCACATGTGAGAGGGATGTGGAGTGGGGGTTGCTGAAATTGCATCGCCGAAAGTAAAGTAAGGTGATTTTTTACCTATATGAAGACTTTCAAAGAATAATTTTAAACTTGAAACAAGAACTTGTATTATTAAGATCACCAACAGATCTCAATTGCATCGAGTCTACAGAAGCAACAAACATTAATGTAAAAAAACAAAGCTTCAATGGAGAATTTCCTATATTACTTTAGAAGATCATGTGAGGTTGAAATTTTTGAGATTGCTTGATGCTGATACACCGCTGAAGCTGAGCTTTCATCATTGGGAGATTTCGGAATTACCAAATTTACAAAATAGCACTGTTCATTCTTGGGCAGTAAAAACTGCATCCCATCTCGACACACCAAAGTATGTTGTTTTAGTGTTTCAGACAGATCATAAGAATAAAATTAATAAATCAATCTCGGAATTTGATAGTTGTAATCTTCAGAATGCAAAGGTCTATTTGAACTCTGACTATTTTCCTTATGAAAACCTCCTTGGTAAACAACAATTGATGTACCATATGTTTTTGGATTTTGAGCCGGCGTACTATAACCATAATATCAATAGTGAGCTTGGAACAGAGATTGATTTTAACACATTTTGTACTAAAACACCCCTGATTGTAATTGACTGTTCACATCAATCTTCTCATTTGAAATCCTCCACAGATATTAGAATAGATATGGAATTCAAGGAAGCTGTCCCTCCAAATACTTCCACTTATTGCATTTTAATCAGTGATTGTATCATGGAGTACACTCCTCTTACTTCCATGGTGAAGGAAGTTCAGTAATTTCTCGATAGAGCACAAACTATATAAGTATTGCATTTTTCAAAAAATAACAGCAAATAGGACTACATGGAGAAAGATGAAATCACAGAAATTGCAATGAGAACAAATATTACTAAATAATCTTACCTTGAACAATGAGTGCTTTCAAACGTTCAGTCACCGTTTCTAATTTAGGTAATATCAAACTCCAAACTAAACTATACTACTCAACAGATTTTTGCACCAAATAATTTGTAGATAATATACTGTAATTGATCAAATTAAATCACTAAATAACAAATAAATTTATCTATTCATCTGACAACATTCAACAAGTCGACTGGCTGGTGGCTGCAACACAATCACAAACTGGTCAAATACGGTACTCAAATTTGAAGATTAATGAAGACGAACAAAATGGAAGCAAGAGAGGATTTGGGTTCGAGACTCACCCCTATTTAGGTATTTTCCATAAGTAGGCTAGTAGCCTACATTCAAAAACGCAATGATAGCAATCTCAAAAACTCGACCTAAAACTATTGCTAAAAAATATATAAATCTATTAAAATAGCTTTCAGAATAGTAAAACTTGTTAAATATCAGCCGAAATATTGAATTCAATTGAAAACAACCCAACCTCGCAACCCCCACCACAGCATGTTAATTGGGTCAAGTAAACTCCCAACATGTCCTTATTTTTTATTTCACAATCAACAAAACTTTGACGAATTTAGCCAGAAATATCGGTTTCAAAGTCATTGAAATTTATAATTAAGCTCCCAAGCAAATATAAATGATTAATAACCCAAGATTTACAATTCACAGCACATTAAGTACCTACTTAATGTAGTCATCAATCATCATCACTGTCATTGTCATCAACTGGCTTGAAATAACAAATATGGCTGCCTCCATGGTTTCATAATAATTACAAATTATTATAATTATGAAAATATAAATCAACTCAATGTATGAGATTCAAACAGAAAGTAACAACGAAATTTGAAGAGAAAATACCTCCTCCAGCTCCAATTTTACTCAATTCCTAGAACATTAATTTGCAACAAAATATTGTAATTTCTAACAGAAAATTGTTCAAATTAATTCCATGAGTTTGGATGCCCATCTGAGCTAAGATACAAGAGTATTGTATCTCATATAACAAGAAAAACAAGTTATCGGATAGCCACGTTTTATCGTCGGTCCCGGCTGAAGTATGAAAGTTGTAGGGCCCACTGACGGCTTAAATGGTATATTTAGGCATGGTGGAACTTTCGCTGGGGAATCCCCACCAATAAAAACCATACGAATATTATTTTAAAGTATCTAAATAAACTTCTGTAGCCTATTAAATTTGAATGAAAACAAGAGTACAACGAGTTATGATCAACATGTGAATTGACATCTACATTGAATTAGCTTCATGGGATAACTTATGAGACAATTCAATTCAATTTTTCTTCTGTCTGTAACCAATGTAGGTATATACCGGATAGAAATTGTCGATTAATAGAAACAAACTGTGTCTCTTAAAGACAGACTGTTATCTTTGCAGATAATAGAGATATAACAATAAAATATAAAGACAGTCGTCAATATTCCAGCATACAACTTATAAACTGAATTCGTCAACATTATTAAACAGCTACATAGGTATCTAGTCAATTTAATTAGTCTCGGTCTTAGCCCCAAATCAAAATAATGAAAATCAAATTACTTTGACAAATATAATTTAATCTTTTCAAAGTTATTGTAGGAATAATCTATCAAACAATATAATTTTTAGAAATTGGAAATGGCCAAATATCAAATCTACAACTTTGATTTAGGTTATATTAAACAAGACTAATTATTACTTACGGTGTTCCTATAATTAGCTGCCAAAATTATAGTATATTTAGCTCCATATTGTGTAGTTAAATTTAAAGTTAATTATTAATTTAAATATCACAAAAAAGCACAGAAAATCCACACTCCACTAGCAAAGTCCACAGTTTTCAACTGTGTGTCAACGGAACAACGAAGAAATCAAGTTAGTGCTCGTTGAAGATCTAGACAGCAGTGCATGTACTTTCAATGCTGATCGCTTGGCAGCAGCACTAGTCTTCCAAGTGACTGTCTCTCTCGAGTAAATTAAATCGGATTGAGCATACGCTATTGCACTCGACAAAGGGGTCGCATGAATTGGGAATATCTGGAACTCAAAATATCTTGCAGCTGGCCGCAATTGGAAATATATGAAACTCCGAATATCGTGCAGACTGGCGGAACTCAAAATATCTTGTCAGCTGGTGGAATTGGAAGTATGTGGAATTGGAAATATATCAAATTCACAATATCGATCGTTATTAGCGAGACTGTGTAGATGTGGGATGAAACAAATTGATCGCAAAACAAATGAAGGGTTCTATAGTTGACCTAAAATAAATTCATCAACAGTCGTCAGTCTTTTTTGTTGAAACAGGTAACAGAGTTTTGAAAGCTTGCATAATATGTATGAATATAATAAATATAATTGAAAAAGAAGGATAGACCAGGTCCAAAAGTATTCTATTCCCAAATTTTGATAATGAAAAACAAAAAGATCAGCCAAGTTGTTTCTACTGTTTGAAGTTTAAGTCCAATATTTCCATTCAAAATCAATATATAATGAGCTATGAATTACCCTAAGTGGGCTAATTAGTCCATATCATTCCAGAAAATGAGTCAGACTTGAACCATTTCTCAATAACAAACACATTACCAGTACTCCCACTTTGGCACTGATATTCTGAGTTCCAGATATTTCCAATTCCGCCATCTGACAAACAAATAATTTGAGGTCCAGATACTCCCAATTCCGCCTAGCAACATATTTCGAGTTCCGGATATTTCCAATTCCGCGGCCCCCGACAAAGTGGGGAAATCATTCACAAGTGCGGTATCTCAGATGTGCGAGTATTTGTACTATTTTGTTATCCGAAATTGTTAGTTAATTATAAATAATTGATAATCTTACCGAATAATCAATTATTAAAATGCAGCCATAACTGCATTTGCCGATGATACCGCGCTGAGCTACTGTGCTGATAGAAAATACCAATTAGTTCAAATGCTCACGAAAGATCTACAATCTTTAAGCTCATAGTTTCAATTAAATTCCTTAGAACTAAATGCAGAAAAGTCCAACATAATAGTTTATGAGCTGCGATCTAATGTTAAATACACTGCTAGACCTAATTTGTATATTCCATTGCATACTGCTTCTTGCAAATATCTCCCTACATAAATTGTAAATGCAATTCCATAACTGAAGTAAAACAAACCAAATACCTTGGAATAATTATGGACTCAAGTCTCACTTGGTGTCAGCATATTAATAAATTGAAAAATCACCTCAATTCAATATGTCGGAAGTTATATCACATCCGCTATCTCTTTCCTGAATATATTCTGCGCTCTCTATATTACGCGCTGATAGAAAGCAAATTACAATATGGAATCGCAGTATGGAGTGGTGCATACTATTCCACTATCAAACCACTTATTGTAGGACATAAATATGTCATGAGGACCTTAGCTAAGAAGCACCGTATGACAAGTTCATATACCTTATTCAAAGAATGGGGGTTTCTCCCACTAAGATATCTATATTTCTATAAAGTGTTGATGATCTTTTTCATTAGAAGTGGTAAACTTTATCCAGCTAGTAGCACTTATAGCTTGAGATCGACAGGGAACTGGATTCCAACCAGACCCTACAAAGAAATCTATCGAAGAAACTACCTATATAATTATCTCACCTAGAGTGTATAACAGGTTACCCTTAGAATTGAAACAGCTGAATAATATGGTAAGCTTCAAGGTTAAATTGAAAGTCTGGTTATTAGAAACGAATGATGTTGAAGTCTTCTTCAAAAAATTAACTTGAATCCTGATAGAAATAATTTTGTTAAAATATTTTTTTTAGACTCCGAAATCTACAGTTGATTCCAATGATGTATAATTTGAGTAAAGTACTGATTATGAATAATATTGACAACACAAAATAATTAGTAAGTTGTAGCCCGACCAAACACAGTTACCACAAAATAACAAATTAAATCAAACATTTAACAACATTTTGATGTAAATAATACATAAGTTTACCTCAGTTTATTATTATCTTTTTGTTCATATACAAATTATAAGTGTGTTTCTGGTTTATTTCTTTATGCTGGGACTCCCATATAGGCCTTTGCCTCGGGAATACCTAATTATTTCCTTTCAGATGTTTGTGTGTGTAGAAGTGATATTTTGTTTTTTTTCACAACATTAGCTATATACAGACTTTTGTATCACTTGACTATTCATACAGTGTAATTAATATTAGTTTATATAATATTGTTTTTTGTTCTTTTGTACACATCTTAATGGAAATAAATATTATTATTATTATTGTGATATCCCTACAGATGTGGCCTTGGCAACATAATATTGATGTTGATTCATTATACAAATTGAGTTATTCTTATCTGCCATTCACAGTGTAAACATTAAGAAGTATTTTCTATTCAATTTTCATGTATGTTCAATTACAATAGTTGGCGAAGATGGTAAAAGTTAAGAAAATGTGATATTTTATATGTTTAAAACGTTTTTATATGTTTTCACACGACATGCAGTCAAATATTCAAGTAAATAATCAAAAACTTTCACTTACTGACTGTATTACTTTCGACCGTTTCGCGATCATTTTCAACAGATGCCTGACTGCTATAGTGAGGTTCACGTTATAATGACAGTATTTTATCAACTTTGGTTTTGCTATCCTTGTCTATCTTTCAACAAAGCCGGTGGTACTATCCTTTTCTAGATCCACAACGGTGCCAATTATGTTTTTGACAGTGTAGAAATATGATTAATTAATGCAGAGAATCGGCATCGCTATTCTTCTATCTTTATTCACTGTCATTATAACGTGGACCTCACTATATGTCGTAATTTAGTTGTTCAAAAGTAATAATATGTCATCTCATTAGCGAAATTTACTCATATTATTGAGTTATATAAGCATTTGAAGATGAGTGATTTTTCCAAAAACCTTAAAGAGATCTTTGGATGCATCTTCAAGGTCTTTGGATTTTTCAGATCAGACAATGGAGGGAAGATTTTTAGTGATATCTCGCCCTGTATTGTAGGGCGAAATTGAAATTTTCAATGTTCTACAAATCGTCTCATATTTATTATAGCACGACACTTTTCAATCTCTATCCATAGCTTGGATATCAACCAACGCCTTCTATATACATAGACATGAGCGCTAAGGGTTAAACTATTTAATGTTCTACAATATCATGCACATGAATATAACTATAAAACTAAAAAAAAAAATAGAAACGAGTGGGCTGATATAATAAATAAAACAAAATTTTCAAAAATGAACAAATTTAATAACTTTATCCTAACAACTGTTTTATAATATCTGTAGTCTATGGATAAAATGCCAATTCAGGTAACACTAATAAATTTTTGAAAATTATCTAAAAGTTTTACTTCATTGTAAATTTTAAATAAAATTTTCATCCAACTATAAACAAGGAAAAAAATAAAATCGAATCAGTGTCATGAGCAAATATAAACTTGTACATGACACACAATAATTTTGTCATATAAAGTAGATTGAAGATAACAGTGATAGACTAATACAATCATAGAAAAGAAAAACTGAGGTCGATGATGATAACAGGAATAAATAAATAATTATCATAAATATATAAGCGCAAGGATAAGTGTTAGTACGGTACAACATCAAATAATGCCAATAGAGACTTTTATAGAGCCCTTTAAAAAACAGATCAATATCAAGTCAAACGGGAAATAACTAATTTAAGAAATTAAATTTAAATTCTTTTTTGATTATCACCACATACCACACTTTAATTGGTGCTTGAAATCAACAATTACTATTATCTATTAACAAATAAGCTCTCCAATTTATAAATTCTATTATAAAATGTAGCCTATCAAAAATAGTTTTACATCACATGTGGATCCTGTATTAAAGTACAACAATGTATTCAATTGACCAAAACAAACAAAACAGTATGCAACTCGTTATTGATTAATCATTATATCACAATATCATGCAATCATAGACATACATACATTCTATTAAGTACTACCTATTATAAAGAAGAATAGTTCGTAGCACAAGGAATCTGTTTTATGGATTGTCTTTTAGATTAAACTGATGTCTACAACCTACAATTTAAATGCATCAATATCAAATTTAAATGCACTTCTGGGCGTTTTTGAAACTAGACATTTTTTGACAAGGATGTGCAGTACTTTGTACTTTTTTTTAATGATAGCTGTGCAATAGAATCACAGAATAGCCTATTGTACTTTGTGACCAGGGATCACTCTTTAAGATAAGCCTCAAAGAGGTTCCTAGTTCATTGAGAACATTCCAAATAGATCTGCTTATCTACAGCTACACCAATACATAATATAATATTTGAACACTGAAAATGTACATTGTTTGGCAATCCAATATAATACTGCATAATCTTTACATCATTGCACCTCGTTAAAGCAGCATCAAATATGAAATCTAGAAAGATATGTGTAATTTTATTGCATTAAATACATTCTGCACCCGATAAATAGGTATTGCTAGATTGATCACATCAATTGATTGGAACTAGAAGCTCCACTAACAAAACGGACTAGGACAATAAATAATCATAGAATGAAAAGAAAAGGTTATCTAGGATAACACAACAGAGTTGACTTGAAATGATTCTTGATTTTTTTTCTAATTCAACAGAAGTTTAGCATGTAAGGTTAGGTAGGAAACCTAACCCAGGAATTTGATCAAATAACATACTAAAGTTACCTAACCTGACCCTGCATATGGTTGTTGGTTTAGTTGTACAACCTTAAACACAAAATTTTCGGTTCGCAACCAAACCAAACTCAACTTTCACACAGATGTCTCATACACACTGCTGCCAAGAAGTTCTCAAGTAAAGAATGATTGGGTTAGGTTAGCTCAAACTACTTAACCTAGCCCAACTCTTACACTTTGATCTCATATAAAACACCAACAAACACAAGGTTTGAGGTTAGGGCTAGCTTAAACTACTCAACCTAGCCAAACATTCACACAGAAGTCTCATACACACCCCCTTGAAAACATTTTGAGGTTAGATTAGCTCACATTACCCAACCTAACACAATACTTGATGTTAAGTTAGGTTAGTTCAAATTACATAATCTAACCTGAAAGTGTTCTTGGAGTACCCATTTACACCTCTTTAGAACATTTTGAGGTTAGATTAACTCATACTACCTAACCTAACACAATACTTGAGATTAGGTTGATAAAAACAACACAACCTAACCTAAAAGTGTTCTTGAAGTACGTTGTAAATTCATTCACACGCGCGCGCACTCACAAAACTATACAAACAACGGATGTAATAAAATAATTAAAATTAAATAGTCGTCTGACTTTTGAGCGTAAGTCACAATTGCTGATGGTTGGTTGTTGTAAGTCACTTGCTCTTGGCGGCCTGTGGTCGATGGATGAGGTCTCCACCTGAGGCGTAGTAGTCAGCCGCCTGCTTGTTGAAGCCGTTTGCACTGTGTCCATTTGCCTTTGTGGTCTCGCCTGATTTGCCATTTGCTGATACGGCTTCAGCTTGCTGCAACCAACAAACAAAATTGTCCATGCATTAGATTGAATTTATAATTTTTAACATGTTAGATCAAATAATAGTACTGAATCAAGAAAAATTATAATTATTAATGTATTCATAGATATAATTGATTTACCATGAAAGATCAAATAACAGTACAGTAAGACTTGGGAGAATTAAGAGCAGTTTCGGGCTGAACCTGTTGCTCTCTCCTATTCATAAGGTCATCACTGTATGATTCGTAATTGCATTATTGGACCTAGGACCTAATGTATGAAATGGAAAACTGAATTGAATAATAGTACCGTAGGCTATGCAGTAAGAGAACGGTACTGTATACGAAGAAGAATCATTACAGTACTTGAAAGATGTATCACTGCCAGACAGGTGTCAAAATATAAGAGAACGGTGTAAAATAATAAAACCGTACAGTATCAAAAAAATTCCTAGTTTATCAAACAGAATACTGAATTAAATAATAGTACTGTATGTAGTACGAGTACTGTATGGAGAAGAATCATTACAGTAAAACTCATTACATGAAACTGTACGTTTGATTTGGTAAAAGTATACTGAATAGGTGAAATCATTTCTATATTCATTTCATGAATGAATAATTAATTAATTTAAATAAACTTAAGGCTCAATTTTCTCGAAACTAACAATATGTAACTTGGACTCCTTGTATTCTAGCCCCTTCAAGTGTGGTACAGAAAATATACATTTCAAGTGTATATTCTCTCTTGAGTCTTTTCCTCCCAATCATTTTGATTATCTATAATACTTTTGAAACTAAGATTGAAGTGCAATATACCAGTATATATATATATATACCAGAAATTATGTACCAATTTACCAAATGTGTAGCAGATGTACCATATGTACCAATATATCAGAAATTTGAGCACAAGTAACTTACAGAAATCAAGTTTTAGAAGACTAAGATATTGTCTATTATAACTTCCATTTTCTATAGTAATAATAATATTCGTATGGATTTTATTGGTGGGGAGTCCCTGACAGGAGTTCCACCTTGTCTTAATAAATAATTTACGCCATCAATGGGCCTTACGACTGGCATACTTCACCCGGACGACCGATAGTTTAACGTGCCCATCTAATAACTCAATATTTCCGTTGAACTATTCATTTATACAATAAGAACATTAACAAAATGATAAGGAGAGTTCAAGTGAAGAGGATTCATGACAAAGTGAATAAAACTGGGAAAATTCAAAAGATGTGAATGAATATAGTTGTCGATTGTTACTACTATTTTCAATAGATGAATTTGCCCAATACTTCTGTGTCATGTGTAAATATGATGACGCACCTTTTCTTTATTGGACTTGTTATATAAATGGAAGATATGAATGGATAAAAATGCTGTCTATAGTAACTACCATTTTCTAGTAGATTTCACTACTTGGACGAGTTTTCACAATATTTCTGTTTGAAGCTTTCAAGTGTAAGTAAATATGAATGAATATATAAAGATAAAATGGAATGAGATACGCACCTTTCCTTTCTTGGGCTTGTTGTACTGCTGGTTGTAGAACTCCTTGAAGAGGAAGAAGAACATGACGGCGTGGAGTCCAATCCACCAGACGAAGGCACGAGGGTAGTTGCAGTCGATGAACAGAAGCTGGAAGGCGTGCACCATGATAGCAACGAATTGAACCTGAAATACAAACATTCATCACAATAAAATACCTACAAAAAATTATTGAAATAATTTTTATAGGTTATTAATGCATAACATCATAGCCACCTCTAATACAAGGCCCCGGCCTACGATATTGCAACGTCGCAGCGTAGGTCTAGAATCTAATACATGATAGGTGAAAAAGATCAGCTGGTATTTTTTTAAATCTTTTTCACCAATCATGCATTAGATTCTAGGCCTACGCTGCGACGTTGCAATATCGTAGTCCGGAGCCTTGAATTAGAGGTCGCTATGATAACATTAATCAGCATTTCACATCATTCTTGGAATGTTATTTATTGTAATTTCTTGATTCCTCTCTTATCATTTTCTGATATTGTATATGGTTTCTAGTATATAATTTAGTCTTTAGTATTCAGTATATTTAGTTTCTCGTAACATTTTCTTCTTCACTAATATAAAATAGTTTTTTCCCTTGTTTCTTTCTCTCAATTTTAAATTTCTTTTTAAAGTGATTATTGTAATTTTTTTTGATTGGAAGGAATTTTTGAGATTTTCCCGTATGCTCCCATATTGTTCTGAATAAATAAATAAATAAACATGTTTTAACTATAGTGAGATCCACGTTATAATGGCAGTGGAGAAAAATAGGAGAACAACGTTGCCAATCATCTGTCTTGTCAATAGATGCTTTCTATAGATGGTAGCTGATACCGGTTTATTGATGTAATATTAACTGTTCATTCTCGTTTAAAATAATCAATTATATTTTATTAAGCAAGAAATTATATTTTTCAATAATTCCCTAATGAATTTTCATAATTAAGATGAAATATTTTGTTAATTAATTATTAATTCTACATTGGCAGATAATTAATAATTAATTCTACAAGACGATTTGGCAACAGAGCAAAACAAGAGAGAGATAGCGCTATCTGCTTTGTTGAATGAAGATAAAGGATGGCAATACCATATTGCTAATCAAACACTGCCATTATAACGTGGACCTCACTATAGATGATCACATGAGCATAAAGGCCAAAGCACACAGGACAAACAGACGTAGGAAAAGTATCTCCGTCGAATAATCTAGAATTGTCGAATATTGTAGAATAAACTACAATAGAAAATATTCAATCAATTTATTAAATCATCCAGAATTACAGAATATAAATATTGAGAGAGAAGTGGATCAAAATAATCGATGAGCTACATGAACCTTAGCACTCTCAGTTTATATGCATCAATAGATAAAAAATGAATTAAGGGTGTGCAAAGGCTAAAAATAAACTTTCTACTCGTGATATTTTTCAAAGTTTTTCGATTTGTATATCATCAAGCTATCAAAATGAAAAACTTTTCTCAGGAAAACATTTTCTTTCCGATCATTACCTTTCTGAGATATGAGCGCCAAAAGTTTAAATGTTTGGGACAGAACATTTCAAATTCGGTAAGAGATGAATCCATGAGATTTAGAGGATATATTCTTCATGATCTATTCTTTGATCTATTAAAACAAAAATTTTATGAAAATATCCATTTTTAAGATAGTTATTCAATTTACTAAAAAATAACCAGAAATAACTTTTTGTTGAGTTATTTTTGGTCAATTGAATAACTCTTTCAAAAATGGATATTTTCAGAAAATTTTTGTTTTATTAGATCAACAATACCATGAAGAATCCATCATCTAAATCTCATGGATTGATATCTTACCGAATTTGAAATGTTCTGTCACAAAAATTCAAACTTCAGGCGCTTATATCTCAAAAAGTAATGATCGGAAAGAAAATGTTTTCCTGAGAAAAGTTTTTCATTTTGATAGCTTGATGTACAATCAAATCGAAAAACTTGAAAAATATCACGAGTAGAAAGTTTATTTTTAGCCTTTGCACACCCTTAAAACAAATGAATGAACAGATGATGTTGACTGACCATCTGGAGAGATGTGAGGTATTTCTTCCACCAGAGGTACTTCTGGATCTGGGGTCCAAGGGCGGCCAGCAGGTAGTAAGAGTACATGATGATGTGGACAAATGTGTTCAGCAGACCAAAGAATGTGCTGTGGCCACCTGAAAAATAAACAACAAATAAACAACATTAGAAACATCGAAACAAAGATATATTAAAATAACACTCAACGATGAACATCAAAACAAAGATATACCGAGAATAAAAAAACCTCAATACTCTCAGGCCCCACAAAAATAGTTGGAACAAAAATATACAAAGAATAAAAAACCTCAATATCTCTCAGGCCACACAAAAATAGCTGAAGGAATTGCCCTGGCAGGATAAGGGGTTATTCCGTTATAATATTACCCTAGAGAGAAAACCTTACCCTGAAAATCTTACCAAATTCCACTGTTATCTCAAGTCGATTATTGTCGACTATTGACAATTATTAGGTCTACTGTCTTTGCCGGGTGAGAGTGTATTTTATTCTGTATGAATGGCACAGTATGAGAGGCTACCAATATCATTATAGAGTGCCAGTATCACATAGCTTCTCAAAAAAACTACATGAACTATCGGCTTGAGTTGACAGTGAAATTTGGAGCATATTGCCCTATACCATGGAATATCCTCTAAAGGTGCGTACAGATATACGCGCCGCGAACATGAGCAATTCACTTTTAATCAGCTGATGCCAAGCTTTTTATACCTGTTTCTTACCGTTTCTGTAAAAATACAGATATAATTTTATATTTATATATTTTTTATGATATATATTTTTACAGAAACGGTAAGATACAAATATAAAAAGCTTGGCATCAGCTGATTAAAAGTGAATTGCTCATGTTCGCGGCGCGTATATCTGTACGCACCTTTAGGCTATCTTTTCTCTATGATATTACTACAAAGTATAAAGAAATTTATAATAATTAGTAGAGATTTAGATTATATGCCCAATTAACTGTTGTCAATATTCACAGTAGCAGAAGTATTCGAGGTGGTTTACAGCATTTAACTATGGATGTTTGTTTAATAATAATTATTTATCGATTAAATAATTTTCATTTTCATTTGTACTGCTGTTATTAGATTAAAAAAATGTATTTCTCAGGTATTTTTAGAACTCGTGGCTGGAGCTCAAGACTTTTTTTCCAGTCATGCCAAAATTATTGTATTTTAATGATTATTTTTATTTGTGAAAATATTTATTGTATTTGGCAATAAATTCATTATTCATTAGCATTAGAAAAAAGGCAATTTATCATCATCAATTTCCATCTTTATAAATGGAATTGTCTTTACCGGTAGCTCAAATATGGAGAGCATTGCTCTAAATGAAATAAGAGAAAATCTAACCATTTTGTGCAGTACGGTAATGAAAGTGACACTCTATGATAAAACCTTATTCTGAAAAGAAAATAATAATTTTCTCAACCACTACTGTACTACAACTTATTTATTAAAATGTTATATTATATTTTATTATCAATCTCTAGTGATTAGAGTTGTGTTTCAAGTTATGTGATCAGAATTGTGAAGATTAATTTATCTCATAAACTAAATCAAGTTACCTATAGTGAGGTCCACGTTATAATGGCAGTGGATAAAGATAAAAGAACAGTGATGCCGATTCTCTGCATTAATTAATTAATTATATTTCTACACTGTCAAAAACATAATTGGCATCGTTGTGGACCTAGAAAAGGATAGTACCACCGGCTTTGTCAAATGATAGACAAGGATAGCAAAACCAAAGTTGATCAAATACTGTCATTATAACGTGGACCTCACTATAGAAATATTGTTGACCCCAAAACTTTTCTCACTACTTGTTTCAATTATACTATGTGATATTTTTTAAATTAAGTATTCTTATTCTAATACATGAAAATCATTTATTTATTTGAATCATCTTTAAACATTCAAGATAAAGATTCACAGAATACATTAATAGATACAAATTATCACTCACATCAAATACACTGATACGGTGAATACATTGTGATTTGCATACAATAGCTGGCTAAATGTTATGGAGATTGTTAGCTCACGTGTATAGGTTAGCATCCATGAATAGATTTCATCAACTTCAAAGTTGAAAGGGTAAAGTTTAAATAGCCGATTCACAAGTAGTTGAAACGAAGATTTGAATTATAAATTAAAAGCTGTTAATTATTTATCAGGTTTACTCTTATTCTTTCAGCGAGGTGATAGTAATGCGACTTAATGTGGGTTTTCGTTTATTCTTAACTAGCAGGTAACCCGTGCCCCGCAAGGGTCTAATTAATTAAAAACTTGACAAACTGAAATCTTAAAGAATTTAAAATAGGCCTATAACCATCCTCGGTAAATTAAAAATCTATATCCGAAATTTCAAGTTAATCAGTCCAGTAGTTCAGACGTGATGATGCGTCATTCGTGAACTTCCTATCCCGTACGTGTATAAGCCAATTTTTTCCTTTATTATACAGTATTATAGATGATTAGATAACTTTTTGGCGCTTATGGGAATAAGCACTTTGCAGGATAAGAAAGTGTAAACACTCCTTCAGTATTTCTCCCATAAAAAACTGAAGACCTGTATGCCTTTGTAATTTTGAGCGGTAGCTCAGTTCCCCTGTTATTTAGATTAATAATGAATGAGTAGAGTTGATAGTTAGCTAGTCTACATACTTCTATGTATCATGAAACAACAGGAAATTGAAACTATATAGAATTGAGAGGTGGGAAAATACTGATTTAATCTAAATTAAAAAACTAATTAATGAATTAATTAACTTACCTGGGGTAAACTTGACACCGAACCAAACACTCATTGGCATACATCCATGGTGGATAACGTGCAGGGTTGAAACGTGCTGGTTCTTTTTTCTCAATACGAAGAAAATCTGAAAGAAATTTTGAAAAATCAGTAAAATTTTAGACAAAAATGGTTAAAAAAAGTTGATATTTTGACAGCCTTCTAGAACTCACTAAGTTGATCAATTAATTTGGTATTTAATCACAAAAATTTAGTATTTCGACACGGTTTGTGTACCCCAACACATATCATTTATAGTGGGGTGTACATTTATTCATTGAATTTTAGTTTGGTTTAGTTTATTCCATCATATGACCTCCTGTGAAAGGGGTATAAGGGTTTGTCAATTTTTCACTGAAATTCAGTTTCCTAATTTAACGAAATTAACGAATCGTTAGAGTTGAAGTCGATTCTCTGGTGCCGGCAGAACTATCTATATGCTTATTAAGAAATTATTCAATGCATAAAACTTCTTTGTATTAAATGTTATAGTATTCAAATTTGCATTGAAATTGTTTTTGATGAATAAGCTTTGATTTGGTTTGTTTTTTAAGCATCAACTATTAATTTTATAGTGATATCTAAAGCACGCTACACACAGGGAAATTAGTAGCTGCTACTAGCTACTATGGGAGCGCGGAATTGAAATTTCCAGAAATCAAATGTACATAGGATTTGCAATTCCGTGTTCCCACGACAGCTAGAGGGTGCTAAGTTGATGGATGGTCGACTAATAGTCCCTGGGTGCAGGCTGCTGAAGGATATTATTTTGATTGAGAGTTAATACGGTTTTGGAAAGAGAAATGTGTTCTAAAAATGCGACACAAACCTGAAGGATGTTTATACAAAACTGATTTAGTTTCTTTATAAATATTATATCAACTAATTAATTTGACTAAACCAAACAAATCGTTTTGATAAAAGTCTGATAAATGTTATACAAAATCAATAAATGTTACACAAAATTGAAACATTTTCTACGAACTATAAACTACTATACTATTTAGATAATGTACACAAAAAGATTTCAAGTATATAAATATTTCAAGTTTTGCTATAGTGAGGTCCACGTTATAATGTTTGATTAGCAATGGTATTGCTATCCTTGTCCATCATTCAACAAAGCGGATAGAGCCATCTTTTTCTCGTTTTGCTCTGTAGCCAGATCGGCTTTTAACAATGTAGAATTAATAATTAATTGACAAAATATTTCATCTTAATTATGAAAATTCATTATGAATTATTGAAAAATATAATTGATTATTTTAAACGACAATGGACAATTAATTGACCGAGTGAAGTGAGGTCTAAGATTCAAGTCGACGGTTTGGCATTTATCTTAATGTTTAAATGTTTATATGTTTAAATGTTGCGCATTTACGGCGAAACGCGGTAATAGATTTTAATGGAATTTGACAGGTATGCTCCTTTTTTAATTGCGCGTCAACGTATATACAAGGTTTTCGGAAATTTTGCATTTCAAGGATAATATAAAAGGAAAAAGGAGCCTCCTTCATACGCCAATATTAGAGTAATAATCAGACTATAGAATTATTCATCATAAATCAGCTGACAAGTGATTACACATAGATGTGTGGAGAAGCCAGTCTATTGCTGTATTTCCATAAGGTCTATAGCTTCAATCAGGTACTTGTGGATGAGAATACTGCGTGAGGTCTACTGTTCACAGAACTAATAGTTTTATATTAATAAACCTGTATCAGCTACCGTCAAGAAGGCATTGACAAGACAGTGAGGATCGGCAACGTTGATCTCCTATTTTTCTCCACTGCCATTATAACGTGGACCTCACTATAGGCGTAGTGCCTAGATACTCCTCACACTTCTACCCACTACCCTAGGATATTTACATTGCAAATATTTTTCATTGCAATACTGTATATGTAAACTAGGAAAGAAATTTACGAAATTTGAATAAAAGTTCAAGATATTGAATTATATTGATATAACGTACCGTGTCCATGAACTCTGTGAACTTTGAAAAGTAGTACCACCAGCAAGCATGCACCATCTGTAAATTTTCAATTAGAATTTATTAATAATTTGGCATAACAAACAATGATAATAAAGGAACTAAACAATCTAGAAGTAATTCACTACCATTATGAAAAATCTGGAGTGGTGCACTCACACAACTTTCCTTGCTCATTGAACTGCAAGCCTCATTCTTAAAAATCAATCATTGATACAGTGTAATGCCCTATTGAAAAATATAGCAATAAAAAAATTTTCTATAATTCTACAAGTTACTGATTGATAAAAAACTAGTAAGTATCTTAATACTGGAGGGTTACTAGCTTCATAAGTCAGCGGAAACCTTCCTATTGAACATAGAAAAATCTTTCAAATAAGTTCATGATTCATATAATATTCATTTTTCCTTCAAAATAAAGCATTCAGTAGAGTAAATCATAATTCCAATGTTGAGGATCACCACTCAGCAACTCACTACGTTATGTATAACCTAATGACGTCAGTTTCTCAATAAGCATCAGTGATCTGGATGATTACAATGATTCAACCCTCAATAATGAATAATCAATCAGTTGATCGATAATTTTATCACCAATATGCATAGAATTGTTCATTCAAATTCAACCGCCTTGATTATAGTTTAATTTCCATGGTTTCTAATCATATTCATGTACGCTTAACATTTTCAGTGAATTTGACTTGTAAAAGTGCATTTGTTAGTATGGACACATTTTTTATTATTATGGTTCAAAGCGTGCCTCTGCAACAGTTTATCAGGAGCTATCCAATAATACATCTCGTTTAAGAATTGATAAATTCAAATTTCAATATTTGATGTTCACAATTTTTTTTTTAAATTGAATACGAAAATCAAATAAATTGTTCATTATACCTCCATCTGATACCTTCAACAAAAATCACAGATTAAGTCAATAATTAATAATGAAAAATTGAAGACTTACAAGCTAAAACTAGACTAGAAATTTATAATTATAATTAAAAATTATTTATCTTATTCTAACACGTCAATGTCAAATGAATATGTAATGATAAATGAATATGATATGAATGTGGATGAATCATATATAACGACGAAAAACGACGAAAATCCAAATAAGTGTTTATGCTTATTCGAAATTCAATTAAGTTCAAACAAATATGATTTATTATAGATCTATTCAAAGCTTGAGTACATCTTCATAGAACTCAATATTTGTTTTTATACATGCAATATTGTGAATGAAGTAGACTAATATTGAAATTTATAGTTAAATTTATAAATAAATAGAGTAACATGATTTTTGTAACGCATCTTATTGTTTAAAATAGTCCATTACTCATTCAGTAGCATAGCTTGTATTTATGCGCATTTAATTATTCACAGCGTTGTTGTTCTCAAACTACCCTTCAATAAAATCATGCACTAATTTTTCAGCCTCATCTAATATACGTACTATGATCATCCATGATATCCCAAAATATTCCAACAAAAGTTATCTACCAGATGGCAGTAAATAACTTGCATGCATTTTCAATGAGTTGCCCAAAATCAGAGAAATAAATCCAGCAATACGATATACAATTCGAAACAGATCAAACCTTCCAATATTTGTAATGGAAATTATATAACATGAAACTTATCCTGAATCAGAATCAATTCATAGATTTAAATATTCCCAACTGGTTACCTCAGATAACATTCCTAGATTTTCATGGATTTAGCTTACATCAATAAAATAAACAAAAAGTTGTTAAATCGATATGAATGATACCGTATTGAGAATAAATAACAAGTAATAAATCATGGCTGATTAAAATCTACTTTTATGACTCAAGTGAGAATAAATCTTACAAAGCTGTGTGAATAATATAGGTGGTTTATTTGAGTTTTCAGATAATTTTTAAAGGAATTGTGTTTTGAATCTCGTGTTGTGGTAAATATCTAGTTGTTTCCATTTCATAGAATTGAGTTATCAGGTAATATTTCAAGAATTAGAGTTTTTGGATAAATAAATTATATAATTCATGGTCATATGGTATTACTGACATCCAGAGAAAATTGGAATTAAAAGGAGTAAAATAAGTGAAAGTAAGCAAAGTTCAATCTCAATTGAAAAAATATGTGATTAGTGACAGGACATCTATATACTATACAAACATATACATATAGTAGTATATAGGAGGTCCTGTAAAAGACCTACAGCAAAAATGTGAATAAGCTTAGGAATAGTTTGAAAAGTTCCTTGTCTTCAGTAGAGTTGGCCTACAATTAAACTGAGTATAAATAGTTGAGAAAAGTAGGGTAGAGTAAAAATACTACAAAGCATTACATTATACCAGGTAGCAGAATCAGGTTTTCAAAAAAATTGATTGCTTTAAAAAGTGATAAGTGAACAATAAAAATATTTTGTGAATTTCTAATTTGAGTTGTTGGATTTTTAAATCATCAAGTCTGTAAAGCTTGAATGCAAATAAGAGATTGATAAGTATATGATAAAAATATGCTTAAAATAGGCAGCTATATAAGCAAATATGTAGATAAACTTTAAATAAAATCTATGCTTATTTTCAGTATAACTACTTGAAGTGAAAAATAATGAAAAGATTACTTTACGGTACTTCCAATATATAAAATGGCTTCACCTTCAACTAGATATTCTCTTCTGTTACTAAGTATGCTTAAAAAAGAGGAGAGAACAAATTATAATCGAAACAAACAACTCAAGATGATTTTCTCAAAAGTATACCTGATAATTGAATAAAAAATATTGTTGCAGGTTAATTGATCACCTTGACAATCACAATTTGATTCTCTGAAATCGGCAGTTTTCAACTAAGAAACATATTTTCCAAAATCAGAAGTTCTTTCCTCAAATTCATTGTTTGAATTTTGTTCCATTTTATTATTCTTGGTGACAGTTATTCTCAAACAGTTATTTATATTTGTTAACGTAAGTAAGCTTGTGATAATTCTGTGTAATTTATTAGGTAGTTATCAGTTATTTTGTTCCATATTCCAATATTATAACAATTCAAGTCCACTACTGTTCTATGGGTTATGTATTATTAAGTAGGAATGAGAAATTTTGAAGGTAGTATTAAGTATGTGTCCTCTAAATATCTATAAATTATAAAAATAAAGACATTATTTATCTATTTTTCTGAAATAAATAGAAATTAATATCGAGCTTACCTAACCTAACTTTTCTAGCCTAACCTGACCATACTAACCTTCCTCACTATTGTAATATCATATCATGAGCATAAAAATAAATCAATGAATGGTTAAATGCCTGATTTATTAATAGGTTTTTCAGCATATGTGTGAAATATTATTCTAATTAGTAATACTTACCCTGACAGTTATTGGCGAATTTGAATAATCTACCGGTTGGCACTTTAGACTATAATGACCAGTCAACCAGCCCGACATTCCTAACTGAAATAATAAGAAAAAGCCGCCACCATAGCGAAAAACAGTCGCACTTATTACTCTGTACAAAAACATTGGTCATCAATGGCCAAGTCACATGTTTCCAAGTGTTCAAGTTATGCATTAAATGTAGCCGAATGTTTCCAGGACGGTTAGTAGATTGTGAGTTAGAATGTGTCAATTCAATGAATATAGTAGTTTTTTTTAAGAAAAGATAGACCTGCACTCTTCTTGTTTGTCAACTTGCTGAGTCAAATAGTGCTGTATGAGAGTATTAAAATATTGTATCCATGATATTGCCATGGTGTTCAATCTGGTGGATGATCTCACATACTAAATCAGAAGGTCTAGATACTAGTTGTGTTTCTATTAAGGAAAAGGCCTACTTTATTTCAACTGGGCAAACCCACAAGGAAATATTCAAGTTTTAAAACTTCTAGGAGTCCAGTAAAAACATTCAAGTCTCAAAACTGTTATAAAACTCCTATTAATTTAGTTAGAAAAATATTCAAGTATCAAAACTTCTAGCAGAGTTTTATCTACCATAGAAAACTTGGGAGAAAACTTACATGAATAATCCCACTGTATGAAAGCCGTTGATTCTATCAAGGTGTTTCATTTAAACCTACTTGATGAATTAATTATATGACTGAACTAGCTTCTAGAAGCAATAACATTCATTAGACTAAAAACTCGATTTTTAATGATTCTGTTGTATTTTCATGCAGTATTTTCAATATCAAATAACATATCATCCAGAGTGAGTTATACTAGGTCCTGGAGGAAACCTCACATAAACCAGAAAGAACATCTTAGTGAAAACTCCCCTCTTTCTTGTTGAGGGCGTTATCTTCATGACATTTTTTTCTTTCATTTCCTTAACTATGATTCATACAATTCAAAAACAAATAAAATTCTTACAAATAATTCAATACACTAAATTCAAACACAACTTGAACAAATGGAAACATAACCAGCCCCAAAATGCAAAAAACAAAAAAGATTCCAACTTATTCAATTCAATAATGCTTTCAAAAACGTACTGAAATAATCTTTGAAATTAATATTATTTCCCCCCCCCATATATAATTCAAGTCCAGAGAGCAAATAAATTTAAAGCAATTTACAAACCGCAATGGAAAAAGCCCCATTTGAAAGAAATCCATTTTGATTTTTACACCAGTGAATTGCTTGAGAAAGACCAAATTTATAATGAAAGGGTTTGAAATTGAGAGGAAAAATGAAACTGTAGAATATTTACAGCAGAACACTTGTATTTCAAAAGTCTTCAAATGTTCATAAGGTGAAAATTACATCTTTCAAAACAAAATTACAAATCCCTTGAGGTTTGTATACCCTACTCAAATTTTTATGTGATTACATAATCAATCATTTTTCTCCTACTAAGTTGAATATTTAGGACAAGAGTATTTATATGATTGGATACTACTAATAGGATTAGAATTGTAACTTTCAGGGGAGAAGAAAGTTGACGTATTCTAGTATAGATCTATAAGTATAAGTATACTTTAGTTTATCACATGAAAGTAAGTGGAGATCAATTTTTTGAAATGATAATTATTGTTACATCGAAACACTGCATACTTTGTTGATTTTTGTACAGATTAATTTTAGAAGAAATAATATTGGTTTATGATTGAATGACTCTCTCCAATGTTTTTCGACACAATTTCAGAACAAAAAATATCGACAACACAAGCAAAATGTGAAAACAAGAAAATAATATTATTAAAATAAAAGCCAAAAATATGGGAAGACCAGGCAGGAGAGAACAGCTTCAGGTGTGAGAAAATAATGTCCCTTAAAAATTCCCTCGAAATACAAAATATCCCACGGCTTACCGTAATGACTTGATTTTCACATCAAGAATTGAAAAATCAAGTATCATAGAGTGGTATGTGATTTGGAGTGGATGGCAATAAGGTATGGATGAATAAAAGGAAGAAATTTGAAATGTTATTCACAATGAGTTAGTAGAGTGCTCTAGTGATACGTTCTAGGAAAAATACATTGTTATACATTCAAAAGAATTCTCTTTGATACTGAAATGGAATATGTAAAAAAATCAGAGATTTGGAAGAGAGAAACATAAGACTATTAATAGTTATGTACTCGGTTAGACACAAAAGAAACACAAAATAGTTAGCTCTACACATTACATTCAAGTTTTCATACGATACATAGTATACGGTAATTATTGCGGACAATAGAGAGAAGAGATAGAAAAAGCATAACTGATTATGTTTATAGGCCTACTATTCAAGCTATTCACAGCTAACCTTATTGAAAACAAAGGAAGATACTCTGAGAAGTTTAAAGCGGAAATACCGTGAAATTTCAAGAAGGAAAGGGAAAACATAGAAAAGTAAAGATTCTAACTGTTAATGTTCTATCAGTGAAGGTCTGTCAAAATTTACTGGAAAATCTATTAACCTGGGAAAGTTTCATTCTCTAAAACAAGAATTATCATTATTTTGTAATGGTGTATTTCTATCACCAATAATAGGAATGAAGAAAAGATCACAAGTGAAACATTTTTTAAAAATTTCACTTTGGTACTTTTAACAATAATGAAAAACAACTTATATTATCTTAAAAACAACAACATTAATAGATTAAGTATCGTTTAAGCTCTTTAGGATAACTAGAATATTAGCTGGAAGAAATTACTTCAAAATCAAAGAAAATCTTCAAATTCAAGCTTTTGAAAGGTCTATAGCATTTGTTTGCGATATAGCTTTTTGAATATTTTCTAAAATGATGACTTCACAAGAGGCGGCGAAAATGAAAAATGAAGATGCACACATTTTTAAATGATGTGAAAAATGATTTTATAATTAAGTGAGAATGGGATATGAATGATAAAGCAAGAACCACATCTAATGAACTTATCACATATCATCTGCAAATTGATCCCACCCCCCAAGCCCTCCAAAATACCCCAAATTTTATTACCGACCCCCCATCATAAAAATAAGGTACTGTCCCCCATCATAAAAATAGGGTACTATCCACCCATCATAAAAATAAGGTAGCCTATTATCCCCCCAAAATAAACACTCGCAAAAAATATTGCCAGTCGTTGACTATAAGCGATTAGAACGTTTTGGACCCCACAAAAATTGTTTTCAACAGTCCCCCCCCAAAGAATTTCACTGATGCAGTCTAAGTCCCCCTCCCACAAGTGGGTATCCCAATACAGTATTTTATTTATTTATTTTCTGTAGATACAATTACAAATCATATAAATATGATCGGGGAAAAACAACAGGCATGGACCAAAACTATTCTGTTCCGAAATTTTGATAGTGAATAACATTTCAAAAAATAGGTATGTTTTTATTGTTAGAAGTTCAATTTTGTACAAAAATATAATTATAATATGAGCTGGAAATTTTAAATCTAGAAGGATTAAAACACCAAATTAAAGGAACAACTTAAAACTTTTGAACATAGAAGTTTGATAATAATGCATCATGTGGCAATGATACACATACTATAATTCTGGAAAGTTAAGCTGGGTTTACAAAATGTTTATTTCTCCGTCCTTACAGATTCTATTAGATTGAACATAACTTATCATACACATGATGAATGTATGTGTTTGTCAAGTTCCGTTCAATGTAATATAATCTATGGGAACGGAAAAATAAACATTTTGTTGAAAGCTTTGGTGTAAACTTAGCTACAAAATTATACTACAAAATTGGAGTAGAAACCATTTTGAACTAAAGCCTGTGGAGTATTTCTTGAAGTTGTGAATAATTAATTCATCTTTTAAAAATAATTAATTGAATGATTTTCACTTTTCCACTGTAAAAACAACAAATTGGTCATCATTCTATCAATAATGTTTCATCTTCATTAACCATCTATTGGGGGATGGGGAGTTTCCCTAAATTATAAGAAACTTGAAGAAAATCTTTGATCACAGATTACGCAACCGTCCGTCCGATTTTACCGACATTAACAATCAACTACTGCCTTCAATTGGCCTGCAAACAGAAATCTATATTAAATTCACAAAACAAGTTTGAGCTAAAATGGAAGTGCTTGAATAATGTGGATGTAGATGAAAAAGGATTGAAAACTTTGGAAAAAATTCAAGGTAATCAGGATAGAGAGAGTATAAATTGAATAGATATATCTGAGGTGTGAAACAATGTTGGGTTGATGGGAAGGACTTCCAATACAATACAGTACCAACTTCCCTGAGAAGAATAGATCATAATACAATAATTGAAGAATTCGATATGTTGGCAATGTTAACTTGTGGTATCGATAATAAACAACATAGACTATTAATGTTTTGTACAATTTTTTGAAATTAACTACTTCAATTCAAAAACACTCTACAAATTTAGGTTGACAGCCTGCCTATGAAGACATTAATAGAAGAAGAAGGAGATACAGACTTGAAGAGAAAGAGGTGAGAAAGAAGACACACTAGACACTACAAAGCATACAACTGAGAATAAAGGATAGGATAAAAGGATCTAGATATTAAAGTTATTAAAATAAAACACATAGAAACGACAGAACAACCAAGAGGAAAACAAAATAACTTGAAATATATTTCACTTCTCAACTACTCAGAATCTTGAAAAATTTTATGAAAGCCTTGAAGGGATATGGGATAACATTTACATGAATAAAAATGACCATAAATGAAGATTCTAGTAGAAACAGAATTTTTGTCAATAATAGATTAACCTACTAGGGCAAGAAAAGATAAATTTGTAAAAAAATCTTTTCAATGATTTTCCCATGACGGTAAACAATACTAAAGGATGTTGAATGTACCTGACGGTGAGCAAAACTAAAGAATATTGAATATACCTATCATTATTTCAATAATAAAGTGAATTCTAAACCTTGGGTATTCAGTAGAGAAGTATGCAGTGTTTTCAAATTACGGGATATTTTGAAATTTGGAATAAAAAATAACGAAATATTAATTTTATGATTGTAGCATAATAAATGTTGGTTTTGGATCGAAACCTGTCCAGAAAGTTGGAATACAAATTGCATTTATATTGATAATTACTCATCGAGGAATTGGTATTATTTTCACATCAAGAACCTTATTTTTTATACTGATTAGATAAGAATGAGACAGAGTAAGAAAACGAAAGTCTATATACAAAAGGCACATACCACAAAGTAGGTATGCTCGAAAGACTTTTAAAAATCAGAAGCCATTCTAAAGCAAATCATGAAAATAAGCATCCAAACACAATGTTAAAATGAAGTATGGAGGTTAGTATACTAAACATTGCAGACACACTAGAAGCACAAATAACATTTATAAGTAGAGCAAAGAACCAAACACAAAAAACATGCTTCACAAAAACCATATCACAAACAAAAACTGTAAATATTTTCAACTTACAACATGAAGATTTTTGAAAAATACATGAAGATGTACTTGGGTTAATTTCTGATCAAAAAATACTTACAATTTTAGATTCACAGTTAGAACATAGATTATAGAACAATTTTTATTCCAATTTTGGGAAAAATTAATAGTATGAAATGAAATTTTCTGATCTATAAATATACAAATTTCCTGGAGATATTTGTAGACTCAAAAACAAAGTTGGTTGAGTCATATCGTAAAATTAATTGAATCTTTTTTTGATTGACTGGTACTATTTTTAAGATGTTTGTGGAGGATGAAAGTGAGATCGAAGAGTTTTTTTTACAAAGAAGCTCGATGAAAATCCTAAATTGATGACTGAGTATTGAGGGAACGAAATGTATGATTGATGAGAGTTTCATTAGTCATGAAAGTCATTCGAGTCAAATCTGTCCAGTACTAGTCAGATCGTACATGTCAAACCAGAAGTCACATTGAAAAAATTATATTTTTATTCCCATTGTAATGTGATCACATTGTAGATGTCTAACCCAAAGTCACATTGAGATAGATTTTTTATTCCCATTGTAATGTGAGTCACTCAGAAATAAACTCAAAAATTGCTCAGTACGAGTTTTCAAATGAAATTAATCATAAAATTATTATTCAATAATGTTTTCATATTTTCTATGTATAAGAATCAATCATTTAAAAAATTAAAATATTCAGTGAAGTGATTCATAATTTATAATTCATTCATTTCAGAAATGATTTTAAAGTTAATCCCAAATTTCTTGGTCACTAGTATTCATTATTGCTTCTATCTTCTAATATGAATAAATAACAATTATTTAATCAAGGTTTGGTTTTTAAAATTTAATCCTAATGTTCACATTTGGAGCTTTAGTATACAATAATGTATTCCAATACTCTCCTAATTTTTCAATAATATTCAACTCTTGAATTTCTAGCTGATTCATATTTCTTCCATCTATCAAAGCTTGATAGTTAATAAGAAGATTATTAATTTGAAATAATTATTGGATTCTAGGAATTATTTAAAATTTAAAATAATTTCAAGTAATTTTAACCTAATTATTAGATTTTAAGGAATTATTTCAAAAAGTCAACTAAGAATCTGTCATTTGGTACCGCGATATACAAACTAAATGTCTGCATATTTCCTCTCTTGAGTAATATTTTGTCAGTTTAAGTCACTTCACCTTACACATGTCATGTCACGTCACGTTACACGAGTCACGTCATGTCACACGTGTCATGTCACGTTACACGTGTCGCACTCACCCTCATTGCCGTGGGATTATGGCTTTTATCGACTGGTTGGCACCTGAAGCTGTATTCCCCCCACCATCCACCCATAAGGCACTGAAATAATTTATGGTTGACAGGAGTTATGACAAATTATGACTGACTAAGCAACAGACAATGACGCACTCTTGTATGTTGAGTCGAGATGTCTTCAGTCATTCTGTGGTGTTGATAAAATTGTGTAAAACTCAACAGTTTATGATTGTCCAATGTATTTTGCATTGTTACCATAGAAAGTGCAAGACCAGCTTGTAAAAGGGAGATTTAGTATAAACGGTCATTCTATGGTGTTGATGAAATTGTGTAAAACACAACAGTTTATGGTTGTTCAATGTATGTTACATTGTTACCATAAAAAGTGTAAGCCTACCATGGAAACGGGAGATTTAGTATGGTGTTGATGAAACTGTGTACCAGGGAAAACACAACAGTTCATGGTTGTTCAGTGTATGCTACACATTGTTACCATGGAATATTCAAGCCTACCATGAAAAAGGGAGATTTTTTTACATTAGAGTACAATAATAATACATTGCTGCCTTCAAAACGGTACCGTACAATAAGTGTATGTTTTGTGACATAAATTGGGTGTATGCTACATTGTTTCTATACAAGATGTGACCCTACTATGATAACAAAAATATGGTTTTAACATTTATTCCCTGGTCAGTGTGTATACGACGATCTACAGTCTTGAAAGTGTACAAAACTCAAGTGTTTGACATAAATTTGATTGTATTAGAATACCGTAGAGTAAATTTATTCATTAAATGAATTTTATTTAGTTGTAACATACAAAAAAAAACACAAATTGGGGAGAAAAACTAAGAATCTAAGGATACCTTGTAATATAAGTCCACTCACAGACTCAAGTCTTTGTGGAGAGTATTCACTGTTGAAGGTTTAAGTGAATTTTATAAATTTCTATTATGTTTTTGAGAATAAAAAGCTATTTGATATGATTGTTGTTGTTATATTATTTTTCAACTCTCAAAACCAAATTAAGTTTTTGGAATAGAAATAATATGGTGGAGTGTACAGATTGATAAAATCATATAATTTGTACTAAGCCACCATGATAAGGATAATTATTAGTTATTTGACAAAACCTTTTTGGTTGAGTGTATTTTATAAACTATTGTCTTCAGAAATGTATTCTAACGATACATAAATACTCAACGTATTTATTTTTGTAATAATTATTAGTTACAATAATTGATGCCATAAAACTTGAGCAATGAAAACAATGTTAACAACATTTTATCACCGAGTGTATGTTACATATTATGTAAAGGTTACATGAGTGTTATAGTTGGAAAATGTAAATGACAGTGCTGGATACACGACATTAAACATGAGTTATGAGAAACATTTTTATACATGTTTAAACGATTTTTACACGCTAAATTCAGTCTGTTTCTTTGGATGAATAAAAATGTGATATTTTTATGACGAAGGATATCTAAATTTACATGTTTATGATATTTATTGCATGACCAGTGCGTGTGTGTGTGTTCTTTATGTGAAATATACAAAAGTGTGATTTTATAGCTGAAAACAGTGATTTGTGATTGAATTATTTCATAGAGAAATTAATTTTTGTGATCATTCATCAAAAATGTACAGTTTCCAAAAGAAAATTGATTTAGAATGGGTAGCTCATTGGACTGGACATAACTGTTCCTATAGAAAATTATCAAATGAATAAGATCGTTGTTAAGCAAGTTAGAGGAATGTTTTAAAAAATGTTTGGTTTTTATAAAATTATCAAGTTTATATGTTGAGGAACGTTTTTTCAATAAAGTTAATAGAAAATTTTGATTGAATTGAAAACACATCACAGGCAACAAAAACAACACAAAAGCAACACAATTATCGAAATAAATTAATACACAATAGAAAAGTCAACTGCATTAAAAACACAAAAAAGTAAAAAGAAAAAATGTTGAACAACCCAAAAAATGAGCTCTTTTGAAAATTTAAGTTTTTAAATCGTCATTTTGTGAACTATTTATAAAATATAATAATTAAGAGTAAGTGTCTAAGGGAGAAAAGGGAAGTATGGAAGATTTAGCTGTAATAAAATGAAGAGACTTGAGAAAAAATAGTTTAAAGCTAACCAAAAAATTTAGCCTCAACTCATACTTACGCGACTCTAGTCGAGAGCATGTGTTTCCAAATGGTTTCACTCAGACCTGTCGATTCTAGTCTCCGCGACGTCACCCATTTGAAAACTCATGCTCTCTACTACAGTCGAGTCTCTTCTCGACCTGAGTCGCGTAAGTATGAGTTGAGCCTTAGAGTAAAGACGCATGGCAGTTAGTTAATTCTATTGAATATTCATGTAGATTGTTTAGAGAAAAGAAAAATGCATTGTTCAAAAGATAATTGCTAATATAAGCTAAGGTAATAAGATAATCAAATTAGATAGTATACAAGCTTTTCAAGAAATCAATTCCATTTTTCAAATCCAAGATATGAAATATTATATTTTTTATTGAAGTATTCTAAAAAGTGGAAACTAAATAAATAATCAAAAGAGCGCATTTAATTTGGACTTGATTGCCAATATTATATAGAGAAGCTAACATAAATACATGCATTAATAAAACACGAGTTACTTGAACACACTACCTAGAAAAATATAAATAGAAATTAGCATATTAATCAAAGAGTAGTTAATTTAAAAATTGAAAATTATTTCACTTGTGAGAAAATCACAACACATTTGCCAACACAACTACAAACAGTGGCGTTAGATGCGTCTTGTAAGTGTAAAAAAGAGAAAAAGTTAAGGATAACACAAGAAAAGATAGTGGAAAGAGATTACAGAAAAAATAATCGATATTTTGTATTGGGATTCAAGAAAAATTCATAAACTTTACCAATCTTTGTTATCTAACTCGAAAATATTATAACGTTTTTAAAACTAATTTTTTCAGAATAACATATCGTGAAAATAATATGCTCAAACCCATTCTTTAGCAAAAAATATGCTCAAACATATTATTAAAGCATAAAATTTGTTCAAAGTTATTACTTTTAGTATAAAATTATCCTGAAAAATATAATTTCAACATGAACCGTTCTCAAGGTTTAGCTTTCAATCACTTTAGCATCAACATAATTTATTGAAAAATTTATAATTCAGCATATAGATATGCGGTAAATATATACTATTACAGCGGTATTACTTCTTCACTTTCTCCTAATCCACATTCTACTTGGTTGATCCGGTCGTAAGTAAATGCAGAACTAAAAGTAATCAGACATAAATTTTGCACATTTAATAGCATGATATTTCCGTCATAATAGGTTGTCTATATTCATCCCCGATAAATAAAAAATATACTCTTTAATGTGCAGTTTCGTTTGTGCGTAAACTTCCGCAGTCGACGACGACGACAAGCATTGTTGACATTCATATTGTCCAAATTTCAAGTGTGCTAAAAACAGATGATCTAATAAGTTTTCATTATTTGTGTTTATTATTCAAGAATCATAACATTTCTAATAATATCTACATATTGTCATTTATTAAAAGTATAAACTCAACCTCCCCTTCAAAACATAATTGAACATAATCTTTTAGGTTATTTAGACAAATTGAAATCCACCCAATTTGAGATCCTCACCCTGTCGTGGTCGACGACGGCATTTACGCACAAACGAAACCCCAGCTTTAGTAGGATCTGGGATGCTACATGATAGTTTGAGGAACATAATCCAAGTATGTAACGTATTTTTCGTTGCTTCATGTTAAATAAACACATCTAACATGGGCTTACATGACAGAGAAAAAATAATTACCTATAGAATGAATATTTGATTGATAGAGTACTCACCTCGTAGAAAAGCCACGAGCTAAATATTACTTGAAAGAGGTTGTAGACAATGAGCGCGTTCTTGAGTTGGAAGGGTTTTCGGTTTTCCATGAGTTTGGGGCCCAAAACCTTCACCACAAACACATAGGACAGGCAGATGGAGAGGGTCGGTAGGGGAGAACTCATCAGGAACCAGCTGGCGGTTCTGGGGTCTGCGAAACAACAAAAATATCCCTCAAATACACACAAAAATAATTGAATTATCCCTCAAATACACACAGGTGAGAATGGTTTCTTTCTTGTTTTAACCATTTTGACTGCGCCTTGTTTAGTATCTACTGTGTTTGTGTAGTGATGAATATTTGGATTCTTCTGGGTTTACTTTTGATGTAGTTATGTTTGTGTTTATACCGTATATACTTCCAATTACATTAACTTATATACTTTTGACTTGTATAATGTCTAGTATTAGTTTTACTTCGTCTATTGCAAATGTTGCTTAATGACAATAAAAATTTATTAATTTATTTATTTAGAGATTGATAATAGTGTAACAACCTATCTCATTTCAATCTCAATTTGAAGTTTTCAATCTTCATCAAACAATCAACCAATTTGGACCTTATCCTGTAATATATTGGTGAAAATACTCGAAAAAGGCAATAAGTGATGACTAGATATTGGAACAAACAACCAAGTATCTTGTTCGAGTGCTAATAGAAGAACCAAGGCCTATGCCTATTAGCTAGGAGGAAACCTCTTTAAAATAATACACATAATCTATTCATTCATTACTTATTCCAACTAATTCTACTTTTCTATTCCTTATTCTTTTCCTTCTATAATTTTGTAGTTAAATAGTTTCTTTCGTAAATAAACCAACAAGAGCATACCAGTATAGACAAAAATTTCAGAATTTATTTAGAGTATAGAATATGAGATGAAAATGAACAGATTTTATTAGATACTAAAGAGCAGATAATTGTATTCAAAACACACTTTGAAATATCTCACCGCAGAAGAAATTCTACATACATGCTCAAATTTTTTGAGTAGTTTTAAAACTAGCTATTTAATTTATGTAGATTATTCCACTACATGACTATTTTATCATGAATAATGAATGGATTTCTTCTAAAAACCTTGCTTTGGATCCATTAAAATGAATATTTCATACTGTAAACCTTGTTTCATCTTACAACAGACAGAACTCTTTCTATCTTCTTCAGAGTAATTTTAGTCTTTAATCTTAGCTTTATTCTATCTTCTTTGATACAAAAATAATTAATTCAATCTTTCAAAGACAAAGGTAATAAATTAAATGTTAATCTTACGTTATTTTTTCCACAGTAAACTATTATAATGAATAAACAACACTTTAAATCTTCTACATCAGTGTGAAGTAGTTTTTCTCTAGTAAATAATTGATGCGAAACTAAAACATAATGGATCATAGCTGAACGTCCTTGAGAATGACGCAAAAATTAAAATTAATGAGTTAGATACTCATGAGAAATAACTGGCTCACAATTGAGGTGTATTATTTCTCGCCGCAATTTCAACATAAAAATTGTAATTGAGATTTGACAATTATCCTAACATGAATTGTGAGAATTGTAATCAACAATGGATTGATTAAAGATTATTATCACCGATAAAATCAAACATCAATCATTATTATTGATGCACAATCGGGACCAACATCAACAATATTGATGTACAATCTAGAAGAAAACTTTTATGTGTTTTTGATAAACAAAAATTGGATGTGCTTAAATTTGTGGGAGAATCGCAGTAAATTTTATTGTGGATAAGAAAAAATTCTCATGATTATAATGTGAAAGTGTATGAAATTTACAACGAAGTAAACTAAAATTCAGCAATTCTCTAGATGAGGCGATTTATTGAAGTAATTATTTATTCAAATTAAAGGCTAGTCATGAGAAATAATTTGTAAATGAGTGAGTGATAGAGCTAAGATAAAAGGGAATAAAATACTGAAATAACTAGGAGATCTAAATGAAGATAAGAACAATTAAAGAAATAACAACTTACCTCCATGTTTGTCGAACACGCTCTGGAAGGAGTCGTAAAATCTCATTATGGCTGCCATTTTTGAGCAATTATTTTAATCTGTAACAGAAAGAGAATACAAATATATCATCAGAAGAATAAAATACGCAAAGAGAATGAATAAACAATAAGAGAAACTAGAGAAATGCACATGATAAACAGTACTCTTTTATATAGCTGTATATTAAAGATGGAACAATTTGGTTAATATTTGCAATAGCAGATTTGCAGTCTTTAATTCTATTTATATAGCTTTCATTGGATGCTTGACTCGATTATTATAACAAGATATTGCTATCATTGGATAATCAAATAAGTAATTATTTTAGCTGGATATTAAAGGAAACGAAGAAGATAATGTCACAATATCATTTATCAGAATTATTATATACAAAACGGAATGAAGATTTGAAAATTATGATATTAAAATACTGATAATATTTGATATATTAACAGGGGTCATTAAAGCAAACAATATTTATTTATGACACGAGTTTCTGAGAAAACATTTATAAATTTTTAATTCCGACTAAATTCGAAATTGATGAAATGATTCAATCGTTTGATAACAGATAGTAGTGTGGAATTTGATTAAGGAGGATAGACATTAGAAGAAGACAAATAAAAAAGAAGTAGGTGGTGAAGGAGGAGGAAAAGGAGAAGGACGAGGAGGAAGAATAGGACGACGAGGAGGAGGAGGAGAAGGAAAAGGAGGAGGAGGAGGAAGAGGAGGAGAAAGAGAAGGAGAAGGAGAAGGAGAAGGAGGAGGAAGAGTAGGAGGAGGAGGAGAAGGAGAAGGAGGAGGAGGAGGAGGAGGAGGAGGAGGCGAAGGAGGAGTAGGAGGAGGAAGAAGAGGAAGAGGAGATGAAGGAGGAGGAGGAGGAGGAGGAGGAGGAGGAGGAGGAGGAAGAGGAAGCGGAGAAGGAAGAAGAAGAAGAAAAAAGGAAAGAAAAAAAGGAAGAAGAAATAGAAAAAGGAGAAGATGGAGCAGAAGAGGAATGAAAAGAAGAAGAAGAAGAAAAAGAAAAGAGGAAGAAAAAGGAGAAAAAGAAAAGAGAAAGAAAAAGAAGAAGATGGAGGAGAGGAAGAGAAAGAAAAAGAAGAAGAACCAAAATATAATTGAAAAATGATTGAACGATTACAATCACTCTTCTTCATGTATTCTATACACTTACATACACACATGAGTACTCTGTAGTAGTGTTTAGTTTCGTCATAGTCATAGCAACGTATATCATAACACACACTGACCTGACATGGAATGACCTCTCTAACTCATTCCTAACTCATTCTTAACTCATCCCAACTCACCCAAAACTCACTCTGCCCAATCTGTGTAGGCTACTCCACACCTGACATTTTCAGATCGATTTGTTTGCCGACTGTCACAACTGACCTTTGCCTGATCTCTGATATGTTTACAGGTTATTGAGCGGAAAATATGGGGGATAGAGCGCATAAATGAGAGAGAGAGAGAGAGAGTGAGCGGGGCGGAGCGAGAGAGAGAAAGAGAGAGTGAGTTTGTAAATGTGAGGAAGAATAGGTGAGGGAAGAAGGGAGTAAGTAGGATGGATTGAGAGTTATTTTAGAGAGAGAGATTGATAGATTGATTGATTATATGCCTTTATTAGGGCGGAATTAGGACTCCTGGTCCTCTCTGCCACACAACCCTCGAGGAGAGGGGATGGATATGTATATTGATGAATTTCATTATTTTTCTCTTGTTTTCAGGAACATTCAAACACAAGAAAACAATGAAATGTCAAAGTATATATTTCTCGAGAGAGAATGCAATATTCCCGTGAATCAATAATGAATACTGAACAAATTTTATAACATTGGCCTACAGTTTAATAAAACATGGAGAATCATAGACAACTTTCAATGAATTTGAAGAAAAATTTGGTTGAATTTTATCAACTATTCCCCACATTTCTAACATTAAAAATATCCGAAACTCTAAACTGGGAATGAATTTTCCAAGGTTTATTGACAAGTATTATGGACTTTCAAGTAGATTCCAAAATCTACCAATAAACTGTATGGTATTTATTATTACCAAAAAAAAAAAAAAATGTTATACAGTATTTCGTTCTATACTATTTATGAGACTTATGAAGTGCAGTTTTTGTTGAGTGCAGATATTGAAATATCTGCACTCAAATGACCCAAATGAGCCATTGACTTGTGAGTGTACAAAAAGGATCGATATATAATGATGATGAGAGATAAATATCACGAGTATATTAAAAGCCTATGTGAAAAATCCTTATAAAAATTTTACAATAGTTGAAAATATGGGATTCCACCATCTATTTGGCAATACCCAGCCTAATTTACGAGTTGACCATACAATTCCAAGTGAAACATTGTTTTCAAATTGGCCAATACAAAACTGCAATTTCGAAATTAGACAATACTGCAGACACGGTAATTTGTGCACTAACCAAGACCTAAGTGAAAGGGATATGTTGATTGGTCAGTGAAGCAACACCAGATGTTCTTGAGAACTATGCCTGTCTTCTGATAAAATATCATAATATCTTTGTTGTATACCTTCATATCTATATCTATTATATACTTACCCATCTCTACGAATGAATATAGATAAGCTTACTCTACCTAGGTATTTATCTGTAAATACATATATACTGAACACTTGAAGGTTCGTTAGTATGAACTGGATAAAATTGGAATAAGTCTTCAAATTCTTATGTTGTAATAGATAATTTTCTGCTAGTTACTTTGTCCCATAACTGTGTAATACAAGAATCACCTTTCGCTTTTGTCTACTGGGTGCTTTTCGATATTGCAATAGGTTCCAATATGGCAATTTAAGAGATAGAATAAGACTCTTGAACATAGCAATTTAAGAGATAGAATAGGCACAAGTATTCTTTCTATCAATATTGTGAATTTTTATCTCATTCTATCAGTTATAGTAGCCCTTAAAGGAAAGTGCATACAATTTAAGAGAGTTTGAATAATTTTATACAACAGTTTTGTGTTTCAAACAAGAGTTAGTCAACCGCACCAAAACTGGAAACTGGAATAGATGAGTCGGCCCTCTCTAATCTCTTTTTGGGTTTACAAGCCCTTAGTGCCGGTTGCACAAAAGCCGGTTAAATTTTAATCGTGATTAATTCCACGAGAACCAATCAGAGAAGCCGCTTATCAAAAAGGCCTTTGTGAACCTGATTGGTTCTCGTAAAATTAATCACGGTTAAAATTCAACCGGCTTTTGTGCAACTGGGCCTTAGACATAGTCATAGAATGAACAATCTTATGGGTTTGAATAATCTGTATAGGTTTTCTGTGCCTTAGTGAAGAAATTAGTGGTGTTAATCCACTCACTAATATCATCAACTAAGATTAATATATCATATGTGATAATTAACGGTTAGGTGTAACTCAGGTCGGTTAGTTAACAAGGATCAAGATTCTATTACCTGGAAACCCGAAATTTGTTGATCTAGGATCGTAATACTGTATTGGAACCAGGTTTAAATGGGTCAGTGCAACTCGAAATACAGTACCACAATATTATACCATATGCAGTATAATAATATGCTTTAAATATTTTTAAATCTATAGGCAGGCTTATTATGTTCTTCTTTTCCTTCTACAGTACTTCTCTTTTTCATATTCTTCTCCTCCTTCTCACAATTTTTCCACTATTTTCTCCCTCTGTTCTCTTTCTTCTGCGTCGTCATCCTACTCCTCCTCCTCCTCCTCCTCCTCTTCCATTTCCAGTGACGATATTTAGCGAAGTGATTTATCAAGTGATAACCCTTGAGTACTTTAAGTACTGTACTACTTATCCTTCTCCTCATATTTCTACTATTTCCTCTCTCTCTCCCTGTTCTCTCCTGCGTCCTATTTCCTTTCTTCTTCTCCTCCTCCATTTCCAGTAACGAGATTTAGCGATGATGCATAAGAGATAAGTGATAAGCCTTGATAATACTTCTTCTTTTCCTTCTCATTTTTCACTATTTCTCTCTCTGTTCTCTTTCTACTACGTCCTCACCCCTTTCTTCTTCTTCTTCTTCTTCTTCAACATCATAATCATCTCCTCCTCCTCCACCTGCTCCTCCATTTCCTCCAGTGACGTTATTTAGCGTTGATACATTTCCAGTGACCTGGTTTAGTGCATAAAGTTCTACCCATGATAAGTTCTTCCATACTTTAAACCGGTAAAACCACACGGAAGTAAATTTATTTATTTATTTATTTACATTACAATATGAGGGCACCAGGAAGAAATACTTCCCATAATAGCCCTCTTGACACTAAAGAAATTACAATTCTAATATATTAATAGTATAACTTGATATAATATAGTATAAGTCTAATCTAATATAGAAAATTCACTAAATTAAAGAGATATAGAAACAACAATATTTTTTAACTAAAATAGAAGATGAAAAAGAGGAATATGATGATGATAAGTATAAATTAATAAGAGAAAAAGAACAAGATCATTATGTCAATATTTTGAACCAACAATTGAAGATGATAACGAGGGGTATGACAATGATGATGATGGTTAAGATGATGAAGACGATGATGAAGATTAAAGTAAGTAAAATAACTAAACAAAGTGAACTAAGCTAGTCAACCCTCAGTCAGCCATGATACAAGTTACCCATCCGAAACAAAGTTACCTCTAACAAAACTAATGTTTCGTAACATATCTTCAACTACTCAGAACGTAAACTTTCAGTTTCAACGGACCGAAAATGTCGCAACCAGTTACTTTAAAAAAGTGGCGCGAACTTCAAAATTGTGACGGACACAAATGGCAAGGTCACATATATTATATACATCTATGTATTTGAAATAGATATATACAACCGTTCAACCAGGTCGAGTGATTACAAACCGGTAACGCAACTAATCACAATCAGGTGCAACCCGTGCAACTGTGCAACTCAAACTGGTTATTTTTTGCGTCTGGCTCATTTTATCACTTATCTCATCCGTTTTCAATTTCGTTATACGCCGGACATCGAGTGGCAAATCTCTTCTTCTTCTTCTTCTTCTTCTTTTTTTTTCTTCTTCTTCGTCTTCCACTTCCACTTCTTCTTCTTCTTCGTCTTCTCCTTCCACTTATTCTTCTTCGTCTTCTTCTTCCACTTCTTCTTCTTCGTCTTCTCCTTCCACTTCTTCTTCGTCTTCTCCTTCCACTTCTTCTTCGTCTTCTCCTTCCACTTCTTCTTCGTCTTCTCCTTCTCCTTCCACTTCATCTTTCTCTTTTGCTTCTTGAAGCTAAGAATGTAATAATGTACTTTTATTCGTTGAATAATTATTTATTTTATTCATTCTTATGGCTTTTATTGCCAGAGAGATCCTTTTGGATGTTCTGCCTCGCCGTATTATCCAATGTCATTTCCTATCAACACTCAAGTTAATAGTTATGTATTGGATTCTTCTTGTTTTGTCACTGGAAATTTGCACTTTGAATAATAAAAATAATTTGAATTTGTAATTTCTTCTTCTTCTTCTTCTTCTTGTTCTTCTACTTCTTCTTCTTCTTCTATTCCACTACGCTCTTACAAGTCTTCAAAACAATTTTCAAAGCTGATAATTCAAATCTTCAGAAATGTCCCATCAAAATGATTGATTGAGATAAATGAGTTGAGCGAACGCCAAATTTACTAATTATTACTAATGAATTTGAGATATATAATCAATTAGACCACTATCAGTATTCAACCCTCACAGCCTCCTGATTCAGTTCAGCTAATCTATTCGTTCATTATTGAAAGATTTCTAAAACACTGGGCTAAATTACTTTGATTCCGATCCCAAGAACTTTCTAGAAGACACTAATTCATAAATGTTAACGAAAGACATACTTTCTGATTCTAAGTACTTTATAGTGAGGTCCACGTTATAATGGCAGTGGTGAAAAGTAGGAGAAAAACGTTGCTGATCCACTGTTTTGTCAATGCCTTCTATAGACGGTAGCAGATACAGGTTTATTGATGTAATATAAATACTGCTCATTGTCGTTTAAAATAGACAATTATATTTCAATTATCAAGAAATGATATTTTTCAATAATTTTATAATGAATTATAATGATTAAGATGCAAGATTAAGATTAAGATGCAAGATTAAGATTAAGATGCAATGAATTAAATTTTTCAATGATCTCTTAATGAATTTACATAATTACGATGAAATATTTTGTAAATTAATTATTAATTCTACATTGTCAAAGACGATCTGGCAACAGAGCAAAGCGAGAGAGAGATAGCGCTATCTGCTTTGTTGAATAGACAAGGATAGCAATACCATTGCTAATCAAACACTGCCATTATAACATGGATCTCACTACAGGATAAAATACTTATTTGACTATAACTCTATTCAAGTTAACGATAGGTTAAAAAAGTAATTCATTATTTTGTACATGATTTTCAAGTTAAGCTCTATTGATTGTTATTGAATAACATTTGACCAGCAATTTCAAGGTTTGAACATAAACACATTTATCTTCATAATAGAAAAATACGTAATTTGGTTTGACTTCTCACAGAGCGATAGAAAACATAATGAGCAAAGCGAGAAAGAGATAGCGCTATCCGCTTTGTAGAATGAAAGACAAGGATAACAATATCATTGCTAATCAAACACTGCCATTATACCGTGGACCTCACTGTATGATATACAGTACAAAAGATAACGGAGGAGATACAAAAATGAGATGAAAAAACAATAAACTTCAAAAAACTATTATAGAATTCAGCACAAATGCAAATTTTCTGCAATGAATTGCCAAAAATTGACAATGGTGTGATAACCGAAACCGGTCTTTCTAAGTATCAATAAATCTGAGCTTTTTGACAATTTCATAGTCTTTTTCATTCGATATGAATAATTACCACAATATCAACTTCTCAACTAAACAAAAAGTGAAAAATTACCAAAAATCTCAATTTTATGTCTATTTCAAGATTGAAACATACTATTTTTCACAATTCCCACGACCAGATTACAAGGAATCCATTTTTCAAAGGAAACAATTTAAAATGTACCACTACCATAATATACTAATCTAATTTAAACTCTGTTGAGTATAGTACCCGTACCTCCATGCTACTAATTATCGAATGGTTTTGCTTTGCGATGTTACGGTAATTTGTCCTCTGAATGATTCATTTATTGTTACGGTAAAACAGATTCCAACTGAATCGAAACTTCGTTCAAGTTTATTTATTGTTACGGTAAAACAGATTCCAACTGAGTCAAAACCGTTTAAAAAAGGAGTAAAAAATAATAAATTGAGTGGAAAAAGAGTGAAATGAGGCCTGAATAGACTGCGGAAAACATTCCACACTTCTAGCGTCACATAGTAAAAAGTAGGTTAATTTGTAACTAAATTTTCATAAGTTTTTTCTTAATATGGTACCTTCTCTAAATAGTAGAATTTACTATGTGATCGTTTCCTACTTATATTTTCATAAGATTTCGAAAATATATATTACCTTTTCTAAATAATAGTATTAATGCTATGTGATCGTTCCCTAATTATATTTTCATACGATTTTGAAAATATATAGTAGCCTACCTTTCCTAAATAATAGTATTAATATGTGATTGTTCCCTACTCATATTTTCATAAGATTTTCAAAATATATGGTTCTTTATTGAATAATAGTATTATTACTATGTGATCGTTCCCTATTCATATTCTCATAAGATTTTTAAAATACACAATACCTTTACTAAATTCATACTATGTGATCGTTCCATAGACGTTTGACAGGGAAACTTTTATGCACAGAGTTACACTGAAACCTACGAAATTTCATAAAATTCTTACATAATTATTCAAGTGAGTTCATTGCGTGTAATTACCCGACTAAGTGCACTTACAAAAGAAAAACATAACCTAAAAAACTCGAGCAGAGTCCACCACTTAGATATAAGAAGGAAGCGGAAGGCTAATGAACACATTAACTAAACGGTGTTTAATGCGTTCACTTTTCTTTTTATACTGAGCAGATAAAAAAGATAGAAGTAGAAAAAATAAGAAGAACAAGAAAAAGAGAAGACAGCAAAGAAGAATTACATGAGAAGGAAGAAAGAGACGGGGTAGAAGATGACGATGAAGAAGAGAAGAAGAAGAAAAAGAAGATGATGATGAAGAAGAAGAAAAAAATACGATAATGAAGAAGAAGAAGAAGAAGAAGAAGAAAAATACAATGATGATGATGATGAAGAAGAAGAAGAAGAAGAAGAAGAAGAAGAAGAAGAAGAAGAAGTCTTTCATAGTAGCAGGCAGGCTACCAGTGATACGAATTGGCACATTGTTTAAAGTTTAACCTACTAAGCCCAAGGTCATTCATTGGACGTCTGTCTCTTCTTGTAAGGACAAATACTTCAAGTGCTGAAAATCTGGCGACATGTTATTCAATTAGGCTCAAACTCTACGTACTTTCAAGAATCTCTCGCTTATAAGATTGACTATTATTTTTATAGAAATTGATAATCAATTATTATAGAAAATTACTAATAGTGATATTTTTCATATAAACACGAGTACCAAGTTTCGAGCACTTATGCCAAGTGTCAAAATGAATTATAATTATTTTTGTTGTACTTTAGAAAATTACTAATAATTACCCTTTTCATATTTTTCATATAAACACTAGTACCAAGTTTCGAGCACTTATGGCAAGTAAGTGTCAAAATGAGTCAATAATTATTTTTGTTGTACTTTAGAAAATTACTAATAATTACCCTTTTCATATTTTTCATATAAACACTAGTACCAAGTTTCGAGCACTTATGGCAAGTAAGTGTCAAAATGAGTCAATAATTATTTTTGTTGTACTTTCAATCTGTTTTGAAAACTAGTGAACTCATTATTACGTTATTAATTACAGTGTTAGTGATTAGTCATTTTTTCAAGTTCATTTCTTCAATCTACACAAAAATTAATCATGATAACTGAAATATTATTTATGATATCCTGGTATAAATAATATCACAGACATTAGCTTGAATCTGTGATAATATTTCATTTCCTTAATTAATACTATTTCTCATGGATATTAAATAACTAGCAGGTAACCCGTTCTCCGCAAGGATGTAATTAAAAACTTGACAAACTGAGAACTTGACGTAATGAAATCTTGAAGAATTCTAAATAGGCCTATAACCATCCTCGGTAAAATGAGAATCTATATGCAAAATTTCAAGTTAATCAGTCCAGTAGTTCAGACGTGATGATGCGTCAAACTTATTTTCCTATCGCGTACGTGTATAAGCCAATTCTTTCCTCTATCAAACAGGATTATTACAAAATAATGGTAATCTACAATCTTATCTTGGACTTTGTCAACTATAAATTTGGAAGAAAAATAGCATAAGGACTACCTTATTATTTCATCTGCCAATGTGTCATTGCATTGTGAATAAATAAATAAATACGAAAAGGGAGAAAGAGACGGGGTAGTAGAAGATGACGATGAAGAAAAAGAAGAAGAAGAAGAAGAAGAAGAAGAAGAAGAAGAAGAAGAAGAAGATGATGAAGATGAAGAAGAAGAAGAAGAAGAAGAAGATGGAGAAGAAGAAGAAGATGAAGAAGAAGAAGAAGAAGAAGATGATGATGAAGAAGAAGAATAATAGTGTAATTTGCATTGTAAATAAATAAATACGAATACTATCTTCATACGAATTACTGAAACTGCAGCATTCTTTTATTATAATACTGTATTATAGATTCATCTTATTAAGAGAAGTGATATCTCTTATCCTGTTGTTGTGAACAAGTAAGTCAATAACCCACAGATTTCTGAGCAACCTACTTTCGAACTCTTAGAACCGTCAAGAGTTGGTGACTTCTCAAGTACTCAATTAGGACTTGGTCTTGAAGTAGCACTCAAGTTATGTCATTAACTTACAAGTGTACACTCGAGGTTTGTAAGGCAACAGGAGTTTTCCCAAGAAAGTCAGAGAGTGAAAGAGTCGACCAGTACTTCACTTTTTTGTTAAAAGGAACGAATCTTTGACTGAACTGCTGTGACAAACTCAGATTGCAGCAATGTAATGTATTTTTCATGTAATGTATTCTCAATAAATAAATAAATACAGGGTTATCATAAAAGAATGGTGCGGTTTCGAACATTGTTTAAAGAAAAACCAAATTACTTACAGTTAATGTTTTTTATTCACCAAATTTGTCGTCTGAAACAGTTTTTTTACATGATTAATAACTTTCAATAAGTGCGTCCTTAGTCACTCGACAAATGTCCAAACGATAATAAATTTCTCTCTTAACATTCGATAACATTTCTTCCATTATGGTTGTCATTGGTTCTTTAATCCTGTTTTAAAGTGGTTCAGTTCGCGATTTCTTGTGAATAAACAATGTTTTTGATGTAAATTTACAAGAAAAAAATCTACCTGAACCACTTAAAAACAGGATTAATGAAGCAATGACAACCATAACCAATGTTATGTTAGCGAATGTTTGGAGAGAAATTGATTATCGTTTGGATATTTTGTCGAACGACTAAAGGCGCACATATTTAAATTTATCAATTATGTAAAAACTGCCTGAGACGACAAATTAGATGAATAAACAACATCAACTGTAAGTAATTTGGTTTTTCTTTAAACCATGTTCGAAACCGCACCATTCTTTTATGATAACTCTGTATTTGTTGAATGAGAATTGATAATCAAGATACTGCTAATACAACTTATTTGAATTTGAATTATCAATAATATACATTACATTATTGAAAGAAACACAGTTTTCAGATGGAATTAAATAGAGAATGCATCTATTCAAATGCTAATCAATATGTAATTATTATTTAACGAAAATCCTAAATAAATGCTGGGAGGTACCGGGTTCGATTCCCGGGCTGGCAAATAATTTTTGGATAGTAGTTCTCATCGAATTTCCATCTAGCTGTTAACCCTGTTGTCAATGTCTGCAGTAGCAGAAGTCTTCGGGGTGATTTACATAATTTATTTAGGATTTTCGTTAAATAATAACTAAACACAGTTTTATTTTTGTCACATCCATATTTATTAGACTTTTAAACAGACTGGAACTGAAGTTGAAGTTGCAGTCCTATGTAAAAGTCTAATAAATGTGGATGTGACAAAAATAAACCTGTGTTTTTCCAATAATGTCATGTATATTATTGATAATTCAAATTCAAATAAGTTTGAGTAAGACAGTATCTTAATTCTAGCATATAGAGTGTATGTAGCATCAAATGACTTACAAGAGTATACAGTTGTGGATCACTTTGTAGTGACTTGAATTTCAACAACAAATCTCTTGAATTTAGTAACTTACGAAGTCCCCTCCAAGGACTAACCAAGTTTCCTTCCAAGTTATAATGATGTTGAAGTTGTAATGGATTTGACTTTGTCTAATTGTATGATGTATGGCCCTATTATAAATATTACAGTATTATAAATTAATAGTGATAATGAGATCACCTGTATAATAAGGTAAAAAGTAAATTCGTATCATTTTGTTGGTAAGGAGTCCCTTGCGGGGAGGTCTCACCTTAATTAATTTAAGGGCCTTACGACTGTCATACTTCAGCTGGGATCGACTGTTTAACGTGTACAATAAGGTAGTAAGGTTTAATATAAGGTAATAAGTAATAAGGTTTTCCCATTAGTGCTTTTTCTTCTCTTTCCTCCCCCTGTGCTACTCATTTCCTTAGCTTCTCTGTTCTTTCTTATCTACCCAATGTTCCATGTTTTCATTTCACGTTCTTTCTTTTTTTGATTTTTAATTTTCTATGATCTTGAATTCGTAATACTGATTTTATAATTTCCCTTCACTCCTCCACTCTTTTGTTATTACCATGTACTTTTTCCTCTTGCCAATGCTTCTTTCTATTTTTCACACAGCATTTACAACTTTTATTCCAGATCAGTTAAACAATTTTGAGATTCTACCATCTTCTAAGCTCTCCTGTAATTCAATTAAAAATGCATCAATGCTTGATACATTTCAATATATGATTGATCTTGATCAATTTTGACTCTCATGGTTACAAATAACCACTCCACATATTTAACTATTCCTCATGAAAAAATCAACGAATTTCTATGATAAAATTCATCTATTCCTCCTCATAAATGTAGCAATTTCGCACGAGTCTATCTATTATATTTGCAACTTCAAACACACTTATTCATCCGGATAGAAGATTTTTATGGAGGTGTTCAGAGGTGTGTTGATCATGGTTGGGGAGAAATTCGATTTGGGCTTTAATTAATATTAATTCTATTTAATAAAAAGACTAAGAAATTGTCAATAGACAATATAATCTGTGGTTTTTGACAATTTCTCAGTCTTTTTATTTAATATGAATAATTAACACAATATCAACTTCTCAACTACACAAGAAAGAAAAAAAATCTAGTAGTTCTTTTCTCAAACTCTATCCAATCTCATAATTTTTCTCAAAATCATAAGACAGCCTCTTCAAATTTATAAAGAGTACTCTCGATCTTATGCACTATAGTACCCAACACTGTGTCTAATACTGTACTGTAGTAAGGAAAGGCCTATGTTACGTAAGGTTCGGCACAGTAACTGTTTAGGCTACTGTGTTAATGGGTTGTGCCTTCCGAATACATTCAGTGGATGTGCGTTTCTTTCTAGGTCAACCTGACCTCAGAGGTGTCCGCTTTTTTTCATCGCCAATCGTTTTGTCTCCACAATGTCACTACTGTTTTGATCGGTGGTGTCTGGTCGGAGAAGAAGAAGAGGAAGAAGAAGAAGAAGAAGAAGAAGAAGAAGAAGAAGAAGAAGAAGAAGAAGAAGAAGAAGAAGAAGAAGAAGAAGAAGAAGAAGAAGAAGAAGAAGAAGAAGAAGTAGAAGAAGATGTAGAAGAAGAAAAAAGAACAAAAGAGGATGAAGGAGAAGAAGAAGAAGGCAGAAGCAAGAAGTGGAGGAGGAGGAGGAGGAGGAGGAGGAGGAGGAGGAGGAGGAGGAGGAGGAGGAGAAGAAGGAGGAGAAAAGAAGTAAAAAGCAACAAGAAGAAGAAAAAAAGAACAAAAGAGGATGAAGAAGATGTTAAAAAAGACATCAGAAGGAGGAGAAAAGAAGTAAAAAGCAATAAGAAGCAACAAGAAGTAGTAAAAAGAATAAAAGAGGATGAAGAAGATGTTAAAAAAGACATCAGAAGGAGGAGGAGGAGTAGAAGGAGGAGAAAAGAAGTAAAAAGCAAGAAGAAGAAGAAGTAGTAAAAAGAACAAAAGAGGATGAAGGAGAAGAAGAAGAAGAAGTAGTAAAAAAAACAAAAGAGGATGAAGAAGATGTTAAAAAAGACATCAGAAGGAGGAGGAGGAGTAGAAGGAGGAGAAAAGAAGTAAAAAGCAAGAAGAAGAAGAAGTAGTAAAAAGAACAAAAGAGGATGAAGGAGAAGAAGAAGAAGAAGTAGTAAAAAGAACAAAAGAGGATGAAGGAGAAGAAGAAGTAAAAAGAACAAAAGAGGATGAAGGAGAAGAAGAAGAAGAAGTAGTAAAAAGAACAAAAGAGGATGAAGAAGATGTTAAAAAAGACATCAGAAGGAGGAGAAAAGAAGTAAAAAGCAAGAAGAAGAAGAAGTAGTAAAAAGAACAAAAGAGGATGAAGGAGAAGAAGAAGAAGAAGTAGTAAAAAGAACAAAAGAGGATGAAGAAGATGTTAAAAAAAGACATCAGAAGGAGGAGAAAAGAAGTAAAAAGCAAGAAGACGAAGAAGAAGAAAAGAAGTAAAAAGCAAGAAGAAGAAGAAGAAGAAGAAGAAGAAGAAGAAGATGTAGAAGAAGAAAAAAGAACAAAAGAGGATGAAGGAGAAGAAGAAGAAGAAGGCAGAAGCAAGAAGTGGAGGAGGAGGAGGAGGAGGAGGAGAGGAGGATGAAAAGTAGCATAAGAAAGAGTGATGATGAAGAAGCATGGTAGACAGCTCTCCATAGAAGAATTCTTGCCTTCTTGCTCTCTCCATCTCCAAATTCCAATCACAGCACTGGCTTCTTCTTCTTCTTCTTCTCCTTGCTTTTCTTCTTCTTTTCTGCTCCTCCTCCTCCTTCTAATGACATTATTTTGTCATCTTCTACTTTCCTCCCGGCCTCTTCGTCAACTTCTCCAACACTCGTATTATCTTTCTCCTCCATTCTCATTTTCTACGCATTTTTCACATCTCCTCTTCCTTTGATTCTTTGTTCTCTTTCGCCTCCCCTCTTCCGCTGCTTACCATTGGTTTTTCTCTACATTTACATAATTTTTTACTTCTTCCAATTTCACCTTCTGCTTCTAATTTGTTCTTCTCCCCATATTTTCGTTTTTTTTTTCTTTTTGAATACCTCTTTTTATTTCTCTCCTTGCTCTTCTTCTTTATCCACGTTTTCTCAGTCTCCTCTTCATCATTCTTCTTCTACTTCTTTCTTGTCTTCGTTGTTAAGTCCTCCTTCTCATTCACTCTTCATTTTTTATTCTTTTTTACAATGAAGCACAGATTATTATTATTATTATTATTTTCTCTACTCGTCCTATATCCTGTTTCCATTTCCTCTTCCATTTTCTACACTTCTCACAAATTTCAACTTCACATTCACTTACTTCATTAAAAAATCACAACACCAGTGAAAAGCATCGCAGATGAGGAGAACAAGATAACGGCTCTCTAGGTAAACGGCAAAGATAAAAGACTTTACAAACACTATTCTCCACTTTAGCTTATAAATAAGGCGATCCTTCCATTGGTGGAGATGAACGGTTTGAAAAAATGAGCACAATGGTAAAACAATATTCTTAAACACCACTCAAAGTCACATTTAAAGATTTAAGTACCGTAACGTGAGGTGGCCTTCACTTAATCAAGTATCGAACACCTATTGGTAGATCAATCAAAGTATTACGAAACTTCAATACTTAATACGCATTAAGCACTATGACACAGAATTCAAGATAAATGAAGATTTCAAGACACATATAGTATCATGTGTACTACAAGTTTTTATATTGTTTTTATTAAAATCACTTCGCTTATATGGGCTACTTGTTTTAAATAAAAACAATAACAACTTTTAAATTAAACTTGAAAATGACCTATGGTCAAAACTAGGCGTTAAAATATTTTACAGTTTCTAATAAAAGGGTACTAAAAGTTTTTATTAATTAAGTATCATCATGTGTATTATCATTATGTGTATCTAGATTTAAAATACGGTATGAATAGACTCAATTGAAATTAATTATTCATCAAACTAGGTTCAGTTTTAGAGGTTTCATAAACCGAATTGGGTCTAAATTCATACTTCTTGATTGAGAGAATCGCATAGTATGAGAGCACTCAATTCGTACAATCGGTGACATACGCTTTCGTACGATGGATGTTAAGGTGCGTTCAACTTTACTAAAGTTTGCTACAATATAGTTATATAGTTTAGAAGTTAGTGCTGAAGGTTTAGGCTATGCTCACACTGAACACTAAAGGTGCGTACAGATATACGCGCCGCGAACAAGAGTAATTCACTTTCAATCAGCTGATGCCAAGCTTTTTATATCTGTATCTTACCATTTCTGTAAAAATACAGATATAGTCAGCTGATTAAAAGTGAATTGCTCATGTTCGCGGCGCGTATATCTGTACGCACCTTTAGTGTTCAGTGTGAGCATAGCCTAAACCTTCAGCACTAACTTCTAAACTATATAACTATGTTGTGACAAAACTATAGTAAAGTTGAAGCAAACTTAATGAAAAAACAAAAAGCATTGAGAGTGTCTCAACCTTCATCCGGTTGACTTACTCAAGTCAGGCGTAATTTTTTTAAATTCTTCAAGTTTATGTAATGTAATTGAAAGAGCCATTTAGTGTAACGAGTGTTCTGATGATTTTTCCACAACTTCCTTTCTATTTGAAATCTTTTTATCCTAACGCATTGTTCCTATTATTCTATTGTTTGCTGAAGAATGTTAAAGCTATTTACATTAACCAACACGATGATGATAGTATGAAGTTGTGAATGTAGCTTGTGAGAGACAAAGCTTGCTCTAGATATTTAGAGCTGCAGAGATCAACTAGGATTTTCGTAATACATGTACCTCTCACTTACAATAGAGTATATTACAATAGAAATCTCTTAAAAGGCTGTAGGGTCAATGAGTGGTATATTACAATAAACTCTCATCAAATACAATGTTTCACGGTCACTTCTAGGTTTTTTTATGTCAAATGCATGTACACTCCCATGTAAACTCAAGTATTTTATAAGAGTATATTAAAATAAAAGGCTATTCTAGGGCCGTAGGGTCAATCAGTGGTATATTACAATAAACTCCCAGTAAATACAATGTTTTACGGTCACTTCTAGGTCTTTTTAAAGTCAAATGCCTGTACACTCTGACTTGAAATCAAGTATTTTATAAGAGTATATTAAAATAAAAGGCTATTCTAGGGCCGTAGGGTCAATCAGTGGTATATTACAATAAACTCTCATCAAATACAATGTTTCACGGTCACTTCTAGGTTTTTTATGTCAAATGCATGTACACTCTCACTTGAACTCAAGTATTTTAAATTTTATACATTACAATTCGAAGCTCTTCAAGAACCGTAGGGTCAATGAGTAGGCTGGTATTCTAGGGCTTTCTAGCCAAATTATCTATCATTATTAAAAAAAAATCAGGGAATTTTTGGAAAAATAAACTATTTCTTATCCTGTATTAGAATAGAGATTGCATGATACAGGACAGTTAAAGGCGGATTTCCACAGTATCAGTATCAGTGAACATGTCCGGTACAGTGAAAATATTATTCACATGAGTTCTAATGAGACTATTCATACTCAGCCCGGCGTAGCGAGTATGAATTGTCCCATAAGAACTTAAGGGAATAGTATTCTCACTGTACCGGACATGATCACTGATACTGATATTGTGGGAATGCACCTCATATAACCCTGAAAATTATCACCTCTTGTTGATTAAATGAGTAAGTTAAATAGCTAATCCAAAATAATTGGTTTCCCACTTACATTTATAGCGAGGTAGACGGCAAACTTCTATCTGTAACAAAAAAAAATTCCGTTAATAAATTGAAAGATTGATACAAAGTCACAAAACTATTTCGCAAGGTAACCTGCTCTCTAGATATTTATACATTATAATCATTATCATGAAATTAATTAATTGGAACATTGTGATACAGTGCAACAAACACTACTTCTCTACGTTATAATGGCTGTGGAGAAAGATAGGAAAAAACGTTGCCGATCCTCTGTCTTGTCAATGTCTTCTATAGACGGACGCTGATACAAGTATTTTGATATACTATTAACTGAACATTCTCGTTTAAAATAATCGATTATATTTTATTATGCAAGAAATTATATTTTTTATAATTTTATAATGAATTTTCATAATTAAAATGAAATATTTTGTTAATTAATTATTAAATATCGGGGCACCGAGCTTTGCTCGTTATTTTTATTTATTGATAAACAGAACACAATTCTCTAAAATGATCGTGTTTATATTTCACAGCTGGCTATACGTCATCTTATGAATTTCTCGGATGCGATATTTTGATTTTTCACATACTCACTTTTTTACTATCCACAGCTGTTTCAGCCAAGGATGAATTATCCTTTTAATGCCGTTCAGCGAGTTTTCCCAAGGATGAGACATAGAGCAATCGAATCTTTATACTATAAACCTACTATGATCCAAATTTCGTGAAAATCGTTAGAGCCATTTCCGAGATCCGTTAAACATAAATAACCAGATATAAAAATAAATAGCCAGATAAAAAATAACCAGATATATAAATACAGAAATTTCTCGCTTAATATAATAGGATTCTACATTGTTAAAAGACGATCTAGCAACAAAGCAATGCAAGAAAGAGATAGCGCTATCCGCTTTGTTGAATGATAGACAAGGATAGCAATACCATTGCCAATCAAACACTGCTATTATAACGTGGACCTCACTATATACATAAAACTTTCAGGATCCAAAACTTTTTGGATCTAGAGAGGACCATTAAAGACACACAGGGTTCACTAACTATATGAAGGAAAGGCATAAAATAATATCAGGTCACGTGGTATAAGGGCACACGTGTCAGATGACTATGATGATGATGATGATGATGATGATGATTGTGGTGATAAGATTCAGTGAAATGGAAAAAGGCCAAAGTGATACTACGCTACAGACAGAGCGTGTTAGACCTTATTCATTGGAGAACAGCATGCCATAGGATGCCTTGCCTTGTTCACTCATAGGGACAGATGTGTTTTACGACCTCATCAAACGATAATTATTATTATTCCATGGTCTGGTGGAGACATTTGAAGGAAGAACAATACAATACACACAAAATAAAATTGAAATAAACTCAACAAAATACATTAGAAAAAAGATTAACAATGCTATTGAACAACTGCATTTGTTCAGCACTGAATTTATTCATTTCAATCACAATCTACTTGTGAAAAAATAAATTAGGGACTAAGAATTGTGTGAAGTGAACAACAACAAGACTTGACCTATTTCGGACTATGTGTAACCTTATCTAAATTTGGGAGAGGAATAGCACAAGGTTACCTTATTTTTTTCTCCCTATCATTGATGTACTTCTTGTATGAATCAATGAAGAATAAAGAATAAATTGTGTATGATTGGTTCAACAAATGATAATTAATAATCAATAAATGTGAATTAATGTAATACGATATGAATGTTATCACATAAATATAAGCCATGTTTACACTAGAGTTGTCAACAAAATGTTGTTCTCAAAGAACAACAAGAAAGTTTTTCAATTTTTTTCTGTAAAAAAGTTGAATTTTGCTGTGTTTGTGAAGAAATTGGCAACAAATTGCCAAAATTTGGTGAAATCTCAGTTGACAACTGTGGTGTGAACGTGGCTTAAGACTTACAACAAAAACTCACAATTGATTAAAATTCGATACAACACATACTCTAGGGTCTAGGCAAAATATTTTTCCACCCCACTCCAGTTAGAGTTACTCTCTTAAAACATATTCTAAAAATCTACAGTATGCCTATAATATTACTTGCTTGAGCAACATAACACAATACAATCGGAAAATTATTTAATTGACTCAGTCGAATTTTTAACTGCATAGTTATTGTAATTTTCATAGAATATACAGTTTTGTTCACTTCGATAATTTCAGAGACAACTGTGTGTTAAGTGAAGATCTTAAGTTCTCAAAATTGTTCATTAAAATTCGACATAATACATGTCACTCTTCGAAAATTTCGTTAATATGTGAACGAACAATTTCATGTAAACATAGTTAATTTCTATTCAACTATATTATTTCATCTATTATGTTCAAGATATTTCATATATGTTTATTTTGATTGATATTGGTAAACTGTCTTCTTTATGATTATGTTATAAACAAATTAAATGAGATGATTGACAATGAAGGCTTAAAAGTAAGACGTGAGCTAGTAATATATAATTAAATTTTTAACACGATGACACCAATCTAGAGTATAATTATGATAAGCTACTAGTAATCTAGAGAATACCAGAGATTCAATGCAGATTATGTACCTGTTGACCGGAAATTTCCTAGTTCGTGCAGATGATCAGTTTACAAGACGAAAAAAGTGAAAGAAAAAGGAGGAAATCCCAATGAGAACTGGTTTACCGGTAGAGGCAAGTTCAACCACTGCACGGATTCAATGTTATCGGGAAACACTCAGCTTCTCATCTCAATGAAAACGCAAGGCAGGCGAGGCAAATAAGGTAAATGGCGGCCCACTGCTAACATTGACATTACAAAAACTGTATGATGTGAGAAAAAGTAGATTGGAAACAGAGGAAGCCGGAAATTGAGGAGATGAGGAAGAAGAAGAATGAAGGATGAAGAAAGGATAAAGGAAGATAATGATGATGTTGAGGAGATTCAAAATAGGAGGAGGAGGGTAGAGAAGAAGAAGAAGAAGAAGAAGAAGAAGAAGAAGAAGAAGAAGAAGAAGAAGAAGAAGAAGAAGAAGAAGATGAAGATGAAGAAGAAGAAGAAGAAGAAGAAGAAGAAGAAGAAGAAGAAGAAGAAGATGAAGATGAAGAGTGAGAAAAAGAGGAAGGAGAAAACGAGTATGAAGAATAGGTAGAAAAAGAAGAAAAATTAAGAGAAGAAGAACACTGAGGGGAAATGAAGGATGAAGGGATATGATGATGTTGATAAATTTCAGAGAATGAAGAAAGAGGAGAAGTAGGAGGAGGAAGGAGAAGAAGAAGGACAATAAAAAGGAGGAGGAGCAGGAGGAGGGCGAAATGGAAGAAAAGAATAAAATGAATAGGGAGAAGTAGAAGAGGATGAAGATTGAGAGCGGAGAAAGAGGAAGGAGAAAACGAGGAAGAATAAGAAGAATAGGATGGAAAATGAGCAGAAGAATAACACTGATGTGAAATAAAGGATTAAGGAATATGATGACGTTGATGGAATTCAGAAAATGAAGAAAGAGGAGGAGAATTCGGAGGAGGAGGAGTCGGCGGAAAATGAGGGAGATATGATAGAGAAGAATAAAAATAGAGGAAGAATTAGAAGAGGATGTAGATGAAGAGGGGGGAAAAAGGAAGAAGAAGGAATATTTGAATATAGTCTACTCTGTAGTACAGAAAGAGATTGATACCAAAGAGAACAATAAAAAATAACAATAAGGCCCGGTTGCACAAAAGCCGGTCAAATTTTAACCGTGATTAATTAAACGAGAACCAATAAGAGAAAGTCTTTTTGATAAGACGGCTTCTCTGATTGATTCTCTTGGAAATAATCAAAATTAAAATTTAACCGGCTTTTTGTGCAACCGGCATCAAGTGATATTTGAACTTCATCATTCCGGGTTGGAAAAAAATGCCAACACTATTGCAATCGAATTGAGTCTATATTTGTATTATATAGATTTATTTCAATGCATTCATTAGTTTGCTAGTTCATTGATAGGTCATTCACTGAACTTGTGAAAATTGCTGAGTTGCCTTTTTTAGTTTGGAACAATTTTACTAATTGAATACTGAAAAAATTGAAAATTTCAAACTCATCACTTTTGCCGAATTTGAAAACGTTTATCTGTAAAATTTTCTGAATATGTTGAATATCATATTCGATATTAATATTGGATATCAAGAAGTATCGAATTGAAAAGTTTCGAAACTCATAGATTAGGTTTTCAACAGTCCACAGAAAAAATATTAAATGTTACTGAATTTATTTATTTATAACAATACAATAGTCGGAGAAGAAAAAACAGGCTATTACCCAAAACTTCTTCTATTTCCTAATTTTGTCACAAATCGAATTATGACGTTGATGTCATTAAATTTCGATTCATTGAAATATTCAAATATTTGACTCAATTAAATCAAAGAAACATAGCCAATAGATAACTAACTTTAAGGAAGTTCAAAACTGTGCCAAAATAACAGTGTTGACCTTCTTCTCTGGAAGATAAAAGATTGATAGAATCTTGGAAGGTCTTCCTCTTCACTTTGTCTTCTTTTTCTTTTCCTCCTTAAAACTCTTCTTTCTTCTCTCATCTTCTCTCTTTTTACCTTTTCCTATCTTCATCTTATTCATGTCACACTCATTCTCTTCGTCTACTTTTTCTATACCACCTCTCCAAGTCTCAAACTATCTTGACTATCCATTCAACATTTACCTTCCAAGAGTAAATTTTTCACATCTATTTACATGATAATTAACCAGCCTATCTTATTTTAAATTCCTTCAAACACTGATGAAGTATGTAAAGCAATTCCGGTTTCAACCTGGATCTATCAAACATAGTTGATTGATATCAAATACATAATTTTGCCTTGTCACAGACAAAAGAATAGAAGTTTCATATTGCCCTTTGGTATTATGCAGTTCTGTACCTTTTACTGTATCATCTTTTAATGGCAACTAGTAATTCTATGAAAATACTATCCAGAATCCCAAAAGAAATGATTAAAAACTTTGATAATTTATATCTTGCCTGTGCTGAGATGCATAATGCTTTGATAAAAATTCCAATTTACGGCTCTTAGATCTTCACAAACAGAACAAAATTTATAAAATTTATATTATTTTGTGAATGATTTCTTCAAGTACAATTTTATTCTAGCTTCAATTGCAACAATTTTTTTAATCTTTTAGGAAAAAATGAAATTAGACCAGGACATTAATAACGTCATTCTACTATAGTGAGGTTTACGTTATAATGGCAGTGTTTGATTAACAATGGTATTAATTAGTATTAATAAACTATAAATAAATAGCTAAATTTAGCATCAACTTGCTAATGCAATAATTATCCTTATCTAACATTCAACAAAGCGGATAGCGCTATCTCTTTCTCGCTTTGCACTATTGCCAGATCGTCTTATAACAATGTAGAATATTGATAATTAACCAACAAAATATTTCATCTTAATTATGAAAATTCATTATGAAATTATTGAAAAATATAATTTCTTGCTTAATCAATTATAATTGAATATTAAATTTTAAACCTGAATGAACAGTTAATACTGTATTACATCTATAGGTTTTAAACCTATGCAGGTATCATTTTCCCTCAAATATTACCTGTAATTATTTATAATAGACATTATAATTATTCTAGCAGCAATGTTACTTTCTTATTAATAAACTATAAATAAATAGCTAAATTTAGCATCAACTTGCTATTGCAATAATTAAGTTCCCTTATTGTTTTTCGTTTTCTTTGTTTGTAATGTTTTTTGGAAAATAAAGTTCAAAGTTTATAGAACTGATTGATTATTTTAAACGAGAAAGAACAGTTAATATTACATAAAGAAACCTGTATCAGCTACCGTCTATAGATGGCATTGACAAGACAGAGGATCGGCAACGTTTTCATCCTATCTTTCTCCACTGCCATTATGACGTGGACTTCACTATAGGGCCCTTACTATAGTCAACTAATCTATCACTGAATTGTATCTATTGTCCATGAATAAATAAATAAATTTGAATACTAGACTTGTGAGTACAGTGGCCAACCTTGCTAAGAAGCACCTGTATTCATACTCATTTGTGATTGGTCAAAAGATCACCACAAAGTTTTGGCACTTAAACCAGGCAATTGTGTATGTATATAGCATAAAACACAGTTTTTGTGTAGTACTATGCCAAGCATCTTCATATACCATCTTCTTCTACCAATGCTTCTTATCGCACTATAACTGCTATATACTATTATGTACTATATACTACTATGTACTTACTCTAGCGAGGTCTCTATATGCTATGTACCATTCAATAAAGTACTGTAAGAAATATTATCCAAGGTTTGTGAGGAATGCTTGAGAAGTAGCCAAAAGTAGCTCATGTTATCTTATATGCAGTGAGTGATGACCTTTGAACATGTCATTGATGAAACTCCTGTCTTGCCTACTGGAAGTGCTTTGCATTTCAATTAGGTCCAAGTAAAGTTACCAGAGCTACTGGAATAACTGACTAGCTCTAGTTGACTAGACCACAGTTTAAAACATCCACCGAGTGAAATTTTGATGTAAATAATACTTTTTACTCAATTTTAATATTTGATATTATATAGTAACTACACTCGACAACATTTCAATCGATACATTCAATTTATTTTTTAGTGCCGTTCATAAATTTCAATTATAATATTAAAATATCATTATTATTTAAGAATATTTTTTGTCTTCATAACTGAGTAGCCGGGGATCACTTCTGATCCCAATACTAAAATAGTTTCAATTCAAAGCAGAGTCTCATTCACTCTTTTCCAGATCAGAGGCTTAGAAACTTGCGTGCAATATTAGATGTACGAAGAACTGCTGCTTTCTGCATAATTCTCATATGCCAGTTCTCCAACTGCAGTTGTTCCATTGCTTGCCTCCATTCTTTTGTGACCAGTCCATTGGCAGACACTGCTATAGGGATTATTACCACCTTCCTTAATTTATACATGTCCAAGTTCAACTGACAGGGGCTGGTATTTTCTTTTCTTTTCAGCAATAGTACTCACAAGATTCTCATCAAGGGGCACTGCCACATTAATTATTATTATTATTATTATTATTATTATTATTATTAGCGTATGGCTTGGATTGTGGGGATTCTATTGTGGAAATAAATAAATTGAATTGAGTCCCGTAGGAAGTCCCATTTCGTCGACATGACCACAATCTCCTATCACGGAAAACTGTGATAGCAGTTATTCTTGATTTTCACATAAAATTTTATTTTGAAAAAGTTTCTTTTGATTTTAGAAAGACACTTACATAGAGCAACAAATTCACTAACCCACGTCCAGAAAATTTAGGATTTTGAAAAAAATATTAAATTAAAAAGACTAAGAAATTGTCAAAAACACAGATTTTATTGATAGTTAGAAAGACCGGTTTCGGTTGTTACACCATTGTCAATCTCTGATGAGTTTATCAGAGATTGACAATGGTGTAACAACCGAAACCGGTCTTTCTAACTATCTAAAAATCTGTGTTTTTTTGACAATTTCTTAGTCTTTTTATTTAAATGAATAATTACCACAATATCAACTTCTCAACTACACAAAAAGTTAAAATAAATAATAAATTATGGAAACTCACTAGTACACTCCTGTTATATTTTTATATAAACACGACTAGTTTCGAGCACTTATGCCATTTTCAAGGACCAAAATAGATAAATTTATCATGTATATATTGATCATAATCACAGATTGTAACAGGTCAATTGGCAGACTGTAGACTATTGCAGATGAAACAAGCATCTAAAAAAAGAAGTAAGCTTTCCATCAGAGTTCCTAAAGAACAGCTATATTTTCTAAATAAATTAATAAATCTGATTTCTATGTTGACAACATAATAAGTTGTTATTTCAACAAGAGTGAGGAACATCTTAACACCATTAGACTACTTTTCTGTTAGGTTATTTTTGTACTTGTTCTGTCTTGTTATTTCAGAACGATAGTACTGCTTTTCGATTGTAGTTATATGATAAAAGATGCAAGATAAAGTAGGTCTGGTGTTAATGCATTTCAAATTGTCTTGTCTGATTGCTATTGTCACATCACCTTCTGGTTTCTCTCTTTCTTGGTCTTGTTCTTCTCCATCTGTTGACTTATGTTTCATCTATTTTCTCTTTTTCTTTATTTTCTAACACTTCCTCTTGTTCTTCTTGTTCTTGTTCTTCTTCTTGTTCTTCTTCTTCTTCTTCTTCTTCTTCTTCTTCTTCTTCTCTTTTCTTCTTCTTCTTCTTCTTCTTCTTCTTCTTCTTCTTCTTTTTCTTTTTCTTCTTCCATATCACATTCTTCTTCATCTTCTGCGAACTGGCGATGAGCTCTGATTGCAAAACTATTCATCACTGCTAATTGCAAAATAATTATAAATGGTTGTCGAATGCATTACTGCGCAATTAGTACCACTTCATGCTTTGATAATATAGTAATAGCAATAGCAATGAAGGATCTCCATCTCTCTATGGTTGTTGCATTTAATTCCCTATTGTTATTCAATTTGCATGAATGAGGTTTGATTGTAAATCGAATTGAATAATTGTAGTTTATTAATTTATGGATGCACTCTACGTTGTTTCAGTTGCTACTCGTAAATGTTATGTGAAATTATTGTTAAAGTTATGTGATTTTCTTAAAAATCAGGTTAGTTCAGATAATATTGTGAGTTGTTAATATTTCTTGTATTTTATTCGCAAATACAAATCAACCTCTTTCCTGTATTCAACCAGCACATCGTTTTATTACTACTGAGGCCTTTTCTTATCAACTTCTCCTTGATTCCAATCAATCTACAATAAATTCAATAAAACGACTAGATTATTTCATAATACTTGATAGTCATTAGCCTATTTCCTGTATTCAACTGATACACTACCCTATTAGCAGAGTATGAAGTGTTGTAAACGTTTTGAGCTATAGTTCTCATCTGCCATTTTTCATCATCTTCCCCCAGGTTCCAATCGAATGAATAAAATGAATCAATGATTTCAATTGAATTGAATATTTCGAATTAATGAATCATTATTGAAAAAACGAGCTTCAAAATCACTTCCTCGTCATCATCATTCCTCCTTCCTTTACTCACGCACAATCCTACGTCTCACACGGACATCAACCTCAAAAAGAATTCCAATTTCCTTCACAATCTTTCATGGCTTGTGTGAGTCGATATCATGCCAGCAATAGAACAGAATTGCGCAAACCTTCTAATAAAATTAGCGACTCAGTCTATGGGATGAATCTTGGTCAGATTTCTAATCAAACGTCCTTGAAGACTAGAGTTCTCTATAGATACTACAGCTCTATGGTATGTATATCTAATATAATATCTTCGACAGATGAAAGTACCAGTTCTCTATAGATACCATAGCTCTTTGGTGGATCAATTTTAGCAATATTGCCTTATTTTGTATTGAGTTATTTTCATAGGTACTGTTATTGTAATTGTTTTTTTTTGTATATTGCTTTTGCTCATTGTATTTTTTTGTGTTGTGAATAAATAGAATTGAATATATACCTCTATACCAGATAATAGTATCAGAGTATCTGTACCAGATACAGTAATAGGTACTACAGTTATTTATAGATACTATGGTAGTATGGTAGATCTTATATATATATATATATAATATATATATATATATATATATATATAAACCTCTATATAGCTGTGATAAGTTCTAAATAGTGTGTTTGTCTTTTCGGTCTCAACATTTTATAATTTTTCCAAAGTTTGGAATTTTCTGAATATCTGTAATTGATTTTAGAATCAATGTATTTGATTCTAATTCATTGATCAATTACATTGATCTATTTCAATTTAATTGAATTAGATAATTCAATTTAGAAGTATCTTTATTTAATTAAAAAATGATTTTTGTGTGTTTTGAATATTGTAAATTGAGTGTGTAACTAAAGAATGATGAAGAGACACATAACCTAGATACATTTGGACAGTTGTATAAATTAGAATTGGAACCTTTTTGGGCCTAAGCCTGTGGTACTTTTCTGTAAGTTGTCAAATTCTGAATGATTAAATAAATGAATATACCAGAGCTCTCTATAGATACTGTAGCTGTATGGTGGATCTAATCAATAGCTCTATACCAGATTCTAGAGTTCTCTATAGATACTATAGCTCTATGGCAGATCCAATATTAATACACCTCCACAGCAGATAATAAAGCTCGGTAGAAGATAACATAGCTCAGTAGAGAGCCACAACTGATTGATAGTGTGCTAAATAATTGAATGCCGGGGACTTTACCTTAATTTTGAGGCCTACACCTCAATAAATTGTAGTTTACACTATATTATGCAGTGATTTCATGTCGTGACTGTGGCATCTTCAATCGTGACTTCACAGATTGATCAGTGACTCGTGACTTTCGTGTTATAAACTATTTGGCAATGTGTTGAATATCGTTGAGTTTGTTGATTGACTTGACTTATTCGTGAACAGTTCTAGGTTTTAGATTTCGCAGTTGGGTTTTTTAAATTTATTTATCAATGACATTAGTACACAACCATAGAATGATTGAGAACGATTAGTGTTTGGTATTTGAAGATTATTGGATGACGGTCCACAAAAGTAGGCTATACATACTGATATGATATACTTTGTCTGAAAAGCAAACTTGAAGAAGGTCCAAACTAAGAGAACGTTTGAAATAAATGTATGCTGAAACAGTTTGGGAAATTTTTTTCCGGTTGGATATACAAAGTTTGCACATGGCCTGAGTGGAGGAGTCTCAAACAAAATATTCTTAGGTAGAAGTGAACCAATGTTAGTGTTAATGAAAAAATTGTCTTGAAGAAATTGTCAAAAAACCACTGATTTATTGATAATTTCTAATTTCTAATTATCAACAAATCAGTGGTTTTTTGACAATTTCTTAGTCTTTTTCATTCAGAAGTTGATATTGTGGTAATTATTCATATTGAATGAAAAAGACTAAGAAATTGTCAAAAAACCACTGATTTATTGATAATTTCTTATTTCTAATTATCAATAAATCAGTGGTTTTTTAACAATTTCTTAGTCTTTTTCATTCAATATGAATAATTACCACAATATCAACTTCTCAACTACACAAAAAGTCAATGTTAGTGTCTTCTAACGTTGGAAGAGAACAGGTATGTCGTTCGGAAATCTTCCTTTTGACTGAATGTTCACTTTACATTGACAACTGGCAGTTTGTCCAAACTTTTCAAAATGTTTGTCTCTCGAGTCCAAAATGTTTGCAAACATTCGCCAAGTTTAGTGTGTACTACTAAATATACTTCTATTTTTTGATATATAATAATATTGGTTTAATAATTTTGTTTTATGATTTCTCAACATTGGTCGTTTTTGGAGAATAAGTATATCAATTCGTATACGATGTACTATTATTTAATTGAAGTATATCGGAATATGAGTACAGTAAACTAGTTTTAATTACTGGTATTCTATTCTCTTTAGTAATTGGTATTATTATCATTAAGAAAGTATTTTCTGAATCACACACAAAAAAGCACTTGACCTATATTAGTGGGGCTATGAGTCTAATACATGAAAAAGATCTTAACTGATTACATTTAATGTAGTAATGGCTATTCAACCTTTCACTAAACTGAGACATCGGTTTCGTTCAGGATTCTTTCAGTTTCTCAATTATGTACTTAGTCTAGTTTTAGTCCAGTTTTCCGTCGATCAATGCAATAACCTCATTATAAGGAATTCTGCAATACAAAGAATGTTTACTAAACAACGATCAAAATGATCATTTGAAAAACGTTATATCGGGGTACGACTATAGAAGATAGTTTATAGTTTATATCATTTCTATTCCCAAGAATGGATGAACATACAGTATACCTGAAATTTGAAGGTTTTATCATAGGGGAAAGATAGCATAAGAAGATATCCATGGTATAGGTCGTTTAAGTTCCAAATTTGTAGCCGATTTTTGTTAACTCAAGCCGATTACGCATATTAGAACAAAGCCAATGATATACTGAATGTATTAAAAAAAACTCCAATGGAAAATTCGGAATTGTTCATGATCTGGAAAGAAAACGGAGTTTAGCACTTCAACAACCCATAACTCGCTTATTGGACCACTTAAAAATTTCAGTTGCCACTTTTTCTCACTCTTATAATGATCTTAACAATTACATTGAAAAAGATTATCCAATTTAAATTAAAATAAAAAGGTGTAAAGAAAAGCCTTAAACTATAATCATGAAATCTAATTTCTTCTTCATATCGTTGAGATCAGTTCACACTACACGAAGAATTCCTTGAATAGTAAGCTCGTTTTCAATGAATTTATAGCTGCAATGCAAGTCATATAATAATTTGAATCTACAAAATAGTTTGTTGTAATCTACGTGAATTTCCATTCCACTCATTTCCAGAAACCTACCATCATATCTTGTGCATCATCCTATGTATAATTTTAGTATAATCAGTATCATTTAAACAAAACTTATTTCTATCTCCACAAAGTGTGCGAAATTTTGAACCACAAAATTGATATTTCAATCAGGTTTTAGTACTTTTTACGTTACGTTACGGAAACGTATCAGGTTTCCGTCATGTTTCAACACAGCTCACTCTCAGCAATGTACCAAACATCTGCTCCTTTTTTCAGTCAAGTTTTCCGCAATGTCTCAACATGCACTTAATTCAAAGGTTGGCCAATTTGCAGTGGAACATTCACTCAACTGGTTCCCTATTCTCCTGAGTGTTTACTGGAATGAGGAAAGTGAATGTCGGTTGTCTCACTTTGAGAAGATCAATTTGCTAGAGTAATAGCTGTTGTAATAAGAAGTTTTTGTAAAATATGCTAGTTCAATCTACTTTTCGAAGATCATTTGGGTGATCAATTTTGTTGTAATAACAGGTGTTGTTATCGGATTTGAAATATACAACGGTCTTCCAGATTTGTTTTCCTGTTGAGTTTATACTCTTTCATACATTTTTATTCATACATTCACAGACACAATATCATTCATTACTCATTAGTTGAAGATCAATCATTTAGGCGGGATGCACACCGGAGAAACGCATTTTGTGAAGCCCTCTTTCATGAAACTTGTTTCATGCAATCCGTTTCACTCGCGCATGCATACAAAAGAAACGTTCCCTGCTTAATCTTATCACTCGATTGCGAGCAACTTTCGTTTCACGTTTCCTGAAACTTTTTTCACGATACGCGTTTCTCCTGTGTGCATCCCGCCTTAGAGTTGTAATTATGAACGATTCTTAAGGATGTTCAAAGCTAAACACAATTGGTTGCTCAATAACTGATAAAACGATTCTAATCAGAACGATTCTAGTAGTTGATTGTTGGGTACCCAAAGCATGCTTAGATATGAGAGTTCTTGAGAATCGTTTATAAATACTACCCTTGATCTATGTTGTGCTAGATAATTTTAGTAAAAGCAAAGAAAACGGTTACTTTAATAATGAAGTGATATCCTTTTAGTGTTCAATTCCTCATTACCATTCTTTCCTTACTTCACCCTCTTTCTCTTACACCTCCTTCATCATCTTCTATATTCCTATTCCTGATAAATTATGCCTTACCTCTTCCTTTTCCTCTTCCTTCTCCTATTCCATCACCAACTCCACCTTCTATTACTCTTTCTCTTCCTCCTAATCGTACACCTCCTCCTCCTCCTCTTTCTTCTTCTATTCCATCACCAACTCCTCCTTCTATTTCTCTTTCTCTTCCACCTCCTCCTCCTCCTTCTATTTCTTTATCTCTTCCACCTCTTCCTTATATTTCTCTTTCTCTTCCACCGCCTGCTCCTCCTTCTATTTTTCTTTCTCATCATCCTCTTCTATCTATGTATCTTTCTCTTCCTTCTCATCAAACACCACCTCCTCCTCCCCCCTCCTCCTTCTCTTCCTCTCCTTCCTCCTCATCTTCCTCCATCATCTCCACCACTACCTCCCCTTCTATTTCTCTTCCTCTTCTACCTCTTCATCCTTCTATCCTCTTCTTCTCCTTCCTCCTCCTCCTCTACTTCTACTTCTTCCTCCTCCTCTTCATTTTGAAATGAGGAACAGAAAGTCTTTTGCAAAATCTTTCGCACTCAAAACCAACTTCCAATACATCAGTAGCCTAATACACCTGAACTCTCAATAAATGAAAAGATCAACTCTATAAGGAAAAGAGCACTCGAAAAATATCGTTCTCTTAAACCAGTAAGTGGGTAGTTCTGTGGTAATCATCGAATGTACGGGTAGTTTCAGGTTGCAATACTCATAAAGCAGTATTAATTATTATGATTATTGATGCAAGTCGTCTTATAAAGAACCGGATTATTTTTTGCAATATCCGACTTCTACTTCTAGATTATGACAGGCTTGTCAGACAACTTCTAATTCAATTTCGGTTTTATTGCTCTATATTATTTCTTTCTGTTGGTCTTTTTGTGTTTCTATCTGGTTTCGTTTTTGTTAGTTGATATTCGTCAGTACATTCTTTTCTTATTCCGCCTTCAATTTTTCATCCTAGTTGTTTGTTGTTCTTCTCCTACTTATATTACCATTTTTTTCTTCTTCTTCTCCTTCTTCTTCTTCTTCCCCTTTTTTCTTCTTCTCTCCTTCTACCCCTTCTCCTCCACCCACTTCTTCTTCTTCTTCTTCTTCTTCTTCTTCTTCTTCTTCTCTTCTTCTTCTTCTTCTTCTTCTTCTTCATCATCTCCTCCTTGTTGTTCTCCTCCTCCTCCTTCTCCTCATTCTTCTTCTTCTCCCTTTTTACAGCTTCTTCTTTTCTCGTAACTCCCCTTCTTCTTCTTTTTCATATCCTTCATTTCCTCCTTGTTCTCCTCCATCTCCTCCTCATTCTTCTTCTTCTCCTTCTTCTTCTTCATCTCCTCCTTGTTGTTCTCCTCCTCCTCCTCCTCTTCCTCATCCTCCTCCTCCTCTTCCTCATCCTCCTCCTCCTCATTCTTCTTCTTCTCCCTTTTTACAGCTTCTTCTTCTTCTTCTTCTTCTTCTTCTTCTCGTAACTCCTCTTCTTCTTCTTCTTCTTCTTCTTCTTATTCTTCATATTCTCCATCTCCTCCTTGTTCTCCTCCATCTCCTCCTCCTCATTCTTCTTCTTCTTTTTCTCCTTTTTTACAGCTTCTTCTTCTTCTCCTAACTCCTCCACTTCTTCTTCTTCCCTCCTTTTGCTATTTCCTTGATCATCCTCCACATCTTCCACTTCTCCTCTCCTAATCCTCCATAACCTGTCTAAAATCTCCTTTTCACTTTTCTCTTCTAAGCTTGCTCATAAATTAATCTCCTCGAAGAATCACAGAGACAATCTCTCTCAAGCAAGAATCATAGAAACAAACAATTCCTCATAAAAAAGTTTGTGAAATAAATCCAAGTATCTAGTACAATAAGTTTTTGACCTTAAAAATTGAGGAGAAATCCCACAAACAGCTAATAATTAGTCCGAAATTCCCATACATGATTTGAAAGGTAAGCCTATTGTTCGTAATAAGCATCCAGAAGGTACTGTAGAATTAAATAAGCGTTATTGAGCAATAATCACAAGTAATAATAGTTACTGAAACTATAATCGCGCTAATCTCTCAATTACTCAACTTAATTCGATTATTGTCGAAAACAATGCAGCATTATTATTATTCCACAACTACTAATCATAGTTGGAAAATTATACTGTATAACAATAGACGATAATATTGTATACAACATACATACTGTGTCACCAGCGTGAGAGTTGAATTAACGTATTTGATAACATTTTAGAATTGAATGTTTTTATTGAGAGTTGAATTAACATTTTTTATAACAGTTTAGAGTTGAATGTTTTCATTGAGAGTTGAATTAACGTTTTTTATAACATTTTAGAGTTGAATGTTTTTATTGAGAGTTGAATTAACGTTCTTGATAACATTCACTTTTGCAATAAATCGAAAACAGTTGGTCCTTTCTGAGTTTGCTCAGGAGGAAGATAAAGATGAAAAGAAATTGAGATGAAAATTCCAGTACTTTTCAATGAGGATTTCTTCGTGATATTAGGGTGTTTCATCATTTAATTTTACCAAGATTATTGAAAAACGAGATGCAATCTGAGAGTGTTTCCAGTAAGAATTGATTCGTGATATTACAGTATTTTACGATAGTATAGTACATATATTTACGAAATATTCACAACTATAATAATAATATTATCGAGTGACCTGGCTGGCTCAGGTCTGGTGTCAGAGTTTTCAGGTCGCAACTGATCAATTTCAGGGCCTCTGACATGACCTAACGACTGCTTTTTAGGCAGCCGGGACCGACGGCTTAACGTGTCCATCCGAAACACGGGAGAAATTCACAACTGAATTCTACCAAGATTGTTTAAATAATGTGATGAAATCTGTCAATATATACTTAGCAAACTTTCTTCCTGATATTAAGGTGTTTTGTGTTTTCCCATTAAATTTTAGCAAGATTTCAAGGGGATTTGAAAAATTCGTCTTATCAAGAAATCAAGTGTCTGTCGTATCAAGGTTAGATTCAACTGTAAAAGACTAGCTTCAATTACTGTGTTTATTTATTTTCTGTGGGTACAACTACAAACCATATAAATATGATCGGGAGAGAACAAAAGGCATTGCCCAAAACTATTCTGTTCCCAAATTTTGATAATGAATAACATGCCCGGAACCGTATTAGTCTAGGGGACTATAATTATGCACCATCTACGTTTGACCTAAGAATAAGGAATCTATATAATTATTCTCCGGTTTAACACTAAACTACGATTACATGTAGGTAAGGTTGCATTTATTATAATGTGTTTCATTCCGGGTTTAAACGAACAGCTGATCTATCTCCGTTCAAACCAAGATGGTGGATATGGACCTATAGGAGGAGTTTTTCAGAGTTTATAGGAGTTTTCAGAGAGGAAATCTATATCGCTATTCTCCTGTTCAAAGCTACACTGAGTAAATGATTGCAGGTATGTTTAAATTATTTATTATAATGTGTTTCATTCCGGGTTTAAACGAACAGCTGATCTATCTCCGTTTAAACCGAGATGGTGCATATGAGCCAAGGAGTTTTCCGAGTGGAAAACTGAGAGAGATCCATGAAAGGCATTCAGGACTCTCAAGAAAGGAAAAATCAAGAATTGGGACGGTTTTCCCGAAAATGCCAGTCTCTCAATGTGGCCTATTATGTAAAGACCAAAGACAGACAGTTCTATCAGTCTACAAGCTCAGTAAATCGATTATTATCACCAATCCATCAACTGTAGGGTATCACTCACTCTCTCTCTCTCTCTCTTTCTCTCTCGCTCTCTCACTCACTCACTCTTGCCGTGTAAACACGTACCACAAATCACAGAACACTATACTAAGATTAAATGTTCAAACTGTCAGCATTTCAACATGACTACTCCCCATCTAACCAATGCTGACAGTTTAGAGTGAATCTCAGTGGAGAAATACACATACAAAATCCACGTTTTAACAGAAACTGACTGCTAAAAATGGTTCACCGGCAGCGTTTTATAATGAAAGATGCGTTATATAAGTTTTGAGTCAGTGATTCAATCAGTGTAACGGACAAGGTAACAAAGGTCAAACTGTTGAGTTACTTTCAGATATTGAAAATTGTATATTTTTTTGACGTCTTCTAGTTTTCTATGTATTAGTTGATTCGATTTATTTTAAATATAACGATCTGAATTCCTGTGAACCACATGTTTATTTAAAGAAGAAACTGGAGATTGATAATAGTGTGACAATAAATTGGAGATAGTTTAAGTTACTTTCAGATGATGAAATTTGTATATTTTCTTGACGTCTTCTAGTTTTCTGTGTAGTAGTTGATTAGATATATTTTGAATATAAAGATTTGAATTCCTGTGAACCACATATTTATTTACAGAAGGAACTGGAGATCGATAATAGTGTGACAATAAATTGAGGATAGTTTCACGAGTAAATGACAATACTTGTGACAAGTTAATGTAGTTTTATCCAATATTCTAGTTAACTAAACATGTCATTTGAACAGTAATTGTACAGTAGAATATTTAAATCAACGTCTGCATCAAACCCCATGGATATAAAATGATAATAGGCTCTTTGTCTGATAAATAGCGTCGTTCTATTAGATTCCATCTACGTTTCTAGATAAATCTAGAAAATGGAACCGGAATTGATAAACTCAAATTTAATCATGAAATGCAGTGAAAAAAACAACCGTAGGATATTTCAATTAATACATGCCTTTAATGCAACAAGCTCCATTGAAAAGAAATGATGATAGGACTAGAGAATGGAATGAATATGCACGAAGTATTTCGAACAGTACAAAAAAAATTGTATCTAATAATATAAGTGTACCAATATCTAACAAAACCTTAGGTTCTCATTTCATCATCCCCCCTATTACTTATGCACAAGCCTGGGGCTTCTAAGGCATCATCCTCAGCCAAAAAACTATCTAATAACACTATAACCTTGAAAATGCAAGACCAGAAGGTTTGCAAACAACTTTCAAACCGAATCAGGTATATAGAATGTAAGATGGGACCGAATATCACCATAAAGTAAAGATAACACAAGTATTAGTTTTCTCTAAAATCACCCAGTTTCATTAGCAGTGGAGAACGATTAGTCTACACTAGACTAATAATTATAGAACTAAAATTGAAACTAACAATTAAAAAATTACCGAGTCATAAAGCGGTAATAACTAGCACACCGGTAAACCCTTCAGGCATCACACAGCAAATGACTATTACTGTATTTCAAAACACACAAAATAAAGCAACCGGACGACAATGAAAAAACAATTCAACGAAAACACATAAGTGAAAGTAAAATAAGTAAAAACTACACCGGAAAATCTAGAAGGCCAATGCAAGATGTTTCGTTTTGTCTGCCCATCATTACAGACAACTGACCACATACAGTAATACTGTGGTTCACAGTACTAAAGTTTTGTGTACTATACATATAGGCCTAGTCATATACTGCGTGAATATTGTAGACACAAAGTAGGGTTAATAGTCTATCTATAGTTTCGTCTAGTATACAGGCTACTCCGTGAATATAGCATATACTAAGCACTGTAGGTTTTTCTAGGTATGTCTATGCTCCGTTTGCTTCTTTTATACTCCATACTTTATTGACCGAGCGAAGTGAGGTCTAAGATTCAAGTCGACGGTTTGGCATTTCTCTTAGTGTTAAAATGTTTAAATGTTCAAATGTTCAAATGTTTAAATGTTTGAATGTTTAAATGTTTGAATGTTTGAATGTTTAAATGTTTGAATGTTTAAATGTTTGAATGTTTAAATGTTTGAATGTTTAAATGTTTAAATGTTTAATGTTAAATGTTTAAATGTTTAAATGTTTAAATGTTTAAATGTTTAAATGTTTAAATGTTTAAATGTTTAAATGTTTAAATGTTTAAATGTTTAAATGTTTAAATGTTTAAATGTTTAAATGTTAAATGTTTAAATGTTTAAATGTTTAAATGTTTAAATGTTTAAATGTTTAAATGTTTAAATGTTTAAATGTTTAAATGTTTAAATGTTTAAATGTTTAAATGTTTAATGTTTAAATGTTTAAATGTTTAAATGTTTAAATGTTTAAATGTTTAAATGTTTAAATGTTTAAATGTTTAAATGTTTAAATGTTTAAATTTTAAATGTTTAAATGTTTAAATGTTTAAATGTTTAAATGTTTAAATGTTTAAATGTTTAAATGTTTAAATGTTTAAATGTTTAAATGTTTAAATGTTTAAATGTTTAAATGTTTAAATGTTTAAATGTTTAAATGTTTAAATGTTTAAATGTTTGAATGTGTATATGTCGCGCCATTATAGCGAATTGCGGTAATAGATTTTCATGAAATTTGACAGGTATGTTCCTTTTTTAATTGCGCGTCGACGTATATACAAGGTTTTTGGAAATTTTGCATTTCATGGATAATATAAAAGGAAAAAGGAGCCTCCTTCATACGCCAATATTGGAGTAAAAATCAGACTATAGAATTATTCATCATAAATCAGCTGACAAGTGATTACACAGATGTGTGGAGAAGCCACGGTCTATAGTTTTAGTCAGGTACTTGTGGATGGGAATACTGCGTGAGGTCTACTGTTCACAGAACTACTAGTACTTTTATACTCCATTATACAGACTGTAGTCTGTTTCTTTGACCTTAAGTTGATTGTAAATGATAAATAAATAAATATAGTATATACTATGAAATACATATACTAGACAAGAAGGTACTTTTTCTGTAATAACAATGGGAAGTGCGTGTGGACCCACGTGTTTATCTAGTTCTAATGACGAGTGTGATGAAAGGTTAAGTTAGGTTAGGTTCGAAAATTAAAATAGAATTTACTAATAACGGACATGTTGGTCGCGGTGGGTGCATACGCGTGCGTGTGAGTAAGTAAAGTAGCCTAAATTGTTGTTGAAAGCATATTCGGTTCGTTAACCTGAGACCTGAGTGCAGGAAATGTTTGATTACAAAATTTGTTGGTAGTTTTTGTGAGTTTGAAAGAGAAGTATGGTGAGTCTTGACTTACACAGCTGCAAATCGAAGTAACATTGAATGGAATGAGGACGAAAGCTTACCTGCAACAAGAAAAAAATACAAATTGATAAAATAATGAATTGGATAAAGAAATAAAAAGAAATAATGAATGTATACCATTGCAACTTACGACATGATTGAGTTGGAACAAGTAATTGAACTATATTCATATTTGAAGTGGTTTCGGTTTTAGTGTTTTTTTTTTATTTTTAAATATTTGCAAAAAAATATTACATTTATGATTTTTTAGATCACTCTGGTCTCCCATGTTATCAGGTGGGCACGTAAAACGTCGGTCCCGGCTGAAGTATGACAGTCGTAAAACTCATTGACGGCCATTCGCCGAGATGAGACCCTCTTACAAGGGACTCCCCACCAACAAAAATTTATGGGAATTTACTTTTTTAAGATAGTCTACATTTCTATTATATACATTATGAATGTATGTCTCGTTCTTTTTTTTCTATAATAAAGTTAATATGTATTACATGAATCATGAGTGTATGTGTTGGTCTACATATTTGAAGGTTGAGTGGTAATAAGTCCTAACTCCGCCTTATAAAGAATTTTTCATTCATATATTCATTCATTGTTTTCTACCTTTCCTTCAAGTTTTACTTTACTTCTAATAGGGGATTTTTATAGGAGAAGACTGTGAAGACCTACATAAAACAAGAATCATGCAGTAGAGGAGAGGGAAAACAAGAAGGGAACAAAGTAACAGTAGAAAATAAAACTGCTCTAGAATAACTGAATAAAAAGTGTTTGGGTAGATTGAAAGCAGAAAAAATAAACAGAGAGCTCAAAAAGAATGAACAGGAGGCGAGAGAACAGTATTGGAGTCCCAGTAGTAAAAGAAGAGAAACAAAGAGGTGACAGATTATGAGAAGCAGAAAAGAAAATGAGAAAGAACAGGAATACGAAGATGTATTCATGTATATGAATATGAATATGTCAATAGGAGAGGATATAAGATAGTGGAAAAATTACAGAAAAATATAACAAAAACAACAATGTTTGGAATCACGTGATCGATCAATTCGAGGAGAGCCACACACGCGACTATGATGTGTACGATGATGATGATGATGATTTTGATAACAATGATGACGATTATGCTGATGATACCGTATTACCAATATCAGTGCAGTGAGTTAAAGTATTGATGTCGTCAATACAAGACCGATTATGAGGCAACGGTAGTGAAAGTGGAGTATCTATACACTTTATACCGATGGATATATACACTATATACTACACACCTTCACATCGATACCTATACACTAAAGACAAAACATCGTACACTAACACATACACAAGAAATTAAATTCCAAAGGCCAAATAGTAGATTGCAATACATAGCTTGTTGGGAGGTGGAGTATGGTTTTATTTTGAAGAAATGGAAGAGCACTGAGAAGTGATGTCATACAAGGAGTGAAGAAAAGGATGACGAATATAAGATCAGTGTAGAGGGGAGAAATTGAAGGAGATGATGTGGGTGAGGGGGAGGAGGAGAATGAGGAGGGGAAAAGGAGTAGGAAATTCTTCATTTTTAAGGAGGAAGTGGAAGAAAAAAGGAGGAAGAGGTGGTTCAGAAGGATTAGGAAAAGGAGGAAGAGGATGAATAGGAGGAGGAGGAGGAGGAGAAGAGTAGATCTAGTAGAAGGATGGTGTGAAAAAAACATTTATAAATTTTTGGTTAGGAAACAAATTGTCATTATTACGTGCTACAAATTCTGTTATTCTGTGATGTAGATTAGCCAAAATGTATCTTCATTATTAATATGGGTACTTATGAGAACAAGAAAATCTGAGACTTTGGATAAAAGTGAGGAATAAGAGTAAGAAATTAATGAAAAGTTGAAAAAGATGTGGAAGATGAACCAGAAGTTGTGGAACCAACCACAAGTAATACTGAAACAAAATGGAACAACCTTATTTTTTCAACAACAGGGCTATAAATAAAATACTATGACGAGTTGCTACACTCTGACAAATGTGAAATATAGAAATATATCGAACGTAAAAAGCAAAAGAATATATAAAATGCACATGATAAGTGGATGAAGCCATAAGATTGGTAGCTTCCTAGCTAGTCTATCAAGGTGGACGGACAGCTGTCATTGGTCGAGAGAAGACACGCGTAATGAAGGCGGAGCTTTCTAACCGGCCTGTATCGACCAATCGCAGCCTTTCACCTTAAGAGGCTAAGCGACAACTACCAATCATATGGCTTCATGAACAAATAATATTTTCCTGCTCCTTGTTCAAGTTCTTAGAAGAGTTTATTTGAAATTGGTGAAATGGAGGAGCAATCGAAACTAGACTATAAGATAGTTTATAGTTTTAAGATTATAGTTTGAATTTTTCAATATTTACAGAAACTGGTTGTGAGAACTTCAAGTTCATCTACTTTAATATTATATATCTATCACAATATTTCTTTCACTATTACCAGAGAAAAATTATAACTACAAGTAATATAAAACATGTAAAATTAACAGTATCTTTACTCTGTGCTAAGACGAAGAAAGTCAATAATGCTAGCTACTGTAAAATCTAAATTAATCTGCTTGAATTCAGTGTAATCGCACAATCAACTCATTGATTCTATTTGTATTTTTTGTGAGAAAAAGACTCAGCAACATTCATTAGGGATTAGACATCATTTAATTATCAGTCTTCTTCATTTGAGAGACCGCAGTTACCCTATCTTCTCAATCCATTACTCTCTCTCACTCTCACTCTGTCTCTCTCTCTTTATCTCATTCACTCACTCTATCTATCACTGTCCCTCCCTATTCTATATTTCTTCTCACTCGCTCTCACTTACACTCCCACTATCTCACAGTCTCCCACCCTATTCAATATTCATTCTCTCTCTGTCTTTCCATTCATGCATTCATCACCATTCACCTGGAATCGACAATCATTTATTATTGTCCTTCATTTCCGTCTCTGTCCCCTCTTCGCCCCTCAATTCTTTCATTCCACCTGTTCTTCCACTTCCTACTCATCCATATTTACATGCTCGTTTGGTAAAATCTTTCCAGGACAAAAACAGAAAAAGGAATGGTATTGACGACATAAATGTGAGGCTAAGTCTTGTAGAGAAAATTGGGAAAAGACGACTTAAACTGACACATGTTATCTCAGAAAAAATATTTTTAGGAGGTATATCTCCTGAAGATATGAAGTTATTATCAGAGACAGAAAATGTTGTGTTTTATAGTAACACTGGACAAAAAGCTAAAAATATTGAAACATACAACATATATGTCATACTGGGCCGTTTAAAGAAAATTGGGAGAAGATCCATTTTAAAACTGTTAGCTGAGAAAAAATTATTCTTAGAAGCTATATCTCCTGAAGAAGTTAATTTTTTATCGAAGACAGAATCTTGTGTTTTAGTGACACTGAACAAAAAGCTAAAAATCTAAAATTGTTCTCGAAAATCATCAATGTGATATTTTAGGGTTACTGAACAAAAAAAATAAAGAAATTAGAGGAAATTAGTCTGGATCTTACACAGACAATCAAGGAACTTGAAAAATAGGAACAGAGATCAACCCATGAAGTGAAGAATCACATAATAGAATTTCAAATAATGATTGGGTAAAATATTAGAATTCCAAAAATTGTTACTGAATTCAAATTACTGAATAAAATTGTTAATTTTGAATTCCAAAAAGTGAGTGCACTGTTCAATGATCTGAAATTACTCAACTTTGCTGATCAATTGAGATGACCAAATCCAGTAACTGAAGTGATTCACAAGATGAAAATTCCAAAGTGATTAATGATTACTATTGTGGAGAAATATGATTCATACATGGACAACACAATTTCGAAGATATTGAAGAGCATCTTTTCGAAATTCAAGTTCAGATATTATATAAATTGATCAGTATATATGATCAGTTATATATAAAAATCAGATATTATATGATATAAATTCAGATATTAGGAGATAATGAATACTTGACTGTGATGAGAATCTGTTAACAGATGAATGTATTTGCAGGAAAAAGAAGTTGTTTATTCTTACCGGTTGCAGTTAATTTGTAAACATATTCAAATGCTGTGTGATATTTTCATAACAAGTTATCTAGGAAGACCAGGAAAGATAGTCAAGTTTTCAGAATAATATTATTAATCCATCCCCAATAAAATCCCCAATGCTTTGTAGGAGTAAGAGGGCGGGAGATTTTTTATTCAATTCCTTGACTTACATGAACAATATGAGATTATTCAGGGGATATTTATAATAAATTATTTCATCATGAGGTGTTTAATGGACTACGGATATAATGTATTCGAAGTATCGTATATTATATTGCTAAGCGTGTAAGTGATTTCTGAATTCATCAACACTCTCACATTACCCTCACAAGTCTATGGCTCATGTGAGCATCATCCTCAGCTCAAATTCCATTGGTTCGAATCAACAACATGGCTTGCTCAATCACATTAATTTTGAAGAATGACCAGTAATAAATACCAATAAAATGATTTAGATTGATAATTATTAAGAATAGTTATGAAATTGAGCATTTTATCAAATGGTTTCACTGGAAAAAACATAATGCAAAAGACATTGTTTTAATTATAATATTAGGCTTGTATCCATTGTTTAATAACATTTTTATGTTGAATTGGATCCGAAATAAGACAACTGTTGCAGAATTATTGATTTCAAAAAGGTAAAATTCGACTCTGAAGGTAAAATTTTGCTGAATTTCAATTGAATTCTATATTGTCTGCCGGGTTTGGGAGTTTATTGCCCCCCCAGAAATATCACTGACGTTTCAAAATTTTCAATAATTTGATTTCTCTGTAACAATGAGTGGACAGAATTTGAGCCGGAAAGGTTCTTGGCCCCTGAAATTAATGTACTGACAGACATTAGCACAGTTTAATCAATGTTAATTCAAACGCGAAAAATATTCAACATGTATTGTGTTGCATTGGCACATGGCTAAGAGATTCACAATTCGTTCGCATATTTAACTAATTATTGGTTAACTAATTTATTCCATTTCGTAAAGCTATTGATCTAGAGTTATGATTAATAATAATGAGTTACCTGGAGTTATCAGTATTTCTTCACAATAATCGAATTAAATAAATGTTCATTTTCGAAAAAACGTCTGATGCACACCTGAGATTATATTGATTGGATTAACAAATTTAATACTAACTTCTTTGATATGAAAGTGAGAAATACTATAAAATTCCTTGCTTACTCGTTTTATTCGTTAAATAGCTAACAATTATGAGTGATACTATACTCGGAATAGATTATTTATGTTAATTAAAATGAGTCATCCTATGCCTATCACTCTATAAAGTTTGTGTACAGTACTCTATACAGTATAATGTAGTTTGCAGACATTCCTACAATTAATTTAAATTAGCCTACACTGAATAATATCTCAGTAATAATTGTAATATAACTACTGAATAAACTAATCCAATCATCATAGGGTAAAACCATAGAGAAACGATAGCATAAGTAGATATCCCATGGTATAGGGCGTTTATGTCGCAACTTTTACTGTTATCCCAAGCCGATAGTTCACATAGTTCTTTCCTATGCAGCTGTGTGACGCTGGTAGTCTCTCAAATTGTGCCGTTCATACACTATCACCCCAACAAAACAGTAAAAATTGACAATAATCGACAGTAATCGGCTCGAGATAACAGTAAAAGTTGCGACATAAATTCCCTATACCATGGGATATCTACTTACGCTATTGTTTCTCTATGGTAAAACTATAGAGAAAAGATAGCATAAGAAGATATCCCATGGTATAGGTCGTTTATGTTCCAAATTTCAAGTAAATTTTTTGTTAACTGAAACCGATTACTGTCGACCATGTCTATTATTACTGTTTTGGCCGGGTGAGTGTGTAAGAACGGCAAATTAGGAGAGACTACAAGCGTCACAAAGCTTCACGAAAAATAACTACCAGGACTATCGGCTTCAGTTAACATTGAATCACCTAATATCTGAGTGTCCACAACACTCCTATCATGGAGGGCTGACAGAAGTTCATGATGCTGGAGAAGAGGCATGTTAGTAGCTCTAGAACTTACTTTATTCTATTAGTATTTAACCTATTAAGTGTAAAATTATTTCTTATACTAGCTTTACTCTATGGAAAAATTTCCAGCTACGTATAGAATTAAAAAAAGTGGATTCTTCTCGTATAATTAGATTTGTCAATGAAGTTAACTTGTCAATATTGTTTAGTAATCTGAAGGATCTATGGAATCTCCATCTCCATTAGTAGGTCTGAGTAGGTGAACTTTCAAACTTTTTGTTCTGAAATGAAGAGTAACGAGAAACGCGTGTAGTATTTTGTAATGAGTGTTAATCTTATCTCATAGTTGTGACATAACTGTACACAGTGTAGCCTACTACAAAGCAAGAGGTGAGGTGAGTCGACCAAGTCTGAACTTTCAATTTCTTAGTCACTTTTGATTATCACTGTAATTTTGCATAGTAGAGCTATGAATACTGCTGGACTAATAATAATAATAATAATATTCGCCTTTATTGGTCAAATATACAACAATTTGTTACAATAATATTTCTATATAAGTATTACATTACTGGCATTCGCCCCATGGATAAGATCCGTCCGGGGGGTAGTGCTGGACTATATTCATTTCCAGAACCTCCACAACCTCCCTACTTCCAGAACCTCCCTCCCACAGACGTTCGATCACGTTTTAGAATAAAATAAGCTATTTTCAATAATAAAAAATAACGGAATTACAAAACAACACGAGTTAAACTAGATGGGTCAACTAATTTCCCCGATAGAATAATAATTCATTCTTAGAGCACGCTTTTCAAATTTACAAAATTAACGTTTTGTCAACTTACAACACGACATTAAATTTATAGACCCACTAATTTTTATAGAGGAGAACATTATTTAAACAAGTACAATATAATACAAAAACAATAAAATCTAGAATTCGAAAATTCGTTAAGAATTAAAGGTTTACAACAAAACAATTATAGGAATGGTTGCATAGTGCATTCATCAAAACAATTAAGAAAAGTATAGGAAAGGCTGAACTAGATTTGGAAATGCTTTGTTATCGAGAAGAGATAGCTGAAGATCACATATTTTTTAAAATAAACTTGATAATTCTTGGTAATCTTTTGTGGGTTGATAATTTGTGTAAATGAGTAGACTATGTAAATGTATAATACTGATTGGTAATTCTTTAGGTGATTTGATAATTGGAGTATGTGAATGGTTGGGTATCATTTATTAAAGTATAATACTGGTTAGTAACTAACCATCTAATAACTGATATTAGATAGAATGGGACCACAGGACTTCAAGACTTTCAGAACTTTTTCAAAACAACTTGCTAAGAAATTAATTTATCGAAGATAGCCAGTTACAATTTTGTAACTACATTGGTTAGCAAGGAATGTGTCATAATAATTTACTGAGCGAATTTAACTACTTATTAAAAATTCAATAACCAGTTGGAAATGTGTCATTAGTAATCAAGAAATTTGTCATGATTTCCAGAAACAACTTATGAAGGAAGGTTAGAAAACCTTCTTTCTTATTGAGATGAATATGGCGAACTCATGAAGATGGAGATAGTTGAAGATAGATTTGATGAAGATAAATGACATAAGGATCATGATGATGAGAAATAGGTGAACCTACAGTTTCAGGTGGGCTCCGAACTACCAGTTCAATGGGGTAATATTGATGATTCAATGATCCGAGAATAACACTAAGAATAACACTGAGAATAACTAAGATATCTATTACAGAGTTCACACAGGTAAGCTTATTTGGCGGAAAATGTTTAAACCGTAAATGCCCGTTTAACTCATTCAAAACTCGAAGATATTCTCATGCAAATCGAATTTCAAAGGCCAAAGTCCACAAAAGCTTCAACATAACGCCAGAGCTCGATAAAAAATCTAACACAAATGTATTTTTACTAAAATATTTCTGTTTACTGAGGTCAAATTTTTCTTCAGCAAACAAATTTATCAGTATATTGTCACTTGTTATTGGGAATCGTCATTTTTACATTTGAAGGGATAATTTTCACTTGAAACTAGAAGACATTCTCACTAATCGATCTATTTATTGTTTACTTGAAATATGTAAATATAAACAAATAAAGATAGAATAGAATGGATTTCAGTCACACATGTAGAACATTTTCTGAATGAGATTCAGAAAAAATCGAAAACAAAAGAATCTCTGGAGAAATAGCAAACAAAGCCTAAATTCAAGGGCCTCAATAGAAATTAATAGGAAAACAGAATTTCTTGCAGACATTTTCAAATTTGTGTGAAATATCTGCATTGGGCATTCTGCATTCATCATTTAATGCGATTTTATTCAACGAAAAATAATAAAATAAAGAAATCAATTCATGTAACTAATTTGAGGTTCGAATAACCTGTGAACTCTTAATTCATTCAAGTCTGAAAAATCAGTAGGCCTACTGTAGTACAGAATAATTGAAGTGAACGGTCAACGTTTAATCAACTTAATTAATATACAACGTTTAATTCGTTTAATAAACTTTATTAATATACAACACAAGTTCTATTTTGATTATTAATCAACTGTAATAAACTGTGTTGAATTTGTTAATGACATTTAGTATTGAGTTGAATATTGACTCATAATTTATGTGAGATAGATATGAGCTTATAATGGAGCATAGTAAAATAAAGAAGTATAATAAATGGGAGAAAACAAGAAATGAAAGCACTATACATAGATTATGACATTTTTTTCAAATGATTAGAATGTAAAATTTGAGAAACTCCCTACCTTTGGAGCAAGAACTTCCAGTACCTCCCACCTATACACGTTCGACCACGTTTGTTAATAAACTAAGCAATTTTCAATATAAAAATAACGGAATTACAAAAAAAACACGATTTAAACTAAATAGATTAACTAATTTCCCCGTTAAAATAATAATTGGTTCCTAGAGCACGCTTTTCAAATTTACAAAATTAACGTTTTGTCAACTACAACACGACATTGAATTTACAGTCCCACTAATTTTTAAAAAGTGAAAATCATTCGAACGAGAATAATCAAATCTAAAATTTGAAAATTGGATAAAAATTGAAGGTTTACAACAAAACAATTGAATTACAAAATATTGCACGGAAATATTTCATACACAAGACTTTCTTAGCTAATCCACAGTTTATAAATTTTTTAAAAATGTTGAAGTTCAATTGATCATAAACACAGTTTTTGTAAAAAATTTCCCACCTTAAATTATTCGGGGTTTTTCACGATTTTGATAAATCCGATTTAGTTTTTCTCGATTTCACATACACAATACACGCTATGTGAAACTCCTATCACGAACACGAGTAGCTAACACTGTTGATAAACATTTTACAAACAAATTTGTTCTAAAAAAATTGCGAAAATTTACCTAGAACCACACCGATAAGCGCGCAAAGAGCAACTGACGCGTTCGCCAAGCGCAAATTTACAACACGGAATGAACGACCGTCACACTTCGGCTATCATCGGCTGAGTTCGGCTCGCGTCGTGCATTGCATTCATAGACTACATCACGGTTGTAGTTGGAGTTGTTTTCAATATGACGTCACACAGAAATCCCCGTGGCTTGAATAAGGGAAGACCTGTGTCCCTTTAATCGATGGGGATTGATTGACTGGTTTGATAACGCCCAAAAAAAGGGCGTAGTGGGTTTTTCAGTGAGTGTGAGGGAGAGAGAATCATTGAGAATTGAAGAGAAGGAAGTGAAAGGAGGGAGAAAAAGAACACAGAGAGAGAGAGAGAGAGAGAGAGAGAGAGAGAGAGAGAGGCAGAGAGAGTCCATATATGAGAAAGAATGAGTGGAAGATGTTTCGAGAACGGAAGGAGAAAAAGAACAGAGAGAGAGAGAGCGAGAGAGATAGACAGGCAGAGAGAGTCCACATATGAGAAAGAATGAGTGGAAGATATTTCGAGAGAAGAAGATGATGATGGTAAAAAGAAAGGGAGGGGTGTGTGAAAGAATGAGAGAAGAGAAGGAGAAGGAAAAGAGAGGAGAAGTAGGAGTAGGTGATGTTGATGAGTAGGAAGAGGAAGAGGTTAAATGAAGAGAGAAAGAGAGAGGTTAGATATGAATAGGTATGGAAGAGAACGAATAGGAGGTTAGAATATGTTGGCAGAGGAGAAGAAGATGATGAGGGAGAGAGAAGAAGAAGAGAATGAACAGGAGAGGAAAAGAAACAGATACTGAGAGTGAAGGAAAGAGAAAAAGAATGGTAGAGTCAGATTGTTTCGATTGATATCGATTACTTGTTTATAAGTAACACATAGCCAAGTCTGATAAGACCTAACTTATAGCATAGATTAACACTGAAACTTATGATCAAAGAACTTAAATATCAAAACAAAAGATGTCAATTATTAACGAAGACACTCATGGGGAGAATAATATGAATAAGATGGATTGAATTGGCAATGATACCAGAATATTTGGTATGAAGGAATCACAATCAATTATTACTCTTGAACGTTTTTTAGTAGAATATGAATAAAAATCTACATAAAATATGGGACTCAATTTTTTCAATTCTGTTTGAACTTAATAGGAGACTTGATTGTTTTGTTTACTATTGAGATCCGGTTTTGCAGGTTTGAATAATATCAAGTTTTAAATTTTATGATAGATAAACAATAATTGTTAACTATTCAATTATGCAGTGAACTTGATTTACAGCTCTCACTTGAATTTTAATGGGAAGAAAACATAGGTTGTAGTATTTGAAGTACAGTATGTAGATGGACAGATTAGGTAACATACTAAGGTCATTAATTTAGAAATAGACTACTGATATTTAAATGCGATGTAGAATTGAATACTACTTCCTAGATAAGATACTACTAGGATAGATTCTCGAGGAATCTTGTTGCTGTAACTATTCTAGGTCATAGATTCTTGGTGTACTTGTAAGACTTTTTGATAATCTTAAGAAATAAACTGTGCAATTTTATTATCTTGTAGAAAATTTAATGAATTCTCTATTAGTTTTCTTATTGATATGAATTTCTGTGGTCTAAAAATAAACATCAATAAATCTACTTTTAAATCACAACTAAACTAAACCAACCCAAAATAGTAATATTATATCGATTTTAAATATTTATTTATTTTATACATTGATACATGCAATATCATTCTAAACTATGAATTTATTAAATAATATATTTATTTATATTTTTTACAGAGATGCACTGATTGGGAGAGAAAAACTAAGGATACTCCTGTACTATTTCTTTCCCAAATTTAGATAACACTTTAAAATTCCAAAATAGGGTTATATGGTTCCACTTTACTAAAATTTAGTCCATTTTCACTCAAAAACTAAGATTTTAAATCTTGACGGTTAAAAACAAAATAAAAAAACAAAAATATCACACTCAAATTACCATTAATTGGAAAATTTTTGAGTTATTTTACAAAATTTAGAGCCAGAAAAACACAACTCACTATTCAGCACAGCTGATTCTGTTTTATAAAAAACAAAATAATTATTAATAAGGGAACAACAGGCTTATAGCCCAAAACTGTTCCTTTCCCAAATTTAGATAGAAATATTGTCCAAAAAATAGGCTATGCTTACACTTAATTTCAGAAAAAAAGTTGAGATATCCCAATATTACCTATACATCATATAATAAATCATGTTGATATTACCTATAAAATTGTTAAAGTTGATAAAAGATGATAATCATAATAGAATGATTTAACGTCAACACAACTAACCTCGTTAATAAACTGCCTCAGCTCTCAAGCCTGAAACAAAGGATAATAACAAACGTTAGTGAAAGTGTAGCACAACATTGTTTTGAACAGGTTTCTGCTCCAATCAATGACGATATATTTATTTCTGAACTCTAAAAATTCGTCTTAAATGTAACACAAGAATAGAATGTTATCAGTCCAGTTTTATAGAGCACCATAGGGAACAGGTTATCTTAATTGGCTTGTTTTTGCTGCCGAAATGGGAAGTTTGTGTCGAATTTAGATGATGATGGTGTTAGAAATTAGACCTACAGCTAAAGGCATTAGAAGTGCCATTTTTAAATGTTATTAATAAATATGAGGTGAGAGGTGAAAAAGGAATGAATGCTATTTATGTTGTAGGAATGCTATAGTTTGTGTAAATAAGTTGAGACTTGGCCCTCCATCCGACGAAATTACAAGGTTGCCAATACGTGGAAAATTGCAACTTTCTCAAATTTCCAATTCAACGTCAGAATTGGATGTAGAATATCATCCCCGATATCCTACTAGTGCTAGAAAAGTTTCAGGGTTGAAGAATTAAAAGGAAATTTAACTTTTATGATAAAATTGTAAACATCACGAAAATTTGTTTTTCTTCTGAATATCACTTCTCTCAGAATCATGGGGCGTCGTAATGCATAATAATTTCATATCAAATTAACGGGGAGAATGTGTCCTTTCTATTGCTGTCTGGTTAATTTTTATCCGACTTAAAGTTATTTTTTAATTAATGATTATGTTCGTCAATGTCGAAACGTTTCGAGCAGAAAACATGACATTTTCGACATGCTAGAAACTTTTTTGTTTCAAAGATAAGTGGGTGGTGAAAGCGAGAAAGTTTCTCAGAAATAATTGAAATTATTTTTCCAATATTGTCAAACGTACTTACAAACGGCTTTACAATCAAACAGACAAAAAAAACTGAGGTAGGTACTTGATATATGTTCACCAACTCACAACCTCTCAGTTAATTGCTTTCCAGTAGTTTGGAACCCACCTAATTTCACAACTAAAACTTAATAAATTTTTGCTAGGTAACTTTTTTAAAATCTACTAAAAAGTTCACCACCTAAGAATCTGAAATACAATAACTTGTAAATTACTAGTTCCTATGATTGAGGAATCCAAAAAATACAGAAAAACTGTTGAAATTAATAGAATAGAGAACATATAATATTTCTATGATTATTCTATGGTAATATTTAGTGTAAGTGAATAATATGTGCATGTATTTATCTCTCTCATTATCATCCTTATATAGTTTGTTTCATTGCGGATGATGCTCACAACAGCTTTTTGCCTAAGCGTGGGTAATGAAGAGTGCATTGGTGAATAGATGGAATGATCAAACTTCCATGTAATAGGCGGGATTCGATCCCAAGAACCAGGCGGTGCTATTTGAGTTGGAATTCTTATTCATTTACCATCGCAGAGTTAAATAAAATTGGGGCTGTAAGAATTGCATGCCATACTCGGAGATAAAATCAAACAAAATATTTGAATTCAGTTTTATAGGCTGATACTAGAAACTCCAACAGAAATACAAATATAATTTCGATTGCGATGTCAGAAGAAGGAAAGGAAGACCATAACAAAATCGCGGCACGTGAAAACACAATAGGGCGGTGTACGGTATCAGAAAATATACCGTACGATTTCATTGACAGGTCTAGACGCCCCAACTATGAAATGGGAAGAACTGTGAAATGAAAACTACTGCTCCAGAAAATATTATTTAGGTTATTGGTAGTGATGCTGGAGACGAAGAAGACGAAGAAAGAGAGGAAGAAAAAGAACAAGGAGAAGAAGAAGAAGAATAAGAAGAATAAGAAAAAGAAAAAGAAGAGGAGATGAAGAGGAGGAGGAGGAGGAGGAGGAGGAGTAGGAGGAGGAGGAGTAGGAGTGGAAATACGAGGAGAAGGTGAGTAGGAGAAAATAAGGGAAACGGGAGAAAGACCAGGAATAAGTGGTGAAAAAATAATTGAGAAGAAAAGGCAAAGATGGGGAGGTAGGAAAAAAGTATGAGGACCATAAGATGATGGAGAAAAAGAAGTAGAAGAATATCGAGAACAAGAGTAGGATAGAGTACAAATAGTCAAAATGGGTTGAGGAGAGAATGTGATGGAAATATGGCTACAGAAGGAGAAAGAGAAAGGGATGCGGAAGAGGATGTGTAGAACGATAAGGGGTATGAGAAGAAAGTATGGAATAAAGAGAGGACATGGGAGAGATATGACTGTGGAAGGAGCATCATAAGGAGAGTGAGAGAAGGAGGAGGAAAAGAGGAAAAAAGGAAGAAAAGGAAGATAAAAAGGAGGAGAAGGACAAAGCGGAGGAAGAGGAAGAGGAGGAGGAGATGAAAAGCAGGAGGAAAAGAAGTTGGATGAGGAAAATTAAAAACAGAAAAGAAGGTCAGATAAACTAAGCTAAGAAGTGAAAAAATAAGTAGTTCACGAAGTTAAGGTAGAATAGGAGTGGAAGAAAAGAATGGAATATGGATACTATTTGTGCAACCTGAATATTCAACGATTAGTTCTGGAACAGAACAAAAACGAGCTACAAACACAGCAATAAGAGGAAGAAACGCATTAAGGAAAATATGAAAATTACCGAAATTAAGTTATTTCCAAATATATATATGATTGATTTTGTAATGTCTGGTTTCTCGATTTCGTACTGTGCCATACTTAAATTTACAATCTTGCAAAATACTATTAACAATGTAATGGTAGCCTACATTAACTAGACCAATAAATAAGGTGCTTCATACTCCAGTTTCTGAATGAATTTATGTTGTATAGTTTTGCAATTCCATTGTCTACTCAATCAATGAATCAATGTATTTAACTAAATATCTTCAAATTTGATCAGTTTTATATGGGACATTTGATAATATGCACTTTTACAGCAAAACAGCAAGAGATACAACAAAATGTAATGTATATTCTAGTATATTCTAAATTTCCATTTCAAAATAATTACATTGATTGACATGGTTCAATTATGAGGGAAATTTTCGCGTTCCTCGGATACACACACAACACTGACACAAACCTTACATGTTAAAATTGTTTTTAAAAGTATTATTCCATGAAATTTACAGGTATCCCAATCGAATCATACACAGAGAGTCTTGAAAATGTTGTTGCTGATACTTTTTATAACTCTTTCCACCTCCAAGCAGAGAGTATAGAATGTATCCTTACTCCCTAATTCTATCCTCACTGCCTCCAAGTGGACTTGAGTGATATAACCACAACTTCAAAACAAAACAAAAAAATTCACGATATCCTAAACCTCTTCTTTCTCTCCAAGTTCGGTTGAATAACCTCAAGTTATTCACTTTGTATTATTTGAACATTCTTTTTGAATTTTGGGCATTCTTTTTTTTATTCATGAATTCTTCAAGTTTTGATGACAGTGCTAAGCCATTTCGATCCGAAACAGGTTATTAGAATTCAGATTTTTATCTGTCAAACAAGTTTCGATAATGTCTGCAAGTTGGGCACCCAACGCCATGATAACCATGTCAAGATCGTTAGGTTCCAATAATTATATTCAAATAAGATGGAATAAATATTCAAAGTCAACTTTTTGTTGAAAAATGTTTAGCTTGAAACCTTCATACAACAACCCCCATAGCAATCTATGGTATTATTCTGAGAATACTTCGGAAGGTTATTAAAAGGAAATAGAGGAAAACAGTTCTATTTATCGATTCATGACAGCTTATATAAAAAAAGATAATATATTCAAATTCAATTCTTAGTAGAGAAAATTAACTTTAAAAAGCTTGATTCAACAACTCAATGAAAGTATTCAATATTAGTCTGAATTCATTGATCCACAATATTGCTATACCAATAATCGAAACGTTAGGAACTGTGTGAGAAGCATATGAAAATATGAGAATAAGGAAAATATAAGAATAAGGAAACTATTTTAAACTATAGTAAAATAGTTTAATTTACTGTAATGCAGGCAGGCATCAGATTCCTTCTTATTTAAATTCGATTGATATTCAATTGAGGGATTAGTAGAAAAAATTGAAATATCACAAAGGAAAACATTTCAGGAGCCTCATTTCGAATCCTACTATATTTTACTTGGTCATAAAACTATTCAATGCTATATGACTTTGGACATAACTTGTTTTGAACGCTTTGAAATGGCTACAAGAACAATTATTCCAACCAAATGTTGGTTCGTCAATTTAGTTCATCACTTAGTTGAACTTTTTTTTGCTTATAATTTTCAATTTCTTATTTTATTATTATTAAGTTTTTAAGTTACTAGATTTTTTATTGTATCTAGTGTCAATAAAGTATAGTTATTTCTCTTATCGATTGTCAGAAGACTCCTCTCCATGCACACGGACTTGTCGTCCAAGCATGGAGTTATTCATTTACTTTTAACTTGTTTTTGAGTGGCCGTAGTCGAGTGGATCAGATGCTGGCTTTATGATTCAGAGTCCCGGGTTCAAATCCCGGCCCGGGCAAGATATTTATCTCGGGCCACTCCCGTGTTTCGGATGGACACGTTAAGCCGTCGGTCCCGGCTGCCTAAAAAGCAGTCGTTAGGTCATGTCAGAGGCCCTGAAATTGATCAGTTGCGACCTGAAAACTCTGACACCAGACCTGAGCCAGCCAGGTCACTCGATATTAATATTATTATTACTTGTTTTTCATATTAATATTACAAACTAATGTATCGCCTTTACTTTGTTTTTACATACTATGTAATGTATAAAGTTTTTGAATAAAATGAATTGAATTGAAAATGGCGCGAAATTCATGTTTTGTATGTACATTATTTTTGTATTTGTGACATCCCTCATTTTCACCGCTTACCCCACAATCAGGACTTCCATGCTAATAGCGTCATAACAATCTCTCAATGACTGTGTATCCCCATGTTAATTTCAAAGTGATTAATAGTAGATAATACTCTATGAAAATACTCCAATCAAAATTCAGAGACGAAACAGTTTTGGGCTAGACCTGTTGGTCCTATTCTGATCATGTATATGGTTTTCATATTTTAATATTAATAGATAAATGGATGATGAATTATTCCTGACTACTAAAATTATTGGGTATCAGAACAATTTTCTCTCAAATCAATCATTCTCCTGTCTCAAAAACCAACCTTGTCTACTAAACCCCAACAGTTCTACTTGAATATACCTTCCCAACCTTTCAACATACATCCTGGCCATTCAACTCTTTTGAAATGTCTACGAAAATTTCTATTTCAAAAGTGACGGCCTTGGAATTTTCCAGGTCTCCGAAGTCCAAATCCAACCGGTTCTATCACTCCAGCTTCAGCACTGAACAGACCGTGCTTTGCAGTCTGCCGAGTGGTTATCATTGATTCCACTGATAAATATGGAAAACGAATATATGAGCTACTCATATCTCTACTGGTAAATTAATCATTTTGCCAATTATTTGAATAATTCATGTGGCCTTCTTCCACTAATCAAGCTATTGATTACTAATATCCTACATTTAGAGTGTAATTTACAGTATCAATGACTTTTTCTTCTATATCTTAATTTCCACCTCTTCCACCTCTATCTCTTAATATTACACTCCACACAAACATCAGGAATATGTTTGAAACCTATAGTGAGGTCCACGTTATAATGGCAGTGGAGAAAAATAGGAGAAAAACGTTGCCGATCCTCTTTCTTTTCAATGCCTTCTATAGACGGTAGCTGATAGATATTATTGATGTAATATTAACGGTTCATTTCACGTTTAAAAATAGTAAATTATATTCTATTGAGCAAGAAATTTTAAATTTTCAATAATTGCATAATATATTCTCATAATTGAAATGAAATATTTTGTTAATTAATTCTACATTTGTTGAAAGACGATCTGACAACAGAGCAAAGCGAGGAAGAGATAGCGCTATCCGCTTTGTTGAATAATAGACAAGGATAGGAATATCATTGCTAACACTGCCATTATACCGTGAACCTCACTATAGTCAAGTCAAATCAAATCAAATCAATCTATTCCCCAGAATTTTACATACAAAATGAGGATATTTACAAATAGGATGTATAAAGGTAACCCCCTACAAAACTGTGTGTCTGTGTATAGGAGGACGTCAAATCTTTAATGGAAAAATGAGTTTCCATGTGTTTTAGACCTATAAATAAGTTTTCAACAATAAGTTCATCAAGTAATGAGTTATTGAGCTGTGATAAATTTTTTGAGTACCTATTTTATGAAAAAGATGGATAAATTGAAGAGTCAACCTGGCTCCGTCTCGGGGGAATTTGGCAAAAGTCTAGCACACAGTAAAAGTTGTTAAATTCCATTTGTATGTACTTTTGTTTGAAATTTACATAGAAATAGTGCAATCTCTTCATAATTGTATAGATTTCTGAACTGCATTGTACAGATTAATTTGGGAGATTGACAACTTCTTGAATTGCTTAAATTGTATGACCATTGTGTAGATAACAATCTTATACTTGGATTGTTGATATCGTTTACATCGTGATTTATTCATTTACACACACTAATCAAGACATTGATTCTAATAGAATCGAAAGAATTATCCCACTGTTTCACTCCTTAATTTTAGTTATTCCAAGCAAAAAGCTATTTCAATATTTTTCCATTTCACTTCATTTATTAATTTATAAAACACAACCAAATCAATAAAATGGGAGAGAATCAACAGGATTACTCCACTATAATTATATTATTTTACCCCACTATTTCCCTCCAAAATTATAGTTATTTCAAGCAATAATCTATTCTATTATTTTTCCATTCCAATATATTATCATTCATTTCACAGCAGTCGTTTTTAAAAGCAATCGTTAGGTCATGTCAGAGGCCCTGAAATTGATCAGTTGCGACCTGAAAACTCTGACACCAGACTTGAGCCAGCCAGGTCACTCGATATTATTATTATTCATTTTGCACACAAGATACAATTGTATTGAATAGGTGTTTGATTGGATTAGTTTCTGGATGCCAAAACAAGTTATGACAGTGACAATATATCCAACTCTCATGAAGCAGGTTTCTGAAATGATAAATCGCAGAGACCTAGTGTCATGACCATCACTATTATGCAATTATGCAACACACAGGTTTTAGATGCAATAGACGGCATCTTGCTAGACTCCAGCTTTTCTGGGTCATTGGTGGCTGATCGCCCGTGGCGAATCTTTCTGAAGGGTCACGTGACCCGTCAGAGCTCTATTCTCCAAGTTCTAGGGTGCAACATAAGATATGCGTGTTCACATGTGAACAAAATGGATAAAATCTTCGTTTCACGGAGTGAGGACTTTTTAGTCCCGGGCTGACAAATAATTTTTGTACAGAAGCGCTCATCGAATTTCCATCTAGCTGTTTACCCTGGTGTCAATATTGACGGAGTAGCAGTAGCAATATTTGCAGTAGCAGAAGTCTTCGGGGTGATTTACAGCATTTAATTGAGATTTTTGTTTAATAATATTTACGTTTTAGTCTTCTACACACGGAATTGCAAACGAAAATGAGCGGTAGAATTCATCACTGAAAAACATTGTTAACATGGGCTATTATTTTAACATACAAACATATTCCTAGTTACATAGTCCTAGACTACAATATGAATCAAATTTCGAGGAAGTACAGTTTTAGGCTGTGCCTGTCAGAGAGTTCCTCAGATCTCTTAGATTTCAAATTGTCTAGCATATAAAATTATATGAACATAAACAGAAATACAAAACTCAGTACCCTTTTTGAATTATTTGATCACAACATTTTTCGGACATCCATGCCATTTTCAAGTGATTTGAAATGAATAAATACTGCTGGAAGATTCTTATTTATGATTAAAAATAAGATCAAATAAATGTTGTGATAAATAATTCAAAAAGGGTACTGAGTTTTGTATTTCTATTTATATTACAAGTAGCCCTATACAGAAAAGTATGTTTTAAATGTAAAAGGAAAGGTTAGGGTTTGGCTTTTGTTGTTTCTTCCCCAATCATTCTGATGAATTATGCATAATTATTATTAAACGAAAATCCCAATTAAGTATGCTTATAATTATGTATAATTGAATCAACTTGAAGTAATTGGAGATTTTTACTATAATAAAGGTAGACATAGTTAAGTGAATGAAAAAGAGGAGCATGTAGAAGATAAGAAACAACAGAGAAATGTAAATTCGAAAAATATCTGATAAATAAGGGCATACAAAAAGAGATGCCTCAATGATAAAGCAGGAAATGCAAATACAATACAAAGACAACCATGAGGCATAAAACAGAGGAGAGGACATGAAAGATAGAAAGAGAAAGAGAGTGTGAGACAGCGAAGATTACATGGAAGATAGAAAGACAAAGAGTGTGTGTGTGAGAGAGAGAGAGAGAGAGAGAGAGAGAGAGAGCATGAGAGAGAAAGACTGAATGCACCAATAACCTACTAAAACAGTTTTCGACAGTAGTTGATTTTGATGATGCTCTCTCCCCCACCTCTCCCACTCCACAATACAAAGACGGGACATGCCTTTCACTTTCCACAGTACTGTATACTATCACTATATTGCATACAATATATACAGCGGCATTGCTATGTTATAGAAGGGGCAATAGCATCCATTTACCATTTACTATATACACAGGAGACAAGGTGCATAGGCTGTGCCGTAATATCTGATCATTATACACTATTCACAACGGTAACGGTTCGACAAAATAGTCTACTGTTGAACGTGAAGAGGTCTTATATTTTTAGGAGAATGCAGGGAAGATGCAATAGTATTTAGCAGAGTTCTGATTGGGAAAAATGCGATGCCATGCAGTGATTGTTTCAAGTTTTCGACATATTAAAATACTGTACTATATTGAAACTGAGACAGTACCATACCACCAATTTCATGCCGTTCTTACAAGCTGCACTGCTCCGTTATAAAGATGCGTTGCAGTTGGTAATAAACTGTCAAATCAAATCGATTTTTTTCAAGTGTCGAGAAGTTTTAAAAGGAGAATAAGATCCTCCCAAGAGCCTATCCAACAGTTATGAGTTCCAAAACACATTTTTTTTATGACAGTTGCAATAAATAAAGGCCACTTGTGCCGTTCTATTGCATGCAAATTGCCTAAGAATATACTCATAAATTAAGAAAATACATTATATAGGAGAGGTTAGAATACATGTGGTACAAGTGACATTTTTTATTTTTTGAGTTAGCTACAGTTATTGATAGCTGAAAGTGGTGGAAATTTAGTAAAGTTTAGTTTTTTTCTAGAAATAATTGTGTTCCATGATCCATGAAGCAACTTTTCAAAATCAATTAAAACTTTTTACAAGTATTTATAAAATAGAATTATAGTACCCTATAAAATAAATAAAATAATGAAACAAGAATACAAATTGTAACGTAACTACCAGTTTCGATGATCACACCATCGTCAGGTTATAAAATAAATTTCCATTGAAAAGACAGATTTGAATAATAATTAGAACCAGGTTTAGTGTATTTATTATGTTGGCAGGAATGGTTTGGTACTTTGTTCACGGTGACTGGTTTTTTGCAATTTTGGAAATTTTTGGAAATTTATCTTTATAACCTGACGATGGTGTTGTCATTGAATCTAGTAGTTACGTTACAATTTGTATTCTTGTTTCATTATTTTATTAATTTTAAAGGGTACTATAATTCTATTTTATAAATACAAGGAAGTAGCCTTGAAGCCATACATTTTTCTAAGAATTTTATTCTAACGTTAGTTTACTATCAATTTTTGTTTTGGATATAAATTGGTAATTGTCTAATTGTTGTGTTCAGGGTGTTTACCAGTTGCTTCCGTTGTAAAATTGTGAATAAATATGAAATAATATTTTCAAACACCCAGTGATCACCCAAGAATAGTAAGTATATGGATAGGATATGCATAGATAGATAGGATAGTATATTTGCTATATACTATCCTTGACCACCAACAGTTTAATAAAGAAGTTTATTTTAGTAGAGATTTTTCATTTTAACGAAGTTTTTACAAAGAAACATTGGAACCTCTATGACATTTTTTTCACACCACATTATCTTTTGTAATTTCATTCCAACCTAATTACTTGCCTATCTACTCTATAATCAAGTCAATTTTGAAGAATTTTTTTTTTTTAAACATTGCAAAAAACCGGTCACCGTGAACAAGTACCAAACCATTCCTGCCAACATAATAAATACACTAAACCTGGTTCTAATTATTCAGATCTGGATCAGCAAGCCTGACTCGCCCTACTGCCATAGAATCGCCGTTTTTCTGCTTAGTGCGTAAACGATAATCACTGAAATTATTATTAAAATCTTCTTTTTATCGAGCAGCAAAAGAGCCGCGACAAGGACAACTACTGGACATGTTACGGGCTCTGTGATTGGCTGATACAAATCACGAGGCCGAACACTTGTATGATGACCGATTTTGTTGGGTAATATTGGGGTCACAGATACAGAATGGTTCAAAATGTATGGATGATAGGTATGAAAATAAAAGTTTGTATAAGGAAAAATTACGGATATTTCAACCTTACCGTTGAAATTAGCTGATTATTGAGCTGAAGTGGATGATAGAGTTGATAAAATTATCACAATCACCATCATTTATTAAACACTATCAATAATATAAAAAGAATCTGCATTTATATTAACTAATTTGATGAAAAAATGTGTCAGAATTATATTCAATATCAACATTCCAATTTGTATTCTCAAAAGCATCAGAAACTCAACAAAATTTGCCAAATAAATATATGTGTTTGTCAAGTTTCGTTCAATCTAATAGAATCTAAACAGAAAATAAACATTTTGTTAATAACTTCAGTGTAAACGCAGCTTGAGCCTATCAGCATTATTATTATTTTATTGATTCAATGATACAAAATTATTATGTAAAATAATTTGAGGAGGATCAACAGGCACAGCCCAAAACTGTTCCTCCCCCCCCCCATTTTGGTTCATTACAATTGTCCAGAAAATAGGTTATGTTTTCTTGACTTTATAAAATTAAGTCCAACTTTCTCACCAAACACTTGAAACAATCAATTTTGAATTTAGAAAGATTAATTCATTCCAAAATTTCAACTCTGATTTCTATAATAATCAGAACGAAGTTTTGATCATTATAGTACATTAAACAGAATTCCCCCAATTGAACAGCTATATCGATTGCATGAAGTTGAAATTGATATTCCAACTCTAATTCCGATAATAATAAAAAACGAAGAGTTGGTTATATTGAAGAAAATTCCCCGATTGAACACTCATATCAATTGCATCAAGTTGGAAAAATCCCTGCGAAATTCCCAATGTTACAATTTGATCTCATCAAGTCTGGGAGATTTTGATCTACGGGAAGTCCGGATCTGATTACATGTGAGGAAGAGAATTGAGATGAGAATAGTTTGAAATGAAACAGAAGAGGACAAGAATGGAGAGAAGGAGGAGGAATAGGAGGAGGAGGAGGAGTAGGATGAGAAGGGGGCGGAGAGGAAGATGAAGGAGGAGACGTAGGAGGACAAGGAGGAAAAAACTTGGCTGACGACAAAAGAGAACAAAAGCCAACTAGTATGTAAATCAAGTTTGTAATGAATTCCACGCAGACCTCATACTGGCAAATCCTAATTGTGAATCCCAATTCTGTAACGAGAATAATATATTATGCAGGGAGAGAAAACTATGAATCGAAGAAGAGGTTGATACAGTGTGAAATTAATAAGTAAAATGAGAAAAGTAAAATTGTAAGTATAATACAGGGAGAGAGAAGTATGAAAAGTAAATGAAAATAAAAAAATAGTATGCTAAACCTGCTAAAGTACAAAGGTAAAGATAAGTAGTATGAAACAAAAAAGAAGTAGAGGAAGAAAGAGGAGAAGAAAAGATTAAAAAAAAGATGTATGAATATAGAGAGAACTATGAAAGAAAAAAGAAGCAGAGGAAGAAGAAGGAGAAGAAGTAAGAGATGAAAAGAAAAAGCGAAGGAGAAGAAGAAGTAGGAAAAGAAGAAGAAGAAGAAGAAGAAGAAGAAGAAGAAGAAGAAGAAGAAGAAGAGAAGAAGAAGAAGAAGAAGAAGAAGAAGAAGAAGAAGAAGAAGAAGGAGAGAAGATGATAGAGACAGTGATGAAATGAGTAAGAAAACAAGATGAAATCAGAAATATTGAGAGAGACAAATGATGATAGAAGCAAAAGGCACACCGCACTGGTAATTTCCAAGGAAAACCGGTCCCATTAATGCCGGTGCATGTTTATTCTAGAATCATCTTTGGGCAAATATTTTATGTATTATCTCACACTAGAAAACGAAAAAGAGAAGCAGGATAGACCGATAGAGAAGAAGGAAAGAGAGGGAGAAAAATAATCCACCAAATCACCACATCTGATGAAAGGTCAAGTATAAAAGGACAAGGGACAACTTGTCCCAGCTTCGCCCATGTCAGGGAAAACCCCGGAATCAGAGCTCATCCTCTTTATCAGACCGTCTGTCAAAATACAAATTACACAAAACCAATCTTGGGGGGGGGGAGGTACCCCTGCTTTTCTAATTTTAGTTATAGGAAAACAAAGGCAAATCATGGAAAAGCAGTCAAAGAATGAGATAACAAATATTTTCAAAGGGGAGGGAGGTACCCCTGTTTTTCTATCTTAGTCATAGGACAACAAAGACAAATCATGGAAAAGCAATCAAAGAATACGAGAAAACACATATTATGAAAAAGACAAAATCTGCAAATCAAGAAAATGAAGACAAACTATAGGACAAATCAAGAATAAAAACGACATAAAATACATCCAATAAGAAATAGATAAGAAGGGAAAAGAACCAGAGGAACATGAATGAGGATTGATGAAGGAAGAATAAAAATGTAGAAAAGGAGACAGATAATTACAAGTTTACAAGAAGTGGAGAAACAAATTAGATTAACAGGTACCTTTAATAAGAAATAGATAAGACGGGAAAAGAACCAGAGGAACATGAATGAGGATTGATGAAGGAAGAATAAAAATGTAGAAAAGGAGACAGATAATAACAAGATGACAAGGAACAAAATAATATCAAAAGGCACCATCGAGAAATAGATAAAAATGTAGAAGAACCTGAATGAGGAGAGAAAATCGAAACAAAGAGGAGACAGATAATTACAAGTTTACAAGAAGAGGAGAAACAAATTAGATTAACAGGTACCTTTAATAAGAAATAGATAAGACGGGAAAAGAAGCAGAAGAGCGTGAATTTGGGGAGAAAATCAAAACATATAGAAGGAGACAGATAATAACAAGATGACAAGGAACAAAATAAATTAACAGGCGCCATTGAAACAGGTGGAGACATGAAATAGATAAAAATGTAGAAGAACCAGAAGAAACTGAAGGAGGAGAGAAAAATCAAAACATAGAGAAGGAGACAGATAATTACAAGTTCACAAGAAGAGGAGAAACAAAATATATTAACAGGTACCAATAAGAAATAGATAAAAATGTAGAAGAACCAGAAGAAACTGAATGAGGAGAGAAAAATCAAAACATAGAGAAGGAGACAGATAATTACAAGATGAGAAGGAAAAAATATGTTAAAAGGTACCAATAAGAAATAAATAAGACGGAAAAATAAACAGAAGAACGTGAATAAGGAGAGAAAATTCAGTTCAAAGAGGAGACAGATAATTACAAGTTTACAAGAAGAGGTGAAACAAAAGAGATTACAAGGTGTGTGATTTTAAAGTTAGAGAGTAGGTACAATTCAGTATTTTCAGCCATTCGGAAATTGTTCCTTTTTCTTGTGTAGAGTACGAGAATGTTGACTTTTTAGATAGTTGTCTGACCTTTATTAGCAACTAGCTTCGTTCAATGTCTCGTCTCTTCCAAGGAAAATAAGTTCGAGTTTTAAATGCATGCATAAAGTCGAAGACATTATCATTATTATTGCCGTAGGCTGTAGACTAGAGTTAGGTACAGTTATTATGATGAGAAATTATTACCTTGCTTGAACCTGTGAACTATTATAATAATATTATTACAATCCAAGTTTTAGATCATGTAGCATGTCGGTGCATTATGTACGTAAAATTGTTTAAACATGTACAACAATTTTATTCTATGAGTTTTCTATAAGTTTTATATGAGTTTTCTCATTAATTCCCATCACTACAAAAAAAGTAAACGTAAATTGGAGAGGCGGGTGATGGTGGCATCATCTCTGAGTGAAATCGGAAAATTTCAAATCGATGAGAGATTGCTTCTGATCAAATCTCCATCTAGTTATTGACCCTGTTGTCAATGTTTGCAGCAGTAGCAGAAGTCTTCGGGCTGGTGATTTGGCTTTGCATTTTCGTTAAATAATAATAAGTTTTATAGTATTTAGTATCAATCACCATTGATGATCTGCGTTCTTTCTATTAATTTACAAATCTATTCATAGCCATCGTTCCTCCACCTTCTACCAAATGCTGATTTACAAAAAAACACAAGCATTTGCTTTATTCATATTATTTGCTACCTTCAGAAGCACTTGGTCCAAGCAGTAACTCCAAATTTTTACATTTTTGACAAAATTGAAGTGATTTTCGAAACAATTGAGTGCCACCATACAGAAAAGATAGTATAAGCTTAGCTATCTTTTCTATATGGTGCTTGTATTCTTGCGGTAGAACCCGCATCTGATTAGGTCCAATATAGCATTTACAGAGTCTGTCATTAACTTTGCAAAAGTCTTCCAATATAAAATGATATCTTGAGCCCTGGTGATATTTGGATCCTTTAAATCTGCAACAAAACATTCAGATTCTAGTGATGCTAAAGAAGCTAGAGTGATTAAGGGATCCCTTTGTTCCAGAACACTGTCTTATTCTATTAGCTCTTCTTCCTGACATTTACATGTGCTAGTTCTCCTTCTTCTTTTTTTCTTCTTCTTCTTCTTCTTCTTCTTCTCCTACTTCTACTTCATTTTCATCATTTTCTTATTCTTCTCTTAATTCTTTTTCTGGTTCTCCCTCATTTTTGTCTTATTAGCTACCTCCTCGAGATTTTCCATCTTAAAATCTACCCGCCTGCGCTTCCTCTATTTACTCACCAGAATTTTACTAATTCCCGGTAGATTTCCATCTTCTATATATATTTGATGATAATAATAATTATATTTATGTAGTTCCTGGTGTAATAATTTGTAGAGGCTAGAGTGGTTAAAGGCTAAAGTGGCTAGAGTGGCTAAAGTGGTAAAGTTGTTTAAGAACACTGTCTAATTCTTTTCGCTCTTCTTCTTGACGTGTACTTGTGCTGGTTCTTCTTCATCATCATCATCTTCTTCTCCTTCTTCTTCTTCCTCTTCTTTTTTCTTCTTCATTTCCTCCTCCTTGTTAGTCGATTTTTTTCTGCTACAATTGCATTGCTTCTACACCTTGCATTACCTAATCCAAAAATTCTCCCACGCAGACTGCTATTTCTTTATCATCACCCACTTCCCTCTCTCCCTCACTCTCACTCTCTCTCTCTCTCTCTTCCGATTCCCATTACCTAAGGTCAGGTACAAGTAGTGTTCGGGCACAGATTCAGGGTCATCCCCATGCGATTAAAGCTTTTCTGTGTTTCCGTATTCACGCATTGGAGAAAAAACCGGATTCCGAATATTGTTTATTAATTTCTTCAATGAACAACAACAAGATCACCAGGAAATTGAAAGTTCAGACGAGCGAGAGAGTAACTTGTAAAGAGAGAGAGACAGATTAACTGGAAGTATGGGAGATGAATGAAGATGGAGATATGATTAGTAATTATTATTATTGTAATTTGTGGTTAAGTGGGTGTATAGCAGTTATAATTTGTTCCCCCATTTCAAGCTCTACTTTTACAGATTAACCGCAAAATAATATTCAACAATAATTGATTCTCTAATCATTCGTATACTGCTATCATTTACTGACTCTAACCCTCTCTCTTTTGTCAAGTACTGAAGGGAAGGGTTTCCTCGATACCCTTTCTGAGAATGAACATATAAAGGTCCAAACTTCACCGTTTCATGTAAAAACATTACAGTAATACCTCAACTTTCGCATATTTCATCAATTTCTTTGTTCAATATTATTGTGAAACGCTTCAGTCTGTAGGGTAATATAATCATGCTATTTTACTCTTACTGGTAATTAACCTTAACTCTTCATAACTATAACTCTTTAACGCAAGAGCGTAAGTTGAATTTTGTTTTCTTAAGCACATGAATTAAGGAATATGAATATGAAACTGAATCTTGAGGGTTGTGTGACTGAGAGGGCAATCAATCAATCTCTCTCAATGAATTGACAATGCGATGAGGAAGTTTCTCTTTTATATACATACAACGCATTATGATCAATTTGACAATAATTCTGAGTGTCGGCCGGCCATCGGTAAGTGAGAAAACGTTCAAAAGCAGTTCTTTTAGAATTTCGTAACTATTTAAACTTATATTACATGATGTTTCATCAAATCAACGTGAATCTTCTTCAAAATACACGTACATACGAAACCAGCACATATAAAGAAACTCTAACCTTTGTTTTGGAACACCCGAATCTCGACAATACAATAGCTGTCATTAGTTTTACAAGCCTTCAAATATATAGGGATCCCACAGATCCCCACATGTTGTGTGAAACTCATTATCCATCAAGCTATGACGTCTTAAAAAATCAAATTCTTAAGAATAATGAGAGAATTTCTTCCACTACGCAAAACTTGCAACAAATTTTACACTAATTTGACACAAAGTGCGTCTGAGAAAACCGTCCTAATGAGACTGGAAACGCGAAAGAATTATAGTCATCAAACAGCACAAAAATTCAGGATCATGGCAAATTTTCAAGGCCGGCGATAATGATCGAAAAAATAATCAACTAGAAGAAAATTAGTTTTTCTTTTTCCTCATATCTGTTGCTAGCATCTTATCCGGTTTTTATTTCGCTGGCAGGAAGATAATAATATTGACATGTTCTGTAATTGGCTCAATCAACTTGGGTTGGAATCTAGTAGTCAAACAATATTTTCACATTCGTTTATTAACAATATTATGTTATGTAAGTTATCATACATGATATGACTTATAAAAGAGGACCTATTTAGTGTTGTTCATTCTAAAGAATAGAACCAATTATTTTGGACCATTCAATAAACTCCAAAAATTTCATGATCCATGGGAGTCCTCATATTAAAAAATAAGCAGTTCACAGTAACCTAACAAACTATATTAACCTATTAGAAAAAACGAATTATCGAAATCAAAGTCAACCGGAAACTAGCTTATACTCTTACAATTAAATTATCTTTGAAATCATAAAAAGAACGTAATCGAGTTAATCGAAGCATTATAATATATTATTACATGAAATAAGAGGATAATCCGAATATTTCAATAATATTGTTATAGTGAGGTCAACGTTATAATCCTATTATATTAATCGAGCAATTTCTGTATGTCTGAATATATTTTTATATTTGGTTATTTATATTTATTCATACTAATTGGTTATATTTATGGTTATCTATGTTCAACGGATCTCGAAAACGGCTCTAACGATTTTCACGAAATTTGGAACATAGTAGGTTTATGATATAAAAATTTGATTGCACTAGGTCTCATCCTTGGGAAAACTCGCTGAAAGACATTAAAAGGATAATTCATCCTTGGCTGAAACAGCTGAGACTTTCGTCGTCTGTGGATAGTAAAAAAGTAAGTGAGCGAGTGAGTCTGTGGAAAATCAAAATATCGCATCCCCGAAATTTATAAGCTGACGTATAGCCAGCTGTAAAATATAAACATGATCATTTTAGAGAATATTGTGTTCTGTTTATCAATAAATAAAAAAACGAGCGAAGCTCGGTGCCCCGATATAGGCAGTGAAGAGAGATAGAACAGCGTTGTCATGTGAACATGACCAAATAGGGGGCAGTTTACAACGAGTCCACTAACATATGAATTCCATGGTGATAGATACTATAAATGAATCCAGTGCACCCCTGTATAGCGTACCCAGTTTGATCGTATTCAAATGCCTTAACCGAGCTTGGTAGAACAGGACGTAAGGAAATGAGATAAAAATCTTCCAGCACCCTTCCTCAATAATATTATCATAGTAGCCCTATAAAGGAAAAGTGAGTAGAACTACTCAAGTACCTCAACTACTGAAAGGTTTAACAACAAAATAACTCACTAAACATACGCTTGTTATAACGTAGCAAAAACACCATAACATATTCTAATAAATACGATTAAGTAATTAGAGCACCCAATGCCCTATCAAGATTTTCCCACAGACTAGGATTCTAATTGGCGATTTCATTTCGAACGAACACATAAAATTAACTGAGTTTTGCGAATATTTTTTTATACATGCGGAAGGCTTGGGCGTGAATTAATAATAGATAAAGAAACACGTATAACTTTAACTGAATACGCGAACGTTCAGATTTACCAATCTATTAACTGAATTCAAGACTGATCAAGTACTATTCTAATAATAATAATAATATCGAGTGACCTGGCTGGCTCAGGTCCGGTGTCAGAGTTTTCAAGGCGCACCTGATCAATTTTAGCGCCTCTGACATGACCTAACGACAGTTTGAGACCAACGCCTTAACGTGACCATCCAAAAAACAGGAGTGGCCCCAGGAAAATATTCTCTCATAAAGTGCATGAATTGAGCCTTGCGCACACCTTTGCGAATCGCATGACGGCTACGAAGTGGGAGAGTTTTTAACCCCTGGTTAAATGTTTGAAATCTTCGCAGTTGCGATGCCACATATGATTCGCTTGGTGATTGCAAGGCTTCAAATGGACTAAACTTATTAGACTACTATGAAGATGATTGAGTGGAGTAAGCAATATAATAAAGATAGAACAACTGGAATGTAGAATGAACACAAGATTAACCGTGATTTTTTCTTTTTAGTAACGTATAAATATTGTTTATCTTTGTTTTTCTTTGTTTGTAATGTTTCTTTGGAAATGGATTTCAAAAATTTCATTTCAACAAGTCCTTACTAAATAGCTTGCAGATATTCACATAGATTCAAGTAATTTATCTCTTTCCTGTATAGGGCTACTTGTAATATAAATATAAAGAAAATAGAAACCTCAGTACCCTTTTTTAAATATTTTAAAAAAAGGGTACTGAGATTTCTATTTTCTTTATATTTATTCATGTAATTTTATGTTTTGGGGGAAAGTTGTAACTGAATTCATGTTAAGAATTTTCAACTCACCGGAAAGCAAATCTTAGAGATGGGTTGTATGAAAATTGAGACGTACCTGTAACACAAAATACACGAATTATAGACACTTTTCAAAAACTTCAATAGAATAACTGAACTAAAATAAAAATAGCTCTACTGCAACTAAACTAAGATGAAAATACATTTGAGATTTCATTCATTCAAATGCTAATGATAACATGATGATCATATCAAGAAAAATTCAAAGTAGGCAGATTTTAATTTAAAAATAATTCAACTTAAATGATTGAGGAAGGATGAAATAGCTTTCAAATCAATCAAAAGTAATGAGCGATCAACCAATCAGATTAGATAAGCTTCGTTGAAAAAATATTCCTAAAAAAGAATTTTATAGGTAATATACCCAACATCATTCCCTTCACCAAACCTCAAGTTTAGGAGCGACCATCTCAGCAAAATGTGAAGAATGATTGTATCAGTGAAATGTAAATAATCAAGATTAGAAAATGGTTTCGACAAAATTTTCAACTCTGATTAATCATCTTTCCTACAGACTACGTCATCAAATGAGAATGCCATCCTATTCTGAAAGATGATAAATTTTAAATTTCTAATCAAAATATTCTGAGCAATTTTCTAATTTCCAAACATCGAACAAGAAGCTCATCTTTACCAAAGCTACAAAGACTATCAAGTAGTGAAGTGTAAATGATGGAGTAAAATGAAGTTAATACTTGAATAACAAGAGTTTAATCACGGATTAATCAACAATTAATCAGAGATTAAAAGACTCGAAGGTACCGTAATGAATCAGTTTCGACATTCAAAAATCACTGACCGGTTGTCGGAAACAAATCAGCTGTCAACAGTTAATAAATTGCTCAACTATGTCATTGAAACTTTTATTGTAATTGTTGCACTACTGCATTTCACCACAATTAGATCTTGCTGCAAGCTAGTATTCAAGTTCTAACGGTCGTCAAAACAAAAATACTACGTGCGAACTTTACGAACCGAGTAATAATTGTATTATTTCTATTTTATCGCGTCATTTATTTACAATATTTAGACCTGTTTCTAGGTTATGTTTGTCAATAGAGAGAAAGTTGGAGACGTGTGACGAAATTTTGTAACTGATAAATAAATATCGAGTCAAAAACTAAGGTTAACTTGTTTATAGAGGTTGTATTTATTTTAATCCTGAATGGTTTTAGGGCAATATGCACAATCCATGTTTAACACTAATCTATGATTACAGGAAGCCATAGTCGCATAAAATATAATGTGTTTAATAATATTATTGTAAAAATAACAGTTCTAGGGCCATACACACCAACTATGTTTAACGCTAAACCACGTTTACTTGTATAAATGGATGCATTTATCGTAATGTGTTTCATCTCGGGTTTCAACCAACAACTGATCTATCTCCGTTTAAACCGAGATTTATTCAATGCAAATTGTGTTCTAATCAGTGTTTTAACACAAAAAACAAAAACTACTGTTTGACCCATTCTTCAACATACTACCTCTAGAATCCCATTTAGCCCAAATTTCATAGCGAATCAATAAAAGGAGCACAATTAGGAAGAGGACTCTGAGGGCCATATGAACCTTCTACGCTAAACCACGTTTACTTGTGTATATAGGATTGCATTTATCATAAAATGTGTTTCATTCGGTGTTTGAACGAACAGCTGATATTTCTCCGTTTAAATCGAGCATCTGCATACAGGCCTTTACACAACGAGCATCTGCATACAGGCCTTTACACAACGAGCATCTGCATACAGGCCTTTACACAACCATGTAAATTGTATTTTTCAATCTAATAACAATCTACAGATTTGGAGTTAGGGCAGGTATTTTATATGGTTTCCGATGATGGAACAAGCTTCAAGTTTAGCTACTTCTAATCAAATCTTCACATCTCACAATCTCTCATGGGATTGTGCGGCAGAAGGACCTAGGTGCCGGTTGCACAAAAACAGGTTAAATTTTAACCGTGATTAATTTTACGAGAACCAATCAGAGAAGGCCTTATTGATAAGACAGATTCTCTGATTGTTTCTCGTGGAATTAAGCATGGTAAAAATTTAACCAGCTTTTGTGCAACCGGCACAACTTTCAATAATGTGAACGGGACCCCGCTTTTGAAACTACCAAGTACCTACCACATTTAAAAATGATCTCAAACCGGACCCGTTTGCTAATTCTGCCAGGTATTACATTCCTCACTTAATAATACAGGATTTTCCTCAATAATTCTCATAAAAGCTGAGCTGCTCGCACAATTTTTTCACAGTAATTTGCAACACAAGTTCGCTTCTTGTTGCGGGTTCTCCAATCAAGCTTGCAACACTATTATCGAACACACATGTGTACATTATCTCTTCTCTCTTTTCCTCTCAATCACTCTCCCTCTTACTCTCTCTCACACACACATACTCTCTTTCTCCATTTACTTCACTCTCTCCCTTACAAACTTCATTCTATAATCGAACACATGTGTACATTATTTTCTCTCTTTTCCTCTCAATCACTCTTCCACTCACTCTCTCTCCCTCTCTTTCATTTACTCTTCTCTCATCTCCCTCACAAACTTCATCTCTAGTGAGCTGACAGTATCACCCATAAATAACATAAATGCTCCTCAATCAAACTAATACTGACAGTTCTAAGCGAATCTCACTAAGAAATCTTTCTCTCCGTTTTTCTCTCTCTCCCGCACCATCTTTTACCTAGATCTCTTTACATCTTTTTCTTACATTAACCAGTTTATGAGTAACTTATGATAAAATAATTGCATCAGTTGGCTCTACTATTGCAGGCAGCCATAATAACCTGAACTTGATAATCCAGTTCTCAATTTCATTGGCTCAGTCAAGTTTGATTTTAAACTGATTTTTCTGACATCAACCAATCACAAACTTAAATACTAGTTCAAGAATGTTTCAAAAATAGTCTGACTACGCTTTATCGATGGATTTGCACAATTAGGCCAGTTAAATTGACGAGAACTCATTCCAATAGATTTCAAGAATATAGTCTGCAAATGGATTTGCGAATTGAGACAAGTTTAAAACGAGTCCTCTAAATCGTTATGAATTTAAGAAAAATTGCAGAAGATTACAAAGATAGCTAAAACAATCTAACTGTTGATTTCCAGAGTAGAAGAAGTTCTTAATTTATTATTCTCCTCAGTTCAAACCAGATACAAATAATAAAATAATACATTTCATGTATCTTTACTAATAATAAAATAATACATTTCAAGTATCTTTACTCTATGATTCAAATGTATCACGGAAGATTTGAAACATGGACTACATTGATGAGTATACCATTTGGACAGTCAACCAATTTTGAATCAATTAGTAGGCTACTTTAGTAGCCGGTTTAGTTCAAAATTACATACTACTGTATTCAAAATTCCCGATTAAAAAGTAATTACACACATCTGAAATTTGTGAGCAACAAAACATTTTGCTGAGTTAAAATGACGCTGACCTGAAAATGCTACGCATAAATGTATAACTTAAGAGAACTACTAGAACTAAGTAACTAAAATCTCAGTTGAAATCAGCCTCTCACTCAATTAAAGTATTCATCGAAATTGTTAATAGCAAGGCCTGAATTGGAGATAAATCCATTAGGGATTACTTCTAAACTGCTGTAAAAAATTAAAAAGGAACCTAGTATGTGAATTTAATATACGGAATCAATTATTGGTCTATTCATACGAAATTAATTGATATTAGTACAACAGTAGGAAAACATCCATCGATAGTTAAAGGTTCGATAGTTAAAAAATGACGAAAACTATTTTTTCACTTACAAAAAAAGGAAAATATAATATGTTTTTGATCATAGTTAACTCAACTTGGCTCTGAGCCAATCGTGGCTCACCTGTGGAAAAAGGGAGGAGCTTTCTCCGACCAAATCCTTAGTTTAAATAACGAAATTAACGTTTTGGTAGAGAGTTAGTGGGGAGGATATTTTTAATATTCTTCCCAAAGAATGGACATTGATATGTCCAAAGCTCCGCCAATTTATGTAGATGCATAACAATATGATTATTATCTATAGTTATTATATTACAAATTGCTTTTTCATATCATATACAGTTCAATAGTTATTTTCTTAGTCTATATTATGTAAATTCATCTATAACTTTGCTGTATTGTAAGCTATTGTATATAAGTGTATAAGCCAGTATATATTGTAATCTACATAAATAAAGTACTCAATCAATCAATCAATCAAACCAATGAACTAAGCTAGCTTGCCTGTGAAGAAGAGGCGGAGCTAGCCAAGTTAAGCGTCCAATGAGACGCTAGCTCAACAAACATATAGGCTACCTTACAAACTTCCAACTAAACGGAATTGACTAATAAAAATCTAAATTCTCATTTTCTAACACATCTGATTTGATAAGTTTTCTGGTTTCCAGTTTGCAGTACCTAATTGTTATTGAAGCTATTTGCTCCATTAAATAAAACATTGAATATTATTTACTATCATTCCTATCTACGAGGATATCCATGTTTGTTTTGTATTGATCATTCACAAGAATCAATGATAAATATTATATTGTAGAGATTAAGACTATCCTATTTTGAAAGATTCTTTGTTCTAATTTTCGGACAGAATTCAGGTTGCTTGTAACTCAAGTGATACAACAGTTATTGATCTAAATTGTGGTTTGAAATATTAAAATTGTAAAGATTTTTCAATTTTAGGGATATAGATTTTTAAAATGACTGTCTCATTCAATTATTTGATACCTGATGTAATGTAATACATAACTTGATATCCTGCAATTTGATAGTGTACTTGGATGATGTGAAAAATAATAAGTGGATTTTTTCAGAAATAGGATTATTAATAAATTTGGGATAAACTATATATTTTTCAAGAAAACAATATGATAAGAAAATGGAATAACTGTATTTTTACTTTTCTCATTCTGGTTTGAAATAAGAAGTTTATTGATTATGGGTATTAATATAATTTGAAGCAGTCACAAGCAGTTTCATAGATCACAACCAATGAAACTTCATCAAAATCGAAAAATAAGCATGTCCGGAATCAATCTAGTTTGTGTTTATGAAGAAATTAATACAAACACGTTATTCTTAACGGATCCTCGTGAATTGAGGATACAAATTGAATGATGGATAGTATCCATCATATTATGCCAATTCATCCAGAATATAACTTATAATTATTAAATTTTATAAACAGTTTTTTACAGGTAAAAGGAAAAAAGTATAATTTGAAAAATATGTTGAAGACTCTCTTCAATGATATTTGACCAAAGTATCTTATTGATAACACACAAAAAACTACTTTGTTTTCCAGTCAAATAAATTTATTAAATATATTAATTAATTAATGGAAATTCTACATTATAACAATAAAAAACCTCAAAATAATAATTATAAAAGCATAGCAACTGACCTATGAAAAACAGCAGGAGTTAATCCGTAACTGCGACGGGGGTTGTACTGATCCCCTAACAAATTTGAATAAATTACACTTTTTTCAAAAATCAGTGGACGAACCACAAAATTTCGTTGATAAAAGAATAATCCCGATTGGTTGAAAGATTTACAGTCCAGATATGAAAAATTCAAAAGGATTGTTGGAAAAAAAAAGAAAAATTTAAAGTTAAGAAAGATGTGTGAGCGCGCGGCTTACAAGAGATCCAACTGACGAATGAATTGAGAGCCTCTACTCAACATGAAAACAGCGACAAACTACTCACTAAACTGGAATCGAACCTGAGACCTTGCAGTTCACTTCTTCTTCTCCCTCTTCTGCTTCTTCTTCTTCTTCCTCGTCTCCCTCTTCTGCTTCTTCTACTTCTACTTTATCTCCATCATTTTCTTAATTATTTTTCTGGTTCTCCCCCATTTTTGTCTCATTAGCTACCTCTTCGCGATTTACCATCTTGAAATCTTCCCGCCTGCGCTTCATCTATTCCCTCACCAGAGTTTCACTAATTCCTGGTTTATCTTCAAACTTTATGTATAGTTCATAATAATTAATGACATCGTTCCTGGGGTTCTAATTTGTAATATTATTCGATCCTTTTATGAATTATTCATAAATATGCAACATTTTATAATTGTTTACAACATTTAATGTTTTTTTGAAAAGTTGAGTAAGTTTGATTTTTGTTTATTATATCCTCACAAGTGAAAATGCCATAGCTTATAGTAGCCTAAATCATTTATTGGGAAATAGTAAGTCGTATTCTGGTCTTTTATTCACAATTTAATTTTCATCTGCTCTTTGTACACTTCTTATTTTATCAATTATCAATAATTATTTAATAATTATTTTGTGTTCTCATTCCCCTTTTCCATTTCTTCAATGTATTTCATCTAACATCACTGAAAATTTAATAATTGGTCCTATTCTCTATTCTTACTCCGCAATGATTTACCGTTTCTCCACTAAATTTATCTCTTCTCTCTATCATTCATAATTCCACGATATCCTATCAACTCACATTTCACAATCTATCCTCTTCCACATTTTTCCTACCTGATTTCATTATTCTTCTCATCTTTAATCATCTCCATCACTCCTACGCTCCAAACACTAAAACTTATTTATTCCTTTCTTTAACTTTTCCCCACTTCTTGTTCAATATTTCTACGAGTTCCTCCAATTATCCTTCTTCTTCATTTTAATCATCACCTTCTTCTCCTTCATTCAACTTTCATCATCTTCTTCAACTTTGACTCCTTACTCTCTTCTTCTCTACCATTATCCTCAGCCTCTTTTTCAAATCGTTTCTCCACTTTCCTTCATCTCACTCCATACTCTTCCTTCTCTTCTTCTTCTTCTTCTTCTTCTTCTTCTTCTTCTTCTTCTCTTCTTCTTCTTTTTCTTCTTCTTCTCCTCTTGGTAGAGAGTTAGTGGGGAGGATATTTTTAATATTCTTTCCGAAGAATGGACATTGATATGTCCAAAGCTCCGCCAATTTATGTAGATGCATAACAATATGATTATTATCTATAGTTATTATATTACAAATTGCTTTTTCATATCATATACAGTTCAATAATTATTTTCTTAGTCTATATTATGTAAATTCATCTATAATTTTGCTGTATTGTAAGCTATTGTATATAAGTGTATATTGTAATCTACATAAATAAAGTACTCAATCAATCAATCAATCCTCCTCCATTCTTTTTCTCTTTTTCTACCTTCATATTTCTTCGCTTCCTCGACTTCTTCTTCTTCCTCCTTTTCTCCCTCCATCTACGTCGTCCTTCTTTTCTCTCTCTATTTACTCCTTCCTCAGTAGTTATTGCTTCCTCTCTTTTTATTTTTTTCTTCTTCTTCTCCATTCTTTTTCTCTTTTTCTACCTTCTTTTTTTCAAATTTCTTCTCTTCCTCATCTTCTTATTCCTTCTTTTCTCCCTCCATCTACTTCTTCCTTCTTTTCTCTCTATATTTACACCTTCTTCAGTAGTTTTTGCTTCCCCTCTGTTTCTTCTTCTTCTTCTTCTTCTTCTTCTCCTTCTTCTTCTATTTTTTCACTTGTTCTTAGACCCGCGAGGCAGCGGCTACGATCCAATGACGTCAATATGCCGGTTTTCCAGGGAACGAGTGCAAAAAAAAAATCAAAACTGGAATATTTTTCGCGAGCAACAACAAACCTGCTTCTTTGTCAGCACTGGTTGAATGAAAAGTATTGATATTATTCATAAGAAATACAGACAGTTTAAAATGAATCTAAATGATCCGACCGACGCACTTGAAGATCAGGTCAACCAACATAGCTGCTGAATGCTGGATTAAATTAGAATATAAGAGCTCCTCCACTCACTTAATAGTTTCAAGATTTCAATGGAAACCAGCTACCAGAACCAGTTCGAACTTACGTCTATGAAATTTTCAAAAACAATCGAGCTGTAAAAAACTGTTTAAATTACGTATAATTTAGGATTCCATGGCTGGAGAACTATTTTTTGAACTCTGCTGAAATATTCAAGTTAAACAGTACTCACTCATTGGAGATAGAGAGCTCCGAATGATCTAATTTTATTCAGAATTTTATAATCTAAAAAAAAGGCCAGAGCAAACTTTTCTGTCCGATTTCGAGATTTGGCAGAAATAGCTGAAACTGGAAAATGAGCTGAAAATACTAGGTTTTTGGGCCACCCTGTATCTAGCACAAGGACATTTTGCATGAAGAAATCGGTTCTGGACTTCTCTTATGTACCCAAATAATATATTAAAAAATCAGAACTACAATATAAATTGCAAGCACACCCACCCCCTTTTTATGTCTACATTGACTGGACTATCATGTAAACCCTGATTAGCGTTGAACGTATATTTTTCACTTTTTGTGTAGTTGAGAAGTTGATATTGTGGTAATTAATTATTCATATTGAATGAAAAAGACTAAGAAATTGTCAAAAACCACAGATTTATTGATACTTAGAAAGACCGGCTTCGGTTATTACACCATTGACAATGATAAACCATGACCATTGATAAACTCTGTTTATCAGAGATTGTCAATGGTGTAATAACCGAAACCGGTCTTTCTAAGTATCAATAAATCTGTGGTTTTTGACAATTTCTTAGTCTTTTTCATTCAATTGAACGTATATGGTGGATATTGACCTCAGTTGACCGTATCTATTCTAATGAAAACACAAATTGAAATTGTCAACCACTTTTTATTATTATAAAATATTAGAATTTACACAGAACCTGGTTTCGAGGCTTTACCAGCCTCACCTTCAGCCTGGAAAAGCCACGAAACCAGGTTCTCTGTATATTATAATATTTTATAATAATAAAAGTGGTTGACAATTTCAATTTGTATTTCCATTATGGAAAAGTACCATAACTGTTAGGCCACTACCTCCGTAAACAAAGCCGTAGTGCATTCGTGTGACGTCAGCACCTACACCAATAAAAATTCGTTGATTTCAGCTGATCTATATCAGCTAGTGTTTTGATTGGTGTAGGAGCCCTACCTGTGCTGACGTCACACGAATGCACTACAACTTTGTTTACGGAGGTAGTGGTTAGGACCGCCGCAAAGTAGATCCACGCTAATCCACGAAAAGCAACCCACGCCGTGTAATGTTTTGTAAACCCTTGCTAGGCTTCTCCAGACATCCGTTTAAATATTATAATAATTCTATGGCAATGGTTTACATAACATTCCACGGCGTGGGTTGTTTTTCGTGGATTAACGTGGGTCTACTTTGCGGCGGGCCTAAGGCATCTATTTTACTTGCAAGTTAACCTATTCAAACTATTTTTATCTAACCTAAAAGGAACAAGGGATACCACCTGCACCATGATTAACAGGAATTTACCACAATTCATTCACAAAATGTCTCACATTATTTAGGAAGTAACATATTATGTGAACGGTGAGCCATTAATGACGCAACTACTAGTCCAGTTAGCATTGTTATGTACATGTTTCACAGCATCTGAGGTGTGACCTACACTCACACTCGCACTGACCTCCAGGGTCAGTTGTTCGAAAAGAACAACAAAACTAGATCTGCTATGTGATTTAGTTGTTGGCGACCTTCCGGCGCGGAAGCTTCCGGATTTCTGATGAGGAGACCTGTTCTCAATATCATTTCCAGTCAACTAAGGTTAGGGTTTTTGTCAAGTTCGTCTAATTATTCGGAGTGGTTAGTTACATGAGGAAAACTCAGCCACAGACGGTATGAAATGCAGAAATTAATCTGTAACTCGGTAGTGCATCAGTTCGTTGCAACAGAGAGAAACGAAAACTATATTTACTCCATGAGATGATTTACTTCATCGCTGGTTGCAGACTTCATCGTTGCTGCACACTATAAGTGAGGTCAACGTTAAGATGGCAGTGGATAAAAATAGGAGAACAGAATCCCCTGGAGAACAGTGCCAATTCCCTGCCTTGCCACTGCCTTCTATAGAGGATAGCTGGTACCGGTATATCTGATGTAATTAATATCAACTGTTAATTCTTATTTAAAATATTTTATTATCTTAGTCCTTTATAATAATTATTTCACATATCCAATGAAAGCTATATAAATAGAACTAAGGACTTCTGCTACTACAAATATTGACCAAAGACCTGGATAGCAGAAGGGAATTTGGAGAATGAAAATGTCCAAAAATATATTTTATGTATATTTTATCCGCCAAGATAATATATTTTTTGATTATTTAATTTCTGAAATTTTCATCTTTCAATATTACAAAATTGTATATTTGTTTGCTTTTCAAATATAAATTTGTGTTTAGAAATATGTTTTCTTGATTTTAAACTTTATAAATAGAATTTCAGGAAGTGGAAGTGCAAATTTTTAGTGAGAAAACGTTAAAAACCCAATATATAACCTATAAACTTGAGTGTTAATAGGTAATGACATTAGGTAGGTAATAAGGCAAGCCGGCAAGGCAGAACATCCAAAAGGATCTCTCTGCCAATAAAAGCCATATGAATATAATAATTATTTAATAATAGATTTCCATAATTGAGATTAAATATTTTGTTAATTGATGATATTCATCTATCTATTTATTTTATTTATCAAATGAAGTTATTTCTGTAATTATAGATAAGGTAAATTATGTAAACAAAGGATAGGACAGGGATAGAGAAGGATAGCACTAGCTGCGTTTTCGGATGATCAACAAGGATAGCAGCACCAATTTTAATCAAATAGTGCAATTATAACGTGGACCTCACTATAGTTTATATCTCATTCTCATCCTCAATATCATTCCTCAAGTTGCATTATACTCTTAAAAAATGCTGGTTAATAAGATAAGTCAGTAAGGACAGATAAGACTTTTTTATTGATAAAGCTTGATGCTTGATAAGTAATAGAAAGCAAAAATGTCAATTCCACTTCATCGGAGAAACTTGACAAATTGAAAAGCTTGAGGAAAACAAAAGAAAATTGTATAATTGAAACTCACGCTTTTTCAATGTATAATCTAACATGAAATTATGAATATAACTCTAATTATTGCAAATAATGTATATTCAATTCAAATTCTGACATTAAATTATGAAGAAATATAATTCTCTAACTCAAAATACAACACAACGCTTTTTGCGATTAAATTAACTATTTTTAATTTTATGCTAAATAACGTAGAAGTGAATAATAATTATTCATCTTCATCATTAAAAAGCGACTCAATGAACTGAGTTTACAATTCTCTCTCATTCAAATTAGCTTCTTTCAGTTCTTTTGAAGCAAATCAAGTATATTTTAACAAAGGAATTCCTAATTAAGAACGACGGTTTATTACTGTTTATTTCAGTTGCGAATTTGATAACAATCATAGAAAATTAACAAGCTTGATATTTTCTCAATGACGTGTGTTTTCTTGATGAAAAAATGCATCATAGAAACTTACAAATTACTTTGGTCCAAATCAATAAATTTTATTCTGTTCATTGATTAATGAAACATAATATGTTCAATCAAGTTCAATTTAATTTTAAAAATTTCTATCCTAAAATAATTCTACTACATTTCAACAATAATACGAATTCTACCTGGAGTTCTCTATTCCAAAATGTGATACTGTAATTGCTATCAATTCAATCAATTATATTTCGTCTCCGCTCACAAGATCTTCTCTCCTTTTTCATATTTTTCTTTGAATTTATAAATTTTATTGCGTCCCATTGATTTGTTCATTAAAGTAAATCGCACTTCAATTGAATTTTAAAATTTTTCATCCTAAAATAATTTAACTAAATGTCAACAGTAATATGAACCTTATTCTACCTGGAATTCCCTTTTCCCAAATGTGATATTGTAATTGCTATCAAAACTTATAATTCTTCTCTCTCAACATTCTATCTCCCTTCTCTTCTCCACCTTTTTCATCTTTTTCTTTGGTTTTCAAATTCACATGTTCTTCTCCTTTTTCTTTGGCTTTGAAATTCCCATGTTAGTTGTACGTTGACCTCCAAACCTCCCACATATTTGCCTATCACATTAGCAAAGGAAGCTGGCCTAGGTCACTCTAGTGGTCATTCTGTTTCTTTTGCAGCAATTCTCATTTCAAGTCTCTTTTTGCAACATTTCTCATCCTGTGTCTCTTCTATTCTTGACTTTCCGGATTTCCATAATCTTCTCTCTCCCTCCCTCCCATTCCTCCATTAATTCATCTTTTTCTCACTCTCCTCCATTAATATCTTTCATTAATTTCCTTTCTATGTAGCTCCTTCTCCTCGTTTTCCGTTTCAGTTAATCTTAACTTACAAAAGATCTCGAAATCCCCTCATCAATTTTATAGTCATAGTCACTCGTGGGTTCAAATCAAAGGTCAGAAATTGGTTAGGCTAACTTGTCTTAGGATTCCATGCTTCAACTGTACAACTTCACATTTTTATTCTATTTTCTCTCCCTCTCCATTCTCAGTTTCCTTTCTTATTTTTCTTCTTCTTCTTCTTCTTCTTCTTTTTCTTCCTATTTTTCTCATCTTCTTCTCATTTAGAGTATAAGAAGTCTAGAGTAGAAGAATAGTAAGAAGGATTAATCTATAGTAAGTTTGGTGATTCTTCTTCTTCTTCTTCTTCTTCTTCTTCTTCTTCTTCTTCTCTTCTTCTAGAGTTTGACGATAATGTAACAAGCGCAATTAGTTATTTGTAACTTCAATGATCATGTAGTGATTATGACAATTTCATATTATATTTTTCAATTTGGTTATTTATTCACCACCATATGACGTTCACTACAATACATAAAGAAATAATACTGATCAAATAAGGATATAAGAGGATTATAAAAATATTCCTGTAAATATGGGGATAGTCTCAGTTCTGGATTTCAGTTCTTCTTCTTCTCCTTTTGGTTCCTCCTCCTATCGGAGGTTGGAAATCATCACAGCAATTCTCACTTTACTATTGCAGCCCGGAAAAGTTATTTTGAGTTGCAGCCATACCAATCTCATCCGTATAAGGTTAGATGAGCATAATCTAGAAGGATCTGTTTGATTATGTTTCAAAGGTAAAAGATAAGTTAAGGGAGATTAGGGGTTTAATTTTTTTAATTACAATATGTTGGTATTATTCGAAATGTATTAATAATATTTTAGATAATAAACAAAAGAACAAAAAAGATGATTGAACAATTAATTAAAATAGATTAAATAAATTTCACCCAAAATATGATTACATCAATCACATCATGCAAAGATTGATTGAAATAACGCGCAAATTACAGAGGAATAAACTTGATAGAGCCAATTCAATAGGATTTAAATAAAATATACAGAGCTTGGCAGGAATAGAACTTAAAACTCAAATGAAATTCGAGAGATTTGTCTCCTATTTAGCTATAAAATCATGATATACACTTGGTGATAATTATAATTTCAATGAAATTTTGTAGGATATTTCAGTTTTCTAGTATAACAACCCATTAATTCACATCGCCTCATTATTCTCAAGTACCGAAATACCAGCAATTACGTAAGCCTCTGCAAATATTGTTTACAAGCACGATTAAAACACCAATTGCAATACGACCATGCAAATATTTGGTCTCGTCACTTGAAGAACAAACAAAACAAAGATTTGCAGAAATAAGCTTCCAGTTTTCTGCCAGCCAAGGCCAAGGATAGAGGTATACGCAATTCTCAATTATTCTGCTGAAATAACTGGAAATGTGAGGAAATCGGAACGGATCTACATTTTTATTCAAACATATCCATGAAAGATGGAGTAGCCTACACAAACTTTTGGCTCCAATTCAGCTATAAAATCATCAAATACATACACTAGGTGATAAATTACATAGGCTAGACTACATACATTACATACCAGATGGTATACAATGTAACAACAACATATTACTCTCTGTTACATTCTTTTCCACGACTTCCTTATATTTTTCTTAATAAAATGCATACATAAAATCAAGAAGTGTAAACATAACCTATTTTTGACAATTTCTATCTGAATTTGGGAAAGTGAAGCTGCGTTTACACCAAAGTTGTAAACAAAATGTTAATAACTTAATCCTTATAGATTATATTAGATTGAACGGAACTTGACAAACACTATGTTCATTATGTGTATGATAAGTTATGTTTAATCTAAATGAATCTATAAGGATTAAGTTATTAATTTACTGTGGTGTAAACGCAGCTTACAGTTTTGGGCTTTAAGCCTATTGTTCCTTTCCCAATCATTCATAGTTGAGAATTATATTGTGACCTATGTATCAATGAATAAATAAATAAACCCTTGGCTTATACGATGTACTTGAGAAATGATATCGATGAGAGAAGAAGAATGTTCCCACGGTTTTAGGTGGATTCCGAACCACTTGTAAGTGGTTTCAAACTCAAAATTGTTAGTGGAAATTAATCTGGGAGCTGAGAAACAAACAACTCTATCAAATATATAAAAGCCTAGAATAAACAATATATTCAATTAATATAACAATATAAAAACGTGTAGTACCCTTTATTAATTTGAACAGAAGTAGCCCATATAAGTGAAGTGTTTTTAATATATTCAACGTACGAGTATAGCTATTCTCTGATAAAAGCTATTCAAGCAGCTAACAAATGTAGAGACTATTGATTTACGTTTCAAATATCATTTCAATTTAATTATACTTCATCAGGCTACTAAGAAAGCTAGAAATGTTGCCAGAAGAATTTATTCCTTGAAGTTTATTGATAGCTGTACTATCTATCTGTATTATCTTACTGCAATTGATTTTTATGAACATTCTAAGTTGCCTCACTTCATCAATGTACAGTTCATTATTTTCATCGACACTATTTTCAATTGCATCATAGATGATTTGAACCTGCTTGACAATAAAGTATACACTTTATCGATTGGTTAGAAATTATTGCTGAATTATTTATTACTGCTAGTGTCTAGCTAGATTAATGTCTTAATAAAATGGACGTGAGACTCGTTTCATGAACATTATGGTTCTAGTTGATAGAAAACTGCATTACTATTGAGAGTTATTATGATAGTTCAGTAACCGAAGGTTGTATTAATCTTATAGGCTTTGTAATGGATAACTAGCTCTAGTGAATTTAACAAGGTTTATTCATGATAATTCATATTTATTTATAGTTTATCTTCAGCCTGATCTACTCATAGATGCAAGAATGAATAACTAGAAGCAGCACTAAAAATAAATCTTATCTTAAAATAATATTGACGTTGTTATTCTAAATTATTTGAAGGAGATTATTATCAACAGTGTAGGCGGGGTTCACACCGGCACCGTATGCGAAATAATAATATACCATAGGCGATACGCACAAATACTTGAAATTATTTTGATGAATGATTTCTTTTTATTTAGAGATAGCAAGTAAGTCCTACATGTTCCAGTGATATTAGCATGATTGAATACGTAAAAGATGTACTTTTCTCTCTCTTTTTCATACGAAAGTAGCAACTTCAATCATGAATTGAACCTAAGACTGACAGAATGTTCCGAAAGACTACACAATTTCGAAAAAATTTCAATCGTCTGATTTCCATCAATTGTGTAAAATTGGTTTATTGGGGTTCTTATTCTACAACTTGAAGTGATAGAAGCAGTTTTGGGCGATTCAGAAGTTTTGCAATATCTTACTATACCATAATTTCTGTATATATTGCCAATAGATCACATGAAATAAATGTTGAGGTGATAAAAAAACAGTGAATCAATTTGATTTCATTAGTTACCAAGTTTCTCTCTATTGGTTGTTATCTAGCTGTTCTTATGAGTCTGCTTCATTCAATATGATAATTAATTACCACAATATCAACTTCTCAACTACACAAAAAGTGTTCTTATGACCATTATTTTATTTGGAATACTTGGCTGTGACTTGACTCGGCCAATGGCAGTAGAGCTCAGCCGTTATTGGTCAACAGCTAATGGCCAATCGTAGGGCTTCCCCCATACTAAGCACAATATTCTGCTGCTTTCACTCTACTAGCGATTGATAATAATGTATCAACCGAAAATATTGTCTCTTTTCTATTTAGGGCTACTTATAATATAAATAGAAATACAAATCTCAGTACCCTTTTTTGAATTATTTTATCACAATATGTTTCGGACATTCATGTTTTCGAAGTCTTGAAAATGACATGAATGTCCGAAACTTGTTGTGATAAAATAATTCAAAAAAGAGTAGGCTACTGAGATTAGTATTTCTATTTACAAATGAAAAGATGTCAGTTGATAAAATGACTCAATTTGATAAACCAGTGTTTTTGACAATATCAAGTCACTTTCATTTAAAATAGTGAATGAGTAATGTCATAAAGAATTTCTTGTTTCTGTTGTTTGGTTAGAAAATTAGACAACATTTTTTAAAGTGGAGGAAACATAACCGTCCTATTTTCTGGACTATTTTAATGCATCAAAATTCGGGGGAGGAACAGTTTTGGGCTGTGTATTTTGATCCTACATCAAATTATTTGAAAAAAAATTGTGTATCATTGAATCAATAAAAGAATAAATTAATAATAAAGAATAAAGATGAAAAATATGTTTTGTAAACGGAGAATATGATGTGAAGATGAGGATAAGAGAAACCAAGAAGTGAGAGATAAAACGACGAAGATTAAACGAAGAACAAGAAGGAAAATAAGAGAGGAAGAAGTAGACGAGAAAATACGTTAATTTGAGATTCACTTCGGGCAGTATTGACTGAATGAGATGTATTGGTGTAATATATAAGAAATGCTGACTGTTTAAAGTGAATCTCGGTAGAGATTGATGGGCATCAGAAGGCGGAAATCCACAAGACGACCTTTCCAATGTCAATGGTCTGCTACTGAAGTACAACCTGCTATAGCGCTATTATATTGATCTAAATTAACCTAATTAGGATAGGAAATCTACATCAAAGATGTCTGACTATAGTATACTGACTGAATGATAGTCGTATACCATTAGAATTGGTTACAATTTAACATAGATTCATTCATAGAATGATTGCGGTACTATATTAACCCTTTAACGTAATTCAAGTTCAATATAATTATATGTTTGCTACCTTCCTACCATACACATATAAAATATATATAACATCTTCATGTTATCAGTTTTTAATACATACTGTATTGATGTAAATGTTTTCTTTGTTCCTATTGTTTTGAATTGTTCAAAATTATTGTGAATTTTTATATATTTAATTGTGCTTGTGAGAAATAAAATTTATTGATTCATCTATTTTAGAGTTTTTCTTCCCTTTATCCTAAACTATACTATTTTTGTGATTTTAAGCCTTCCTTATCATGAGTTTAATGTATTCCGTCCTTGTATACGGAACTGAAACTACTATTTCTGTAGATTAGTAGTAAGTACTATCAGCTATTAAATATCTTAAACCATTTTAATTGAATAGCATTCAATAAACCCCGGTACAGTAGTAATTAATTTGAATTATTGATTTCAATCCTGAAACGCATTCAAATTGAATGGCATTTGGCCTACAAAACCTAGAAAAATACCTTGTGCAAATTTTAGAGAAATTTTCAACTCCTGGAGCTTAGTGAAAAGGCTTACACACTAGACAATCTCATGTACATTCCAGAATTCCTACAAAACACGTCATACTATATATGTCCAATGTAAGGGAGCCTTTTCCCATGATCATGAATGAGACCTCTTAAATTCCATGAAAGAGGGTTCACTTTGTTATTTGGTCACTTAGTTAACTATTATTTCTGGAGCTATTAAGCTCAATAGAGCTATAACGCTCTAGAGCTATTACTACTGTTATTTCTAGAGCTAACGGTTATTCTTGAGCTACAAAATATTCATTTGATTTATATTTCAGACTATTCATATTCATCTATCAAAAATTGACCATTATTATTCAAATTGATTAGTCAAGAAAAGAGAGAAGAGATTGAAAATGATTAAGAAAATTCTATAAATAAATACGATTCTCACCTTAGAATGTTTCCATCCACACAATACAAGTCCGAAAAATAACACAGCACTTAACAAAACTATAGAAAATCGACAAATTTTATCGAAATTCTCTAAAACAATAAATAAATAACACAACAAACTTAAGTTCTCGAAATTACAATCGAGAGGTGAAAATGAACAATACTGATCTAGAATCGGTCAATCAATGACTTTTATAACTTTGAAGCCAAAGATTTCCACGCAAAATAAGAGGGAGCTAAATGGAATGAGAGGGAGGATGAAGGACAAAAAACAAGATGGCGGCCAAACTAGATTCGCAAAGATTTTCGGGAGTCGGAGTCGGCCTTTAAACTTCAAGTGACACTGAAAACTCCCAACCGGTTTAGTAAGAAAAGCTGGATATCATCGTTGTCAATTAACTGATGTAACACCTCCTGCCATTCTAGTGAACGAGGTTCCCATGGAGGACTTCAACCAATCATTTGAATGGAGGGAGTTGATTTACAATTCCTGTGCAATGAATTGAGTACCTCAGAGTTAGAAGGGCGTAAGTTTCAAACAGCTGATTTAACAGGAGACCCCAAAAAGTATTACACTCCCAGCCAGGGCTAAAAGAACGTAAGTCGAATCAGTAATACACTTGCGAATTATTGGAATCACGTTGTTCCAGTTTTAATGCTTACTGGACTAATAGTTGATCTTCAAAACAATCAACGGCAGAGGACTTATGTTATCTTGAATTAGAGTTCGAAAAACTGAACAAGATCCACTAAAAACATCATTTTGTCAAAAAATGGACTTACGCTCCTCTAGCTCTGAGGTACAGATTTTAGTGGAATGAATTGGATTTGTGTGGATTTTGAATTTTGAGTGCAATGATTTGAGTTTGAATTTTAGTGGAATGGAATGAGTTCGAATTTGAGTGAATTTAGGTTTATATTTGTGTGGAATGAGTTGATTTTGAATTTGAGTACAATAATTTGAATGGAATGAATTGAGTTTGAATTTGAGTGTAAGTTTGAAGATTAGTGGAAAGAGTTGAGTTCAAATTTGGGTAGAATGAATTGATTTTGAATTTGTGAGGAATGAGATGAGTATTAATTTGAGTGCAACGATTTGAATGGAGTGATTTGAGTTTGAATCCAAGTGCAATGCATTGAGTTTGAATTTAAGTGAAATGAAAGGAGTTCAAATTTGATTGAATTAAGGTTTAAATTTTGTGTGGAATAAGTTGATTTTGAATTTGAGTACAATAGTTTGAATTGAGTGGGTTGAGTTTGAATTTGAGAGCAATGAATTGAGTTTGAATTTTAGTGGAATAAAATAAGTTCAAATTTGAGTGTATTTAGGTTTAAATTTGTGTGGAGTGAGTTCATTTTGAATTTAAGTACAATAATTTGAAAGGTGTAGGTTGATTTTGAATTTGAATGTAATGAATTGATTTGAATATCAGTGGAAAGAGTTGAGTTCAAATTTGAGTGGAATATGAATTTAGGTTTAAATTTGTGTGAAGTGAATTCATTTTGAATTTAAGTACAATAATTTGAATGTAGTGGGTTGATTTTGAATTTGAGTGTAATGAATTAAGTTTGAATATCTGTGGAAAGAGTTGAGTTCAAATTTGAATGGAATGAATTAATTTTGAATTTGTGAGGAATGAAATGACTTTGTATTTTAGTGAAAAGATCTGAATGGAGTGAGTTCACTTTTAGTGGAAAGAATTGAGTTTGAACTTGAGTGGTAAGAATTAAGTTTAAATTTTTATGGAATAAGTTGAGTTCAAATCTAACTGGAATGGATTAATTTTGAATTTGTATGGAATTGGAATGAGTTGAGTTTGAATTTGAGTGGAATGGATTGAGATTGAATTTCAGTGATTTATATTAATTTACTAATCATAGACAAGGAAAGTAGAGACAAAACGTTATTGGTAGCCAGTGATTTTCATTTTATCGCTTAACACAATATTTCATATAACTTACTGAATTACCAAGAATCTATACAAATGGAGATTGATGGAGAGTAACTTTACTTAATGACAAGGACTGGTCGCCAGTAACTTTTCGTCTCTACATTCCCTGTGTATAAATGCGATCAAGGCAACCTCTATACAGTGTTCTGAAAAAAGGTGCCCAAAGTCAGAGAGTGATTCCTCACATCAAAAGTAGAAAAAAGTTCTAATCAACCTAGGTTTGAGAATTGAGTTATACAGAGTGAAAGATTTTTCTGAATTTCTGTTCCCCTGCTGAAACGAAGCCCTACGGGTGTTTGTTTACTCTTAATTTAGATGTACAATTCAACGTACTCTATGTAAAATGAACTGAAAAATTGAATAAGACCGTTTCCAGACCTGTAGCTACAGTAATTTTTAAGATATGTGACAAAATACGTGAAACTTGGTACCAAAAAACAAGTATTTTTAAGGTTTGAAGCAGATTTACTATGGTAAATGTACAATAAACATAGAATATTTTCTCACAGAACAAGTAGAAAATTTAATTTCGAAGAGAAAGATGTGAAATAAGTTTATAATAGACGAACGCAACCTTTAAAAGAATAATCCTTAATATTACATTTGTAGAGAGCTCAACAGATTTTGTCTATTTTTCATACGTTTTGTATGTAAAATAAAAAATGTTTTTTTTTTGTATGTTGGGTTATTTTTCTAAAGGTTGCGTTTGTCTATTAAAGACTTATTTTACATCTTTCTCTTCGAAATTAAATTTTTTCTAGTTCTATATAAAAATATTCTGTGTTTATTGTACATTTAACATATTAACATAGTAAATCTGCTTCAAACCTTAAAGGAACTTGTTTTTCGGGACCAAGTTTCGCGTATTTTGTAACATATCTAAAAAATTACTGTAGCTAAAGGTAAGGAAACAGTTTTATTCAATTTTTTAGTTCATTTTACATAAAGTACGCTCAATTGTACATCTTAATTAACAGCTAACAAATACCCGTAGGGCTTCGTTTCAGCAGGGGAACTGAAATCTAGACAAAATTTATCACCCTATATAATATCATTCATAGTTGAGAAAGATATTGTAACCTATGTATCAATGTATGAATAAATAGATAAATAACTCAGTAAACCAGCAAACTCGGACCTATATGTTGATTAGAACTTTTTTCTTCTTTCGATGTGAGAAATCACGCCCTGCCTTATGGGCATCTTTTTTCAGAACACTCTGTATACAAGAGGGAAAACATGGGGAAAACCCTATCTGGTTTTTTTTATTCTTCACTTATCGTTATCACAACAGGAAAATATCGTTATCATTCATAATTCATTATCGACTATAAAAATCATTTACACTCATCACAATAATTCAGTATCGCAGAAAGTCTCCACAGTGCTGAATCTATTGGTCCAGTGATATAAATTGTCTAGGATTCTACATAGGACTGTAGTATAGTTTCACCATATTTTTCAACAATTTAAAATAGTCGGAAGCTCAATTTTTCCGCAAATATTTAGTCTGTATTGTATCGTATTTCCCAGAGAATAATATTCTTCGAAAAAGAGAAGCCCAGTTCTAGCTTATATTTTCATAAATTTTGAGTGTTCTTTGACAATTCCTCAGTGAATAATATTGAATGGAGAAGAGAATTCCAGTTATACATTTTTTTAACTTTTGAGTGGTCTTGGAGAATTTGATAGTTATTGATTTACAAAATAGTCACCGTGGTTCTTGAAGTATCAAAATAAGACAGTTTTTACCTCACTATATACTAACTCCTCCCATATGTAAAGCTAAATAGTATCGTGTATCTCTCCCACAATTATTTTCTCTATGATTCTTCAGCTCGAACCTCAAAGACAGATTGATTTGATTTTGTGACTCTTCCCTTCACCAATACAGCCATATTTGAAGTGAATTAAGTACCTTGGTGTTTGGGAATTCCCTAAGCTCTCCCATATCCAAAAGTGAACTTTCAATTTGGATCCTTCAGCTTGGGACACGACAAGATTCTACAACAAACGTGCACTTAATTGATACTAACTAACTTGGACAGTTCAAGGAGTTCCCACGTACCTTCAAAGTTAGGGAGGAATAATTCTCCCAATTATTTATTTCTATTCATGAAGCTGTTGTTGATAATGGACATATTATTAGTTTCAAGTGTGAAATCGGAGGATGCAGAGGCATTGAGTGATACAGATGCTATGGTGAGTTATTATTGCATTAATCTTTTATTGAATTTTATGTGTCAGTTGCAGAAAAGCCTGTTGGATTTCAATTGTGATTAAATGTCACGAGAACTAATCAAAGAAGTCTTCTCCCCAGAGAAGCATTTTATTTTTGGGTGTCATGACATTTAATTATGATTAAAGTTCAACAGGGTTTTGTGCAACTGGGTATCAATGTTTCTTGATCTGTTAAGTGTTTTTGTAATGTTTCAGAGATCTATAACTTACAGATTGTTTACTTGAAAATTTCAAATGAATTAATACTAATAATTTGAAAATGGCATTAATGTCCGTTGTGATAAAATAATTTAAAAGGGTACTAAGATTTGTATTTCTATTTATATTCCTACTAAATACGTTCCTATCATAGTTCATAGGATATGAACATGTAATCGAACATAAAAAGTATTCTTAATTGATCATTTATTTCCGAATAATAAACTCAATCTATCTGTCCATGGAACACATAATTGTATCAAATATTGTAATTTATAAGAGTATGATACTTGAATTTTGAAGCTCAATCTTAAAACAAAGTAAGAATTTTTATTATGTTCAGACGTTATTATTTATCTTTCCCTGTCTATTCACTCTCATTCGACTTTTTTATCTTTATTTTTATTTTTCTTCTTCTTTTCCTAGATAATGTCAAAGTTATAAAATTTTATTGTTCATAGTTTTTTCCAGAAATATCTGTCGCAGTTCGGTTACCTTGATCCTTCCTATACCAATGGTAAAACTAGTAAAATGATAACAGAGGTTGTTTTAATAGACAGATATTTTGACAAATAGTTTAGATTATCAATTCGACAGATATTTCTGAAAAAAAAAACAAACAAAAGAGTTCAATATATCCCCTTAACACTCAATGAGAATATTGTACCCTACTCCAACACTGCAAAGAATAGATAGAATGAATGCAAAGTAAGTAGACATGACGCTGGATGCCTAGCTTATATGGAAGGAGCATGTGAAGAAGAAAAGAGAAAAACTTGGCATAAAATTGTAGAAAATGTACTGGTTACTTGGGAGGACATCGAAGTTGTCAAATAATTTTGACATAATATAATTAAAACAAATATAATTACAATATAATTATTATAACAAATTGCTTCTCTTCAAGCAGATTCACAAGCCGGTGTGGACCTATAATTCAACTCTGGGGCTGCATCCGACCATCCAATATCGACATCATCCAGCGCTTCCAGAATAAAGTACTCAGAAGTTGTGTAGACGCTGATCTCCACCGCGACCTGGGAGTGGCGACATTCATCAGTGAAATCCGAAGATTTGCAGAAAAACATAAGGAAAGACTTCATCAACATGTGAACGTGGAAGCAATCCAGCTGCTCAACATGGATGGAGTAAGAAAACTTCAACGCAGAAAGCCACACGAATTAGTTCAGTGCTAAAGTGTCCAAAAGGAAGTGCAAAAGCAGAATACTGTATCCTTTGTGTAAATTGTGAAATTCAATGATTTTTTTAGTCGTCATTTTTTTAAAGTCGTCAAAACAGCTGTTCTACAGATGAAATATCTCGACTATGTGTTCTTTTTATGAACTGCTCTACCTACCTACCTCATGCACGAGAAGGAGGTTACAAAGTCCATTTCTCAAGGATGGGGTGGACCCCCCATTAGTTTCCCAGAAAGGAGACTCATGCCAGTTAATAGAGCTGATAAATAACTATACAGAGTATGAATTTGAAAAAATCGGTCAAGTTATTTTGAAAAAATCGTGAAAAACATGGTTTTTTAGTAATTATCCGCCATTTTTCTCAAGAATATTACGGAGCTCCTGCAATTTTCCAAGGAAAAAACTCATGTCATTTGATAGGACTTATGAATAGCTAGCTACCCATGGCTTGAATTTGAAGAAAATCGTTAGAGCCGTTTTCGAGAAAACCGTGAAAAACCTGGTTTTTGGTCATTATCCGCCATTTTTCTCAAGAATATTACGGAGCTCATGGAATTTTCCCAGAAATGAGACTCATGCCAGTTGATAGTGCTTATGAATATCTATCCATGGTATGAATTTGAAGTAAATCGTTAGAGCAGTTTTCGAGAAAACGGTGAAAAACATGGATTTTTAGTCATTATCCGCCATTTTTCTCAAGAATATTACGGAGCTCCTGAAATTTTCCCAGAAATGAAACTTATGCCAGTTGATAGGGCTTAAAAATAGCTATCCATGGTATAAATTTGAAGAAAATCGTTGGAGCCGTTTTCGAGAAAACCGTGAAAAACATGGTTTTTTAGTCATTTTCCGCCATTTTTCTCAAGAATATTACGGAGCTCCTGAAATTTTCCCAGAAATGAGACTTATGCAAGTTGATAGGGCTTATAAATAGCTATCCATGATATAAATTTGAAGAAAATCGTTAGAGCCATTTTCGAGAAAAACGTGAAAAACATGGTTTTTTAGTAATTATCCGCCATTTTTTCCGCCATCTTGAATTGAATTTTATTGAATTTCTTGTTGTCGGGTCCTCATGGTATAGGGACCTTAAGTTTAAAATTTCAAGTCGATCGGTTAATTAGGAATGGAGTTATCGTGTTCACAGACATACACACACACACACACACACACACACACACACACACACACACACACACATACACACACACACACATACACACACACAGACCAATACCCAAAAATCATGTTTTTGGACTCAGGGGACCTTGAAACGTATAGAAAACTTGAAATTGGGGTACCTTAATTTTTTTTGGAAAGCAATACTTTCCTTACCTATGGTAGTAGGGAAAGGAAAGTAAAAAGAGCTCCATGAATAAGAATAATCGAATCTTATTGTCGGATCCTCATGGTATAAGGACCTTAAGTTTAAAATTTAAAGTCAATCGGTTAATTATGAATGGAGTTATCATGTTCACAGACATACACAGATACACACATACACACACACACACACACACAGACCAACACCCAAAAATAATGTTTTTTGGACTCAGGGGGCCTTGAAAAATATAGAAAACTTGAAATTAGGGTACCTTAATTTTTTTTGGAAAGCAATACTTTCCTTACCTATGGTAATAGGGCAAGGAAAGTAAAAAACTCAACAGATCAAGAAACATTGATACCCAGTTGCACAAAAGTCATAATTAAATGCCACGAGACCCAATAAGAAAATGCTTCTCTGGAAAGAAGGCTTCTTTGATTAGTTCTCGTGACATTTAATCACAATTGAAATCCAACAGGCTTTTCTGCAACTGACACATAAAATTCAATAAAAGATTAATGCAATAATAACTCACCATAGCATCTGTATCACTCAATGCCTCTTCATCCTCCGATTTCACACTTGAAACTAATAATATGTCCATTATCAACAACAGCTTCATGAATAGAAATAAATAATTGGGAGAATTATTCCTCCCTAACTTTGAAGGTATGTGGGAACTTCTCCAACTGAACATGTCCAAGTTAGTATCAATTAAGTGCCCGTTTGTTGTAAAATCTTGTCGTGTCCCAAGTTGAAGGATCCAAATTGAAAGTTTTCTTTCGAATATGGGAGAGCTTAGGGAATTTTCAAAAACCAAGGTACTTGATTCACTTCATATATGACTGTATTGGTGACGGGAAGAGTAACAAACTCAAATCAATCTGTCTTTGAGGTTGGAGCTGAAGAGTCATAGAGAAAATAATTGTGGGAGAGATGCAGGATATTGTATAGCTTTACATATGGGAGTAGTTAGTATATAGTGAGGTGAAAACTGCCTATTTTGATACTTCAAGAACCAAGGTGACTACTTTGTATATCAGTTATTATCAAATTCTCCAAGACCACTCAAAAGTTAAAAAATGTATAACTGGAATTTTCTTTTCCATAAAAAATATTCACTGAGAAATTGTCAAAGAGCACTCAAAAGTTATGAAAATATATGCTATAACTGGGCTTCTCTTTTTCGTACAAAATTATTCTCTGGGAAATACGATACAATACAGACAAAATATTAGCGGAAAATTGAGCTTCAGACTATTTTAAGTTGTGGAAAAATATGGTAAAACTATACTACAGTCCTATGTAGAATCCTAGACAATTATACCACTGGACCAACAGATTTAGCACTGTGGAGACTTTCTGTGATACTGAATTATTGTCATAGGTGAAACTGATTTATATAGTCCATAATCAATTATGAATGATAACAATATTTTCCTGTTAGGTGAGTTCCAAATGATAAAAATTACCTTCTTTTTATTCTTCCCTTACGTTTTATCTGATTGTAATACTAGATACTACTCTGATATAATACTAGAGGGAGATAAATCTTCGCAACTCAGCCTCATAGGAGAAAGCCTAGCTATGCGGGGTGCAAGTTTTTCAATAAACTTCCCGCTTTTCAAAACTATCATCCACTAACAGTGAACTGAGAAAATTCAAGGCTGACATTTATAAATTCTTAATTGAAAAAGCATATTACTCGGTGGATGAGTTTCTTGAAAACCAACCATGATTACCATTATATAAGTTATGTAAATTTATTTATTTATTCAAATAATGTTAATATTTCCTATTTTAGTTATAATAATTTGAAATATTTCTTCTATGTTTGGGTTTGAAGCATCTAAATTTGAAAATCTACTTTGTTAATATAATTAAGGACTGAACATTTTTTGAAGTGAACAACTACAAGACTTATTTGGGAGAGGAATAGCACAAGGTTACCTTATTTTTCTCGCCCTATCATTTTGCTGATGTACTTATTATATGAATCAATGGAGAATATATAGTTTTTGTTCTGACTGACTTGTTATATTACTAAGATTTTTTTTATAATTGACGCATTCATGTACATGTTAAGGTTCGTACAGATATACGCGCCTCCAACACGCTCCGCCCTCGTTCCGCAATCGCTCCGCACTCGCACCGATCATGAACGTTACGGGAGAGGTTAGCTCTTCTCGCGTTCCACTCTTGCTCCCCGGTCGATCATCAATCGATCTGCTCGAGTGACGTTCGATTGCGGAGCAGAGCGAAACTGTACACACCTTTATGTATGTATGTCTGAATAAAGATGATTGATTGATTGATTAAGCACGGGTTACCTGTTGATATTTAATATTTCCACCTAAAACCCTGCTTCTAATCGAATTACCACAAATAAAATGATAAATTTTCATCAACTCAACAACCAAAAACAACTCTTCAACTTTTCTAAATCTGTTGGTCCAGTGGTATAATTGTCTAGGATTCTACATAGGACTGTAGTATAGTTTTACCATATTTTTCTACAATTTAAAATAGTCGGAATCTCAATTTTTCCGCAAATATTTTGTCTGGATTGTATCGTATTTCCCAGAGAATATTTTACGAAAAAGGAAAGCCCAGTTATAGCATATATTTTCATAAATTTTGAGTGTTCTTTGAGAATTCCTCAGTGAATAATATTGAATGGAAAAGAGAATTCCAGTTATACATTTTTTTTAACTTTTGAGTGGTCTTGGAGAATTTGATAGTTACTGATTTACAAAGTGGTCACCGTGGTTCTTGAAGTATCAAAATAAGACAGTTTTTACCTCACTATATACTAACTACTCCCATATGTAAAGCTAAATAGTATCGTGTATCTCTCTCTCTCTCTCTCTCTCTCTCTATTATTCACTGAGGAATTCTCAAAGAACACTCAAAAGTTATGAAAATATAAGCTATAACTGGGCTTCTCTTTTTTGTACAACAGTATTCTCTGGGAAATACGATACAATACAGACAAAATATTAGCGGAAAAATTGAGCTTCCGACTATTTTAAATTGTGGAAAAATATGGTAAAACTATACTACAGTCCTATGTAGAATCCTAGACAATTATACCACTGGACCAACAGATTTAGAACTGTGGAGAGTTTCTGCGATACTGAATTATTGTGATAGGTGAAACTGATTTATATAGTCGATAATCAATTATGAATGAGAACAATATTTTCCTTTTAGGTGAATTCCAAATGATAAAAATTACCTTTTTTTTATTCTTCCCTTACGTTTTATCTGATTGTAATACTAGATACTACTCTGATATAATACTAGAGGGAGAGAAATCTTCGCAACTCAGCCTCATAGGAGAAAGCCTAGCTATGCGGGGTGCAAGTTTCATAATAAACTTCCAAGCTTTTCAAAACTATCATCCACTAACAGTGAACTGAGAAAATTCAAGGCTGACATTTATAAATTCTTAATTGAAAAAGCATATTAATCGGTGGATGAGTTTCTTGAAAACCAACCATGATTACCATTATATAAGTTATGTAAATTTATTTATTTCTTTCTTTAATAATGTTAATATTTCTTATTTTAGTTATAATAATGTGAAATATTTCTTCTATGTTTGGGTTTGAAGCATCTAAATTTGAAAATCTACTTTGTGAATATAATTAAGGACTGAAATTTTTTTGAAGTGAACAACTACAAGACTTATTTGGGAGAGGAATAGCACAAGGTTATCTTATTTTTCTCGCCCTATCATTTTGATGATGTACTTATATGAAATGGAGAATATATATTTTTGTTATATTACTAAGATTTTTTTTATAATTGACGCATTCATGTACATGTTAAGGTGCGTACAGATATACGCGCCTCCAACACGCTCCGCCCTCGTTCCGCAATCGCTCCGCACTCGCACCGATCATGAACGTTACGGGAGATGTTAGCTTTTCTCGCGTTCCACTCTTGCTCCCCGGTCGATCATCAATCGATCTGCTCGAGTGACGTTCGATTGCGGAGCAGAGCGAAACCTTTATGTATGTATGTCTGAATAAAGATGATTGATTAATAATTAAACACGGGTTACCTGTTAGTATTTAATATTTCCACCTAAAACCCTGCTTCTAATCGAATTACCACAAATAAAATGATAATTTTTCATCAACTCAACAACCAAAAACAACTCTTCAACTTTTCTTCCTTTTCCACTTATTCAATTTTTTCAGTCCATAGCGTAGTAGCGCTTCATTAATTTTCCTGAATCTAACTCAAACATCGGCTCTTCTAATCTTATTAGTAATTCCATAGACTAAGGCTAGGCGCACACCAGTTAGTCAAGACAAGACAAGACATGATCAGACACGTTTAATCACAATACTTCACATAGTAGTTACTTATGAAGACATGTCTAATTGCAACGACTAAACAGTGTGAGTTGCGTCATAAGCAACAATGTGAAGCATTGTGACTAAAGGTGTCTGATCATATTTTGTCTTGTCTTGTCTTGACTAACTGGTGTGCGCCTAGCCTAACTAAACAGTTAGATCTGTGGTTACACTGAATCGTTGTGGATATTAATTTAATGGAGTGCGATATATTTCTTCTATTTTCCTTCTTTATTTTACTCTCATACTATCAGATATGTCATTGAAACTCATACTAAATCTATCTCTGAGCCTTCTATTTTGTATCAAATAAATAAATACAGATTTGCAGCATGTTTCTGATCAAATTGACAATACATGCAAAATAAATCCAACCTCACATTATAACGACAAGTTTCAACTCTAAGCAGGGTCTGTTAATTATAATTTATATTGATATACTGTGCTGTAATTTGAATGATACCATGACCAAGTGTTCCAAATCGACTGAAAAAGAACAGCAGTCTGATATCAGACAAGTTGAGAGCAAGGTGGTCTGGAGAACGCAACCGTTGAAGCAAACCTTAAAAAGGTCAATCGCATTCAAGATAATGTGGACGTCCCTTGGCTATGTGACGTCAGTTGCAGGTCTCGTAACAGGTGGTTAGGTTGGGTAAGGTAGGGAGAGGATGGAGAGGAGTGAGAGGGAAGAGAAGGGAAAGAATGAAGTACGCGTAAATGAAGGTAGAGCATAGGAAGGAGATGAAAGAGGGGAGGATGATGAAGGCAAGATGGGAGGAAGAAGAGGCAGGAAAAAGAAAAACAATTGAATGGAAGCGAAAAGGAAACCAGTTCATCAATATTTTATTGAGTTTTTAAAAGAGCAATCCTGATTGCTGATTAAAACAGTTTGCTACTCTTGGAGAAAAACTGAGACAAATCATAAAAAGATAACGCGGAAAATGAGGAAAACTGAGAGGAAAAGAGAAGAAGAAGATGACAACGAGAAAAACTTGACACAAGTAACGAGAGTATGGATGATGTGAAATGTTCTTAAGATGTGTCCTAGCCAAGCACACTGTTGGTGAACTAATCAGGAACAAACTATTAAGTAGTTGCTTCAACGTTTATAAAAATTGGTTTCTGTTATCAGTTGCTAGACAACCAATGAGTGCTTAGCTAAGACAATTCAATTATTTACTCTTATTTATTTATTTATTTATGCATGGAGACAACAGGTAAAAACCCATTTTGCCTCCTTCACACAATACAATAATTTTCAACATAGTACAATAAAAAGAAGATGGGAATATATATTTATTGACGATAAAGTAGCTTACTAGTACAATAATATTTTGTGACCTACTAGTGCATAATCAAGCCCAAAACTCTTCATATCCCTAATTTCACTTGAACAGTCTACAGGCTATGTGGTGTATAGTTCTATAGTTCTGTCTATTAATACGACTCTTTTTCAAATACTGTATATGAATTCAGGGCTACTGCTTCTTGTATTTATAAAATAGAATTATAGAACCCTTTAAAATTAATAAGATAATAGAATAATATTACAAATTTATTATAACAATATAAAATATTTGTATTCTTATTCTATTATTTTATTAATTTTAAAGGGTACTATAATTCTATTTTATAATACGACTCTATTAAGTGCCTTTCGCTTATAATTAATTGACTTTTGAATGAGTTGGTGGTTGAATAGGGCTCGGTTGCATAAAGGCATGTTAAATCTAAACCGTGATCAAATGCCACGACAACCAATCAGAGAAGCCTTCTTCTCAAAAAACCTTCTCTCATTGTTTGACATTTAATCATGATTAAAATTCAACAGGCTTTTGTACAACTGGGCCTAGAAATCACATTATAGCAAAAACGAAACTTGACATTGATTTAATCCAGTTTAATATGAGATTCCGTTTAAACTTGCACTGTGCAAACGGTCCATAAACTTCACTAAACGCTGTTGGACTATAAAGGTGCGTACAGATATACGCTCCGCGAACATGAGCAATTCACTTTTAATCAGCTGACTATATATTTATTTTTACAGAAACGGTATAAGATATAGATATAAAAAGCTTGGCATCAGCTGATTAAAAGTGAATTGCTCATGTTCGCGGCGCGTAAATCTGTACGCACCTCAAGAGTAACAGAATCTGTACATTGCGAAAGTTCAAATTTGATAGACATTGATTTTCAAAATTTTTATTGATAGGAATCTTGCAATTCGTATTGGTATAACAAAGCAAGTTTTGATCTGTCAAAATAGGTCTGCTAAGGTATTAAATTTATTTTTTATACAATTCAGTCATTCAGAATTATACAATTCTAAAAAAGTACCACAGAGCCCAAAATGGTTCCAAAAATGTAAGTTTTCGTTTAAGCGATTGCGAACGACGACAGAGAAACAATACCTTTGGTTCTTATGAGAGTGTTCACACATGACAGGCTACAAATGTATGAGCACTCCCATAAGAAACAAAGGTAGTTATTCTTTCTGAGTTTTCGGCCATGATAACATAAACAAAAACGTAGTTTGAGACAGAGAAAATTCACCTGTAAAAATTACCTGAGTTAGCTATTACTTGAAAAATATATAATTTCCCAAACTATAGACCGACCTGGCCAACTGTATACTTTTAGCTCTATTATTATCTATAGTGCAACTACAGTCTTTTTACAATTATTTAGCTATTATAATTCGCGTCAATTATAGTTAAAGAGTGACTCAATGACGCACCAGCATAATTCGCCATTGAGGATTATGAATGATGGGAAAAAAGGAGGATAACTAATAATTTTGTCCACCTTCTCACATGGACTGGTTATTAAGGAGTCATTAATGAGTAATGTTTTTTGTAATCGGTAATTTTACTACTGGATGCATTTTTATTGTTACTTGATGATGTGTTGAAATCATATCTGGTGTAATTAGGCGTAATTCGTGGGCTAATTTACTCAATTTGTTTGCCACAAAAATTGGTAAAGAAGGGGGTGGTGTTGTAAGAGGGGGGGGGGGGTGTTGTTTGATGGTTATCAAGTCTTGAACACCTACATACAAATTGAAAATCAAAAAGTTATCTATTTTACTTTTCATAAAGTTGAAAAGGGTATTTTGATGTTTAATTTTTATTTTTTGTGTAGTTGAGAAATTGATATTGTGGTAATTATTCATATTGAATTCTGCATTTAATATGAATAATTACCACAATATCAACCTCTCACTATAGATGGTCATGATTCAATTTTTTGGTAAGGCCTACTCGTATTAAAATAAGAATTAAATTGAATGAAAAAGACTAAGAAATTGTCAAAAACCACAGATTTATTGATACAGAGTCGATCAGAGATTGACAATGTTGTAATAACCGAAACCGGTCTTTCTAAGTAACAATAAATCTGTGGTTTTTGACAATTTCTTAGTCTCCTTCATTCAATTTAATTCTTATGTTAATACGAGTAGGCCTTACCAAAAAATTGAATCATGACCATCTATAGTGAGGTCCACGTTATAATGGCAGTGTTTGATTAGCAATGGTATTGCTATCCTGGTCTATTATACAACAAAGCAGAAAGCGCTATCTCTTTCTCGCTTTGCTCTGTCGCCAGTTCTTCTTTTAACAATGTTGAATTAAATAACAAAATATTTCATCATAATTATGTAAATTCATTATGAAATTATTGAAAAATATAATTTATTGCTTAATAAAATATAATTGATATATTTAAACGAGAATGAACATTTAATATTAGGCTACATCAATAAACCTGTATCAACTACCGTCTATAGAAGGCATTGACAAAACAGAGGATCGGCAACGTTGTTCTGCTATCTTTCTCCATTATAACGTGGGCTTCACTATTGTATTGATTGCTATAAATTTCATATCCATTTATTACATTAAAAACATTAGAATTTTCGAAAGAAAAAACAGACGCTAGCCCCAAAACTTGAATGAACCAGACATATATTTTTCCCTGAGGGTGATGCTCACATAAGTTCCAGGCTTGTAAGTGGAAGAAATATGATGGAGAATCATGTTCACATACAATGTTGTTGATCATTTTCTCAACACAAATGAATTGTATTTAGAATATTATTAATATTAGTGATAATAATGTGAATTATTTATTCTATGTTTGGTTTTGAAGCATCTAAATTAAAAAATCTACTTTGGAAAATTCTGTGAAGTGATCAACTACAAGACCACCCATTTCGGACTATGTGCAACCTTATCTAAATTTGGGAGAGGAATAGCACAAGGTTACCTTTTATTTCTCTCCCTATCCTTTTTTATGATGTACTTATTGTATGAATCAATGAAGAATCGATAAAAAATAAAAATTTCACTACAATTTCTTGAAAATTGTGGTCGTTCAATTATTATCCTGACTACAGCAGACTGAGGATGAATGAACCTACAGTTTTTAGGTGGATTACGAACCAATAATAACACAACAAATAAATCCAGAAAATTCAAGGAACATGAAAAACACTTTTTAGTTGAAAAAATATTGAGAAACTACGCCAATTTAGGTAATTATCATCTTTACTACGACACAGTCATATACTTCTAGATTAATAGAATAGAATGACTTTTTTACTTGTTGACGTGGCGAAATTTGGACAATAATGTCCACTCTACCATTTAACCAAGTCGTTTGATTGATTGATTGAGTACTTTATTTATGTAGATTACAATATATACTGGCTTATACACTCATATACAATAGCTTACAATACAGCAAAATTATAGATGAATTTACATAATATAGACTAAGAAAATTATTATTGACCTGTATATGATATGAAAAAGCAATTTGTAATATAATAACTATAGATAATTATATTGTTATGTATCTACATAAATTGACGGAGCTTTGGACATCATATCAATGTCCATTCTTCGGAAAGAATATTAAAAATATCCTCCCCACTAACTCTCTACCAAAATCTATCGTTAGCAGAATATACAAATACAATACAAAATATACGGAGATAATAGAGAAATCGAAACAAAAAATTTTGATAATATTTTATCAATATTGATGATTGAAGTAGAATTTCGGTACAATCAATGCTTTTTAGACTGTCAATTATTGTCGACTCCATATTATACGTATATACTACCGGTATATTACCGGGATTCTAATCAAAACCTTGAATTCATCGCGATTTGGAAATTGTGAAGCAAGAAATTTGAAATTCTTTTGTGGAACTCATCCATTGCAAGTGAAAAAAGTGTGTTCAAAAACCAAAATCAGACTCAATTATGAAATTTCAAAAAATACTATTTTCTTGAATTCTCAGGTCTTGCTAGCGTACATAGTCAAGGCCAAGGCTCAGAAGGAGAAGAATAAGAAGAAGAAGAAGAAGAAGAAGAAGAAGAAGAAGAAAAAGAAGAAGAAAAACATAGAATATGAAGATGAGCCCCATGTTGTTCAGACTTCGCAATTCTAAATATTTGCCTATTAAAGAGGCCCGCTGTTTGCAATATTCTAAGGTCGTTGTGTAAAAAGCCTAAAAACACTCTTCATTATTACTTCTTCCTCTATAATTTTTCTTTATTGCGTCCCACAATCCAAAAAAACGAGAAACAGAAACCTCAAATTACTGACAAAGATAAAAATCAATTAATCACATCAAAAAAACTCTAAATAATTAAAAATTATTCATCAATGTACTGATTCCGGAATTGTTTTTTAACAAAAATATTATTATGTATATCCACAAAGAAAATAGACTGCGGGAATTTGAAAATATTACACTCGATTAAAAGCATTAATCATAAAAATTGAACTGAGCTACAATATCTGAATCACTGATAAAAACTTACCCAAATAAACTGCATAAAATAGGTATTTCTATACAACCACAAAAAATGTAAGGATTAACAGTATATTTCCTAAAAATTAGTAGACTTTACATACCTAAAAACAATCTCTAACTATCTCCATCTTTCTCACGCTTCCCCCCTCCAACTTACTCAATCACTTCTCACACTCTATAATTCTCTCTCTCTCTCTCTCTCTCTCTCTCTCTCTCTCTCTCTACCTCTACCACTACCTCTACCTCTCAACCGGTCGTGTGTTAATGGGGAGGATATTTTATATCATTCTTAGAGAATCGACAATTATTTGTTGAAACACCGCCGATTTATGAAGTTACATCACATTATTATATTATCGTTATTCTAATTGCATTCAATCTTTATTCTCATTGATTAATTGTTTATACTCTGTAAAGTTCGTTGAATAATTTATTAGCATTACCGTCATGTAATGTAAATTAGTGTATAAGCCAGTAAATATTGTAACATACATAGATAAAGAAATCTAATCTAATCTAATCCAATCTCATAGTTTGAGAGAAACCTATTTATCTATAATTGTTATCCATTTGACGACTGCAAAGGATAAATCAAAAACAATAATTCTAGACAACTACAGTAGGTACCGTATGTAACTTGGCAAAACCTACTAAATCAAAAATTTGAAAATCTTTCTTGATCACTCCACACTCATTCACACTAAGATTATTATATTACTGTTCTACTATACTCTCATACACACTCTCTCTCTCTCTCTCTCTCTCATTCTCTCACTCTCTCTATCTCTATCTCTCCCCTTCCCTCACTCATTCTCCCTCTCTTCAATCCTCTCAAACTATCTCATTGACACTCGATTTTAATTGGTCAAACCAGCAGCCAATAGCAATGCTCGAATAATTACCGACCAGCTCAATCCGATACCTGTTGAAGTCAGGTCATCTACAGCCACTTATTGGAATTCCAACTACTTCCTCTCATTACGATGATAATTATTATCAAACGTTTGCGTCACAGAGCTAAGTGCTACTCTATTCAAGCCTAGCTTTAGTTATCAGTGACCGAACATAACTACTATCTTTTTTTGTACGGGTTTTTTCTCTGTTTTTCGTTTTTGTAATGCAGAATAAACATGGTTAATTTGAATAAAGATTAGAGAGCACAGACTTTTATTCAGTACCTAACTTTTAATATGCTTTTGGTATTTGTTCTTTATTTCTATGGCAGATTGAATCCAAACACTTTCTGTGCTTTAGTGAAGGTGATGATATAGATATCCATCTATATAAATAAAAATCGAGCCTCAAATTTTGAAATTCGATAACTTTTTTATGTGTGAACCGAATTTGATGATTTTTTTAGTCGTGTTTGTTATGTTCAGGACCAGGTTTATGGCCTACCAAATTTATAATCCAACTTCAGGACTCTATCATACGGTCCTTCAAAGTTTACATGTAATCCTTAAGGGAGAAGATTTGTGAACTGGCCACACACAGAAATAAAAATCTGTATGGCGCACTCACACAACTTTCCTTGCCGTTATGAAAATTGATCACCTGACGCTAGTGCTCCCGCGCATCTCAAGTCGACTATTCAAAGATTTGAGCCAGCTGGTGACAGGGTAATAACGCTGTTTAGACACACGAGGTCTGCTATCTCTTCATAGTGAATCATTTAATAGAATCAACAGTTGCCAACAGTTTGCAATTGGATAAACAAATTTTCTCGAATTTCGAGCTTATTTTCAATTTTAGGTGGAAATGTTGCTGAACATTACTTGTAGAGATTTTCATGCTGAATCTTTTCCACTCAAAATTGTTTGTTTAAATTGTATCTGAAGCCTGATAATTGAGAATCTAAAATCAAACTTTGCATACATGGGGCGGAGCTCCTGAAATTTTTACAGATATGGGACTGGTGACAGTTGATAGAGCTCATCAATGACTATTCTAGTTATAAATTTAATCAAAATCGTTTGAGCCGTTTTCGAGAAAATCGTGAAAACCCCTGTTTTTGACAACATTTTCTCCATTTTAGCCGCCATCTTGAATTGCATTTGATCGAAATTGATCGTGTCGGATCCTTATAGTGTGAGGACACACACACACACACACACACACACACACACACACACACACACACACACACCAATACCCAAAAACCACTTTTTTGGACTCAGGGGACCTTGAAACGTATAGAAATTTAGAAATTGGGGTACCTTAATTTTTTTTGGAAGGCAATACTTTCCTTACCTATGGTAATCGGGCAAGGAAAGTAAAAATCAGCTGTTACAATCATTGCGTCATCCAACAGCCGTCGGTAGATAGTAGACAAGAGTGTTTGCGGCTTGTATTTTATTCTAAACGCCCCGACTAAAAACAAGATGACTGTTCTGTGTGTAACCATCCAGCAGGGCGGCCTCAGTTTAGACTCACATGCTCTAAAGACATTGCTTTGATTCGAATAATTATTGTGCGGTCTTCGGTGTTGAGAATTAATTGGTTTTTAGTAAATTATTTATTTTTCAGTTGGAAAATTATCTATATAAATAAAATCCATTAAAATTAATAATTAGAATAATATGAATAATATCATCTAAAGTTACCAGCTGTACACTAAGCTAAACTAAGCTAAACATTAGTGTTTTCATCATAAATATGCATAATAATACAATAATAATTGATTGGAGTAAATAATAATAGCGTTTGGTTCTTTTTGATAGCATGTTTGAAGTACCCCAACACATATAATTTATAGTGGGGTGTATATTTATTCATTGAAATTATCATTTATTCATTGTTGAAACACCGCTGATTTATGTAGGTACATTACAATACTATATTATCAGTATTCTAATGTTGCATTCAATCTTCATTTTAATTAATAAGTTTTCATAATATGTGAAATTTGTTGCATAATTAGCTGTTGTACTGTAATTTATTGTAGATTCTTGTATGAACCAGAATGTATTGTAACTTACTTGAATAAATAAAATTTGAATTTTAAGTTTAGTAGGCCTAGATATTGGTATGGAAAATATTGGACAGTGCTTGAAAGTTGCAAAATGCCGCATCGCGCCTCCTCAGGTGTGCATCCAGCTAATGTTTGTCATGAGATGCATTAACTAATTGGCGGAATAAGGTTTGCTGGGCCAGCTAGTCTATAATATTATAAAGGAAAATATTGGCTTATTCACGTACGGAAATACTCTAAATACACGAATGACGCATTATCTCTTATGAACTAATAAACTAGCTGATAAACTTGCAAATTCAGATAACGATTCTGAATTTACCGAGGATGGACATAGACTATTAATCAATTAATTTTAATTTTATAATTAAAACAAATTCATTCAATTTGTTATTCAAAGTTGGCGAAAATAATATAGAAGCCCAAACAAACAGAGCTATTGCAGAGCATGGCTATAATACACGAGGTAGTGGCAATCCATGTATTGTACAGCATAGATTGAAGTTTTCCGACAAAGACCCTCGAACCTATGGTCTGAGACTATTAAATAAGCTACAGTACCTATATCTCTGTCCATGTCATCTGCAACTTTTAAAAAATATCTGTATACTTTTCTTGCGGAGAAAGCGTACTATAGTGTGGAAGAGTTCCTCACTGATAGATAAATATTGTTTATTTCATAATGTCTGTAGTATTTATTACACGTGGTTGGATTGCTGGCTGTGACATGCTTATTCATATGACATTCTTAAGCTATTTTCATATTACATATAACATTTATTATTCATATGACATTCTTAAGCTATTTTGAATTATTCTGACGATATATGTTAAGTTTTTGTGATATCTTTTTATAGATTTTGTGTATTGTTTTACAATTTATTGTAAATATTGTCTTTTGACTTTTTAAATTATTGTAAATATTGACTTGGCCTGTACTTTCTTGTATTGTTTATGGCTTAATAAATATCTTTATCTTTATCTATCCTCAAGTGATTCCGTAGCTTAATTGACAGCTAGCTCGAATAATAAATGAAAGTTAGAGGGTTCGAGACCAAAAACTTTTTTGCTGCAAATTTTCAACTCTGATGAAGATAATCCACCTAATTTTGACAAAATTATAAATAATGATTCCATTTTTCTATGTTCCCCGGAGATAAGGGAATTGCATTTTACAACACAAAATTTTCCCCAGTGCAAAGCACAGGTTACCTTCAAGTACTGAAAAAAATAAGAAAACGTAGAAGGAGGAGGAGAAGTAGAAGTTGAAAAAGGAGGATGAGAAAAAGAAGGATAATGAGAAGAATAAGGAGTAAGAATAAGAAAGGAAAATGGTACTCAAATGAGAAATAAAAGAGAAAATTAAGAAGAAGATACGAAAGAGGAGAAGGAGGCTGATGATGAACGAAAGGGTAAGGAAGATGAGATAAAGAAGGAGGCGAAAGAGAAGGATAAGAAGAAAAATAGGAGAGATTTGAAAGATAAGGCCCTCGCATTGAATCTAGTGATTTTCCCACGATGGATTAAATTTTAAACAAGTTCAACCTGAAAAAAACACAATTTTTTCGATAAAAACAATTTTGAAAGATTAGAATCTTACCCACATTGGGAAAATAACTCGCATAGATAATAATTGAGGAAATCAGATGAAATTCAACCATTTTCGGTTCATTGACCCATTTCATATTACTCTGTCATAGAATAACAAAGCAATTCATATTCTAAATTATTCATCGTATTTATGAATAATAATGAATTTGCTAGTAGTCTTGTTATGGGACTCGGGGAACCTTGAAACGTATAGAAAACTTGAAATTGGGGTACTTTCATTTTTTGGAAAGCAATACTTTCCTTACTTATGGTAGTAGGTAGGGAAAGAAAAGTAAAAAAGGATATAGATGATCAGAAAAATTATCTAAATTATATAATTTAGTATAATTCTAAAATTTTGTACTTTTGTTAACTTTATTACTGTTATTATTTTTTGATTGTAGAAATGTCTGTAAAATTATTTGGCAAATAAAATTTCAATTTCAATTAAAAAAAAAACAGGAAAGGACAAATTGCTTAGACCTGAAGGAGTTCCAAAGAAAATGAGGTCAAATGGTCTACTATGGGAAAACTAATTTCAGAATCTGTTTATAATACAATACATTACAATAAATATTACCATATTTTTACATAAATATAATACAAACAATAAATTAAATCTAGGACTGGATGAAAAGAAGTTGGATGGATTGTTTACCTTATATAAAAGAAGCTGGCTATCAGAGCAGCAAAAAATTAACCGCAAAATATGGAGTAGCTGCTATGGAGTTTATTAACACCATATAATTCCCAGTAGAAGCCATCCTCAACAATCTCACAACACCTGGAACACAAAGAAATATTTCCAGATTATTACACTTGAAAGAGAAAAAAAATCTAGAAAATGTGGGTTTCATAACTAAAATGTTCTGGAATAATGAAGAATGATAACTATGTTCATACATATAATTTATACTCGTAATATATTCTTTGCCCTTGCCAATAAATTTTGGTCTATAATATGGACATCGATCAAAGTCAATATTTTAATGAAAAAATGTTTACTCACATGCTCATGGTCAAGAATTAGATGTTTTCTTTCTAAAAAGAAAAGCTTTAAGCTGCGTTTACACCAAAGTTAATAACAACATTTTAATAGCTTAATCCTTATAGATTCTATTAGATTGAACATATCTAATCACACACATGATGAATATATGTAGTTGTCAAGTTCCGTTCAATCTAATAGAATCTATAAGGATTATGTTAACATTTTGTTTATAACTTTGGTGTAAACCTAGCTTGAGGGTGACGCCACACCATGCTTGGCACGACACTATTGGATGTATATAAACGTAGAGTATGATAATATCATAGTGAACGTGTCTGCTGCAGTGAGAATATTATTCTCATAAGTGATAATGGGACTAGTTATACTAGTGCTATTAGGCTAAGTGCTATTAGAACTATATCAATATTTGATATTGATTATCTATATTGAGCTATATCAATGTTCAATCAATATTTCATTTAAATAAATAATTATTGGTATCTTCACGTGTATCATTTTTACATTCCTTGCCCTATTACCATAGGTAAGGAAAGTATTGCTTTCCGAAAAAATTAAGGTACCCAAATTTCTAAATTTCTATACGTTTCAAGGTCCCCTAAGTCCAAAAAAGTGGTTTTTGGGTATTGGTCTGTATATATATATATATATATTATATATATATATATATATATATTATATATATATATATATGTGTGTGTGTGTGTGTGTTGTGTGTGTGTGTGTGTGTGTGTGTGTTGTGTGTGTGTGTGTGTGTGTGTGTGTGTGTATACACGATATCTCATCTCCAAATTAACGTAATGACTTGAAATTTGGAACTTAAGGTCCTTACTATATAAGGATCCGACACGAACACTTTCGACCTAAAGCAATTCAAGATGGCGGCTAAAATGGCAAAAATGTTGTCACAAACAGGGTTTTTCACGATTTTCTCGAAAATGGCCCCAACGATTTTGATCAAATTTATACCTAAAATAGTCATTGATAAGCTCTAACAACTGCCACAAGTCCCATATCTCCAGGAGCTCCGCCCCATCTATGCAAAGTTTGATTTAAGATTCCCAATTATCAGGCTTCAGATACAATATAAACAAAAAAATCCACGTGGAAAAGATTGAGCATGAAAATCTCTACAATCAATGTTTGGTAACATTTTAACCTTAAATTTGAAATAAGCTCGAAATTCGAGAAAATGTTATTCTTTCAATTGCAAACTGTTGGCAACTGTTGATTCTATTGAATCATTCACTATGAAGAGATAGCAGACTTCGTGTGTCTCCAGCGTTATTGTCCTGTCACCAGCTGGCTTGGATCTTTGAATAGTAGACTTGAGATGCGCGTGAACACTAGCGTCAGGTGATAAATTTTCATAACGGCAAGGAAAGTTGTGTGAGTGCGCCACACCAGATTTTTCAATTATAAGTGTGGATTTGATATTGATTATCTATATTGAGCTATACCAATGTTCAATCAATATTCCATTTTAATAAATGAAATTGGAGACACAGTAAATGTGACAGCCTCTCCAATAGGTTTCTCTCTCCCTAGAAAATTATGGGTCAGGCTCATTAGGATTAGGACTGGTTGCAGCAGGGCGAAAGCATCCATGTATAGATGGGGTGTTGCAGATTCTGAGAATTGTAATTGCGGTCAAGTTCAAACTCTTCAACATATAACAAATGAATGTCCAATGTACAGATTTCCAACAGGGGCTGTGGGCCTCCTTACTCTAACCAGAGAAGCTATAGAGTGGCTGAGTGACCTGGAGGTTGACATTTGAAAAATGGAGTTTGATTTTTTGTGCAGGGTACTTGAACCCAATAACTATTTTTCTATGTTTTTTAAATTTTGACAGAGCCATTTGACTGGCAAGCATAACATTCTCATAATATTGTTTGATTTTATTATTACTAGTAGTTCTGTGAACAGTAGACCTCGCGCAGTTATAACGACGTCCCAAACCAAAAGCACATCCACACTGATACACTAACTATTTATTTGATCAGATCATGCTTACACAAGATTTAATTATCATATAACGCTTTCCGGAATTTAGCGCGAGAAAACCAAGCGCCCAGACGAGCTGTTATAAGTTCTTTGCATCATTTTTAATAGTGAATAAAAATTGCATTCAATGAGGCATGTAATTTATAATCTACACAGCTGTGAATTTTTTACCAAGTTACTTTGAGATATTGAATTGCATTCGTCATGGCATGCAATTTATAGACAACTCGACAGCTGATTTATGATGAATAATTCTATAGTCTGATTTTTACTCTTATATTGACGTATGAAGGAGGCTCCTTTTTCCTTTTATATTATCCTTGAAATGCAAAATTTCCAAAAACGTTGTATATACGTCGACGCGCAATTTAAAAAGGAACATACCTGTCAAATTTCATGAAAATCTATTAACGCGTTTCGCCGTAAATGCGCAACATTTTAACATTCGAACATTCAAACATGAAGAGAAATGCCAAACCGTCGACTTGAATCTTAGACCTCACTTCGCTCGGTCAATTATTATTATGACAGCACTTCATAAAGTGTAAATAATGTTATTTATGTTTGTTTTCTTCCCTCATGCCATACGCATATATATATTTTTTTAAATAAATAATTATTTGTATCTTCACGTGTATCATTTTTCAATTCATTTCATTTCTCCTGCACAAATCAAGACAATAGAAAACCTAAGAGGATTCAAAACTGCCGCTAAGAACTGGATTATTTCAACTGGAAGACATTATTTATAGAAAACATAATCTCATACAATATGTGAGCTCACTTACCCAACGTATTTGCAGTTTCCACCCCCACCCAGAATCTATTACTACTATTAACACCTACTCTAGTACATGGGTTTCCCCATAGTTGAGTAGGTTAATTTCCAATAGAATTAAATTCCATATTTTTTTATAGACCTATTGTATTGTATTTTAGATATTTTGTACTTTTTATGTTTTTAATTGCTTGTTTGTATTTTTTTAAAGGAAATAAATTTATTTATCATTATTATTAACTATAAGTGAAAAATCAAAGCATCAAACAGCATCATAAAGTTTTATTTCACAATTTTATATCTTTCTTTGTTATTTTCTTTAATGTTTGTTTGTGAAATAAATGAATTGATTGATTGAAGTAAGTTGAATCTTAAAATGAATATCCCAGTAGAATTTAAATTATAATTTATTTATTTATCATTTACAATCAACTTAAGGACAAAGAAACAGACTATAGTCCAAAACTTCTTTTCATCCCAATTTCAAAGTTTATTCCAATATAGATGGGTCTATACTTTTCAAATTCCAAAAGAAAAATCATATATATTTTCTTCACATGAGTAGTTTGGAAGGTATTTCGGTATTTGACATTTATACCTTCCAAACTCTTCTCCAATACACAGCCTACAACAACAGAAATTTCAACCAACCATTTCTGACTAGACGGTTTAGGCATTTCTACGGTTTAGGCTACCGTACCATTCAGGAAACTAAATTACCATTGAAAGTAACTGACCGGCTTGAACCCAAACTATGTTCTTCAACTACCAATCACTAAACTCCATTTTTTCCGCTTTTCAATTTGTGCTCAAGCAAAAAACAAATCTAGCCGAAACACATCCATCCACATATCCGCTTTTTAGCACTCGCACTCAGAGTGCCTATTTGCCTGTTAAACAGGTTAGGTTAGGTTGGGACGATTCAAACTCGCATTTTCAAGGTCATAATATATCAACCAAACCTACTACTCTCAAGAATGCTGTAGAGTCAGTCTCATTTTAATTTCCATTCTAGACTCCTTCTAATTCACTCGTATTTTTCATCTTCTATTATAGTACTCTTGCTTACGTCATAGAAGGGTTGCTTTCAACGTATGCAGGATAGCTTGTTGCGTCACTAGAAATGGTATCATACTATAATATTAACATGACAGTTAATAATCTCAGTATTTTTCTTGCAGTAGACCACGTCATAGGGTAGATGCCATCTAAATCATGCTAGTTTTTAGCAAAAGTTTGAAGAGATCACTATCTCTAATTGGCCACAATAAAAAATACAACCAGAAGAGATGACAGAAATAATCTTATATAGTTTTCTTTACTCTATATACAACTAAAGCTGCGTTTACACCAAAGTTATTGACAAAATGTTAATAACTTAATCCTTATAGATTCTATTAGATTGAATATAACTTATCACACACATGATGATCATATGTGTTTGACAAGTTCCGTTCAATCTAATAGAATCTACAAGGATTAAGTTATTAACATTTTGTTAATAACTTTGGTGTAAACCCAGCTTTAGCCTACTATTGAGTTGTATTTTCATTAATCTTAGATGAGTGATACTCTATAGTGATTAAAACTAATAGAAGACAGCACAAAATAATAAATGATTGTCAAGAAAGTGCTCAAGCCACTTAAAAAGTAACTTGTTGCTTGAATCTTAGAATGTGGTTGAAAATATTTTTGTTTTCAAGATAACGAACTGCAGTACTTTATTTTTAATTTACAGTACACTAAATTTTGAAGAGAATCATGTGCACATCATTTTCAAGCTATTATCTATCAGAACAAATAATCTAGGTATCTAATATAAACTAGATATCTATCTTTAAGTTATCTTTACTCTATGCTACTATAGGTATTAAGAGGGTTGGTAACGAGACAGGAACGGACTTACAATAAGGCTGTGCAACAGCTTTTAGGAAACTAGTGAACTTTTTTACTGGTGACAATTTTCAAAGTTTATTATCGATTTGGATAGGCTACAGTACTATCAAGTTAACAAAATGTCAAAATTCTAAAAAGTTGTTACTTTTTGAGATATGTGCGCCTACAGTTGAAAACTGTGTAACAGACCCTTTCAAATCCAGCAACAGATATGAGAAATTTATACCATATTTTCTTTTATTTTTTAATGATTGGAAAATTAGCTTAGACATATAGCCAGCTGTGAAAAATAAACACAATTATTTTAGAGAATTGTGTTCTGTTTATCAATAAATAAAAATAACGAGCGAAGTTCGGTGCCCCAATATTTATCTATAATATTGTGAATAAAAATACCATTTCGTGATTATTTCTAATTAAACGAATTAAAAGTTTCTCAATTTTTAGGTATGTATTTTAGTTAAGTGCAGTAGCTTATATTTTTGTATTTTGTTTTTGGCAAATAGATAAATACTCATATGCTAGTACTGTACTTTGTATAGTACTACATTATGTACAGATATATTGCGTATAATATAAGTAAGTATAGGATATCGTGGGAGTTACATAACACAATCAACACAAAATGTGCAAAATACTTTTGAATGGTACCGATTGTCTGAGGATGTGCAGATTTATCACAGGTGACCCTCAGTGACTAGTGTACCCTTCAGAGCCCCCCCCCCCCACAGGGGGGTCACAAGGTCTTCCGGTTGCCCCATTGACGTCACAGCAAACCGGATCATGCTACACGTGCGTTGATTTGCCCAGTTTCATAGCAAATTTCCGGTTTCTACGCGTCACACAAGCAGTGAGGGATGCCCCCAGTGTGAGGCTCACACTGCGATGGCGGTGAGGGTGAATTTTCCATAATTTTTCAATATAGTAGAACCTCTATAATTCGTAGTTGACGGGACCAAGCATTTACTATGGAGGGTACGAATTGTAGAGACTATGGAGGAGAAGCCAGAGAGGGAGAGGAGGAGGCTATTCATAGAGGTTGAAGAAGGAAACATATGAACTATGGAATGCTAAATATTTACTAGGCAAAAAGCAATCGTGGATGATATACTAGTAGTTCTGTGAACAGTAGACCTCACGCAGTATTCTCTCATCCACAAGTACCTGATTGAAACTATAGACCTTAAGGAAATACAGCAATAGACTGGCTTCTCCACACATCTGTGTAATCACTTGTCAGCTGATTTATGATGAATAGTTCTATAGTCTGATTTTTACTCTAATATTAATGTATGAAGGAGGCTCCTTTTTCCTTTTATATTATCCTTGAAAAGCAAAATTTCCAAAAACCTTGTATATACGTCGACGCGCAATTAAAAAAGGAACATACCTGTCAAATTTCATGAAAATCTATTACCGCGTTTCGCCGTAAATGCGCAACATATAAAACATTTAAACATTAAGAGAAATGCCAAACCGTCGACTTGAATCTTAGACCTCACTTCGCTCGGTCAAGAATAATCAATTACATTCTATTCATCAAGAAAATATATAGTTTTCAATGATTAAAGAATAACTTTCTATATATTCTATAAAAATTCTCGTATATTTTTGCATAACTGAAGATCTCACACTCAACACTGAAGCTGCTACAACAGTCGTGGGGATGTTCATAAACTTGTAAAATTATACATCAAATTGAAGAGAATTTGATGCTCTATAGGCTCATGATCAGCATGGATTTTTCCCATCGATATTCAAAAAGTTATGAGCAAGAATATCAAAAAATTGAAGGAAAATGGGTTTTTTTCAAAAATGTCACATATTTTAGAGCGAATATCTCGAAAAAAGAAAGAGATATAGAAAAAGTTGTGAGGTCAATATTGTAGGAAATTATGTAAGCTTTAATTTCTTATAGAATAGTCATGTCTGTAAAATGCATAATTTTCGTGTTATATGCGAGAAACCAAAAAATGGTACCTTTGAACCACCCCCCACCCCCTTAGCACAATGGGTAGGGGTGGGGAATTTTGATATGTTGACCTCCTTACTACCCTAAACAGAACTACCCTAAATAATTTTTATTTTCATTATCACATTTTTCAACTTTGATAAAATTCTATGAAAGCTAAGCACAATAAAGCCGAAAAATTGGGATATCAGATCTTTAAAAAAATTCTACTGTACTTTGGAACAGCTCATATTTTTTTTTGTAAAAATACGTCCAACACATTACGCGATAATCGATTTGTCCCCTCTTTTACCAATCAGGCCCACGGCTAAAATCTAAAGCTCTATCAGAATCAGATACACTGTAATGTACATCTAAAGCTACGGTACAGGTGCAGTACCGTACTGAATACTCTCAATGCCTATTATCATAGAGGAAAGATAGCATAAGCTATATGTTTCTATAATTTCTCTAAGCTATATTTCTCTATTCTATATTTCTATCTCAATGAATATTCAAATTCCCATTTATTTCTCAAAAATCTGGTGTGGCGCACTCACACAACTTTCCTTGCCGTTATCAAAATTGATCACCTGAGGCTAGTGTTCACACGCATCTATTGAACGATCTGAGCCAGCTGGTGACAGGACAATAACGCTGGAGACACACGAGGCCTGCTATCTCTCCATAGTGAATCATTTAATAGAATCAATAGTTTCCAACAGTTTGCAATTGAATAATCAAATTTCGAATTTCGAGCTTATTTTCAAATTTAGGTGAAAATGTTACTGAACATTACTTGTAGAGATTTCCATGCCCAATATATTCCACATGAATTTTTTTGTTTAAATTGTATCTGAAGCCTGATAATTGGGAATCTAAAATCAAACTTTGCATAGATGGGGCGGAGCTCCTGAAATTTTTACAGATAAGGGACTTGTGGCAGTTGATAGAGCTTATCAATAACTATTTTAGGTATGAATTTGATCAAAATCGTTAGAGCCGTTTTCGAGAAAATCGCGAAAACCCCTGTTTTTGACAACATTTTCGCCATTTCAGCCGTCATCTTGAATTGCATTTGATCGAAATTGATCGTGTCGGATCCTTATATTGAAAGGACCTTAAGTTCCAAATTTCAAGTCATTCCGTTAATTGGGAGATGAGATATTGTGTACACAGACGCACATACACTCATACACACACACACACACACACACCACACACACACACACACACACACACATACAGACCAATACCCAAAAACCACTTTTTTGGACTCAGGGTACCTTGAAACGTATAGAAGAAATTTAGAAATTGGGGTACCTTAATTTTTTCGGAAAGGAATACTTTCCTTACCTATGGTAATAGGGCAAAGTAAAAATGTACAAATTGAGGCTTTTCTTCAAATTGACTGCTTTTTTAATCTATACCATTCAATTTATTTATTTGTTTCATTGACAATCACAAATCATTATCAACAATGCTTATTTATCAAATCCGAGCAGAAACCACAACACAGATAATTCACGTCTTCTTTAGGTAAATAATGAAAAAATAAACGATTACGTGTTTTCTTACACACACGCAAAGTGTTAGGATGATAATAGAAATCCACTTGTTACTTCCGGTACTTTTTGTCTTCTAGCAACTTCTTACTCTAACATCATACTCTTCTTCTTCTTTATTATCAGCGACTCTACGTCTTCCCAGTCGTTCTCTTTTCTTCTTCTTCTTCTTCTTCATTATCAGCGACTCTTCATCTTCCCAGTCATTCTATCTCCTTCCTTGTGTGTATTACACATACACAATACTGTATTTCTTTCTCTCTCTTTCTCGCAAAAGCAAATTTCTGAATAAATACTGCTGGAGACGATAAAAAACTACAAATTTGTGTGTGACCTTTACCTTGCTAAGCCTTGTTGTACTAGTCTTACTAATAATAAAAATCCACGGCTTGCCGTCTGTGTGTCAAGGTAAAGTCAAATCAACACGCTTGCCCCGCCAAATCTTGTTTTAATTAAACAAATGATAAAAAATACGAAAATCTAGTTCCTATTTGAGTGTTGACCAAGTCAGAATTGAGGGTGATAATAATTATTGGCGATTTGGAATGTACTTTTCTGATCAGGTTCAGTATGAATATCTATTTATTTATTTACAATATCGCTTTGGAGACAACAGGTCGAAACCCACAACTGTCTCCTTAACTTAGATCATAATAATGTCAAAATACTATAAATTATTATATATTATGAAAATTCTCATGCATAGTTAATTATATAAATAACTATAATATTAAAAAAATAATAAAGTAATTAAACTATTAAACTAATTAAACCATGTGATGATGCAAATTAAGTTTTTAAATTGAGTTTGCAAATTAATCAAGCTACAATATCAGTAATATTAATGATCACTGCCATAGCCACTCTAATACAAGGCCCCGGCTTACGATATTGCAACGTCGCAGCGTAGGCCTAGAATCTAATACATGATTGGTGAAAAAGATCAGCTGGTATTTTTCAAAATCTTTTTCACCAATCAATAATTAGATTCTAGGCCTACGCTGCGACGTTGCAATATCGTAGGCCAGGGCCTTGTATTAGAGGTGGCTATGTCACTGCTCAGTTGAAATCAACACATCATAATCAAAAAACAGCTGTAAAGTAGCTGAAAGTGAGCAAGTTTTTTTATCGATTTTATATAACGCTTTTTTCTTTCTTGATTCTCATGATACTCTCAGAATTTGATGTTGATATTATGATTTTAGTTGTATCGACAATAATTATTAATATTAAAAATAATTATTAGCATTAGAATGATAATAATTTGTTTTAAACGACTATACTAATATCATCAAAAGCTTACCGAGTTGAAAGCAAAGAAAAGTCGGGAGAAAAAATAATAAGCTACATCGAGTTATCAACATTGCATGCCTCATTGATTGCAATTAATAGTCCACACGACAGCTGATTTTTTACCAAATTACAATGGGATATTAATTGCATGCAAGTAATAATCCACTCGACAGCTGATTTATGATGGCTATAGTCTGATTTTTACGGTAATATTGGCGTTCGAAAGAGACTTCTTTTCCTTTTGTATTATCCTTAAATGCCAAATTTTCCAAAAACCTTGTATATACGTCGACGTACAATATTTAAAGATATCATACCTGTCAAATTTCATGAAAATCTATTTCCGCGTTTCACCGTAAATGAGGAACATATAAACAAAATTATAAACATATTTTCAGATTCATCTTGCAATTCTCGAAGCAATGCAACGTGAGAAAATTTGTGTCTTTTTAACAATCAGTCCCTACTCCAACGTGAAGGATGAACTCTACCTTTCTTCCTATTTTTACACACAAAACAAAAGTGGCCAAGAGTACTAGCTCTACCATAGTTGATGACGAACTGAGCTTGTGAGCACAAAAATAGGAAAACGGACGACATAAGATGGATGCGTGTGGACGCAATTTTACATCCGTCTTTTGCTTGAACCAAACGATCAGTCTTTTGTTTGAGCAAAAGACTGATGGTAAACTTGAGTGTCTGGACCCGGCTTAATGTACATCTAAAGGTACTACTTAAAGGTACGATCTAAAGCAACGGTACAGGTGCAGTACCGTACTGAATACTCTCAATGCCTATTAGTCTATCATAGAGGAAAGATATCATAAGCTATATTTTTCTATAATTTCTCCAAGCTATATTTCTCTATTCTATATTTCTATCTCAATGAATGACCAAATTCCCATTTATTTCTCAAAAAATGTACAAATTAAGGCTTTTCTTCAAATTGACTGCTCTTTTAATCTATACCATTCAATTTATTTATTTGTCTCATTGACAATCACAAATCATTATCAACAATGCTTATTTATCAAATCCGAGCAGAAACCACAACACAGATAATCATTTACGTCTTCTTTAGGTAAATAATGAAAAAATAAACGATTACGTGTTTTCTTACACACACGCAAAGTGTTAGGATGATAATAGAAATCCACTTGTTACTTCCGGTACTTTTTGTCTTCTAGCAACTTCTTCTTCTTCTACTTACTTTTCTACTCCATCATCTCTGCTCTTCTTCTTCTTCTTCTTCTTCTTCTTCTTCTTCTTCTTTATTATCAGTGACTCTTCGTCTTCCCAGTCGTTCTATTTTCTTCTTCTTCTTCTTCTTCTTCATTATCAGCGACTCTTCATCTTCCCAGTCATTCTATCTCCTTCCTTGTGTGTATTTACACATAAACATACTGTATTTCTTTCTCTCTCTCTCTCGCAAAAGCAAATTTCTGAATAAAAACTGCTGGAGACGATAAAAAACTACAAATTTGTGTGTGACCTTTACCTTGCTAAGCCTTGTTGTACTAGTCTTACTAATAATAAAAATCCACGGTTTGCCGTCTGTGTGTCAAGGTAAAGTCAAATCAACACGCTTGCCCCGCCAAATCTTGTTTTAATTAAACAAATGATAAAAAATACGAAAATCTAGTTCCTATTTGAGTGTTGACCAAGTCAGAATTGAGGGTGATAATAATTATTGGCGATTTGGAATGTACTTTTCTGATCAGGTTCAGTATGAATATCTATTTATTTATTTACAATATCGCTTTGGAGACAACAGGTCGAAACCCACAACTGTCTCCTTAACTTAGATCATAATAATGTCAAAATACTATAAATTATTATATATTATGAAAATTCTCATGCATAGTTAATTATATAAATAAACTATAATATTAAAAAAATAATAAAGTAATAAACTAATTAAACCATGTGATGATGCAAATTAAGTTTTTAAATTGAGTTTGCAAATTAATCAAGCTACAATATCAGTAATATTAATGATCACTGCCATAGCCACTCTAATACAAGGCCCCGGCTTACGATATTGCAACGTCGCAGCGTAGGCCTAGAATCTAATACATGATTGGTGAAAAAGATCAGCTGGTATTTTTCAAAATCTTTTTCACCAATCAATAATTAGATTCTAGGCCTACGCTGCGACGTTGCAATATCGTAGGCCAGGGCCTTGTATTAGAGGTGGCTATGTCACTGCTCAGTTGAAATCAACACATCATAATCAAAAAACAGCTGTAAAGTAGCTGAAAGTGAGTGTCTAATTTTTGTCTTCAAATTTTTTAATTTATTTCAATTAATTTAATTGAATTTAGGATTGATTATTGTTTTTCGGCTTTATATCAACATTGTGAAATTCAAAATCAATTTTATATCTGTGTTATCTTCCTCGGATGGTGCGGAATCTTTGGCAGAAATCAAAATTTGAACTTAACCTAATTGTTTGGACTATTTTTAATATGTGAAAATCCAGGAACTGAAGAAGTTTTGGGCAATTGCCTGTTTTTTCTTTCCTAATTATAGTATGTGTATCACCTTGAATAAATAAATAAATAAATAAATAAATAAATAAATAATACAACTCAATCCTTCTTTTAATGTTTTCTCACATGTTTTAACGTTAATGTCATTTTCAAGTCAGTGAATAAAGTAAATAATGTTATTAAATACTATTACTATTTTCTTGTTTGATAATGGTATTTAATAACATTATTTAATTCATTCACTCACTTGAAAATTACATTAATGTTGAAACATGTTGTAACAATTTAAAAACAGGGTACTTGGATTTTAATTTTCTATTTCTTGATAATTAAGAGTAACCCTAACCAAAAAGTTAACTAAACACAAGTACAAACTGTGGTCTATTGCATGTTAAAATACAAACTAATAATATTAGTAGTTAGCTGGTTATTAGAATAGGAAATTACAAAAATATTAGCATGTATTTTCTCATCCAAAAGAACTCAGTTGTATTTGTATTGTAGGCCTACTGTATGGAATGTGTTGCTTTGTATTTTGTAAGAGATAGCTGAGAGTCCGATGGTAGCAAGCATTCAAAAGGCACACCAGTGTTTAATGTTAAGTCGGGCCTAGGCCACTAACTCAAGTTCTTTCGTGAATTTGTCAAACTCTATAAATACGGATGAGTTGAATTTCAGTTGATATTATTTTGTTATGTTGATTTCTGTAGTATTATATTTTTATGGATTTTGTATTGTATGAACTGATGCAATGTTTTTTTATGTGCTGAGTTATGTTGGGTTGTAGTAAGTTGATGTGTTGTATTTAATGCTTTAATATGATGAGTTGTATGTTGTTTTGTGCATTTTGGCTCAACTACCATTGCTTGAATTATCATGCTCAAAATTATGTTGCACCTTAGTATTGTCTTTCATCGTATTTTATGCTGTCTTGTGGTAAGTTGTATTTTGATCTTTATTAGTTGTGTTCGGCGATTTTAAGTAGCATTGTGTGTATTATTAATTTATTGACATTGTATTATGCATTGTTTTTGTAGTGATATTCAAAAACTATATAATTGATATTAAAAAACTATATTATATTCAAAAACTATAATCAATATAATTGAAATAAAATTGACCGGAGTAACTTTTTACATAATTTTGTCTAATTTATTCAAAGTGGCTATTCAGCTACTAATTCTTGAAAGGAACTGGAATACTTTAAAACTAGTTACTACATAAAATGGAACAAGATCCTCTACAATATCAAGGTCGAGACCCATCTTAAGTACATTCTTCAATAATTGTTTATTTTCTGACGCAATAAATATATTTAAACTAAATAAACTATCAATTATATAACTACTATATGTATCTATTAACTAACTTATTTATGCCGAAAGTTTTTTGTTTCTTTATTTAACTATGATCACGAGGTTTTCCTAATTTATATTATCACTCCGAAGGCTGCACAAAGGCCTCTAACATTTTTTCCATGATTAAATGTCTGACCAATCAGAGAAGACTTTTTTAGAAGAATGCTTCTCTGATTAGTTCTCGTAAAATTTAATCAAGGTTAAAATGTAATATATTTTTGTGCAACCGAGCCTTAATGATGAAGATAGAGATTTTCAAGCTAATAAGTTACTTTGAAAATAATTTCAATTTTTGAAGTAAATTTCCTGGAGACTGCTATTAATTTCAATATAGCAATCTATTGATTGCTTCTTAGCGCACATACGATTTCAGGTTCACACATCTCTCATAATTTTCCCTCTTATTATCCTCGCACAAGTCCAATACTAATGTGAAAATCATTCTCAGGAGAAAGTAATTTATACGGTACTCGAATCTTTTGAATTGGACCAGCAAAAGAGACTATAATTATAATATGTTTTATTCAAATTTTTATATAAAAATGTTGAAATAATTTCTTATAAATCGTGATAAGTAATAATATTCGTATTTTTTTTTCATCGTAGTCCAACAAATCAAGTCAGATATTTATTATTCATCATTGTAGTAAACATTCTAAACAGTGTCAAAACAGTTGAATTTATTCAAAATTTATCAAGCAATTTCTTCTTTGTCTAAAGCCGCGTTTACACCAAAGTTATTAACAAAAGGTTTATTTTTCCGTCCTTATAGATTCTATTAGATTTAACGGAACTTGAAAAACACATATGATCATCATGTGTATGATTAGTTATGTTCAATCTAATAGAATCTATAAGGATTAAGTTATTAACAAAATGTTTATTTTTCAGTCCTTATAGATACTATTAGATTAAACGGAGCTTGACAAACACATATGTACATCATGTGTATGATAAGTTATGTTCAATCTAAAAGAATCTATAAGGACGGAAAAATAAACATTTTTTTAATAACTGGTATAAACGCAGCTTTAGAGTACGGTATCTAGCTTCTCGTTGTACGCTGAGGATGTGGCTCAGTGCCACGAAACGCGTCCGTAAAACAAGAAAACCGTGATTACTGTTGTAAAATTCTAAGATAACAACATAATATATTCTAATTTATAAAAACGTTAAACCAGAGTAAACTTTTGATTGTTTTATTCTATGGTTAGACGTTATCGAAGTTGCAAACTCTAGGCTAGCCCTCTATCATAGAGAAACAATAGCATAAGTAGATATCCCATGGTATAGGGCATTTATGTCGCAACTTTTACTGTTATCTCAAGTCTGTAGTCCACGTAGTTCTTTCCCGTGAAGCTTTATGACGCTGGTAGTCTCTCATATTGTGCCGTTCATACACTCTAACCCGGTCAAAACAGTAAAAATCAAACAATAAAAATCAACAATAATCGACAGTAATCGGATTGAGATAACAGTAAAATTCGCGACATAAACGCCCTATACCATGGAATATCTACTTACGCTATTGTTTCTCTATGCGTCTACCTTTCGAGGAAAATTTTCTATTTCTAACAAGTAAATTTCTCAAAAACAACCTATTGACGTAAAAATGTACTAATCGATCCACTAATTCCAGTATTCAATGACAATAACCTGGAAAACCTTGCTGTAAAATTAGCACAGAAAAAATCATTACCAAGGACACTTGCTTCATTACATCACACAGCAGTTTCCTCAATTAATAATTATCATACAAATTGTGAGAATAATTCTAAAATCGACATAATTGTTGCATACAAGCTCATTCAGAAAGCACACACGCACACGCACGCACAAGGTTGTGTAAGAAAAATGGAAAACTTTTCAATTTAGCTCAAAGTTCCCAAAACATATTGAGGGGAAAAATGTAAGTGATTTTCCAAGTCGACTTATGATCATCATTATTGATGGTTTAAAATCGGGCGTTCAAAGTTATATCATAGAGGAAATATTATAATCATGTAGATTGGTTATGTAATAAGAAAAATCAAAAATATTTCCGAACAATTCTTATTAACATTCTCAGCCAAGCACGATTTGGATGCCCAGCAACCAATAATATGAACCATAATTAGAACGATTTTATAGTGAGGTCCACGTTATCATCAATTTATTTATTTATCATGGCAGTATTTGATTGACATTGGTGTTGCTATCCTTGTCTTTCATTCGACGAAGCAGATAGAGCTATCCTTTTCTATAGTGAGGTCCACGTTATAATGGCAGTGTGTGATTTGCAATGGTGTTGCTATCCTTGTCTATCATTCAAAAAATCAGATGGCGCTATCTCTTTCATGCTTTGCGATGTTGCTACATCGTTCATCAACAATGTAGAAATTCAACTAATTGACAAAATATTCAATCTCAATCATGAAAATTTATTATCACATCTTTAAAAATATATTTTCTTGACAAATAAAATATGATCAACTATTCTCAACAATAATGAACAGTTAAATTCATCAGATGTACCAGTATCAGCTGTTTGGCTGAGATCTGGCAACCTTTTTCTCCTATCTTCCTACACTGCCATTATAACGTGGACCCTCACTATAGCTCCACAACGTTGACAGATCGTTTTTAAACAATATAGGAATATAAATTAATAATTAGCAAAATATTCAATCTCAATTTATTATGAAAATGTATTCTTTAATCATTGAAGAATATATTTTCTTGACAAATAAAATATATTTGATTATTTTGAACAAGAAAGAACAGTTGATAGGCTATCACATGAGATATAAAAGTATCAGCTATTCTCTATAGAAGGTTGATTTAATAATTTAATTATCAGGTTAGCACAAACTATACAGAGATCGGGGAAAGAGAAAACAGGCTATTGCCCAAAACTTCTTCAATTTCCTAATTTAGTTTCAAATTGTCCAAATATTATACATAGGTTATGTCAATTTCAATTTCTACACCAAATAACAATCTGAAAATATAAATTAGAATAAAACAAACAATATTTTAAATTTAATAATAAAACTTCCGTAAAGACATGAAACAAACTTTAAATTCACAAAATAAAGAATAAAACCACTTAAATTTTGAGCTCGAAAATATCACAATTTTTTAGAAGGCAATGGCAAAGGCAGAGAATCGACAACGCTGTTCTCCTATCTTTCTCCACTGCCATTATAACATTGACCTCACTATAGTAGCCGGTTGTTAGACTAACAAGTCTTACTTGGTTAAGAACGTTTTCAAGTCTAAGATATTTAAATTGAGCCTTAAATTGAGCTCAAAGTTCCCAAAACGTATTCTGGGAGGAAATTAATGCAATTCTTTTATTAATCAATATCAATGTTAATCTTAAAATTTTGACTGTAGTGTTGGTTCATCACAAAAAAAAATTAATTGGTATAAAAACAAATTCTAGATAAACGTAATTTTCTTCCTTCTATGTTAAGCAGTCCATAATACTATTGTAAACCTACTTATAACATCACGCCATAATATTCTATTTGTGTGACCTGATACTAAAACTGGATTTGTATCAAACAGTGAAAATATAATTCCCATAAGTTCTAATGGTATTATTCATACTCACTCGGCCGGGCTGAGTGTGAATAGTCCTATAAGAACACGTGATAATTAAATTTTCACTATTCACTGTCACTGTCGTGTGCGAATCCAGCGTTACTGATATTGTACACTAAAATTCACCTTCTAGGGAGCGCTTTATACAATAGAAAATAAAAGTGAATTACATAGAAACCATTTCAAATTTACCAAATTAGAAAACTTACCACCATGATAAAATCTCGTAAATCAATTTAATAGAAGTATGACAGAAAAATTATAACATTACTAAACTCCATGTGATTGAAACCCTGTACTACTTGATCCATGAACTTGCATTCGATATTGGCAAAAACTGACTATCAAAATATTATCAGAGCCATTTAAAATGTTTCACACAAGAAAATAGTTTTTGTGCAATTTGGATGGGGTCATGAACCCTAATATTTGTGATAGGATCCTACGGTATCTGTTCACTCAGAAAAATGAGAGCGCTCGGAACTTCCGTGGAAGGGTGACCGTTTGTAGTCAGTAGCCTACAGGTACAAACGTTTAATAGAAATTTGTTTCAGTTTGAGATAGAAATAGTTTTGAATCTGAAAATATGTTGTTCTCCAGACTACTAAATGATTAAGTGTTGATAAAAAATTCTTTCAAATTTTTGAAGTGGAATCTTTCATGGTTGAGAAAATAATAAAAAAATGATATTATAATACCCATATAACAAAATATATCTAATACTGAAAGAAAAGTTTTCAATTTTTATGTATTTTTTGTTCTTGTTGAGATGATAATTATTTTAAATGAATTCAGTCAGATAAAGATAAAGGAAGAATTTCAGATAAATGCTTCAATTTTACTTCTCAGTTTTCTGGAACGACCTTAAATTTAGATAGAGTCTCAACTATAAAAACTAGTCTCTAGTCCAGAGGGTAATGATTCATTCATCTCATTTCACAAGTGAAACTTACATTGAATTAGTAATAAGTAATAAGAATTGGAATTAGTAATTTAATCGTTTAATGTCTATGATAGTTTGGCCTAAAGATGACATGTCAAGTACAAGCCAGTACTTTTTCTAAACATCCTATTTATCGATATTCTATTTCATAGACGCTAAAATTTGCAATAATTTATGAAAATTTGTTATTTTTTGAAAAAAAAAATTAGAGACTAATGCAGAGGGTGAGGAAGAAGCATTTAAAAAGCAGTATAAGGAAGAATTAAAATATATTAATTGATAGCTTATAAGATGGAAAGAAAAACAACAACCAAAACAAACAACTTGGAAAATATATTTTTAATATTATGGTAGCAAGAAAATACTACAAACAAAATATACAAAAACAAAATACTAGAGTACTGATATTTAGTAAGCAAGACAATACTATAAAACAAGAGAAAACAATAAAAACTAAATTTATTGATAACAATCATGTAATAAATGGCCAGCAAAATAAACCCAAAATTAATGAATTAAAAAACTACTTATTGCAAATGGATGCAAGTGATTACAGCAAATTGTTATATTTTAAAGAAAGCACCAGAAAGACAAATGATTGAATTACTACGTTTAAAAGTGCAATTAGTCATGGACTAAGTACAAGATTAATTGAAAAGAAGAATGACTACAAGACATACACACACACACACTACAAGTGAAAATTTAAAAATACTTGGAAAAACATAATACTATAGGCACAAAAAAACTACTTTTTTAGAGATTAGTTAAAGAAAACATAGAAACAATGCTAATATTAGTTTTATTGAAAATGCAGAAGGCTTGATAGTAACAGTGAGATTACAAAAGATATTAAAACAGATAAATTATAAGCAGGTTATAATTAAATTAAAACAAGATGAAAATGTCTACAACACTAAAATAATTAGCCAACAGTGCAAGCATATTACTCCTAATGTTCCGTTACAGCAATTTTTAACTTTTAAGCATCCAACAAAAACAAATAATCATACAAAACCAATTAACAAAATATTTATCAGACATAAGCATTTCAGTTAATCAAATACTGTAGTAAATAAAAAAGCAAAAATATAACAAAAAAAAGAATTAAGTTCCCAAAATAGAAAAAAAAACAAAAAATTAATTACAATAAATAAAAAATTAAAACCCAAAGTATGGCCAAATCTACCATTTTATTCGCCAAATGCAGCTTGTTCCTGGAACAAAGGAAGAAAACTTAATTTTTCCATTTGAATAAAAAATAATCAACTTGTAAGCAAAACAAAATCTGAAAAACTTTAATTCTCCTTGGTAAAGTAAATTAATTTTTTATTGAATTAATTTGAACTAGTACTAGTAAATTTATTATTCAATGCTGCTATTTTTACCAAATTTTTGGTAGTTTCGAGTGCAACCGTTAAGAATACAAAAATGATAACATATTTATCTCTCCTGAATTAATATATCAATTAAAACAATTATTAATTCACAATAAAAATACAGAAATTGAAGTCTGTTAATTTACGTATCAATTTGAACAATAATTAACTCACAATAAAAATACAGAAATTGATGTCTGTTAATTTACCATACCAAAATATCTGTAAGTTTAATAGAGATTAATAATGGTGTAACAACGAAACCGAATAACTGAAAATTCAAATAAATCAGTGTTTTGGGTCGTTTTATGGAAAATATCCTAGACATAATTGAAAGTCACATTATTTGACTACAGACACATCTATAGATGCTTATTAGTGAGGATTCTCATTTACATATTGCTTAGAGTTTGGTGATGTACTTCCAATCTACTAAAATATAAACATATACTACTAAATACTACTACAGTTTACAGTTGTCAAAAATGAGTAGCCTATAGAAAAACTAGCTAATAAAAACACACACAGTCATCTGGACAATCTAAAACAAACTACTTTTCATGCACCTTGAATACGATCGACCTATAAATACAGAGTTACTACAAAAGATTCATCGGATTTAAAAAATGTATAATTACCACAGTCCTCATGAATTATTGTTATAGTGTTGTTATTGTTATAGTATATTATTATAGTATTATAGTTGTTATAGTATTGCTATTGTTATATTGTCAAGTTTTTGTTTTACAATAAATACCTTTGAACCCTTTTACACTAGGCAGCCAGGACTCGCAGCCAGCCAATCAACCAGGTCACAAAGTTGCGCACTCCATCACCAGGCACTTTTTTCAGACAAGGGCAGCCATCCTGGCAGCCACATTTTGGCTGCTGGTTGGATGCCAAGCCCGATGACCACACTGGTAGCCAAAACGTGGCTGTCCAAGTATTAATACAATGCCCGGTGGCGGTGATGGAGTGAGCGACAGCCTGCCTGCCCGGCTAGCTGCTCGTCCTGGCTGCCTAGCCTAATAGAGGTCCAAGGTATTTATTGTTAAACTATAATACATATTTACAAATTTATATTATTAATATTAATTGTAAAAATATTGGAATTTTTTCTCTCCATTGGTATAAAGATTATTCTTTTCTTATGAGTACTTTAATAATATTATACATGTTATAAATCCGATGAATCTTTTATAGTGACCCTGTATGTTGATTAAAATTATACAAAATAAAAATATCACCACTCCAAAACCATGCTACCAGCAAAAATGCATTGGCTCTAATTCTGTGTAACTGATTCATATTGGATTCTGAGTAACTGATTCAACAAATATCTACTAAGAATTAAAGTATTCCAACTACATGTAATACTGCATTTAGAATATCAAGCTGAGTATTACAGAGAAAATTTACTTTGATGAATCATAGTATTTGATATCAAATTAAAATTGGTTAGTCAATTATCTGCAGGCTCGTGGTGAGGCGGAGATCAAACTCTTGGGTTTTGCAATGGACCCCGCTCTATCGCTAGAATAGAGTATAGACTATCACTATCCTTGAATAGAGTATAGAATATCACTATCCTTGAATAGTGTATAGACTATCACTATCCTTGAATAGTGGATAGTGTATACACTATGCTTGGCTCTATCGTGAGTACAACAGTCATATTGGCATACTGTACAACAGACTGGCCCGGGTGACGTTTTTGATGCGGAAACAGAAGCGACATGTGCCTGCCAACTACTTAGTTTCAGCCTATCATGGGCTGTTTCATAGTCATATAAGCTATGAAATAGTAGTATGGGGCCATACGGGTAGCTGTAAAAGGGTTCTCCTTCTACAGAAGGAGTAGTTCTTTTGTTATTCATGTCTCATATCATTGCATTACCTGGAGCACTGCCGGCCAATTTTCAGACGTTTGATAATACTGGTAGTCTAGTCAATACATGTATAGCTCCCTACGGCTCCTAAGGAGCGAGGTTCATGTCTACCAGAAGAGAGGCCAGCTGCACCACCACAATACCAGGAGACGAGGAATCATTGGCTTGCTCTACTCCAGACTATCGAAAGCACATGAATGCTACCCCTTACGGACACTAATTTTTCCTAATAGACTGCCGATTTGTGTTCGTGAGCTGGAGTATAGGAAGTTTTGTAGGCTAGTACGTGAGAAACTCATCAACTACCCTCTGTACTCACTGAGAGATGATGAAACCAGTGGACTTGTAAAACAGTTTGAGAGTGTTTCATAATTTAAAATTGCAGTCCATCTACAGAATCACATGAAACGACCTATATGCAGCCATCTCAAATTATTTGAGATGAAGTCTACTTTGATGAAGTCTCTGCCGATTACCGATCATGGACTGAATATACTGAATAACATTGAAAATTGTTTACAATAAATCTATTGTTTACAGTGACTCTTTCCTTTATTTTAAGTAGCCTAAGTATAGTCCTCGAGTTGAATGATTTATTATCATAATATAGCTGATTTTTTACCTTCCAAAAAGGTAATGGTTACCTTTGGTGTAAAAGTTACACAGCAATAACAGTTGTAGGCTACACTAAACTTTACGTTTTACAACGTAAGATTGGTTTATACTTGTACACATTAAGCTTAAAACTAACACGTTAATGTTAATTCAAAGTACGGTAAGGGTGATATAAATAAAAACAATTATTGTAAATTGGAGGTAATAAGTTATCAGTACGTTGCATTGTAGTAACCGGTATTTTTATACTATTTATATTAAATATTTCAAGCATTAGTTGTCAAAATTTGAAAAGTAAAGATACTATATTGAATTAAATTCACAGATAGATGCCATAATATTATTCATTAATATAAAATGGGTTTCAAAATTGGACACAAAAGTTATTACTAAAACGGTAGGTACTCGGTACATAACCTTGATAAGCACATTGATTATGATTGTAAACAAATTAGGATGTTGATACTGAATTTTATGATAGAACAGAAGATTACCTTTATCAAACTGGTTACATTTTCTTTTACACCATCACTATAAACTGAAATTTTGACACAGAAATTTACAAAACCCGAAAATAGCCTAAAAATTTAACCGAACAAGTGATTACAGGCTTAAATCACGGAAGTGCTGCCCTTACCGGAAGAAAATTGAAGCTTAGCAGCTGATGTTTTGAAAACTACCGGGACGTTTAAATCCAATATGTGACCCTCCAAAATACATTTATAAGATTTCAAATTTTAAGTTTTGTTCAAAATAAGAAAGGTGACAAGGTTTATGTATAAATATCAATGGATGGTGATAATTTGTTTGGAAAAAAGATGAAATGTATATGTCTAAAGCGATTTTTAGAATACTGTACTGCACTTTATAGGAGCGACTAACTGAACTGCTTCCCATACTACAAAATTAATAATTATTGATGTTTCATTATTAGTACTATATTTTATTACTAAATGGTACATGCCCCTATAGCATGAGCTGATTAAACATTTTGAGCATCCAACCAATTTCTACAATTACTTCTAGAAATACTTACTAAATAATAGTAGGTATTGATTCAACTGCACACCTATGGTATGCCTATTTAATTTTATTAGGATTTCAACAAAATGAATAACTACTTGGAATAAACAATACAGAAATCATATTTATGGTATAACCCACCTGCTTATTCTTTACCTTTATGAAGTGCTGTTTATTTGGTTAATGTATTTTTTAGTTTCAGGTGGATTCTAAACCATCAGAAGAAACAAAGAAGTGGTAACAGACCGTTGTTGCAACGGTAACCAGTAGGCGGCAAGTTCTTCATTGACGATTAGTTGATTATTTATTTTTCATAAATAAGTAGTAATTTTTATTGTTAAAGCTCTAGAGTTAATAAAAACTTAATTTTTATTCCTTTTTCAAGAGCCACATACACCAGCTCATTTTAAACGGCGATAGATCAGCTATTGATCTAAACTCGTTATTAACAATAATAAATGGTGAACGGCATGTTATAGTGGTCAGGGATTCACGACTTAACGTCGATGATTTTTACATTCACATCATCGTAATTTCAGAGCTCCTAAACTCACACTTCTTTAACAAAAAACATAAACAGGTAAATTTCAACAGGCAAAGTGAATTTTCATAACATGATAAGTTACAGAACTGTAGTTTTTTATGAGATGGAAAAATTAGGCTACACAATCAGTATCGTTAGGCTGCTTACATTCAGAAAGCAACTGGTTGACAGGGAAGCGATGGAAATCTCAAACTGATCACCGATGTCCTCTCAAAACATATAAAATTGGTCTTGTTCATAGCAAGTTGGTAGCAATGAGACTATAGTTTATATTTATACTGTACGGTAATAAAGGAAAGAACTGGCTTATACACGTACGGAATAGGAAAATTTTGACGCATCATAACGTCTGAACTACTGGACTGATTAACTTGAAATTTTGCATATGGATTCTCAATAATTAAGAAAAATAATAATTATTATTATCGAGGATGGTTCTAGGCATATTTGAAACTCTTCAAGATTTCACTCGGTCAAGTTTTAAAATAGACTTGTGTGAGCACGGGTTACCTGCTAGTAGGCCTATAAAATAATTAAGTTGAGACTTGAAGAAAATCTGCGTTTTGCCGAATCGTGCAAAATTGCAATCTTTTCATACAAGTCTATATGACTAGATATATTCAAATTGACAACTCTGCATCGACTGTGTTGTTGAATCGAATACATCCTGTCTTATGAGCTTACATGGAAACATTAAAATTTCACACAATTTTGCAACACGGATATTTTCTCTAAGTCCCAACTTATTCTATACATACTATAGCATAAGACGTGGAAATTGTGGAGTTGCTCACTAACTCCGTAAACAAAGCCATAGTGCATTACAGGTGGTTGATGGTAACGTCAGCACAGGTAGGGCTCCTACGCCAATAAAAACACTAGCTGATATAGATCAGCTGAAATCAACGCATTTCTATTGATGAAGAAGCCCTACCTGTGCTGACGTTACCAACAACAACCTGTCATGCACTATGGCTTTGTTAAAGGAGGTAGTGAGTTGCTACGGTCTCCGAAATGTCGTTATCTGAATAACTCAGATGATCTCTGAATTTAAGCAGCCTACAATATATAGGCTGGTGTTATACAATTTGTCAAATCAGTAATGAACATAATAATACTGTCCTGGATTTCTTAGTTACAAAATTGAAATTAATACGGTATAAGAAAAAAAAATGTAAATTTCGTAAATTTTTTTAAATTTTTGTAAATTTCGTAAGAAATCCAGTACAGTATTACTATGTTCAGTACTGATTTGGCACATTTTTTTAAAAGCATAGAAACAAAGACGTTTTCATTGACATACACAAAACATGATTCGGGTAATTCTGTAATAACACAATAAACACCAACATTTTTGAGATTTCTTTATTTATTCATTATTTATAATCATTTATAATTGAAGAAAGAAGATCTCCTAGTATCGACGTCTTTTTCTTCAACACTTTATACAAAAGATTTACTCAGTAGGAATAGTAGTAATATTTTCTTCATACAGCAGTGCATCGATCTTATCGCGAATTTATAAACTAGAACACAATTTTTTTTTGCCTATCGATATAATATTAACTGGAAAATATTAAACAGTTATCAATCTACTAATTCCATATATCATCAATCTAACCCATAAAATTAAGAAGACAAAGATTCTATAGGAAATAGAAAACTAAACAACACTAAATTGAGAAAAAATTGAAGATAGACCAGAAATTGAAGAGAATTGTTTTTAAAGAAATTTGTACTTTCACACAAATACTGTTTACTGTACTCATAGTGAATCAAACAGCAGAACCTTATTGTTTCAGTCACAAACTGATTCAAACATACTTCTTCAATTAAAACTAGTTTCAAATAAAATATAACTAATAATAATGTTGATAAGCAGCGTCAATCAAAACGTTTATTTTTCAGTTCTCAGATAATTAAAAATAAAAGTTATAAAATTATGCCCTGATGCAAAAAGGATTGATAAGTATAATAGACCAGGGCAAAATAATGATGGATAACTACCATAGGTTTCAGTTCAAAGTATAGAATCTTCTCAATTTCATTTTCAATTTGACTTTCTTCACAACAGAAAATTAATTTCTTCTTCTAATATTGTTGAATTCTGTGGTTATTGATCTTCATTTAAAATACTGTATATATTGATTATTCTTTATATTTTTTGGATATGAACTCCTCAAGTTCTCCAAAGAAGTTTTTCAAAATTTATTGAGAATATTTCAGAATTCGGTTTAGCTATTTTTCAAGAATAAAACTCTTTCCAAGTTCTTCAAACTATCGGTCAAACGATACAGCAACAACAAGCATCTGTGTGAAAAATGAAAAGAAAATTAACCAAGTCTTCAAAAGACAAACAATGATAAAAATACAAGAAAATAAAAATAATTGGTTATCAGATATCTATTTACGTACTTACATTCAAGTGATTTTACGTTCTTACTTGCTAGACATACATACATTACTTACAAACAATACACGTTTCTTACCAAATACATACAAACTGACAGACAGATCAATCTCAAAAATCATCAACATCACAAATCCCTCGCACATCTTATCATTATTTCAACTAACTAACTTATTATGAACCACTTAGAAATTATATTGAAATATTCGTGGATGATTTTTTCTTACTATGAAAGTAGAAACTGTAACTACTACACACTGGAACGACGATTGGGTATTTGAAAAATTGCAATCAAATTACAAAAACTTTAAATTTAAAAATAATCGGATAGGGTACTGGCAAAATTAAGAGATCGGCTTGGATGTTTGAGACGAGTTACAAGAATCGAGTAATTCATTAGCACAATTCTCAAAGTTATTCTCAACCAAAAACAATGAAATCAACCACACATGAAGATTATTTCAATTCGTATGACCCATGACCAATGGATCCATTTTCTAGTCAAAAACTTGAATCCTGACTTATTTATTGTAAAAACCATCTTAATAATTTCATAGTATGTCCAAATTCTGTATTACCGTACTGTACAAGATCCTAACTTTAATCCTGCCAAAATTCAGCATTTTAAATCCTTCCAAAAACTGCAGATTTTCGAAAAAATCGAAACCTCGTTGTACTTTCATAATCAATCAAATGTTACCCTCAACTCTAACTTAAATTACGAAAAATATACTAGAACTGATTTATATTTATTATATTTTATTCACGACATCTTGCACGGTACATCAGAATATTCAAAACGGAAACTATTGCCAGTATTCCACTAAACTACTATCATAAACAAATACGTTTTTTCTTCACAATGGAGACTATCGTTAATTGAAGACAGCATACAAAGGTTTGGACAATTTAGTAGCTTTACAACACTCTCAAGAACATTATTGTTCAAATTTTCTCGAGTAAAATTCGACAAATTACCTAGTATACCGTGTGTGCACCCACCTTGCTCTCAGCACAAGAATATTAAATGTCACGACAAGACTTATAGACTTAGAATCAATTTCACAAATGATAAACACATAAGCGATTGAGAACTATTACCATTGATGAAAAATGAAATACCACGTTTCAAGCCGCTCACGGCTGACACCAAAAATGTTATTCAAGTCTCTCGTAATTTAATTCTAACTAGAAGACTATTAAATTATGGATTAATGATCACAATTGTTTTTATTACGATATATTTATAATATATATATTTATGTATACTTATACTTCATATAGATGGAAAAGAAACTATAGAAATTAAAAACTAAAAACTTCGACGACTTGTAGATGGACAATCAATCAGGTTTGCAGGAGAAATTCGTGAAATCTTCCCAGTACAAAAACAAAATCTGATAAAAAGTCTTGATTGAGTGATGCCTTTCTCGGGGTCTCAAATTATGTGAAAAATATTCTACTCGGTATCTCACATAATTTTCGACACACAATCCAAAATTAATTTACACATACTTCGTAATCTATTCCCAGAAATGCTACTACCCCTTGTGACATGGAGTAAACCGATCGAGAGAAAGACAGTTCACTAATTGGTAATATATATCCATGAAAAATAATAATTGAGGAAAAATAAAAACTCCGTTGTCACTATCCGGCCTTTGTTGCTTTACGATAAGACTCCTCCCAACAGCTGACGAAAGTGAAACGGAGTGTAATGTAATCCTGTGTAACAGATAGAGATAGTGCTACAGTAAAAATATAATACGATAAGCTTTTCAATGCGTATCATGCAGTACAACACATCTAATAAACATTTGTTGTGATTGGTTCATTGAAAAGGTTCCACAATAGAGGGGATTTCAATAAAAGTACAAACTTCAAGGATCTAAAACAATTAATGAGTAAGATTTATTAAAAAATCCAATCAAAAATATTTAAATAAGAAAACTTTAAACAACGTCATTTCGAACAATTTCTAACCATTTAAACACGAATCTCACAATCCCCAACACGAATAAATTATATTGATTGCTTGTTTACCTGTGAGAGAATACATATTTTAACAATTCTTTCTACAAATAAAGTGTATAATATTCATCTCAATAAAAATAATTATTAAAATATTATTTTAGAATTTCAAACGTAACAAGTGTTTTGATTAATATATTATTATTCACTGGATATTATGTTTTATTTATTTTATTTGTTGCTCCCAGTGACCTGGAAACGGAAACGAACGAACGAAATAGATAAGTTTCAAATCTCCCTGCATTTCACCTGCAGATAATATATTAATAGATAATTCTGTATGTTTTGATGAATTACCTGTGAGAGGAGCTGCAATACTTGCATTTGAACTATTCATACACCTAAATATGAATAGTATATAATTATCTCTGTTGTGATTAATAGATGATTACCTGTGAATGGGAGGGCTTTTACTTGCATTCCACCTGTAGATCTATTAATATTCAGGATGAGCATGAATTTTATTGAACAGATTTCATTGGTGAATATAAAAATAACAAATAGTAGTAGCGCGCCTATTTTGGTGGCAAATATTGGTGTAGCTTCTATAATTTGTGATGACCTCCATAGAAACACAGACGACTCAATGGCGGGGGTGTCACAGTCGACTCAATGGTGTGGGGTGACAGAGCGTCAGCAGAGAGCAATGTGCGTTCTGTGGTTTCACAAAAACAGATAATCAGTTGTTACTGCTCAAAGACGTTTAGAGTATGGCCGTGAAAAATAAGTTGTATGCAAAGAAGTTATGTAATATTGATGAGCTAAAACGAAGAATTGAAGCCGTAATTCGGGACATCACTCCAGATCGACAATGGATGGCGTGAAATTGAATATCGTCTAGACTCTGAATAAACTTGATTTATTTATCGTCTAGACTCTGAAAATTGAATATCGTCTCACTCTGTATAATTCAGTATGTTGCGCTTACCTGTGTGTAGGAGGGAGACTAGGAGAGGTGGAAAGAGCGCTGTCCCTCCTTGGCCGCCTGACTGAGTTTGTGACGCATCACTTGCAGCGAAGAGTAGTCTGGCAGTTTCAGGTAGTTGACACACGTCATTACAGACGGCAGAAAGTCATCCGCGTCCTGTTGCGGCTCAAGTGTCTTCCGAACCACAGTCAGCGGCGGGGTCAGGCTTTTCAAACCTACACACAAACAAATTTGCTATCATTATTCATTTCTTACAACTAGTACATCATTATCAAAATGATAGGGAGAGGAGAAATAAGGTAACCTTGTGCTATTACTCCCCCTAATTTGAATAAGATAACATAATATAAGGAAGAGGAAAAATAAGGTAACTTTTAGCTATTCCATTATAACGTGAACCTCACTCTAGTTTACTTGTGTATAATAAGCTCTATTTTTGTTTTCCTTTTAATATGTTCATCATAGTTGTTCAAACTCACTGCGGCATATTTCAAAGTTATTCTTCGCCAGTAACTTGGTGCCATATTGTAATTGATAATATTTATTTAATTTTTAATAGCTTTTATGGAAACAAATGAATTTGAAATTAGGAATATCACTCAAATTTTCATTTACAATTTACCATCATAGATAAAATAATAGCACAAGAAGTTAACCCATGGTATGGATTGTTTATGTTACAAATTTCAAACCGTTTATTGTTAACTCAAGCCGACTACCGTCTATTATTACTGTTTTACCCGGTAAAAGTGTAAGAGCGGCACAGTATGAGACTACCACCGTCACATAGCTTCACGAAAAACAACTACTAGGACTATGAGTGACTTGAGTTAAAAGTGAAATTTGAAAAACATTAACGCTCTATACCATGGGATAACTTCTTGTGCTACATTTTCTCTATGATACTTTGCATTGATCTAATGTGTGGTAATTTTGTATTTTGGCAAATAGAGTAGGCTATTCTATTATTAAAACATATTAATGAATGTGTTAGATCGTCAACTCACCCCCAACGGGCAACCTGGGCGACCCGGTCAAAAACTGTACAAAATCGCGCTGCTCCTGAGTGGTATAAGATGCCAACACCTCAAACAGGAAGCGAATGGCGCGTGAATCGGGGGTGTAGCCGTGGTCCGGGCGGCAGCACTCAGCCAGGGTTCGCACATCCCAGCCTCCGCCTCCGCTACCGCCTCCACCCCCGCAGAACACCGCCTCCAGCTCCTCCGGGTAGAACATGGACAGCTGTTGCTGGGGGAACACCACCTCAAAGCCCTCGCGGAAACTCTCCATCTGCCGGTTCACGCCTTCGATCAGGTACCAGTGGGTTACCAGCTGAAACATGAAAAGGATACGTTAAAGTTGAATGACAATCAAGTATAGAGTGAAAACCATTTGGACACTCTTGATAATGGGATGAATAACAGAAATCTGCCGTGTCATCAATTAAAATTAAAGGGTGATAGAAATTAAATTATAAGGCTAAAATAAGGTTGTTTAAAGTTCTGGACTTGACGATTTTTTTTATAAATCCTTGACTCGGAAAGAGGTGAGAATCTAATTGAAGTCTTGGACTTTTCTCCTTTTATATATTTGGACTCGAAAAGAGAAATTATAAACTCCAGTCGAACGTTCTCTCTAAACTCTAGAGTCTAGTTAAGTCCTAGACTTCGTCAACGCCACTTTTTGGAAAGCCAATTCTAGACTCCAGAAAGCTGATTAAGTCTAGAACTTAGCTAAATCCCTAGCTAAGTGCCTAAGTGCCATTGAAACACGTTGTGACTTGCATGTAGCTGCTCACACACACTGAACTCACCAGCAAGTGCACGCATTCAGTGTGAGTATTCCTTACTCTTTGTGATTTTGTTTTTCATCTGCACGCTTTGTCATGCATCATCAAGCTTGCACTTGCACATATACGCATTCAATGTGCACACCCTTATGTTAAACAACTGTTTTTCGTTTTAAGCCTCTCTGGTGAATATATTTTTCGTTCTAAGACATGTCCGTTTACACATGTGCTGTAGTTAATGTGGGGAAACTATTGAAACACTCACCCTGCAATACTCGTCCAAATTGTGGATAGTGACGGCCACATCCTTGCCGCCCTTCCTGAGCTCAATGTGCGGATATCCGGGCAGTGTGAGGTCGAGACCGAGGTCCTCGACACGACACCCGTCCAAACCCAAAGCGTCGATCTGCGCTCGCTTCGCGTCTGCGCCCAGACTGGCGTCGGCTTCGATGGCACGGCGCATGCGCACCAATCCCTCCAGACGCACTAGTGTGCGGTAGACCTCGGGCGCAACATGGCGCAGATCAGAGAGAGACAGTTGCTGCTCTTCGCCTAATAGCCAGCGGTAGAAAGAGACGCTCAGGGGAAGATCCAACTGTAAACAATTAATTTTATCATTTGTCACAGGCTATACAACAGTAAGCATTGACAATTTTATGTACACAACGTACACAAACCATCAATTTTAATTACTAAAAATTATAAACATACATCGATTTTTACTATCCAAAATACTGACTAAATCAATTTAGCCGAAAAATATTTTCAATACAGCAGCATCAAAATTACTATAGTGGAATTCACGTTATAAAGCCAGTATCCTTGTCTGTCATTAGAAAAAGCAGATAGTTCTATCCCTTTCTAGCTCCGCAAATGTTTTTAGACCATGCCGAAAAGTAATGAATTACCAAAATATTAAATCTCATCAGTTAAGAAAATGTATTATAAAATCATTGAAAATATATCTTCTTGATGAATAAAATTTAATTCATCATTATTATTGAGACTGTGTAGTCCTTCCATTTTCACCGTCTTTAAAACTTAAATCTCACTATAGCCAACCCATAATAGATGACACACCACGAGAAGACATTTTGGCCTATAGGTTCTCAGTTCGTAACGTTATTAGTTCATCAGGTAATATTTTGAGCATTTATTGAGATACAGAAACAACAAGGGGAGTTGAGCCATTCAGTTCGTTGAATTTCAAGGCATCAAGTTTTGGTTGTGGGCTGATACACAGTCAGCTACACTATTGCATACTGTAGTCTGTGCAAACCTTAGATTGCAGCATTGCTCTTATGGAGTACAGTGCTCCCAGATTTCACAGAAGCCAGAGAGCCTGTGGTCTAATTGTGTGTAGAGAAAGAGCGAAAATGTAAACGTAGGCCTTTTTGACAAAATCAGCATAGAAACGGCAACAGTGTGCACGATTATTATATCAAATTAACATTAGCAATTTTGCCCCGTGCTGCAAACTAAGGTACGAGCTATAGTTAGGAATTGGTAAGAATGGGCTAGGGAGAAGTAGTTGAAAGTTTGGTTAGGGAAATATCAGTTTTCATTTTTAAATAGCAATATGATGGTATATTATTCAGAGGCTTCAACTCAAAGAAAAAACATTCAAGATTGTTAATTTCACTAGAAATAATTGAATCTTCAAGTAGTACTCACCATTCTTGAGTCCATAACAGCCTTAGCCATGAGTTTGCCGAGGAAGCGGAACTTGGAGCGAATCTTGACGAGGTGACTGACCTTGGTGGTGCGACCGAGGGGGGCGGGGAACAGACCGCAGGGGGAGAACACGTGACTGCCGCCATTTTGGCTGCCCAGCCACAGGTCAAGGTCGCAACGTTGCAACTCCTTTGAGACCAGCGCGTAGAACTCCAGGGTCGGGCCTAAGCCGGTGCCCACCTGACAAAAACAAATTCAAACATTTCAGTCAACTGTTCACTAAAGACAATAACGTATCTTCATGAATAATCAATTATTTTTATTACTAATGTTATTAATATTAACATCACTTGAGTTGAGCTGCACAAAAAAGCAGAGAACAAAAATTACGGGTTTCCTATGTGCTACCTTTACTGGACAAATATAATTTTGAATAAGAATTGACTAATATAAATAATCGACATTAAGTATAAATTAATCAAAACACTCAGATTTGCAATTATATTATTTTAGTTTGTAGATTGAACTATGCATACATTTTGAACGGAACCTTCTCAATAACGAAAATATTAATTACTATTTCTAGCTGAAAAAATTCAAGTTTCTACCCCAAATTATCAAATAAAACACTTTCGAACTCCAAGAGAAATGTTTCAAGCCCTCAATAACCACTGCAGATTTCAATCAGTTTATTGAAAATAATATAACAATTTCATCATTTACAACCATCCCAGGTTGAAAAAATGATGGATCTTAGGACATCGAGTATTGATTTTTTTTAATAATTATTATAATTTGCAGTGAAAGAAGTCTTGAAGGTAGTAGACAGAAATTGAATTGGATTTTCGTTCAATACAGTCAAGTAAATTTTAGCTATTATTGTAGCTAATGATGGAACGAATCAAGTGATAGTAATAATTGGTATTCCTAAACCGACTCAAAATATGCAATGTTCAGTACAGAGGAATTCCAATACCAAATGGAATAAGCCAAATTACAAAGTGAGGGTCATTTTTTAACCTCCTATTGGCCATAGATAAAAGATTAATGTACATAAAAAAGAATGTTACTAGTGGCCAAGTAAGGTTAGTAAGGTGAATTATCGACATCATCCAATTTGATTTGTTGGAGAAGCCGTTTGTTTGCACCAGCACTGTTGGTCGAGTTGTCATGCATCACAACAATAATTCCAGAAGTCATTTCAACTGATATTTTGAATTTTCTGAGACTATTCACTCACAACCTCATCTTTCATCAAATGTTTCCTGCTTGAACTTGGATTATTCTTCGTTAGGTTTATGCCAAACTATGCGTTTTGCTTGCAAAAACGAATACGCTACGTTACTAGCGCTTGGCAGAAGACTCATGTGGCGCAGTCATGCTTGTGAGTCTATAGGTGCGTACAGATATACGCGCCGCGAACATGAGCAATTCACTTTTGATCAGCTGACTATCTGTATTTTTACAGAAACGGTAAGATACAGATATAAAAAGCTTGGCATCAGCTGATTAAAAGTGAATTGTTCATGTTCACGGCGCGTATATCTGTATGCAGCTTAAAACTTGACAACAATTGACGATATGGCCGAACCGATCAAAGGGCGATTGTTGGGAATGATAAGCTGTTCAGCTCTGTTAAAGTTGCCTCTCGCCACTTGACTGTGTGTTATGATTCACACTTAATCGACTCAAGTCGAGAAGAGACTAGAGTCATTTGATCAGAGGTTAAAAAAACCCTCGTGATAATAATATAGTTGCAACGTATCATCCTACTCCCACTGGCGAACAAGAGTAATCTTATGCCAGTGGTTTTTCACTTACAATCTATTGTTGAATTTTGGTTGAATTATTGTATTTGTCATGCTAGACTCTATTTTTATTTTATGTATTTGTATTTATGAGTGTGAAATAAAATTGAATTTGAATAGAAACTGACCTCATTCTCGTACTGCACCTCCAGCAAGGCCTTGGAGGCGGCCAACTCCTGCACGACGGCCTCTGCCTGCTTGAGAATGTCGTCACGTGACACGGTGCGCTTGCGCCGATCCAAGCGGGGCGTGACGCGCTCCTGCGAATCGGTGGCAGCAGACAGCTCGGGGCTGCAGTCCAGCAGTCGTTGCAACGCGCGGTCGCGGTCGAATGACGTCGCGTACAACAGCAGTTGTCGTGTTTCGAACGGCAGCAGGAACGGACTACAAACCAACACAATACATTATTTATTCTTTATTACTTCATACAATAAGTACATCATCGAAATGATAGGGAGAGAAAAAATAACATCAATCAACAGTTGTTTGTTATGTCAGCTGGAAACAAGTAGGTAGTTTGAAACAAGTCAATAGTATTATAAATACATGGAAACTTATTAAAATATATTAGTTTCAAGTTTCATGATACATAAAGGAAGACTGTAAAGCTGGATTCTTACATATCAATGGCAGTGCACATGTCCCGTAAATACATTAACATAAATTAAGTTTTATTTTTTGGTCCTTCAAAATAATTTCTTTAATATGTGAATATTTCCTATTTTAAGATAATAATGTGAAATATGTCTTCTATGTTTGGTTTTGAAGCAACTACATTTCAAAATCTACTTTGTGAAGTGAACAACTACAAGACTTGACCTATTTCGGACTATGTGTAAGTAAAACCTAAATTCTAATCTCTAAATTCTAATCTAAAATCTAAATTTGGGAGAGGAATAGCACAAGGTTACCTTATTTTTTCTCCCAATCATTTTTATGATGTACTTATTGTATGAATCAAAAAAGAATAAATGGAGAATATTATTCTCACTAATATTAAGTTGTAATGGGATTACATTACTGCATTATATTTTAAATAAAATTGGAATCAAATTCAAAATAGAATATTCCTATTCCATCTAGAGATCGAGATAAAGCGGAAGAAATCATATATACACCATTATATTAGCTTATATCCATTTTAAGACAAAAAATGAATCAAAATTGAGTACTGACCATGCGGAAGCAATCTGCTGCAACCAATTAGGAAGGTTTCCTGTCATGATCACCAGAGGGTCCTGCAATTGTCGGCTCGCCTTTGCCGCTATCTTACTGTTCACAAACTCCTGCAAACACAACCAATCCAAACATTAAAACAAATTCGGAAAAAACACAAGTTATCAGCAGACAATAATAATTCTAATTGATGGAAGAATCAAGCATTGAAAATTGTTGAATTTCAAGAGAGTTTATCGTGACATGTTGCTAGATCATGATAGTAAGTTATTGATAATAATAATAGTTATTTGTGCATCTAGGGACTAAAGTGCAACTTTTTCTCCCTGAGGGAAACTGTTGTCGCCCGATGGCGTAGCCGAGGGCGACAATTTCCCTGAGGGAGAATAAGTACTTTAGTCCCGTGATGCACACAACATTTTTCCTCCACCTACACCAATACCTATAACAATGAATAATTTTACTACATCTTCAGACAATATGCGAGACAATATGGTAACAGTGACTGGGCTGCTATAGTGAGCAGAGGTGCAACGAAGCACAACGCGCTAATTATTATTCATTGTTATGGGCAATTATCATTCTTCAATCGCGGCGTTGTCGGACTTCTTCCCATGTTAATCTTATGGGTTTATTTTTACTCCCTTGGGAGTAAAAGTGATCACTTTTCCCGCTGGGAATTATTTTTAGTCCCATGGGGAGGAAAAGTAGTACTTTAGTATTCGATTCCAGGGTGTAAAATGAGACTTTTGATAGTAGGTGGAGGAAAATATATTTTATTTCCTTTAAAATACAAACAATCAATCAAATTAACAAAATGCACATAATATTTAAAATAAAATGAAAAATTTACTGCAAATACAAAGAAAATTGACCTACTCAACTATGGGAAACCCATGTACTAGAGCAGGTGATATTAGCAGTAATAAATATTGGGTGGGGGTGCAAATACATTAGGTAAGTGAGCTCACATATTGTTCGAAATTATTTATTTATTTTATTTATTCCTTGAAAAAGCATTACAATAATTCACAATTTAGAAATATAACAACAAAATGAATCAATAGGAAATACAAATAAACATAAGGAACTACTTCCCCAAAAGAGCAAGCTCGAGCTTGGGGAAGGAGCAGCCGTACTTTGACTACTTACTTATTATTAATTAACATTACAGTATATACATTAACAACTAAAATCAAATCCTTTCAATAAACAAGATAAATCAGTGATGCTATAATAGATCAATATATTTACATACAATATGTGTTAGAATGCAACAAAATTTGTAAATTATAATAAATTATAATAATGACCTGATATTGCCTAGCCCAGTGTATAACATGATATAAGATGTGGTACAAAATGAAATCTATTCAATTGGAATAATTACTATACTAATGTAATCCAGAAATTCTCGGCACTATCCCAGCCATGAGAGCTAACCAGATACTTTTTCAAATGTAGTCCAAAGTTTTTTGGGCGAGTAAACCTCTCAAATTACTTGGAAGAATATTAAAAAATAATGGAGATAAATATATGAAGCTACGCTGACCAGCAGTAGTCAATAATCTAGGAACAGTAACCAGACCTGACTCCTCCCTTCTTGTAATAGCACAATCCGTTCTATTAATGAAATGAAAAAGTGATAGCTTCTTATAATATAATATGATGTGTTTCAGGTATATCTGTCTAATCGGTAGAACTGAAAATTCCAAAAAGCCAATCTTGTTGAATACATTCTATTCTTTTTCAGAATAATTTTTAATATTAAATTTTGTATTGTTTTTACTGGTTTTAGAACATTTGTATATGCACCACCCCAACCCACAATACCATATTGGAGCAATGACTGTGCCAGTGCATAATACACTATCTTCATGACTTTCATAGGCAAAACAGAACGTAATTTCACAAATAAATAAATAAGTTTTCTAGATCGTGTAGTAAGCTGCGACAAATGTACATCCCACTTTAAATGCTGATCAACCATTACTCCAAGATATCTGATACTGCTAACCTTCTCTATTTCATTACAATTAACTGAACACCCTAAATCTACATGACTAAGACAATTTGGAGAATGCAAAACAAGTGACATATTCAAATCAAATCAAATCAAATCAGTTTATTTCCACATTTGGTACATTAAAAGAATATGTAAAAGTGCATACATTTCATTGTTTTTACAATATTTCAAACAGGTTATTAAAGATTTTTTTTACATATTATACACTATTACCGTAATACATATATAGAGTGGAATTCCCCCAAAAAGACTGTTCGTCTGTGGTTGAGGGAGAGTTCTTATCAAGCAAGAGTAATATGTATCTCATCAAATAATAATATACTACAAACATACTTAATTAATAAGATATCATTTTGTCTACATCAGAGGAGAAAAAACAAGACAAAACATTTTGTTTTTGTTTGTTAGCGCAGAGTGATCATAAAAGTAAGATCATAGAGAAACGATAGCATAAGTAGATATCCCATGGTATAGGGCGTTTATGTCGCAACTTTTACTGTTATCCCAAGCCGATAGTTCACATAGTTCTTTCCTATGCAGCTGTGTGACGCTGGTAGTCTCTCAAATTGTGCCATTAATACACCACCACTCCAACAAAACAGTGAAAATTGACAATAATAGACAGTAATTGGCTTGAGATAACAGTAGAAGTTGCGACATAAATTCCCTATACCATGTGATATCTACTTATGCTATTGTTTCTCTATGGTAAGATACAGAAAAGTGAAAGAGCAAAGGGATCAAGACAAGCGGTGATGCAAATGTAATATTAGTATATAATCAATGCTGGGATGCTACGTGTAGGGTGAAAGAAGAAGTTGTTCAGCTCCATTCCAGCCCAAGCCAAAGAGCCACCCCACCAACCTCCTTTTATACACCACATCGCTGCAACCCTCGGCCTCCCTCATGTCTTCCGGCAAATTCCTATAGATAATTTGAGCTAAGTAAAACGGTGATTTAAGTTCTATTCCATGCATTAATCTGGGGATAGAATAGCCATGGTTATTTCTTAGTCTAATATGGTAATTGTGCTGTATGTTGGCAAGAAGTTCTATTTTATGTTTCCTAATATATGTAAGAATTGTTTTAATAAATAGCTGTCTTAAATTCAACACAGGGAAGTCCGAGAAAAGCAGCGACGTGGGGTACCTGGGTTCTTTTTTCAGGATGGTCTTCATGATTGTACGTTTGGTAACGGCCAGTGGCTCCAGGCATGTGGATGATACCCCTCCCCATGCTATTATGCCATACTGCAACACTGATTGCACGTAGGCATGATAAATCCTCCTACACAACCTGATGTCTAGTACATTACTGAGTTGAGACAGACCATAAAGCAACCTCCTAACCCTCTGTTTCAAATTCTGTACATGAGGGACCCAACTCAGATGATTGTCAAAAATAACCCCCAAGTATTTATATTGGCCGACTCTCTTGATTGACCCACATGCACATGCAGTAGATTCTATATCCCTACAGGAATGCATTTTTACTTGCCTAGAACCTGGATCAGATTGGTTCCTGGTCACTATAGGTATATACTTTGTTTTACTCAGATTTACTGTTAAACTATTGTGGTCAAACCAATTTTTTATTCTAGCGAGATCATTTGTGGCATTTCTATAAACTTCCTCCCATTCTCTACCTACAGAAATTACAGCAGTGTCGTCAGCAAATAGAAATATTTTACTTGTTGTGTTCAATTGGGAAATATTATTAATATATACCAGGAACAATGTTGGACCCAGAGTGCTTCCCTGAATTACTCCAAAGTCAATATTGTCCATTTCACTGGATTTTCCTTCAATTTGAACAAATTGCTGGCGCTCCGAGAGATAACTCCTGAACCATTGCAAGGCGGTATTTTTAACTCCAATGGCCTCAAGTTTATGCAATAGCTTATCTCTATCAACTGAATCGAAGGCCTTGGCCAGGTCCAGGAATGTGATAATAGCCTTATTTTTCAATTTAATTGACTCTGTTATATATTTAGTTACTTCAAATAGGGCATCGTCAGTATTTTTAGATTTTTGAAAACCATATTGATTTTTTGCTAAGATGTTATTTTTTGTTAACTGGCTGATTCTGTATATTCAAGGAAAAAGAGATGTATTTTGTTTTGGACAAATTCAGAGTCAGTTTTCTTCTATCAAGCCATTTTTTTACTTCTCCCAGTCCCCTAGCAGCTGAGTCATATGTGCTAGCCCAGTTTTCTTCATGAAAAATTAAAACTGCATCGTCTGCAAATGACAATATTTTCACATTGATTAAATTAAGGTTACGAAAGTCATTAATATAGATCAGGAAGAGGCAAGGTCCAATCACTGTTCCCTGCGGGATTCCCATTTTAACAGATTTATATTCACTAACAGTGTTATTGACTCTAACACATTGTTGCCTATTCTTTAAATAACTGAAAAACCATCCCAGTGCCACATCCTCAAGACCAAGGCTACGGAGACAATCAAGTAGACGATCATGGCAAACTGTATCAAAGGCTTTTGCAAGATCAAGAAAAATAGCTATTTGTCTCCTACCTACATCCAAGTTTGTTTCTTGAACAAAAGCAGCAATTGCTTCCTGTGTTCCCATCCCCTCTCTAAAACCAAATTGATTTTTTGACAGAATATTATTCACTTCCAAAAATTTATGTAGCTGTCTCTTTACACATTTTTCAATTATTTTAGCCAAATTCGAAAGTAAACTTATAGGTCTATAGTTGGTAATTTTCCTTTTGTCTTGTGATTTGAATATTGGTTTTACTACAGTTGTTTTAAAAGAATCTGGAAAAATACCTTGTTCAAAACTTACATTAATAATGTGTTTGAGTGGAGAGGCAACAATACTTTCAACAGATTTTAAAACAGATACAGTAATGCCATCATGACCAGGCCCAGATGCACCTCTAAGACTCTCGATCGCCTCCACAACCTCAGTCTCTGATACATATTGAAAAGTAAAATATTCTTGCGGATTGTGGGGATTGTCTGGTTGCAAATCGTCACCAGGCTCACTAGGAATATTTTGTACCATTTTCTCTCCTATAGAGATGAAAAAATCGTTAAAAGCATTAGCACATATTGGGATTATCCCTAGCACTATAGACATTACCATCAATTTCAATTTCTTCCAAACACTCCTTCCTTATTTTACAACCAGCTACCTCCCTAACTACATTCTAAGTCCGTTTTACATCATTTCCAGCCTCCTCAATTTTTCTGCTATAATACAATCGTTTAGCTTCTCTAATAAGGACTGTCAATCTATTTCGATAACTTCTAAAATAATTTCTCAGATTTAAATTGAATGGTTCCTTTTTACATTTGTTAAATAGAGCTTGCTTTCTTCTAATAGAAAATACTAAACCTTGAGTAATCCATGGCTTGATTTTTTTAAACCTCGAACTAGATTTGGCTACATTTATAGTGGATTTTTCAATATAGCTTTGTAGAGTTGCTACAAAGTTATCTGTTGAAACATTAACATCCCTACTAGAAAATACAGACTGCCAGCCCTCAGACTGGATAAGAGACAAAAGCCTATCATAATCGAGCCTGGTGGCAACAAGTGGCAACTGAGCAGCATTGTTAGTCAAGTCTATTTCACAACGAACCCTAAGAGAAGTAACATAGTGAACAGTAATACAAGTCTTCAATACCATGGGTTCAATGTGCTTATTAGTGTGAAGATTACCGAAATAATGATCTAAACACGAAGGTGTTCCCTGAAATGGAACCCTTGTAAAACAATTCACATAAGATATAAGCCCATTTTCGTTCAATAAATTCAAATAAGATTCAGTGTGGATGTTATTTCTATTATTCAAGATATCAATATTTATATCTCCTACAAATATAATATTTTTTCCTAAATTTAAATTCGAAAGCAGCTCAGCTAAAGAGTTAACAAAGTCCTGGCAATTATCATTAGGTGATCTGTAAGCACAAACAATAACCCACTCCTCCTCAAAAATTTTCAGCTCTATCACGAGACAGCTAGCCCCAACTATTGTGCATTCCCGCACATGAACATGATCATAATCTTTTTTCAAGTAAACTACTACACCCCCATTTCTATTTGTGTGATTCATTGAATAGTACTGATTAAAACCAGGTATATCACACCCTATGGGCCTAACACCTTGGTGACCCGTCTCAGATAATACAATCATGTCTATAAATGGCAATACATTAGCAAATTCTAAACAGAACTCGTCTAAATTCTTCCCAATGAATCTGATATTACTATGAATTATATCAAAATTTACACTGGGTTGATTAGAAATAATATTGTAATAATCATTAGAGTTATTCAAACATAATGTCTCAACTTCATCGAATTCATCTAAATTTTCAAAAATGTCCATAATAAAATTATTTTACTGTTCATTGTTAAACAAGTCTTCAGTACTTACATCTTAGAAAGGTCCACATCACTTTTAATATGTAAAACATTCTTACTGGTTTCGTCTTTTTTGACAAGAATATTACCATCACGTACCCACACAAAGCGATATCCTTTCTCCTGAGCGATTGTTCTGGTCGTATTTAGCAGTTCAAGCGTTGAAGGTATCAAATGTTCGTAAGCCATCACCCTTGTTTCAGGTAGAACAGCTGAAATGTTTTTCGCCGATATACCAGCCCCACTATTGTCCTGCGAAGATGCTAGACGAAAATGACCCATCCATGACATCTTATCTTGACGACGTACGAATTTAATTACTATCGGTTTGATGCTTTCTTTCTTCTTACTGGGAAGGCGATGAGCCTTATGTTTTCTAGTGTCTTCCAGTTGTTATAATCCTGTTTTTGACGGCGATTTTAAATTCTCCTTGGTTTTCTATTATCTTGATGTGTGCAGGAAGTGAATTGTGGAGTTTTGGTGCTATAGTGAGGTCCACGTTATAATGGCAGTGTTTGATTAGCAATGTTATTGCTATCCTTGTCTATCATTCAACAAAGCGGATAGCGCTATCTCTTCCTCGCTTTGCTCTGTTGCCAGATCATCTTTTAACAATGAAGAATTAATAATTAATTAACAAAATATTTCATTTTAATTACGAAATTATTAAAAAGTATAATTTCTTGCTTGATAAAATATAATTGATTATTTTAAGCGAGAATGAACAGTAAATATTACATCAATAAACCTGTATCAGCTACTGTCTATAGAAGACATTGACAAGACAGAGGTTCGGCAACGTTGTTCTCCTATCTTTCTCCACTGCCATTATAACGTGGACCACACTATAGGTGGCAACATTTTCTTAGGTTTTCTATCATCTTGATGTGTACATGAAGTCAATTGTGGAGTTTTGGTGCTAGCTGATTGAAGTGTCGTTTCCGATGTTGCCTTCCTATCCACGTTCGTGATAAGATGTATTCATTTCCATGCACAAATCATGCGAATGATTAGTAGAAAAGGACCAATAAACTGACCTGTTGCGCGAGCAGTGGTCGTGTTTCGAGCGACGGATAGAGGGTGCCCCAGAAGCGGGACAATGCGTGCAGCACTCTGAGCAGAGAGAGCACGGGAAGCGAGGCATCCTGGATCAACACGTTGGGCGGCAGGCGAGGGGTCAGGAACGGCTCTAGTGCCGATTTCGGCGTCGGCACTATTCCTTCTGCAACCAACAAATTAAATCACTGAATTATTCAGGTTGATTTCACTTAAGCAACAAAGTTGAAAGTTTAGAACTCATAGAGTAAAACAATACAACGAGAAATTCTAGTGTTTCCCCATGAAAGAAAGAAAGAAAGAAATATTTATTGCCAAAATCAATAAACAAACTTTACAAATGTGAAAAATATAAGAATTTTCATAAACAATACATTACAAAAACTTAAAATTAATATATTTTCCATTTAAACATCGATTATAATATTATCATTGGCGTTACCAGCAAAACTAAGTAGTTTGAGCGATGGCAACGAGTAATCAGTCGGCTATAATTAGTGGCTTGAAATCTTATTAGAACGTTATTCATTTATTGTATAAAACACTATAATCATCATACAATTATGACATTGGAGGAAAAACTAGGCTGAGCCTGTACTATTTCTCTCCAAAAAGTTTGATAAAATGTTAATGTTGTCCAAAAGTTAAGGTTATGTAATCACACACTGCTTCGTCACTCGATTTTCGGTCCAGGAATAATGATTTAAAAATTTTTAATTTTGAAGGTTGACTCTAAGGGCCGGTTTCCGAGCTCGGGATTTAGCTAAGTTCTAGACTTTAACTGGCTTTAAACTCTGGAGTTAGAAAATTGGCTTTCCGAGTCAGAGCGTTAACGTAGTTGAGGAAATGAATAGACTCTGGAGTTTAGAGATCACGTTAGACCCTAGAATTTATAATTTCCCTTTCTGAGTGAAGGGCTTATAAGTCCAAGATTTGAATTAGATTCTCGCCTCTTTCCAAGTCGAGGATTTATTAAAAATCTTCAAGTCCAGAATTTAAAACAGCGTAATTTTAAACCCTCGACTGGGGTAGGGTTTTAATTTAAGTTCTAGACTAAACTGAGCAAACACAATTCAGTTATTGTTTTGGATGAGATGAAAAGTCAAATAGATGTCATGGAATACCTAGATTATTTGGATTAGTCCATCTAAATTCACAATTTATAATTTGCAAGTTTATTTTGCAATAAAATTATATCAGAATTATGCGTAAATAACTAACCTTATTTTACGAATGTGACATAACCTAAAAATGTTCAAGAAAAATAATACAAGGATTGGCTTGTATTAATATAACAATAATAAATTGTTATTCCAGTTTTTCAAAACCGATACGTTTCAGACTCAATAGCCTAATGAAATTTTTATTCCAAAATCACTGGTTAGGATCAATAATCAATAATTATAGCATAAATTAGAATAAAATGTTTATTCATTCATCTTTAAAAAGGTTTTGCTTTGAATAGGCCTACAAAGAAATCGAAACTCATTTTCACAAAATAGTTCGCAGAGCATGCTCATTTGAATTATCCCGCTGCAATCAGCTGTTTTCGTTTTGCTATAATGCCAACAATATAACAGCAAAATATTGTGAATTTCCCTCATGTTTACTACATTAAAGTCCTGGACTCAAATAAGTCGAAAACTTTATTATAGACCCCGGATTTTAGAAGATAAAATATTCTAAAGAAGATATTCCCAACCGCAACATTGTCTCATTTGCTGATGATACAGCTCTGCTGTTCCATGGTAAAAATTGGGATGTTTTTAAATCAGCTAATTCTGGACTAAAGGAAATTTATACATGGTTGAAGAGCCACATTTTAACTTTAAACTACAAGAAAACTAAATTCATCACATTTTCTCCCAATGAATCTGGACAACCACACCCCAAATTTTAAACTTAAATTACATTCAACTGAAAAAATAGACACGAACCTCTAAACTGCATGTGTCCAGAAATAGAAGTAGTGAAATCAATAAAATATCTTGGTGTTATGTTGGATAATCATTTAAAATGGACAGCACATACAGTATATCTATGCTCCAAGTTGAAATGCTTTATACATACTTTTTACAAAATTAATCAGTTAACAAACCATGGCATCATAAGGAATATCTACTTAGCATATGCACATGTTCTATTCACATATTGTTTGGAGGTGTGGGGTGGCGCATATGATACTCATTTAAAGAAAGTTTTCATTTTGCAGAAATTTTTAGTCAAAGCAGCCTTGGGCAAACCAAGGATCTATCCTAGTAGGGACGTTTTCCAAGAAATGAATGTTCTCACCATAAGACAGCAATATATAAAAAACTTAATCCTTTCTATTAATAAAACTAAACATTTACCAACAATCCGTGCTCTCAATTACAACACTCGTCCATCGATTACAATGAAATTCATGGTCAGATTCTCCAGACTTTCAGTAAGTAGAAGACAGTATGAACACAACTGCAATATGCTGATTAATATGATTCCCTTAAACTTATTCACCCATAAAATAAACAAAAAACTTACAAAAGATATTGATGAATGGGTAAAATCTAGAATATTTTTCAAAATAGACTTTTAATCATAAAATTACACATAATAGATTGATTTGGTGAATACCAAAAATAAAATTGTGATTTTGTGAATTTCAACAAAGTTCTTTTTTTGTGTTTCAGTCAAGAAGAAAAAATAAGAAAAAATCTTTCAATGATTTGAACTGAACTCATTGCTAGCGATCAGACACATGTCTCTGCTAGCAATTACTGCCGGTAAAATGAGTACAACTGGGATTTCAGTTATGTTATATGTAATTTATTTTTATTATTTCTAGAATAGAGTATATTCTGAATTTCTGTATGATGTACCCAATTATTATGTGAATTTGTAATTGTAAAAATCTTGTATATATGGAAAATAAATTGAATTGAATTGAAAAAATCTTGACTCAGAAATTCGATTTAGACCCGAGCGCTTATTTCAGTCCTGGACTCTGTAAGTCCAGAACTTATAGATCCCGAGCTCGGAAACCGCCCCTAAATGAATCACAATAAATTAAATAAGTTAACAGGAGTGCATGGATGAGAAAGGACACCATTCTATTTAATGCATGTTTCTATCTCATAACGTGTTTTGAAATGTATTTTGTAACTTTCACTTGAAATGGCAACATTCTAGATACACATTATTGAGATAAAATTGGAGTATGGTTGATGAATATAATGGCCGGGCCACACGTAGCGTTTTTCAGACAAATCGGCATGGCAGCAAGCTCTCCGATTGGCTGATCACCAGCTGGTTCCCGAACGCCAACCCGAGTCTGATTTGTCTGAAAAAACGCTCGTTTGGCCTGGCCCTAAGGCAGTGACAGATAATTCAAATTATCCATACTTCATTGCCCAACCCTGTATTTGCCCATTGAAAAATTTGTCGAACACATATAGTCATCTTCAGGTATGATTACATGTAGATTCTGATTTCAATTCATCTTTCTCAAATTTGTACCAGACAGAAAATATCGCACCTAACTACTAACTCGTTCGGTACCGTAGGTTATTTACTGTACTCTCAAGATAATTTTGCACTCGCTTTCGTCTCGTGCGGAAATACTCGTACCTTGCCAGAGATCATCCTGTTTGCGGCGCGGCGCCGCCTTGGTACTAGCACCCTTGCCCTTGCGGCCTGTGCTAGACGCCTGCTGATTGGCTGTCGCTGCCACGGCTGATGATGCCGATGCTCCACGCTGCTGAGGCTGGTGCGATTGTTGCTGACTAGACTGACCACCTTCAGCACCCGACTGCTGCTGATCCTCTGCTACTGGCCTGCACAAAGCATCATACATAAATTAACAAAAATATCAGTTCAGCATAAGGGTTATTCAACCCTTTTAATAGTCGAATAAGTCGAAAATAAATCGGAACCTTAATAAAATAAACTTAAATTTAAATCGGAAACTTAAATTCAATAAATCGGAAACAGTTAGAAACATAAAGACATAAAAAATAGCTACAGTTACATGAATATTTTTCAATTGAATTATAGATTTATATTATTTACTATAACATCATCGAATACTATACATCATCAATTATTTACACACACAAGAAGCAATAAAAATACACAAATGAATACATAATTAAACTATAACAACAATCATGAATAATTGAACGAATAACGATGAAAAGGGTCGATTAAATAAAAACTAGAATCTAGTGACTAGCACCTAGCTATTAGTTCTAGCTATACAGATAAGACTATACAGCTGACTGGAATCCTAGCATTTGCTTGAAATTACTTAGGACCGGTTTCCGAGCTCGGGATTTAGCTAAGTTCTAGACTTTAAACATCTGGAGTCAGAAAATTGGCTTCTCAAAACGGGGCGTAGTGGCAGCTTTTATAACAGTAGTCGCAGTTTTTATTTTCTTATTTCTATAATTGGAAACGTTTTTCCTTGACGAAATTGGACATTCCTGAATAATTCAAAATAGCTGAAACTTCACACTATTTTCTCTTTATTTTATTTTGTGTTCTAATTTCTAGTTTTTCGAAATTTAATTCAAACGTGACTATGACAATGACTGCGACTACGCCCCGTTTCGGAAAGCCAATTTTCTGGCTCCAGCTGTTCAAAGTCTAGAACTTAGCCAAATCCCGGGCTCGGAAACCGGCCCTTAGAACTAGCAATTGCTAGCTTTTATTCAATCGACTCAATGAGAAGAGGGAATCGAAAACTAACTCACCTGTAATAGACGGTATGCGTCTGCACCCAAATGTTGGCGCTGCCCAGGGGTGCCTCACTGTCCGTATCCGTCTCGGACTGGTCGCCGTGTGCGACCGCCTTGGGGCTGAACTGACGCACCGCCTGGTACACCGTCATGTTGTACGGCAACACCTCCTCGCCAATCACAAACTGCAGCTTGTGACGGGCAGCACCCTGACTTATCACTACCGCTGCCTAAAAATCACAACAAACAATTGTTACTCAACAAACATGATTGAAATGAAATTGGGATGTAGTGAATTCAAAAAGAACACTACAATTTGTGAAACAAACAATTACAGATACAGTATTACAATTGAAATGAAATCAACATGGAGTAAATTTCAAAAGAACTGAATTTTGTGACACCATAGTTTTGTCCTGACACAAACAAATCTTCCGCTGTATTGGTTCAAGAAATTTCATTGATTTCATTTTTTGTACATTAACAACAACGGGCATATTACAAAAACCACACAATTCATTAAATATGTATTTATTTATCTATGGAGACAACTGGTTACCCCTTATGTGTCTCCTTTACAAATACAACAATACAAAATCATTATACAATGAGCAATGGAAATTTGCAATTGCAAAATGTGTTTCATTGATTCAAATTCATTTTTTTGTACATTAAAAACAAAAAATTCATTGAAGATGTGCTTGATTGATTCCAATTTATTTTTGTACATTTTGTTCCAGATACTTAATGGAGGAAAATATTATCAGAAGCTTTACGTATCATTAGATGCTCTTATCACCTCCTTGTGCAACCAAAGTAAAATTGATCACTTCCTGTTTTTGAGAAAGTCATAGTAGCTGGAAATTCATCATATTCTCAAGTTGTGTGATTTTTGTAATCTTATTGTTGTTGCGAGTAATACATCAGAATTAGATTCATCAATTAGTGAATTAGATACATGAGAATTGCGTATCAGATACAGTGTTAATTCTATTGAAACATGAATAATATACAATGACTGACCAGTGTATCGTCGATATCCTCATCGCTGTTGTCATCGTCCGACTCGGCGTTGGGGTCGTGGTCCTTGTTTGCGTCCGAGTGACCACCTTGGGGTGGCGAGGGGCGGGGCCGCGCATATCCGCGCACCACCAGGTAGCGCTCTATCGCCTGCACCAGCGCCAGGGGATCAATCTTCACAGTGCCGCCCTTCCACTGTCGCAGCGATGTGCAGTCTGGGTGACGTTGTAGCTGACACTGTAACCAAACACAACCCTTAGCAGATATTTATAACTTACTTATCCATTTGTACAAAATCATTCATCATTGAAATTATATTGTAAGATAAAAACAGGCGAACGGAAGATATTGTAAACAAAAAGGCACTGAAACCTGGAGATTTATCTTTCATCGTCCTGCTGTGAGTATTTGATAAAATAGTTTAGTATAGTTTTACATCCGTATATCTTTATATTTTCATACAAAACAAATTTTAATATCAACACTATTTTCTCGTTCAAAAGAGTAATAATATTTATTCATTTCAGATGTAATTCAAATTTGAAATAAACTTGATTCAAGTTAATTGTTGGAACTAATCCTTCATAGAACAGACAAATAAACTGATTGGCTGAGTGATTCACCTACGCACTAGTATTTGTAAATACTAATCAAGTAGAATTCTCTGATTTTGGCGGAATAAGTGTTAATCCCATACATAATGACATTATACCTAATATTATTGATATTATGGATTTATGAAACTGAAGCCTCAACATGATTTACCCTTAGACCAGTTATAGAATAGACACGCTGGGAAGTCTAGCCTCTGAAGCAAACATCTACTGCCATATCGCCCCATCGTGACGTCAGCCTCGGATGGAAAACTTCCAGATTGTGTCTATTTCAGATGGAAGTGAATATTTTCATAGTAAATAATTAGTAAATCATTTTCATAAATAATAATAATTATTATTTATGAAAATGATAAACTCCCGCTGCGCTCCCGCTGAAACAATCTGCTATGGAAAACAATGTAAACAAACTCTACAGAAAAGTTTTCTATCCGATGCTGATGTCACGATTTGGAGATATGGCAGTAGATGTTGGCTTCATCGACTTTCAGTATGAATATACAATGGGGCGTGTCTATTCTATAACACTGGTCTAAGGATTTACCTAACGATTCGAATGAATTGAACGATTGAACCAATAGTGAGATATGTCATCTTTTCCATTGACTTAATAACGTAAATGTCACTATAGTGAGGTTCACGTTATAATGGCAGTGTAGAAAGATAGGATCACATCGTTGCCGATTCTCTGCTTTGCGACTGCCTTCTATAGAGGATAGCTGATATAGATTATATCTATCAAGTTATATCAACAGTTCATTCTTGTTGAAAATAATCAATTATTTTATTCGGATAGAAACACCAATGCTAATTAAATACTGACATTATAATGTGGACCTCACTATATACAATATTCAATACTATATTCTTCACAAATTCCAAATTTATTGTACTGACCTTGAGCTGATGCGTGTTGAAGAACTTGAGCGCAGTGGTGCTTCCGGTGCCGGCTGGCAGGTCGTGCACTTTGACCGGGAACTGCTCCAGCTGCGACACACAACTGCCCAACTTACTCACCAGCGCCGACAAACACCCGGCCGAGGCCTCCACGCCAAACTCACTGCTGCCTCCGTCCAACTGCCATTAACAATACAATTAAATAATACAATACAATACAATAGGATATCTAGATTCAAAATTTTCAGAGCCGGTTGTACAAAAGCCGGTTAAATTTTAATCGTGATTAATTCCACGAGAACCAATCGAGAAGCCATCTTTACAAAAATGCCTTCTTTGATTGGTTCTCGTGAAATTAATCGCGGTTGAAATTTAACCGGCTTATGTGCAACCGAGCCTCAGTGTTCAAACATATGGACTGTAAATTCAAGTAAAAGTTCAATTATTAAAGAAATCACTAGTACCCTCATCATACTATTTTCTAGTGCCAAAGGCATTATTTTTACAGTAATAATAATTTGGTTTTGATTTGAAACTTCTTTATAAGTTTACATAACATGGAAAAAAATACAAAATAATTATATTATCTATATTATTAACTGTTTGGGATAACAATTACTTTGATACTTGACAATAAAACACCTTGACATTTGCAAATGGCATGAATGCTGAAACTAGTTGTGTTTATAAAATAAGTATGAAAATGGCACTTATGATTTCTACAATAATTGCACAGTACAAGTAGCCCTATCAACTTACTTCATCAGATTGAGTAAAAATGATAAGAATTCATAGTACAACCTCATTTAGACTAAAACTGAAATAGAATCTTATTTGAAAAAAAAACCTAAGCGACGATTGTAGCGCTGTAATAAAGGCAGTAGTCTTCTGCTGAATACTACTGAAGGCTATAATTGACATATTAAATATACTAGAACAATATACAGTTGTAGACTACAGCCGTTTAGGAATTGAACCTTTAGTCTACATGGTGCAAAACATTCTACATTTTGGAAAACAAATTACATGACCCTATGGCAAGGAGAATTTTGTCCGCTGGGAGAAATGTTTTGTTAATGTTTGTGATAGAAATCGTACGAAATAGAGGCAAAAATAATGAAAATGGATGAAATGAATGCAAAGATATATGAAATAGAACGAAATGGAGACAACAATAATGAAAATTGTATGAAATAAGGAGATAATTAAAAGAAATTATACGAAATGGAGGTAAAATAAATGAAAATCGTATGAAATAAAGGAAAAATTAAATAGAAATTATACAAAATTGAGATGGAAATAGTAAAATACTGACCGGTGTCTTGGCAAACACGTGCAGAAAGATCCTGAGCCGCTGGTCGCGGGAATCGCGCGGATCTGTGAGGTACTGCAGCAGCGACCTGATGAGGCACTGTGGTTCACCTCAAACGGAGAGATGTCCGACACCATCACTATGTCACGCAGCTCGCACAGAGCGTCCAGGGCTGACTCTGGTGTCTGAAATAATACAACAAACTTAATCAATTCATTTCCACAATAAAACACGTAAAATTGTTACACATGAACGTTATATAGAGAGGTGCAGAAGAAACATATGTTTTTCGAACCGCTAGTACTCGGCGACGGGAGGGGGTATTGCCCTGGAACGAATGTTGGCAGACGGCCCATGCTATGGACCATTCTATTACGGCCCATTTCAGTCGCTATGGAGCGTTGGAACGCAAAACATCGTGTGTTCGCTGTCAAGCAGTTTTTAGAAACAATGAATCTGTAGTCACAATGCAACGCTTTTCCGTTAATATTTTAGAGTTGGACGTCGAGGTGCAGTGTCAGATCTAAATACTGTACGCCGATGGGCTGCAGCGTTTAGAAGTACTGGCTCTGTGAAAACCACTTGGCCTTCCCCGCTCAGTTCGTACGCCGGAAAATGTAGACCGAGTCAGAACGGCAGTTGTTCTTAGGCTAGGCGCACACCAGTTAGTCAAGACAAGACAATACATGATCAGACACGTTCAGTCACAATACTTCACATTGTTGCTTATGAACACATGTCTAACTGCAATGACTAATCAGTGTACGTTGCGTCATAAGCAACAATGTGAAGTATTGTGTCTGATCATGTCTTGTCTTGTCTTGTCTTGACTAACTGGTGTGCGCCTACCCTAAGAACAACTGCCGTTCTGACTCGGTCTTCATTTTCCGGAGTACGAACTGAACGAGGAAGACCATGTGGAATTTTTTCTAGTGTAATCTAAGGCTGGCCACTAACGGTAGGACATGCATGTTCATAATGCACACAGTACACACATGTTCATCGTGCATGTCTGTCATTAGCGAGAGGTTTCTAACATGAAATAAATAGCCAATAACAATAAATAAACCAATGTCCTGGAAGATAATGATTGTGGATGATGAAGATAAGACAGAGAGGGTTTCAGATAATTTTCAATATGATTATTCATCGATTGATGCCTAATATTTGTGAGCCTACCTGTGTATTGAGCTTGTTGATGGCGCAGGTAAGACTGGCTTATGTGCAACCGAGCCTCAGTGTTCAAACATATGGACTGTAAATTCAAGTAAAAGTTCAATTATTAAAGAAATCACTAGTACCCTCATCATACTATTTTCTAGTGCCAAAGGCATTATTTTTACAGTAATAATAATTTGGTTTTGATTTGAAACTTCTTTATAAGTTTACATAACATGGAAAAAAATACAAAATAATTATATTATCTATATTATTAACTGTTTGGGATAACAATTACTTTGATACTTGACAATAAAACACCTTGACATTTGCAAATGGCATGAATGCTGAAACTAGTTGTGTTTATAAAATAAGTATGAAAATGGCACTTATGATTTCTACAATAATTGCACAGTACAAGTAGCCCTATCAACTTACTTCATCAGATTGAGTAAAAATGATAAGAATTCATAGTACAACCTCATTTAGACTAAAACTGAAATAGAATCTTATTTGAAAAAAAACCTAAGCGACGATTGTAGCGCTGTAATAAAGGCAGTAGTCTTCTGCTGAATACTACTGAAGGCTATAATTGACATATTAAATATACTAGAACAATATACAGTTGTAGACTACAGCCGTTTAGGAATTGAACCTTTAGTCTACATGGTGCAAAACATTCTACATTTTGGAAAACAAATTACATGACCCTATGGCAAGGAGAATTTTGTCCGCTGGGAGAAATGTTTTGTTAATGTTTGTGATATAAATCGTAAGAATAGAGGCAAAAATAAATGAAAATGGATTAAATGAATGCAAAGATATATGAAATAGAACGAAATGGAGACAACAATAAATGAAAATGGTATGAAATAAGGAGAAAATTAAATAGAAATTATACGAAATGGAGGTAAAAATAAATGGAAATCGTATGAAATAAAGGAAAAATTAAATAGAAATTATACAAAATTGAGATGGAAATAGTAAAATACTGACCGGTGTCTTGGCAAACACGTGCAGAAAGATCCTGAGCCGCTGGTCGCGGGAATCGCGCGGATCTGTGAGGTACTGCAGCAGCGACCTGATGAGGCCACTGTGGTTCACCTCAAACGGAGAGATGTCCGACACCATCACTATGTCACGCAGCTCGCACAGAGCGTCCAGGGCTGACTCTGGTGTCTGAAATAATACAACAAACTTAATCAATTCATTTCCACAATAAAACACGTAAAATTGTTACACATGAACGTTATAATAGAGAGGTGCAGAAGAAACATATGTTTTTCGAACCGCTAGTACTCGGCGACGGGAGGGAGTATTGCCCTGGAACGAATGTTGGCAGACGGCCCATGCTATGACCCATTCTATTACGGCCCATTTCAGTCGCTATGGAGCGTTGGAACGCAACACATCGTGTGTTCGCTGTCAAGCAGTTTTTAGAAACAATGAATCTGTAGTCACAATGCAACGCTTTTCCGTTAATATTTTAGAGTTGGACGTCGAGGTGCAGTGTCAGATCTAAATACTGTACGCCGATGGGCTGCAGCGTTTAGAAGTACTGGCTCTGTGAAAACCACTTGGCCTTCCCCGCTCAGTTCGTACGCCGGAAAATGTAGACCGAGTCAGAACGGCAGTTGTTCTTAGGCTAGGCGCACACCAGTTAGTCAAGACAAGACAATACATGATCAGACACGTTCAGTCACAATACTTCACATTGTTGCTTATGAACACATGTCTAACTGCAATGACTAATCAGTGTAAGTTGCGTCATAAGCAACAATGTGAAGTATTGTGTCTGATCATGTCTTGTCTTGTCTTGTCTTGACTAACTGGTGTGCGCCTACCCTAAGAACAACTGCCGTTCTGACTCGGTCTTCATTTTCCGGAGTACGAACTGAACGAGGAAGACCATGTGGAATTTTTTCTAGTGTAATCTAAGGCTGGCCACTAACGGTAGGACATGCATGTTCATAATGCACACAGTACACACATGTTCATCGTGCATGTCTGTCATCAGCGAGAGGTTTCTAACATGAAATAAATAGCCAATAACAATAAATAAACCAATGTCCTGGAAGATAATGATTGTGGATGATGAAGATAAGACAGAGAGGGTTTCAGATAATTTTCAATATGATTATTCATCGATTGATGCCTAATATTTGTGAGCCTACCTGTGTATTGAGCTTGTTGATGGCGCAGGTAAGACTGGCTAGGACCGAAGTGGGGGCCCCTGGTAGACTCTGGTAGGTGGCGATGAAGTGGGCCGCTCTCTCTCGCACCCATGTGCGCGCTTTCTCTCGGTTGCCTGCGCTCAGGTTCGCGTTGCTAGAGCACTTCGCTATTGCCGATGAGCCCTCCTTGAATCAAACAAAACATAATAAACAATATATTCAAGAAAAAACTGCACAATGAATATGCATTGTATTGATAAATAGAATATAATACTGTATTTGCCATCAAGTAAAGAATTTACAAAAGGCTTTGTCACTTGTTGTGATGAAATGTTGTGATGAAATGTTGAAAAGTTGTGATGATTAAAATTGAATATTCATTCATTTATTGAAACGGTCCCTAGACATTTGATATTATTGATGATACAAGGATGATGCAAGGATGATAGACAAGGATAGCAATACCAATGTTAATCAAATACTGCTATTATAACGATCGTCTCACTATTGGCAGGCAAAATTATCGTACAATGTCTGTACCTACTTATAATATTAGGCCACTTGGGTGTCTATAGTTATAGTTCTGGGGTAACCAAACACCTTTTTAAAAAGAAAACTTTATTTTCAAACACATAATTATAAAATATACATCGAAAAAGAGAGAAGTGCTCTCGGTGAAGTTTGGCAGTAGACTGACTAAAAGTACTATGATCGAGCATTACAATGGAATACAGCGTCAGCAATAATATTAGGTGTTACCAGATGTAACTCCTCCCCCCTAAGAGTGAAGCTGCCCTCAGCTTCAAAGAGATAAAAAACATATATTATATTTTAAGTATTATAAACTAAGTACATGGTAGTCTGGGGCATATTTGTTCTGGTTCACGCTGTACAGTATCATTTTCAACTTCAGATTTACAACACATTAGGTTACAAAGTTTGTGCCAGATAAACAGCCGTTTGAGAAATATTATAACAATCAATAAAATTACAGTAAAAATAAGCAAAAGAATAATACATAGGTTTCGATTATCGGTCAGAGGTAACTCATCTAGAACATCAAGTTTTTGAAAATTTATATTAGCAATATGTACTTGATCAAAGTTGAGGTTGGATAGTCGTTTTTTTTCTACAAATTCAGTTGGAAGTACAATTTCGTTTTCCCAAAATATATTTGGTTTGTAGTAACCAATCAGTGTTTCTGAGCTATTAATTTTCAACAATTGCGTTTTCTTATTAAGAAAAAGAGTAATATTCTTGTTCACATCAGTATTCAGAACCATACATGTACTAAAATTAAATAATATAAAACTATCAACTATTTCTACATATTTTATGAAAGAATCTCCGTCTTTCAAAACTACCTTACTACATCCGTCTAGATTCCTATCATTTAATAATTGCTCAATACATTTATCATTAAGTTCGCTTACTTCACTACAATAATAATCATCATAAATGAGTTCACAATTTCCAGAAAATAATTTGTCATTTCGAAGAACAAAAGAAGGATGTGCAATAGTTGTTAAAATTTCGTTACCGACAATGACAGGATAAGACAATAGAAAAAACGTTTCATAAACAGTTGACAATAGCGGTACGTCCACAAAATATGAAATATGGTCTTTAAATATTCCACAATGTACTTTGCTTAGTTTCCATAACACACTAATTTTATTTGAAATAAAGCTGACATTTGAGTTTTTTTGTAGGAGAAAAAGATCATCATGAGAAATAATAGAAGAATGCAGTATTTTCAATTTACAAAATTCGAGACTAGTTACAATGTCAGATATTTTATTATTCAGAAGCAGGAGCGAGTCGAATAACAAAGAGGATTGCTGATTCATTTCCATTCGGTTGGATTCATTGAACAAAGAATTAAAGTAATTGCTGATTTTTAGATTATTCGCTCTGATTACTTTCATCTCATTATTGAATTCGTTAATTAATTTCTGATTTACAGCAAATTGCTTGTCTACATTGTTACTAAGATGATATTCATTAGATTGGACTGTCTGCAAAATTTTGTCATATCTTTCCTTATCATCAGCATCCATGTTCCCAGTGATCCACGAAATCGCGGATCCTAAACCATTAAAAAGACCTCTTTTCTGCCTATAATTAACTGATTGAATCTCATTCAATTTATTCTTAGTGTATTTCAAATTCAATTTCATCATACTTAAGCGACTCTTATCAATATTATTCCTTTTAGCGAGAAAATCAACAAATGTTTCAATATTACTTAATTCTAAACGTAAATAACTAGTATTAATATTATGAACATAGGTAAAAGTTTCATTAATTATATGAGAATTCTGTATCTTGATTGGAGCAATACCAGATGTTCTGCTCAAATCTACCATCTTATAAGACGTTGCTGGGGCCAGCAACAGGAGAATTAGGGGCAGTACCATCACGTCCTGTAACAAATAAATCCTTTTTCTTACCCTTCACCGGTTTTTTAGGCCGTTTCATTCTATTAGGGTGCAATTTGAAAGGGCGTTTTTGGATAGCTTTAGGATTCCTAGCTAATTGCTGTGTTGTATCGTAATTTACTTTGATGAATTTCGGTTTTGTTTTCTTATTAAATGTCGATTTTATGTGTGGCTCGTTTTCAATTTCAACATTCTTCTCACGATTAACATTCAATTTCTCAGTACGTTTTTGTTTTTCTTCTTCAATTTTATTCTTAATCATTTTATGCACTAGGTTGACTCGTTCAAGATACTGTTGGGACAGTTGTTCAGTTACTAATCTCTCTGTTATTCCGTTTACAAAAGGGTTATTCGATATTCCATATGTTATTTCCATAGGAGACATTTTCAAGGTAGAGTTTAGAGTATTATTGAAGGCAATTACCGCTAATTTCATATTAGTTTCAGTAGTGTTGGTTTTATTTTCAAGTTGAATGGCATTCAGAATTTCAATAAGTGTAGAATGAGTCCTTTCTACCAAACCTTGCGAGTCTGGGTGTCCGGGAGTAACGTAATATGGTTCAATGCCATAAAGTCTCAGGAAATCACGTAGGCCTGCATTGTCAAATTCACGTCCGTTGTCCATTTGTACAATTTTGGGTATGGGGAAAGCAGAGAAATAGTCGTTTAAGCATTCTTGGATATCGACTTGGTTCAAACTTTTTATTGGATGGACCGTTAGCCGTTTGGAAAAACAGTCAGTCATCGTTAAAAACTTTATTTTGTCATATTGGAAGCAATCAATCTGTATTTTTTCGAACGGTGTTTCAGGAGTTGGTGTGATTTTATAGTCAACTCGAACGGGTCTCCTGTCATATTTAACCTTTAAGCAAACAGCACATTTATTAATGTAACCAGTCACATCCTGTAGCATTGATGGCCAGTAATATTTACGTCGTATTTGATTATAAGATTCATTGATACCACGGTGGAATGTTTTACCCTCATGATAATTAGAGATTACCTGTTTTTGTTCATCATTTTGTGTCACATCTAAGTTCATTCTTTTATACCGTTTAAGTTTGATCGAATCAAAAGTCTCTAGCAGTACGTTCTTGAAATTGTTAAAAATCCGTTCATACTCATCGTATAGGGCTCCGGCACGCGAGCAGAAAACTCCATACTTTGTATTCGGTTTCAAATACTCTATACATTTGTCCTTCATGTCATCGTAATCATTAGCATTCCTAAAATAAATAATCAATCTATTTTTATCAAAAATCTTAATCAAGCGAGGGGGTTGGTCACCTCGTTCAAGTACTAATTGGTTATGTTCTACATTCAGAATCTTATCGTCATCAGCAATAGTTACTTGCTCGTTTGAACTCTCTTGAGAGTGTATTGTGGCTAAACTGTTATTATCATCTTCACGTTCATTACCATTTTCATTATTATTTACAACATTTTCATAATCAATATCACGCACAATGTTTTCATTAGCATCATTATTTACAACGCCGTCATTTCTATTATCAATACCTATAATATCATCATTATCAGTTCCTTCGGCCGGGTTATCTATTTGTTGGAGAATTTCATCAAGGGAACTAACGTCTATGGAGGGAGCTTCAGTACGAGTATTGAATCGCAGCAATTCGTCCACGTTAATATCATCGAATTCATGATCAGGGTCGTGAGCACTATTATCAAAACCGTGAAAGCCATCTTCTAGACCAGTTTCGTGGGGGTCAGTAGCAATATTCGCAAACCCGCGAAAGCCATCTTCAAAGCCTAAAAAATCATCTTCCTCATTTTCCATCATGTTAACATTATTAGGACGAGACAGAGCGTCCGCTACGTAATTGGTCTTCCCATTTATGTAAATAATATCAAAATCAAATTCCTCTAATAATAGTTTCCATCTAATGAGTTTCGAGTTCGGTTCTTTGATGCTATGAAGCCACTGGAGAGGCTTGTGATCAGTTTGAATGAGAAACTTCCGTCCGTATAAATAAGGTCTGAAATATTTACAGCACCAGACAATAGCCAATAACTCTTTTTCTATGGTGGAGAGATTGATCTCATGTTTATTCAAAGTTCGCGAAGCATACGCTACTGGTAGATCTTTTCCTTCAAAAACTTGGGATAATACCCCTCCTATAGCATAATTGCTCGCGTCAGTCGTGACAATGAACTGTTTAGAGAAATCAGGGAGTTGTAATATTGGACTGTTCTGTAACATTGTTTTCAAGTTCTCAAATGCATTTACATATTCTGTATTATTAATATCGATCTTTACATCCTTTTTCAATGCCTGAGTCAGAGGTTTTGCGATTTTTGCATAGTTCTGTATCATTTTCCTATAGTAGCCTGTTAACCCTAAGAATTGTTTGATTTGTTTTTCGGTTTTTGGTATTTTAAAATCCTTTATGGCCTGCAATTTGGCTGGGTTGGGTTGAATACCGCGTTCTGAAACAATGTGGCCAAGGTATAACAATTCTCTTTTGAAAAATTCGGTTTTGTCAAGCTGTATTTTGAGATTGTGATTTTGTAGTTTCTTGAAAACAGATTTTAAATGTTTCAAATGTTCTTCCAAATTGTCAGAGAATACTATTATATCATCCATATATACTAATACATTCGGCATTTTAGCAAACAATATATTCATATTTCTTTGAAAGAATGGGGGTGCATTTTTCAGCCCGAAAGGGAGCCTAAGAAACTCGTAGTGACCATCTTCCGTTGAAAAAGCAGTTTTAGGAACAGATTCTGGGTCCATTTCGATTTGATGGAAACCTGAGTACAAATCTATTGTGGAGAAATAAGTGGCTCTCCCAATTTTACCGAAAAGATCTTCAATGTTTGGTAAAGGATATTTATCAGCTATCGTCTTGTCATTAAGTTTCCTGTAGTCTATCACCATTCTTATTTTCTTTTTTCCTGAAGCATCTAGTTTTTTTTGGAACAACCCATATTGGGGAATTGTATGGAGAGTTGGAGGGTTGAATGATTTTATTTTGCAGTAGTTTATCAATTTCGATTTGTACATCTTTCTTGAATATTTGAGGGTACCTATAGTTTCGTGTGTACACAGGATTGTCATCTACAGTATTGATCTTATGTTTTAATAAGTTTGTTGAACCAAGAGGAATATTATCAAGCTTTATCATCGCAGGGAATTGGATAATTAAATCGTATATCTCTCTTTTTTCTTCGTCATTCATGTGGTCAGTTCGTAAAGTTTCATGGATCAATTTCTTTATCAATGCAAAATTTTCAGGACGTGTGGTCATTGAGTCATTATGCGAGTCAAGAATCGTTTCTACTTCCTCAATTTCCATGGGTTCAGGACTGATGGTCATGAGTTCATGAGAGAAAGCTATACAAGTACATTCACCATTAACAATATCAACTATACCTTCTTCAATACAATAGTTAGAATTATTTATAGGTTTAAGTAATCCCTGTCCTACAGTGGGAATAGACCTAACTGGGATAGTTATTACATTAAATCCAGGTTTCAATTCAATTTGTTTTCTACTAGAATTAATTACAGATAATAACGGTTTTGATACGTTGCCATAATCTAACGTATTAGTCTCATAATTTACATGGGCCTTGAGTTGTTGCATAGTTTCATTACCTAAAAGAATATCGTACCTGTCGGAAAAATCATATATATACATCTTAATTCTAGAAAGATTCGGAAATAATGTGGATGGACCAAAAAATATATACTCATGTCCACCACTTGTACCAGCCGGGGTTTTTACAACAAATTTTTCCTTATATCTAGTTACAGTTGGCGGTACAATTGCAGGATGTACATAATTCATCATCGATCCAGTGTCAACAAGCCATTTTCTGTTTACATCATCGACAAAATAGGGTAGCGATTTATCAATAATATTCAATTCAAGCTCTATGGGGGGGTTTCCGCCGGATTGGGGCCACACCCTAAAAAATGATCTGCCATTTCATTCACAGCTGATGTTAGATTGTTGAGTTGCGATTGCAACAATTGAATACGAGTCGATGCATTTACTTGATTGATATCATCATTTGATTCATCGAGATAGTGAAGATCCTGGAAAGGATTGTTTCTTGCCGAATTGTTAGCATTTCTATTAGTAGAAGCAGTACGCATGGAGACAGTATTCTGCGAGTCCCAGTTGTGAGACTGTTGAATGTTTCGTGCTCCGTTTGAAAAGTTACGAGAATTGTTATTGAAAGATTGCGGTTGGAAATTTTGAAATTGCGACTGCTGAAAAGTAGAGGTAGAGGGAACTACACTTTGTTGGAAATTAGAATGTTGAGGCTGTTGAAAATGGATTTGATGAGGTTGTTGGAACCGATTCTGAGTAGTGAAGGGTTGCTGGAACCGATTCTGATTGAAGTGTTGCTGGCGGAAATTCCGAGGAGAGAATTGACGGAATTGATTGAACACTGGTTGCGGTTGAAAGAAATTCCGCGGTTGGAACTGAGAATTGATTTGCTTTTCACTCACTGCACTTTTATCACTTACGGGCTCTGCACATTTTAATTGTTTCAAAACAATGCTACAATCACTGCGCAGGGTATCGCGGACGTCGTCCAAGTTCTTGAGTTTGTATACCTGAAGATGAGCTCCGAGTGTTGGATGAACACCGTGAATGAGCGTGCGGACAAGAGTTGTATCGAGTTGTTCGAGAAGATTTTTCAGGAGATCCCCGGTTACACCATCAAGCTTATAGCGGGTCACCACTCTGGTGCGTTTTTCACTGAGTCTTTGTAGGAAGTCGAGGGGGTGTTCGTATTGGAATGATTTCATTACAGCAATTTCGGCTATTAGGTCAGGGACCGTGCGTTTATCAGAGAAGCTTTTCGTTAAAAGTTCAATAAGTTCAGCTAAGTTGGAACACTCGCAATTTTGTACAACATCATCTGCAGCACCTTCCAAACTGTGGAGGGCGGCAGTAAATAACAGCCAATGATTTTCTTCGCGTTGTGATTGTTCAATTTTATCGTTACAATACAGATTGAAAATGTCTTGGAGAGATTTGATAAATTTTGGAATTTTATTGGAAGTTCCATCGAATTTTGGAATATAGTCCAGCAAATATTTCGGGATAGATTTGGTTGACATGATCACAGGGTCTAATTTTGACGGTCGAATGAGTGTAGAAGATGAAGTGAAGAAAATGTTCGCATCTGTACTTACAGTTGATGGTAGTTTTACTTCCGTCTCAAATTTGTGGAAGGAGTCTTCGTTGTCTGCCAGGTTGAACTTCGAAGGTCGCAGGTGTGGTACGCAGAGAACTTGTCTTGAAGGGTTCACCTCACTCACTGTTTTTCCGGATTTTTCACGAAGTCGAAATTAAAGATCGCGAATCGAAAAAAACTTGTTGTTAAATGAACAACCTCGAAAAAACGTAAGGAAGGTAGTTCGGGCGCCAGTTATAGTTCTGGGGTAACCAAACACCTTTTTAAAAAGAAAACTTTATTTTCAAACACATAATTATAAAATATACATCGAAAAAGAGAGAAGTGCTCTCGGTGAAGTTTGGCAGTAGACTGACTAAAAGTACTATGATCGAGCATTACAATGGAATACAGCGTCAGCAATAATATTAGGTGTTACCAGATGTAACTTATGACGTGTTATTTACAGTTGTGTGACCTAAGCAGGTCCTCATATTTACTTATTTATACATTGATAGATACAATATTATTCTCAACTATGAATGATTGGGAAAGGAACAACAGGCTTAAAGCCCAAAACTATTCCTCTCCCAAATTTAGATAGAAATTGTCCATTTAAACTATAACTAAAATAAAATCCTCTTTTTCCAAAATAGGTTATGTTTACACTTTATGATTTTTGCGTTTATCCAATTTTATATTGCACAATGATACTATATTGACCGTGTAGCGATCGCTTAATAGATCAAGGACAAAGTATTGCACTAACCATAATTACAATATAATTCGTTAAACTATTCATTCATAACGAATTATTTTCTAGTAGTGAATGAAAGAAGTTGCTTACCTTGCTGTATGGTCTATCAGTACTGCGGCCCCACCTGGCTGGATTCAAAGAGGATAGGAAGCCACATGTTTTCGCTGCTGAGATACGTGTTCTCGAATTTCCTGCACAATCAAACATCAATTGATAATTAAATTAAACACTAATCATGGTTTTAAAATGGAATCTACAAGTTTAATGGGTTCATTGAATCATTAAAGAAAATAACACTCATTAAAAAAAAAACAATTTTTGTTTTTGTTTGAGAATTTAAATGAACCAGACAGTAATATTCTTTCGTGGGCTTAATACATGGAATAAATATTAAAATACTATCATACTTTATAAGTGACCTAGAAACCGGACCATAAAGTTCCAAACTTAAATTTCATTAATGGAGAGAAAATAGAAATACTAATACTACTTGGTTTCTGGGAGAAAAAAAAAACTCTCTCACATCTCTTGTCAGATTCCAAAAACAAGTTTAGTTTTAGAATTAGAATTTGCATGAACCAGACAGTAATATTTTTTTGAGTCTTTATGCATAGAAGAAATATTAAACTACAATCTTTACTATCTATATTTCAGGTTTTAAAATTCAAGAAGACATAAAATAACATTTCTGTCACTATGTCTAGCATTTTCATAAACAGGAAAACAATCGTAATAAATTTTCGTACATCAAACTATCAAGGAAACTGTGATGGAAATATATTACCTTTCGTGAATAAGTCGTGCATCGGAGATAATGTGTCGTTGTCTTGTCTGGTTTTTCTACTGGAAGATGCGTTTCTCTTTGGTGTACGTTTCCTTTTCAAAACATCACTAAATCGTCTGCAAAACAAACCAATCATCCAATATTAAACGAGACTCAAGAATATGCAAAGTAAACATTCTATTTAAAATATTAGGGGATCTACGCCAAATACAGCATCGAAATGCACAAGCGCAGTTAACGTTTTCATTGGAGTTCAACATATTCTTTTACGTGTTCTGTGTTTATTATAAGAAATTATCAAAACGTTTCGAATAATACCAGCATATTGTCATTTAAATACAAAAATCTGGTGTGGCGCACTCACACAACTTTCCTTGCCGTTATGAAAATTGATCACCTGACGCTAGTGTTCCCACGCATCTCAAGTCTACTATTTAAAGATCTGAGCCAGCTGGTGACAGGGCAATAACGCTGGAGACACACGAGGTCTGCTATCTCTTCATGGTTAATGATTTAATAGAATCAACAATAATTTGCAATTGAATAATCACATTTTCTCGAATTTAGAGCTTATTTTCAATTTCAGGTGAAAATGTTACTGAACATTAATTGTAGATATTTTCATGTTCAATCTTTTCCATTTGATTTTTTTTGTTTAGATTTATTGTATCTCAAGCCTGATAATTGGAAATCTAAAATCAAACTTTGCATAGATGGGGTGGCGCTCCTGGAATTTTTACAGATATGAGACTTATGACAGTTGATAGAGCTTATTATAAATGTACAAAAAAAAATAAAAAAATATATTATATTGACTATTTTCGGTATAAATTTTCGAGAAAAATCACGAAAAACCCTGTTTTTGACAACATTTTTGCCATTTTAGCCGCCATCCTTATAGTGTAAGGACCTTAAGTTCCAAATTTCAAGTCATTCCGTTAATTGGGAGATGAGATATCGTGTACACAGACACACACAGACCAATACCCAAGAAACACTTTTTTGAACTCAGGGGACCTTAAAACGTATAGAAATTTATAAATTGGGGTACCTTAATTTTTTTCGGAAAGCAATACTTTCCTTACCTATGGTAATAGGGCAAGGAAAGTAAAACCTAACCTAAACCCCTCTTCCCCTTGAAACATTAATCTTTGAGGTTATGGTTCTACTGCGTAGAGATCTTCGACATTTAAAACACACAGAGACTGGAAGTGGTCGAAAAATGGTGACTCTCTGCAGTGGTATCAGGATTACGAGTGGCCATCACTTTACGGGACGCAAATTGAAATCAGCTATTTTTATCTGCAACTGTTAGAAGAACAGTGTCTTTCTAACCTATAAACATACCCGTAATCATAATAAATTTTCTGTGTAGTGAGGCAAAAATACGATTTTATTCTTAGTTCAATCATAGAGAAACGTAGATATCCCATGGCTTATGTTGCAAATTTCAATATCAACTCAAGCTGATAGTCCTAGTAGTTCATTTTTGTGTATCTACGTGAATCTGGTAGTCTCTCATACTGTGCCGTTCTTACACTCTTACCCGGTCAAAACAGTAATAATAGAATATATCCCATAGGACAGGTCGTTTATGTTCCAAATTTCAAGCCGAATTTTTGATAACTCAATCCGATTACTGTCGACTACTATCTACTATTACTGTTTTTGTTGGGGTGTGAATCCTATACTATTAAACGAGCAACTTTTGTTTATATGTTTGTTTTACACCGGATCTCGAAAACGGCTTTAACGATTCTCACGAAATTCAGAGCACAGTAGGTTTACAATATAGATTCGATTGAACATGGTCTTTTCCCGGGAAAAACTCGCTGAAGGACATTAAAAGGATAATTATTATTCATCCTTGGAAAAACAGCTGATAATAATTATTTCGTCGTCTGTTGATGATGATAAAAGTGAGTGAGCGAGTTCATGTGTGTGGGACTGTGTCAAAATTATGACTCAGCTGTTGAACTTTTGTAATCATTCAATCAGGTACTTAGTGCCGGTTGCAAAAAAGCCGGGTTATTTCCAATCCTGATTAATTCCAGTAGATCCATCTTTTTGAAATGGTCTTCTCTGATTTAGTTCACGTGAAGTTAATCAGGATTAGAATTTAACCGGCTTTTGTGCAACTGGGCCTTTGTGAGGGAATTTTTTGCATTCCTTTGGGAATTAATCTCAATTTACTGTGATTAAATAGAACATTTCTGTATGAATGTTATTATAATTTCTAGTTTCGTGATAAATTTTTTATGCTTTTGCACTCCAGAGCGGAGCTCGGTCCCCGATATTGGCAAATTATGAGAAACTACCAGTGTCACATACCTTCATGAAAAAGGACTACTAGGATTATCAGATTGAGTTAAAGAGTGGAATTTGGAACCTAATCGACCTCTACCATGGGATATCATCTTATGCTATATTTTTTCTAGGGTTCAATGCTGAATCAATAACTACTCACAACTGCGAGGGACTACTGTTGGAGCGCGGATCGTCGGCCATATTGTCCTGCGGCTGCTGGCACAGACTGCGACGCAGCTGCGGCGTAATGGTGACCGCTGATTGGCTGCCGCCACTTGTGCTCGACACCTGGCCTGTGATTAGCTGCTGCTGACCGCTGGCTCCGCCTACCGCCAGGCTCGCGTTGATGTTATTGGCTGCTGCCGCCGCCGACGTAGCTACGTTCATGTTGTTGCTACTGCAGCCCATGCTGAGGCTCGGGATTGGCGCTGACAGAATGACTGTAACAGCCAATGAAGTCAACAATTTCAATGAAGAATGGGAAATTTGAATACAAAACATTAGAGATTGGATGTACAAATTCAAATGCTACATTTTGTCTTACATTTTACGATGTATTCACACTTTATAATATTATAGACTCTAAAAGGTAACCCGTGCTCTGCAAGGGCCTGATTTAAAAATTGACAAACTGAAATACTTGACGTAATTAAATCTTCAAGAATTGAAAATAGACCTACAACCATTCTCGGTAAATTAAGAATCTATATGCAAAATTTCAAGTTAATTATTTTTCTAGTTCAGACGCGATGATTCGTGTACTTCCTTTTCCGTTCTTGTATAAGCCAATTCTTTTCTTTATAATATTATCAAATCAAATTTATTTCCAACAAAAAATCAGCATTTAAAAATTATACATTATTAATTTTAAACTTAACTTCACTAAATTATATCATAGAGAAACAATAGCGTAAGTAGATATCCCATGGTATAGGGTGTCAATGTCGCAACTTTTACTGTTATCTCAAGCCAATTATTGTCGATTACTGTTGATTTTTAATGTTTTGGCGGGGTGAGAGTGTATGAACGGCACAATATGAGAGACTATCAGCATCACACAGCATCACGGGAAAGAACTACTTGGACTATGGGCTTGAGATAACAGTAAAAGTTGCGACATAAACGCCCTATACCATGGGATATCTACTCACGCTATTGTTTCTCTATGATTATAATATGAAAGTAGAACAAACCGTGTAATCAATTTGATTTAATAATATAGAACTTAGAACAATGCTAGGTTTATGAGTTAATAATAAACTGCTGTTATAATAAATAATAAAGGGAAAAGCTTACATAGGCAACATAGGCCATAGGCTGTGAACCAAAAATCAAATTCTTTGAAGTTGGAAGAGGATTAATAAATGAAAAAGTGTATATATAGCATGTTCCGAGCACCAGTCTATAGCACCAGTTATAGATTAATTACATTAACAGTGAAAGTCTCATTTTCGATGTAGAATGATTTTATAATAATTATTATTCATTGTACACATTTTCATTTTGGATTAAATTATAGATTTGAAAAGACAAGCCAACTCACATGGATTATCAATGGACATGGCTAGACTGGCGCCACCCCCATTGAGACAGTGCCCGGAAGGCCCGGCTATGCTGTTACTACCGCTTCCGCTGCCCCCTTGGCCGCCCCCATCGGCTACTGCACTGAAGGCCGGAGGCGGCTGTTTCGGCGGAGAGGCACTGATCGGCACACACGGATCTGCCAGCTGCTTGATTTGATGCATCACACCTAGTAAAACGCAAAACAAAACAACATCAAATCAATATCAACATTCATCACATTACACTTGACACTCAATTGAATTGTTCTAGTTCACTCAAATTAATTATTCTAGAATTGTTCAATAATAAAACGAGAATACTATGTTCTCTACTGAGTCAATAATCAAAATTGATTTCGATTTGATTTTTAATTCATTATGGAGCAATTCTACAATGTTGACAATTATTGGAGTAATAATAATAATATTCGTATGGCTTTTAATGGTGGGGAGTTCCTGACGGAAGTTCCACCTCGTCTAAATATATCATTTGAGCCGTCAGTGGGCCTTAAGACTGACATACTTCAGCCGGAACCGGGACAGACAATTTAACGTGTCCATCCGATAAAACGGGAGTGACCTGGTAAAAAACTTAAGGTAATGAGCAGGGTTTGAGCCGAGGATCTCTAGGCTCCTAAGCAAGAACTTTATCCACTAGACCACGGATCACTCCATTAGTGTAAAGAGATTTTCGCACTAGGTTCATGTCCAATTTGAGCACATCTAAAAGCCAGCTTTTCCTGTATTACGGGACACATGATTTGCAAGACTTACCCTCTCTGGTGAAATGAACGGCGAATACGTTGGGCAGTTTTTGCATGAGAATTTCAGCCATCTGTAGAGCACCGACCACAATTCTCAGCTCCTGTGAGGCCATCATACCGGCCAGGTGACTCGAAACTGTCTGTGTTTTCAGCACCTCCTAAAAAATTATGAAAAAATACGTTGGAATTGGAATTGCTCATCAAGAAATACACAGTTTCTAATGCTGTAAGGTACAGTATATTTGAAAATGAAAGAATACCACTGAAAAGGGGGGCTCCATTTATACCACTATTCAATATACTACTACTAATAGTATCACTATTCAAATCTTTATTTGTTCCATAAACATCATTACAATAATAAAAATGATTATAAACCATCAATGGTTATTCACCTTTATTATAAAAAAAATACCCACATAAAAACCCATCGACACAGAAAAACTCATAAAGCTGGTACACAATAAATTAACCAATACACAGCAATTTTACATAAATAAATCAAGTTTTTGACTCCTTCCAATATAGATTACTGAAGTGTGGGGCCCTAAAGCTGCGTTTACATTGGTCAAGTTTCCTTGAATTCAAGTTTTATCAACCTTTGAGTTGAGTGGGCGATTTTGAAAACTTCAAGTCTAGTTTACTTGGTGTCAAGATTACTTGAATTCAAGTTTTTCATAATCTCAATAGTATATAAGTATGAAGTAAAAAATCGATTAAATTTAAAATTTTTCTCCTTCATCTGCATCATACTTTTCAATTTAGTTGTTTTTGTAGATTCTACATTGACTGACAACTGTTTTTATCTCATTTTCTCATTTGTAGGTTGGATTATTTATGGCAAATAAAGATGTATACTTGTAAAAAAAGATTGTACCTTCAAGATTCACGTTCAATCAAACATGTTCAATATCTACTCGAATCAACGAAACTTGATTATTTATTTATTATTGGTATAGTGGATAGAAGTTTCTATTCTTTTAAACTTGACTTCAAGTTTGTAAAATACATTTAATTCATGACAAAATTCATTTTTTTAGAAATCAAATCAAATTAATTTTCTCAAAAAATATCAGCATTTGAAAATTATACATGATTAATTTCAAACTCAATTTCACTTGAATATTTGAAAATAAAACAAACCCTGAAATCAATTTGTGGACAAACGTCAAGAAAACTTGAATTCAATATAAACGCCCCTTTAGAGACGCAATGAATTTTATTTAACATTTTTATATTTTTCTTTGTTATTTTGCACGGTATTATGTTAGTTTGTGAAATAAATGAATTGTTTGATTTTGAAGTTTTTGACAAATCGTTGATACCAACTCACTTTTAATAGTTCGGGAGATGCGTAGTAGACCATGCGCAGTAGCGCACGTAGACATTTGCATCGCACAGCTGGCCCGGCTGAGCTGCTATACACCTCGTACAACACGCTGAACAGAGAGCGTATAAACGAGGCTGCCACGTCGTTCATTTCACTGCACAACACATCAAAAGTTAGTATGTATACACATATTATTACAAAGTCAAGAAACTATTATTAACTGCATTAAAAGACCCAGTTGCACAAAAGCATGTTGAATTTTAATCATGATTAAAAGTCACGAGAACCAAAAAATTAGTTTTTTTTTTTTATTAATGTTACTAGCTTTCAATCATAAAAATCAACTGCTATGTCGTAATTTATGTATTTGAAAGTGATCATTAACAAGCAGTTCCTAATGGAATGAATCATTGATAACTGTTTTTTGTTCATAGCCTATCGCTGATGACAAAACATGCATGATGAATATGTGTGTGTGCATGATAAACTTGCATGTCCTATCGTTGGTGACCAACCTTAGAGAACGAATACACATATTTATTTATTTTATTTATTTATACGTGAATACAATAACAAATCATATAAATATGATTGGGAAGGAACAACAGGCTTGGCCCAAAACTATTCCATTCCCAAATTTTGAATACATGTCCAAAAATAGGTTATGTTTCTTCTGTGAGAAGTTCAAGCTCAACTTTCGTCCAAAAATAAATATGAGATGCAAATTTTAAATTTAGAAAAATTAAAACACCAAATTATAGTTAAATATTTCAAACTCTTGCAATAAAATAAAAATAAATTCGTATGGCTTTTGTTGGTGGGGAGTTCCCTTTCGGGAATGTTCCACCGCCTGAATATATAATTTAAGCCGTCAATGGGCCTTACGACTGTCATACTTCAGCCGGGACCGACAGTTTAACGTGCCCATCCGATAACACGGGAGTGATCTGGTTAAAAAACTTTTGGTAATGAGAGGGGTTCGAACCCGGGATCTCTATGCTGCTACGCAAGCACTCTATCCACTAGACCACGGATCACTCCAAAACTCTTGCAATACTTTTGACTGACCTGTCGACATGCAGCCGATTATTGTTGGTGGTTTGGTCGGCCATGTTGGTGGCCTGGGTGGTGGTGGTGGGAGGTGGGGTGACGCGACGCTGCACGGGTCGTGATGTGCCCGTGTCCTCGTTGATCTGCTGCATCGAGTGGAAGTCTACCGTGTATGTCCTGTTCAGAGTTGACAGACTCATTTCGTCCTCGCCGGCTAGATGTGCCGCCTGAAAACAGCCAACACTCATTCGTTAAGTTCAGCAAACAGTAATAATTGAATACAATTTATTGTTTCTGAAATGATGCGGTTTTACAAAAAAATCAATGCTAGTTAATGATGAATTTACCGTATTTACTTGGACCCCTAACGTAACGTTCCATTTGACATCTTCCACATTTCTATAACAGCTGGCCTGCAAGAGCACACAAACTACTGCACACCCAAGTCCCAAGTGACTGCCACCATAGAGAAACGATAGCATAAGTAAATATACCATGGTATAGGGCGTTTATGTCGCAATTTTTACTGTTATCCCAAGCCGATAGTTCACGTACTTCTTTCCTATGCAGCTGTGTGACGCTGGTAGTCTCTCAAATTGTGCCGTTCATACACTATCACCCCAACAAAATAGTAAAAATTGACAATAATCGACAGTAATCGGCTTGAGATAACAGTAAAAGTTACGACATAAATTCCCTATAGCATGGGATATCTACTTACGCTATTGTTTCTTTATGCTGCCACCAAGGTTCAGGTTTTCGCTGAACAAACGTACATGTGAACCCTTTATGCCGCATCTACATATTGGCCCAGCCTGCAATTTGACCAGTGCCCAATGAAGGCCAGCGTTGGCAAACGACCCATCCACACACTGGTCGACATTGGTCTTCATTGGGCCAACATGCAGATGCAGCATTACGTTAGTGGCTACCCTTAAGGCTGTGAAACAGGTTTTTGGAAACTTTTTATCGTGACAATGACTCAAATTCGACTATATTCATCAAGAAAATATATAGTTTTATTATTTAAACAGAAATTTTATTATTTTACCCTATAAAAATAAGGTACGAAATCATTTTAGTCTTCACATTTCTTCATAGCCTACAAAAGATTTGGCAAACTGTGCGGAGTTGGAAAAAGGTATAGCTATGTTTCACTTTCAACTCAAGCCGACAGTCCTAATAGTCATTTTACGTGAGGTCATGTGACGCTGGTAGTCTCTCATGTGTCGTTCACACACTCTCGCCAAAACATTAATAAGAGATAGTAATCGGCTTGACTTAATCAAAAAATCGGCTTGAAATTTAGAACATAAACGACATGGGATATATCTTCTTATGCTATTTTTTTCTATGTTAGTACCATACAGAAACAATAGCGTAAGTAGATATCCCATGGTATAGGGCGTTTATGTCGAAACTTTTACTGTTATCTCAAGCCGATTACTGTCAATTTTTACTGTTTTGACCGGGTAAGAGTGTATGAACGGCACAATTTGAGAGACTACCAGCGTCATAAAGCTTCACGGGAAAGAACTACGTGGACTATCAGCTTGAGATAACAGTAAAATTTGCGACATTAACGCCCTACACCATGGGATATCTACTTATGCCATTGTTTCTCTATGATAGTACCTACTTACTACCTACTTATACCTACTCGTATAACATTAGACTACAGTGTCTATAGCATGTTTATTCTAGTTGTTTGACCTAGTTGTTATAAGTAGGTACTGATATCTGGATATCTGGGGTCCGAATAATTCTTGAAATTTCATTTCTACTTATTTCATTCATTGATTTGTGTGGCCTACCTCGATAATCCTAGAATCGATGGGACTGTAGGAGTGCCAGAGGCCCCTGTCATCCCTCCACTGCCAACACACCGTGTCCCCAGGGGCGGCGCCTCCTGCCACTCCCCCCGCCCCACTGCGCTCCAGCAGGCTGTCTACTGCAAAGATGCCATCCTGAGGCAGACGCGGCATCAACTCTCCAATCAGCGACGTGATCTCGTACAGCTCTTGCGGGCTGCGTGCTACCAGCTCAATCTAGCCAAACAAACATACATGCAAATAGATTAGAAACATATAGCAAAAACACATAGCCTATAGGTAAATCAATTGGAAACATGTCGCAAAAATCAACGCATATAAATCAAGTTTTGACTCATGTTTAGAAAGCCGTATAGATTTTCTTGTCGATCTATCTTTAAATTATCAAAAATCATGACAGTTGGACCACAGGCTCACACATTCACAATCATTTTACTAGGTCGAGGAATAGGTTGTAAGAGTTGAGCATCTAGGTCTAGGTTGTAAGAGTTGAGCATCACCGAACAAGATTTTACAAGCTGACTGAGCATATGAGTAGGAAGGTTGCGAACCCAGTTAAAGGAAGCCCAGTCACTTGGCCCATTCAAAAAGAGGACCAAGGACTGGCTTATTAATGAATGTCCATATACTTGGCAAGCTATAGTAAGATAGAGCTAATTTTTCTTTTGAGAATTGTTGACTGTATTTGTGTTTGAGGGCTTTGTATAATTTCTTCTTTGTAACTTTTTGTTATTTTTGCTCTTATAAATGAAATATAATGAGAATGTTAATGTTGCATAGTTATAAATTATTAATGCTTATTGTTTGCATTACGTTTGTGTATTGAATTGTATGACAATTGTCAATGTTATTTTATAATATCAATGATATGTATAAATGAATGAATAAATAAATCAATTGGAAACACATAGCAAAAACACATAGTGTATACTTGAATAAATTGGAAACAATTGGATTGTTTGACAAACAAATGTTTAAAAAATTGGATTCATAGTTCACATAGTTAAGGTCATTTCAACTGACCTCATTACTGGAGGAGATAGAATTTATTTAATCAAACTTGAATTTTAAAAATCACTTTTGTCTAGTCTAGACAGTCTGATGATGACCAACAACAGGTCGAAACGATCGTCACTACCAAAGTAAGTGCATTTTCACTCCAAAAGTGTTTTTTAAAATACAAGTTCAATTTTAACAGTGAAAAAGTATGGATATGCAACAGAGTTTATTTAATCATTCGCTATCCAAACTTCGCCACGTCCTCACTGAGAATAGCAGGAATAGTGGAATTTAATGAATAAATTAATTATCAACAAAACTACAGGACACATGTGTCTGACTTCGTCGCTGGGAGCAGGATTGGTGAGTGGAATCGGAGAGACAAATTATTTGCAAAACTGAATTACACAAACCATCAAATGCCTCTCATATTTTAGCAAATAAGTCTTCCTTTTAGTTGTAAGTATATTACATTATTTTTAACCAGTATTTAAATTCGAGTTTTTGAAAGGCAATAGGATTGATTTGATTCTCTGACCTCATCGCTGGGTATAGCAGGATTGGTGGAATTGAATCCGGTGAGCAGATAGCTGAGCGTGTCGGATATGTTCTGCTTGAGAAGGGCCATGGACAGGTCAGGGCAATTGGCGCACATCACTGACATCATACGCAGCACTGTGATGAATGTGCCTGTGCTGATCAGCGGAGGCGATACCACCAACTGAAACACAAACCACAGGTTAGAAATAATAAGGAACCTTGAGAAATTATATTTGAGAATGGTAATAGTGTGAAACAATCAATATAAATAGAAACAGTTAGAAATAGACAGTAAGAAGTCATGAAAAACAGTTGGGCTAGTTAAACACACATCGATTCATGTACTTACGATTTTAGTCCTTATATATTCTACTAAATTAAACAGATGATGTTTGTCAAGTTCCATTTAATGGTAGAATTCATAAGGACGGCAAAATATCGTACGAACAAAAATCGATGTGTATGTGCGGGGCTTGAAGCCAGTTACACACACATTAATTTTTGATCGTACGGTATTTTGCCGTCCTTATAAATTCGATTTTTTTTTATTATTTAAAAATTAGCACCTAGTCAGAGACTAATAAGCTATTTATTTTATCCTAATTTTACTAAATGGACTTTTTCAAACCTCATCCTATGATTCAGTTTGTCTAGTTTTTGACTACAATTAATTAGTCTAGTTTGTATCCTATAAAATAGTTTCTTACAATCAAGTTAGTAGGCCAATAATAATTTGTTTGGTTTGAAGGGATGAGCATTTCACTATCATATATTCGATTGAATGAAACAGATTATTTCAAACAAATGATGTTTGACAAGTTCCGTTCAATCTGATAGATTTCATAAGGACGGTAAAAAATCGTACGCACAAAAATCGATGTGTTTGTAACTGGCTTTAGAAATAATAAATCGAAAAAGTGTAGAGCAATCATATGAATAGTTAAGACGTTGGAAACAGTAGAGGCGATACGACAAACAGAAACACAAAATAGAAGTTCGAATTCATGAAGAACAGTTAGAAATAAGATATGGAAAAAGAGTAGATGTGAAACAATTATATGATTAATTAAGAGGTTAGAAATAGTGAATGCCATCGTAGAAATAGTTGGAGATGTTATAATTAATGATTTGTAATTGTATCCACGAATAAATGAATGAATGAATGAATGAATTGTTAGAAAGCAATCACAGAATTTACACTAGACATATATTTAAATATTCTTAATTGAGACGCCGAGTAGTAAACATCGTTGTTTAGAGCTGCGGAACATAATAACAATTGTGTTGTGATTATTGCAAAAGTGAGTTATAGCTGATAGACTAGTGAATCCATCCGTTACGTTACGTATGAGATCACCGGTCAGGGCGCCATATGGATTAATTCCGGAATTCGAGGAAGTGGGAGAAGAGCAGGAGCAATCATCATCTTCAGGACAGGTCCAGGAGTCCCCTACAATGGATAAACCAGCAGAGCAATCTACATCAAAGGTAATCAGCAATGAATTTTCAAAGGATTATGAACTTTTAAAGCAGATAAAGCACGAACTTAATCTATGGGCGGAAGCGGAATTTGAAAAAAGAAAAGTTCTGAGGGCTGATTTCGACAGATTTATTTCAATAACTAATGAATTGTCGGAAACAATCGTCAAACTAGAAACAAGGTCAGTGACAATTTCACAGCTAGCGGCAGGGCTCGGAAACACTAATAAGGGTATTCAGGAGTCCCTTAAAAATATAAATAAGGTGGTAGACACTATGAAACAAAGTGAAAGTAGGCCTATGTTAAGCTATGCTGATATGGTGCAGTTGCCAGGAAAATTGAAGGACAATAAAGTTGCAGGGAACAATGTTAGGAAACTACAACCACAGGAGCATATAGTTATGTTGCAGCCAGTCAAACCAGTCCTGAACGAAGTGGAAAACAGTAGAATTATTAAAAATGTATTGCGGGAGAATATCAAAAACAAAGACGATATTAGAGTTAAAAAGACCGTGAATGTTAGAGGAGGTGGCCTCATGATTTTTCTGAATTCGGAAGAGGACAAGAAGAAAATCATTGAAAATGAGGCGTTGAAGACTGGAAATATGAAAAATTTGAAAATAGTTGAACCACAGAATAGGAAGCCACGTTTAATAATTTACGATGTCCCTAGTGATTTAAGCAAAGAGGAACTAGCCGAGAGTATTTTCAACAAAAACTTTGCTATCTCTGAACTAGGAAAAGAATCATTTTTAAACGGATGTAAGCCTCTCTACAAGGTTGGACCAAAGAACAAGGAAGTAGTTCATTGGATCATTGAATGTGAGCCCGAGATAAGAAGAATTCTAATAAATAGGAAACGAGTCTTTGTCGACATGACTTCTTGCAGGTTAAATGACTTTATTTCGGTTCAACGGTGCTTCAAGTGCCAGTGCTTTGGTCACGTTTCAAAGTATTGCAAAAAAGAAAGTGAAGTCTGCGGTCACTGTGCTGAAGATCATAGTACTAAAGATTGTCCAAATACCGCCAAGGAAGCAATATGTAGCAATTGTAAGAAGAACAAAAAGCCATCAAATCATAAAGTTTACGATCCACAATGTCCTAGCCACCAGAAATCATTGCAGCAATTGATTGAAAAGACTAATTATGGGATTGTTTAAAAATATATATTGTTCTCAAAAAATAATAAATCAGACTGGAAATATTGTGATGGATATTAATGAAATTTTAGGTAATTTGAATTATACATATAGAGTTCAACAAAGATCAAAAAGTAGGACATCACTCGTATTTAATTTTGGAGGTTACACTGACCTGAATATTTCCTTCGCCAGCGTAAAAAACGGAAAAGTAAATATTTCCAAGGGCATTGCTACCGTAGTAAATAGGAAATGTATGAGCATTGATTACTTCAATAGTCTAACTACTATATTTTCACAAACAAAGCAAATTGATGCGTCGGTGAAATTCGACGAGACATTGAAAATACTCAATTTGTTTTTATTGACAGATAATAGTAACTTGCTTTCCAATCTAGAAATATTACTATCTATGATCGATGAATGGGCTTCAGATAAACAAGCTCTGACAGTTGGAATCGATTTTTTTGGAACCATGGCTGATGTATCTTGTATTGATCTCTTAAGTACTGTCTTGGCAACAAAACACATTAAATATGTGTTTTACTACAAGGGTATAAATAATCTTACATTTTTAAATATTCCAGAAGAGAAAAACAATGAGAAACCATGTCCAACGGGATACTTACCTGAAAAACCACCCAAACATGAATTTATAAATAGTATGCTGGAGCTCAGAAATCTTCTGAGTCAACATGATCAGATAAATTCTATTATTTACTATGAAATTCTGACTAACATTACAAAAAAAAACTTATTGAGCTCTTATTCGTACCTAATAGAGATAAAGCGTAAAGAGATGAATATTTATGATAATAATCTAAGAACATTTCTATGGCCAACTAGGAAAAGTTATAGAATGGGCTTCTGCTTGGATAACGAAGGAACCTACGTGGAATTCAACGAGAGTAATAAAAGATTCTTAACAAAAGAAAAATACATTCTTGTTAGTAGAGATACACAACTCATGTTAAACGGTGAGCTGTATCAGAAAATATCATCAATTGACATTTCTGCTTCAAGTCTTCCTAATATTACGTGGATAGATGGTGTGCCAGGGTGTGGAAAGACGTTTGAAATACTGAACCAGCATAAACCAGGAATAGATTTAGTTCTCAGTCAAACAAGAGCAGGAATCAAAGACATCAGAGAGGCTGTCATTCATAAGTACGGTAAGGATTACTGTAGAAAGATAATAAGATCAGATTACAGAACCGTTTCATCTTTCATTATAAATGGAGTGGGCAAGAAATATCATCGTGTCTTTATAGATGAGGCTGTACTGATGCATGCTGGCTACATTGGTTTCATTGCGAAATTATCAGGATGCTCCGAAGTTTTCCTACTTGGTGATTCTAAACAGATTCCTTACATCGAAAGGAGTGGACTGAAAGTTAGATGGTCTCATCCTTCAGTTTTTTGTGAGCCACACGGAAAGTGACTTTAACTAGAAGATGTCCGATCGATGTATGCTGCGCACTATCCAAATTCTATGGTAAAATTGAAACAACTAGTGGAACTCTTCGCTCAATTAGGAAGACCATCTTTAACGGCGGTCTTCCACAGCTTGATCCAGAAACACTTGTATTAACATACACGCAGAATGAGAAAAAAATTATTCAAGAGTTACTAGGTGACAGGATTGATAAAACAATAAAAATTCACACGATACACGAAGCACAAGGTCTTACTTATAGAAATGTTATTCTAGTGAGGACAAATTCAAAGGATCTAGAGATCTATAACAGTGAAAGTCATGTGATTGTAGCACTCAGTAGGCACACTCATAGTTTCAACTATCTAACAACAGCGGAGAATGATCTCATATCATTGCTTATAAAAACACATTAAGCTTTGATGATAAATATATAATGAGATGGCAGAGGAAAATAGAGGAGAACAAGCATGGAGGGGTGCGTATGAATAAGCATGATGATGAGTAATAATAACGTGCTGGATGTGGCAAATGAACTTGATTCCGTGGATGAGATAGAGGACAGTGTGATTGAGGATAAACAACAACTCCACGTTGCTCTTCAACACTCTAATATAACTGTATTTTCTCTCAATATCAGAAGTATTAGGAAGAACTTCGATGACCTGATGATTCAACTACAGGATATGTCCCATGATTTCGATATAATAATACTAACAGAATGCTGGATCAAAAGAGATTATACACAGAAGCAACTGAAGGACTACAATATTTTTCACTCTTTGAATAATCGTACTCAAAATGATGGAGTAATTGTATATGCAAAGGAAAATCTCAATGTACAATCGGTAGAACTAAATATCAGACAGGCCAACGTTCTTCATCTACGACTTCAAACATCAAAGGAGAATATTATATTAGCAGTGTACAGATCACCTTCCTACGCCAGCATAACAGAGTTTTTAGAGGACTTTGAAACAGTGCTTGGTAGACTGAGAGGTCAACTTATTATTTGCGCAGGAGACTTCAACATTAATACGCTACAGCCACATCAGCATTATCAACTTGATGATTATTACGACTTATTGAGTGAACACGGTTTGAAGAACTGCATTAAAAAGGCTACCAGAGTAACAGCGGGAACGTCTTCTTGTTTGGATCATATGTTGACCAACTGTAAAAGTAAAATCCATCCAATCGTGTATCACTCGAGTATCACAGACCACTTCATTACAATTCTTGGACTGGAAGAACATCAGTTAGACAGAACAAATGGGGATGAACAGAGCTCAACTAACTGTCAACTCTCAACTAACTGTAAATCTGTCAACTTGAACGGCTTGAGGAGAGGACTGCGAGTGGAACAATGGACGGAGGTTTTTGAGTCAAATAACACAGACTCAGCTTACGAAAAGTTCCTAGAAATTCTACAAAAACATATGGAGAGCAATACACATCATTACAGACAAAAGAAGAGAATCAAGAGCATAAAACCATGGATAACACGAGGACTTATCTCAGCTATAAGAACAAGGGATTCTCTAAATAGAAGAAGGAAGCTGGACCCAGAGAACGGAGAACTCGCTAACTACTACCGAAGATACAGAAATACACTGACGTCACTCATCCAAACTACAAAAGAAAATTATTTCAAGATGCAACTAAATGAAGCAAACAATGATGTAAGGAAGACATGGAAAATAATCAAGGATGCTACAGATTCAGATCAGAAAAAGGATATACAACTGAATGCTTTGAAAATTAATGGTGACATAGTCACACTGAAAGATAATCCTAGAGAACTATTGAGTCATGTAAATAATTTCTTTGTTAATATTGGAGAGAGTATGGCTAACAAAATATCTGAGAGTCTGAATAAAAATATTAACGAAATTATAGCAGATAATGTACCAGAATTGCATGTACAGAGTAATATGTTTCTTTTCCCCATAGATGAAAAGGAAATAATAAACACAATTGATTCTTTACACATCAATAGTGCACCAGGCCTAGATGGATTAGATAACAGGACCTTGAAAGGAATAAAAGATTTAATTTCTAAGCCTTTAACTCATATTTTTAATCTGAGCTTGTTATATGGTACTTTTCCAAGAGCAATGAAGCAAATCTGTGTCAGACCTATACATAAAGCAGGCGATAAACTAATTATTAGTAATTATAGACCTATTTCACTGATTAGCAATGTATCAAAAATTTTAGAAAAACTAGTTAAATCAAGATTAAGCTTTTTAGAAATTAATAATATTCTTTCTCCTAACCAATTTGGCTTCCGCAAAGGTATAAGTACAGAATTAGCTGTACTAGAATTATCAAAATTTGTAACTAGCAATTTAGAGGAAAAGAATAAATGTCTAGCAGTATTTTTAGATTTAGCAAAGGCCTTCGACTCTGTTTCCCATGACTTATTAATAAAAAAGCTTGAGGCAATAGGTATAAGAGGAGTGCCACTTGAATGGTTCAGATCCTACCTCAGCAATCGACAGCAAAAAACAAAGGTTGAGAACCATATGAGTGCAGAGGGTTCCATGAAGTTTGGAATACCTCAAGGAACAGTTTTAGGACCAATTTTGTATTCGATCTTTGCAAATGAGTTGTGCTCCATTCAAATTCAAGGTAGAGTTATAGCCTTTGCTGACGATACAGCACTCCTTTTTCAAGGAAAAAACTGGGAAGAAGTGTTCCAAACAGCAGAGATAGAACTCACAAAAATCACTAGTTGGTTAAGAAATAACTTATTGTCATTGAATTCAGAAAAAACAAAATTTTTAGCTTTTTCTTTAACAAATAGCACAAAACCACACATGACAACAATGAAGCTCCATAATTGTGATAGAAATTGTAACAATAATTGTAATTGCCCACTAATAGAACGCTCTGACAATATAAAGTATTTAGGAATAATAGTAGATGATTCATTGAAATGGAACAAATTTTTGAAGTTTTAATTCACTCCAGCCAGTAATTGATAATAAGTGATAGGTTTCCCAAACGATCGAAAGTGATAGGATTCTCAAACGACCGAAGATTTCTGTAGTTTGTCACAAATGACCGAAAGCGTTCGGCCAAATGGGAAAATGAATTTTTTCGGCTGGATGGGAATCCTATCACTTTCAGTCGTTTGGAATAATTCGGTCGATTGGGACCCTACAGGAAATAGTATAGATGAGAAACAATCATATGAATAGTTAAGAGGTTTGAAATAGTGAATGCCATCGTAGAAATAGTTGGAAAGGTTAGAAATGGTAGAAAGCAACCACAGAATTTACACTAGACATATATTTGTTGTGGAATTTTTCCATATTACGGTGAAATGGAATATGTCAGTAACAAATTTCCTACACGTGGATTTCATATTATATTACATGTGGTACTGACAACATCTTTTTCATTCCACCCTAATGACGGAATTTGAAAAACATAGAAATAGTGGATGAAATTAATAAAAAGGTTCTAAATAGTGAGAAGCAGATAATTTCAACATTTTGATTTGTGGATATAAGCGATGAAAGTACGAACATGTTCAACATTTGGTCAAAATCAAAAGCATTAATATCAAGGTAAAAAGTTTAAATCTTATTATATTACACTAGATAACAAAACTTCAAATATTTTAAAATATACTTTTAAATATTTAAGGGAACATCATTAAAATAAATTTCAGTGAAACACGTAGAAGACACCTCAAGCTATAAACTGATAAACATATTTCTTCAAATATAAGAGAACGTCATTATAATCTTTACCAAAGTAACAATGAGGATAAAATTGCAATGGAAGGATTTCAGTTCAATAATTACCATCTTCATCAGTTATGAAATACCGTAATCTTCTGAAGTAGGTATGATCAACATTTTTATTTATTTACAACAGCTCGTTTCACGTAAACCAAGGTGAACCTAATATTACTCCATTAGTTTTTCATCTCAAGATGAAGATGAACTGTGTGTAAAATGATTGAATATAGTTCACACGTTAATACAAACATTTCCGGATAGATAGAGAACTAGTTTCAACAATCAAGAAATTGTCTTCTATCGTATAGATGGTTGTAAATCGTCATTCATCTATTAAATCAAACTGACATATCTTTGATAAGAGCTTGTAACGGACTCGATATATTTACTCAATACCTGAAATACATCATTCAATAAGAGTGTGTGTGTAAAGGATTACTTCAAGATTAAATCTCGATAAATTTCATCAACGCAAACAGTGTGATCTCAAATACGCTGGATATTAAACACCAAGTTATAGAATCAGTTTGTTTATCGATTTGAGACAAAAATAGTTCTCGACCAACAAACGCACTTTCACTTATTTATGAATCAGATCTTTCAAACGACAAACAAAATAAGGATCTAGCCAGCGTTCTTATTATTTGTGAATTTATGTCATAGAAATAATCTGCCAGATCGACGACCTTGAACTCTACCGCTGACTTTTTCTTTAAATTAGCAATTCTTCTTGTTGACTGGTTTAGTTCCTCTCAAGATTTTCCTCAACAATCAGTGGTTGCAAGAGTGGTGAAATTATAGTGTAAACAGTAAATGATAAAGGAGTAATAGGAGATAAGTGTTAAATTAGCGTTCATTCATCAAAATGAAAATTGTAAGTAATAATTTTTGTTTTCTATTGTTTTGACGGCGATGCCCACATACGCTCTAGGATGATGCTTGGCGGATAGAAGGATGATGATAAGAGATGATAGGGCATTCAGCTGTAGGTGTGTTCCGAACCAAAGAGAAACGATTTTTGAACTAAAGATTTTTAATAGCTGATTTTTATAGAAAGATTTGTATAAACTTAGTTCATTCAAAAAGATTAATTTCTGATAATTTCAGAAATAAAAATCATTTTATCATCAAATGTAACTCTTCAACAAGAATCTATTTTAGCTATGAATAAATAAAAATAAAATGTTTTAGCTAACAACAGATTATGATGATTATAAAGATGGAATTATTATAACATCTTCTAGTCATTCCATGTAGTTCAATTTATACATCAGCATTAGTATTTATCTAATTTATTATTAACTTTTTCAAGAGATTTTAAACATTATTTTATAATAATTATTTCTCTACTATAATAAATTTTTCTGATGATGATACCAATGTTTATTATTATATATGACACTGTTCGTTTGTACTGTACATGTGCATGATATGAATGAAGATGTATTCAATTCAATGGAAATTTTGACTTAGGTTGCAAATAGAAAATGGTTGACCACGCTGTTGCAATTCATGTTTTGTATTACATTTTTATATTTATGTAGTTATTAGAGTTTACTGTACCAACATAGCCTAATCCCTAATGTTTTATGTAGGGTCTATTCTCTGGCTGAAATAAATAACTGTATCATAAGAGGTATAGCAAACCAGTGTCAATCAGGTGCTGATGCTTATACTCACTATAATGGCCATGTGGGCACCATCTATAGCAATAAATGAAATGTAAAAATAATTTGGAAAAAATATGGAAAGATTAAATATGCCCATATAGAAAGATATGGCTTTGAAAGTATACCTTCAGGACAGTCCACTGTATTCATCAAGTGAATTTCCAGTGAAGCCTGTTCAAGAAAACAAACTTACTAATGACGTGCCCCTCGTCACAGCTATGTAGGTGGCGTTTTGAAATGGACATTCACTTCAATCTTATGTCTTATCCTTTCTAGATACTATTCACTCTCACCCTGCTCTACCTGACCCACTCAAACGAAGCGTTTGTAACGGTCAGAGTCGACCACCTACTGCAGAAAATCAGTCAGCTGGTCGCTTTCAAGGCAAAGGTGCTGGAGAGCAAAGCGCAACTACTCAAGTCCATTCACATCCAGCCAACTGCATCGGCTGCAGCTGCAAGCAACAGTGCAGCTCAGGCTGCATCAAGTGCATACGGAACTGCACCGCAATATGCCCAACCTTACTACGGGGGCTACAAGACCTTCATACAGAACAACTACTACAATACTGGGGCTGGAGCACTGACAGGTAGGTCTAAAATATCTGATATTGAGTTGAATAAATAAAGCATTAACCATAATATAATAAAGGAAAGAATTAGCACATTCACATACGGGATAGAAAATTCACGAATGACGCATCATCACATCTGAACTACTCAACTGATAACTTGAAATTTTGCATATAGATTCTAAATTTACGGAGTAGACTCTACCCGGTGATCAAATCAGCAATAATTCGTTCCACCAACACCAATGGGCGATCAAATTATTTGAACACGATCAAAAGACTGGTTCGATCAATTTCCTTGCTTGTTTGTAGGTTATGTTTTGACGCAATGAAAATTTTTCAAGTTTTTAGGGTGTAATTTTCAATTTTTTTTTTCAAATTTTCACTTGAAAATTTTTCAAGTTTTTAGGGTGTAATTTTTCAAGAATTTAGTTGTAAGCTATTCATTAGGTTCGTTCTTGGACTCTATTAATAAGTAAATTATTATAGTATAGAAAATTAGGGAAGATTTTAGATTAAAGATTTGCTTTACTCTTTTATTACACAGTAGGCCTATATTATTCAATCCTTAGATCAACCTTGCTAGAACCTTCTTAGAATTGGAATGTAATTTTGTTCATACAAAAAAATTGTCAAAATTGATGGTGATTTGTAAATCTCTTTGTACGAGAGTATTCAATTCATATTTGAAATATTATTTTAAATTATTATAGATGTGTGACTATACAAAACGTCTGTGCCAGGGGCGTATATAAGAAGGGGGCCCAGTAAGAATGAAGAAAAATCAGTAAAGTAATTACAGAAAAAGTACAGTAATCTGAATTTTTGACGGCCTGATGATAAAGTAAAAATTAAGCGCAAATTACCCTCTAAATATGAGCAGCAAAACTGATATTAAGTATCATGTGATTTTACTATATTATACAATTTAATTTGGATTTTCGTTTAATAATAATAATTCATTAGCATTTGAATAATTGCAATATCTCAGTAATTTCCATCTATCAAAATCAGATGTAGCCAATAGCAAGCCAGCAAACATGTTAGCCAACTTCAGAAAAGTACAGCTATGAGAATTGACCATGTTCAGATTTGACCGATGGAGTTTTGATCTATCCCGAGGTTGGTGGAACAGTTGTATGTTTGAACGAACAGTCAAATTTTGAATTTGGTCTAACTGATCATGGCTAGGCTATATTAATTTGATGAAGGTTGGTGAAACCGGCCATTAATAATTTAATTTCAATTTAATGATCAAAAAAACTTTATCGAAATCATGATTCTGAATTTATGCAACAATAAAAGCCAAACCAAACAGAGCTTTCCTCAAGAGTTGAGTTTTACAACACATTTTTCCCGGTGCAAAGCACGGGTTAACTTCTAGTTGTCAAGTAAGTAGCTCTATTTTATAACAGGAATAATTCTCACAAACAATTGCTTATTTTTCGAAGCTCTATTTCACAACAGACATAATTCTGACTAATTTCTCATTTTTGCAACCCGACAACCTCAACTGAACCTAGGTCACAAGTACTTTGGCCCCGGCAACTCACTGAACCTAGGTCCGCCCGTGGACTCAGATGACACAATCGCCTACCACCATGATGTGGCCTACACACACGCACGCACACCCACCGACATACGGCGCGCCGATTGGCTGGCCATTCAGGCGTTTGACGCCGACTTCCGAAACCACGCAAACCTGCACAGTGCTTTGGGTGCTACGGCGCTCACCGCCAAATACTTGGTCGAAAGTCATACCGGTGTATTGTACCCTTCAGTCAGTTTCTAACTCTCAAATGAAATGTTCTCAAATATTAAAACTCATGTACTCTTTCAATGAACTGGTGTATTGTACCCTTAAATCCGTTTCTAACTTCTCAAATGAAATTCGAGACTTCATCGAAACTTGAGAGCTGTTCTCTTTCATTGAATTCAATCTTATTAAACTTGAATCTTCTCAAATTAAATGGTCTGAGAACATTAATCTTGATCTTAATGAATAAATAGTTTATGAACCGCTAAATACTTGAAAGAAAGCCATACCCGTTGTATTGTACCCGCAAGTCAGTTTCTAATTCTCAAATGAACCCTTGAATTACATCAAAACCTGTGAGCTGTACTCTTTTATTAAATTCAAACTTGTTGCAATTGAATAACTGTTAATTTTCCAATTGCAATTCAACATCACATTTGAACTAAATTCAACTTTGATATCTGCTTGGCAAAACTTTGACACTTCTCAAATGAAATGTTCTCGAGTACATTAAAACATGTGAATTTATTAATTATTGTTTTTCAACATTACATTTTAACATATAAATTGATTACCATTTTGATATAGGCTTAGCAAAACCTAAATACACTACAATAAATAAATAAAAATAATATTTTTTTACCATTTTGATATAGGCTTAGCAAAACCTAAATACACTACAATAAATAAAAAAAAATAATATTTTTTTCATAAAGGACGGCAGAATGAATTTAGCTAGCAAGCTGAGCCCACCTTGTGTGGGACACTCTATTCCTGAGTTGAGAGTCCAGCCATGTAGCACTTCAGTGATCTCAACTAAATAAATAGTTTATGAAACAATGAATGATAATAATCCGATAGAAGCACATACAAGAATAGTCAAGGCTCATCTTTTTGACAACCAACACAAAACTATACTATAAATATTAACCTCAACCGATCACATAATCCTTATGGAAACATAAATCCTTGAAAACCTATTTATTGAAACACAAATCCTATGTTTCAGTTTATTTTTGAGACATAAATCCTTGAAAACCTTATCCATTTGTTTCATGGAGTATGAGACACAATCACTAAACACATTGAGATGTAAATTATTCCTTGAAATCCCAATTAGTGAAACTCAAATCCTTGAAAACCTATTTAGTAAAACACAAATCCTATGTTACAAATCATTGTTTTGAGACATAAATCCTTGAAAACCTCTATCCATTTGTTTCATGCAGTATGAGACACAATTGCAAAACACTTTGAGATGTAAAATATATGAAATGATGAATGATGTACCTCTATTTTTACCACTCCTCATAAAACCACACGATTACAATTTTCTCCCTCATGAAATCTTCCAATTAGAAACATCTTCTCGATTAAATATTCCAACTACACTGAGACATAATAAATTATATGAAATGATGAATGAAGTACTTCTATTTTTACCACAACTCATAAAACCACACGATTACAAACTTCTTCTCCCAGATGAGATCTTCCAATTAGAAGAAACTTCTTCTCGATGAAATCCGCAAACTACAAACTTCTCCCTGATGAAATATTTCAATCACAAACTTCAAAATGCAATTCACATTTCAATCAAAACCCCACTGTAGCCCCCTACAAATATTTCAACTACAAACTTTACCCTGATGAAATGTTCCACTACAAACCTCTCCTTGATGAAATCCACAAACTTTTTCATAATGGAATATTCCAACTACAAACTTCTCTCTGATACAATCTTTCTTTACTTTCAGGAAGCAACGCAGCTTCAGCAGCTCAAGCAGGAAGTGAATCAGCAGCCAACGCAGGAAGCTTTGCAGGAAGTGAATCAGCAGCCAATGCAGGTAGCTTTGCTGGAGCCAATTCTGCAGCCAACGCTGGTAGCTTTGCAGGAGCTAATGCAGCTGCAAACGCAGCAGCTTCCACATATTCAGCTCCTACAGTTGCACCGGCCAGCTTTGCAGGAGCCAATTCTGCAGCCAATGCAGGTAGCTTTGCAGGAGCTAATTCTGCAGCCAACGCGGGAGCAAATTCAGGTAGCTTTGCTGGAGCTAATGCAGCTTCCACATATTCAGCACCCGCCCAAGCACCAGCTGCAGCATTCAGCGGTGCCGCGGCTCAAGCCAATAGCGGTGCAGCGGTTACAGCACCCATCACAAACTACGGCCTTCCCAGCAACCAGTATGTCCAGTACTTGTCAGACATCCCAAGAGCCGTGGATGTGAATGTAGGTGTACCTATCGGTTTTGTACCAAATGTGGCTGTGGCTGCACCTGGGGTCAACTTCAACTTAAACTAGTTACAACTTCAACTAGTTTCAACTAATTACAAGACAAAATGTAACTAGTACAAGATGGCAGCTTCAGCTCGTTTCAATAAACTAGGTAGGGGTCAATTTCAAATTAAACTAGATAAGATGGCAACTTTACCTTGAACTAGTTACAACTTCAACTAGTTTCAATTAATTACAGGATATAATGTAACTAGTACAAGATGGCAGCTTCAGCTCGTATCAATAAACTAGATAGGGGGCAACTTCAAATTAAACCACATAAGATGGCAACTTTATCTTGGACTAGTTACAACTTCAACTAGTTTCAACTAATTACAAGACAAAATGTAACTAGTACAAGATGGCAGCTTCAGCTCGTTTCAATAAACTAGGTAGGGGTCAACTTCAAATTAAACTAGATGAGATGGCAACTTTACCTTGAACTAGTTACAACTTCAACTACTTTCAACAGCATCTTCAAGTTGATGTAGTTGCAACGCTATATTCAACTTGAGCTAGTTACAATAAAAACTTCAACTAGAACCTATAAGATGGTTCGTACCTAGGGTTAACTTCAACTTAAACTGGAGACGATGATAACTTCAATTTATACTAGTTACAACTTCAACGGCACCTTCAACTTGATGTATTAGAACGCCAAATTCAAGTTGAGCTAATTACAATGGCCACTTCAACTACTTTCAACAACAGATTCAACTAGTTAAGACTACAACAAGCTGATGGGACTGTGTCCATTAGGAGGAATATATATCTAATGTGACTTCAGTGAACAGTGTTAAACCGTTAGGACTGTTGAAAACTGATATTTGTATGCACCAAGCAATAGGAATCAGCATGAAGTTACTCAATGCCTAATTTGAGATTATAATGAGATTGGTACAAGATTTATACAGATTTATTAATTTTGAAATCAGAAGTATTTTATTCTATTAGAAAGATTTGATTCTATAAGGAATATTAATGCAAGATTTTTCTGTATATATCAAGTTTATTAGTTGAGATTCCCTTTTCTCAGTTTTTCAAAATATAATTTCATAAAAGAAAAAAAATTTTTTTTTTTTTTAATATAATTTTATAAAAGGAATAAAAAATAGTATTTTATTGTAAGTATTGTAACTATTTTCTGTACAGTTTTCTACTTTCGTAATAGAGATTATTTTATAGGCTTCTATGCTTTTTATTTATCTTATCCTATTTCCAATTTTAGTTAAGCATAATCAACAGGAATCCTCACCATTAAAATAATGTGAGAGGTTGAGAAAATATTGAAGAGATATGAATATTAAGCCTAAAAATAATTAAATATGTAACTGTGGAAACGAGAAGCTAAGAGCTCAGAATAAATAATAAAGGGTAACAATAACTCGAAACCATCTAAAATTGAAAATCTGTTCTGTTAATCTAATGAAAAGGACTGCAATCTATTTTATAGGCAATATAGAATGAAGATACAAACAATTCAATACTTTTTCAACACGATAACCAATAGTGAATAAACAAAGAAGAATCGTTCAGACTCTTGAAACATGACATCAGGAATTGAACAACATGAACGGCCAATCACATAACTCCAATCAAGCAATCATCCATGACAAATCTTACGAGATAACTGAGATCAAAATTTACGAACAATCGACCGATTCCACAAACAGTAGTATATTTGCAATACAAGTTATTAGACGAACAACAGCTCAAAACTACTATTGGAAACAATATTAAAATCTGAAAACATTAAAATTGAAAAGTGATCTGAGATGATTAGTGAGAAAATTAGTTTATTCATGAACGATCGATTTATCTATAAAACAATAGTATCATTTGCAATACAAGTTACTATTATCAGGCAAACAACAGCTCAAGACTATGGGGAAAATATTGTTTTCTGAAAACAATATTGGAATTGAATAAATTATTTTTAGAGTAGAGTAATTTTGACTGACCAATTGCTGTAGATTAGTGAGCAGTTTGTTGCTGGCAATTTCCTGCAGTTTGGCTGGATCATTCTGGAAGCTGTCCACCAATCGGCTGAACGCAAGGCACACACTCTCCACACTCTTCTTGTCCTATACAGAAACACAAACCATTATTACAACCTTAATTCTACAGTACAAGTCATAGTCACTCACAAATTTCAATCATAAAAGTTTGAAGAACACTTGAAAATGTCCACTTATTTTTTTACATTTTAGAGATCAATTTCAACAATTATTGATTTCCAATGTCTTAAAAATGAATTGATAGTAAATTAATAAACATTTTTATTTTCCTTGTATTCATCAACCCTATTTACTGCTTGTATCATTAATGTGTTGATAAATAAAGTAATTCAATTATGTCTAGACAATACGATTCCAAGTACAAGGTGCGCCAGAGAAACTTACTTTTTTGAAAGGTCAATAAAACCAAAGTACTTTAGTTATTGTTTCAATCTTATTTTTATATGAGTATACAATAACCCATTTTTTTCATGCATTTTTGAAAATGACATCAGATCAATAGTGACCCCCATTGCGCATACACTGATGAAGTCGACTTTTGAAATTTGTATCCACTCGTTGCAGTATATCAATCGGTAAGTTGGCAATGGCGTCGCGAATGTTGTTCTTGAGGTATGCTATGGTCTGTGATCGATCGACATAAACGAGGGATTTCAAATAACCCCATGAAAAAAATGACCGCGTCTTCAGGCAGGTTGTCAATCAGCATATCACATGCATTTTGACGGGCAATAAAATTGCGTTCAGTCAATTCTTGGACAACAGCCAATTTATAGGGATGAAATTGAAGGTTTTCATGGAAAATTCGTCGAACAGTGGAGTCAGAAATTGCCATAGCAGCTGCTTGTTCGCGAGCCAAACGCCGGGGAGAACGCAAATTTGACTGACTCACTCTTTCTATATATTCTGGAGTTCTGATAGTTTGTTGAAGTCCATTTCTGGGATTAGCGACACTTCCACACTCCCGAAATGAGCTAATCCACGACAGAATCGAATTAAGGCCAGGAACGAGTCTGTGAGGAGGAATTTCAAATCGAGCGCGGAAGACACGTTGCTTTCCAACAACAAGTGATCGACCATTACAAAAGAAGCTCTCTACTGCGAAGGCCCGCTGAGCATGATGGTTACTTACTTGAGGATAAATTTGAGAAATTCCTCCTCCAGATGCGACCCCTCCTGCCCCTCTACACGACCAATTCACCGCGTGGATTTTTTTCAAATAAGTAAGTATCTCTGGCGCACCTTGTACTTCTCAAATCTGTTAGTTGCACTCGCAAAAAAGCAAGAAAACTTTGATCGAGTGATGAAAAATTAGTTGCCAGTTCATCAGTGGCACTCAACCCATCATGTTTCTTTTGTAACTAGATAAATTATTTGTAACTGTTACTAATAGGATAATATAGATTTAGCCTCATGAATCCTAAAAATGTAGGGCTATTTACAGTCCCACAATTAGATGAGGCTGAGATGTTTATAAAGATTACAAGAAACTTCCTGCAATTCATCTAAATTATCTAGAGCATCCTTTTATTTCTACATATTTTTCCCTGCAATAAACTTCTTGCAATTTTTATAAATTGTCTAGAACTCATTCTTATTCTACTCATTTTCAATATCTCCTATTTTTTTCTACATATTTTTCCCATTGTCGTCTTCTTCAAACTCAAAGACTCAGTTGGCAGGAACTGTGACTGATCACAAGTCGAAATTAAATATTAAAACACTTATGAAGTGAAAAATGCACTTACTATTAGCAGTGACGATCGTGCATTTTTCACTACTCAATTGTTTTGAAATTGAAGTTAGAAAATTAATAGTAAAAAAGTATGGATTCAACACAGTAATCACAAGTCAGTTGACTTGTTTTATGTATGAATAAAAATGTTGATCTATACCTGCTGAGTTAGACGACTGGCTAGCAAGGGCAGCGACTCTGATACGAGATGAAATTCGTCGGCATGCAGATTTTGACAGCAGTTCGATGTGATTCCGAGCGCGGCACGTTGCGCTATTATGCTGAAGAAATCCAGGAATGTCAGGCATGCCGATACACCTCTCTGAAACATAGCAATTGTAAATGTTTTATTGAAAGAACTTGTGATCCATGTGACAAGTGTTACACAGTATCATGTGTGTTGATACACATTTATTACTCTTGCTGTTTATATTAAAACCCAATCAAGTGCTGATCTAGCTAGAAAAACATCTGAACTACTTCATCAACACATCATTTCTGCTTACAATTAATTTCAAAAATAGATACCTATTCATTCATTCAATCGTATGGTCCGACGCCAACATCAGCCTTGAAAATCTTTTTATTCTTCTCAGGAGATAATCAGCTTGTAGCTCTTAGAAGGACAGTAATTATAAGGCCTTGTTACCATCTTTTTGCTGTGAGTTCGTAGAACGTACAGCACCAGATAGAAGGATTTATTAGGGAATTTCCCTATGTACGCCTAATTGTTTGGCTCCTTCTGTGTACTCTTTGCAGTAAAAGTTTACTCTTTGTTAAAGTAGTAATTGGGAACTGGAAACTGCAAATAAAGCCCATTAATTCTTGTTCAAACTTTATTTCAAGTAATATGTGAGCTCTGAATTTAATGTAAGCTGGTAATAAATTCCATTCTGATAACATAAGACATTTTTAGACAGTGATGTGAGTCTAGATTTACGTTTATTGGTGATTCATGTGATTTACATGATTACAACAGTTTTCGTAATTCAACTTTTGCAGCAGTCATTGATAATAGGGGTAATCAAGAGCTGGTTAGATAAGGCCCGGTTGCACAACAGCCGGTTAAATTTTAACCGTGATTAATTTCACGAGAACCAACCAGAGAAGGCGTTTTTGAAAAGACGGCTTCTCTGATTGGTTCTCGTGGAATTAATAGTGGGTAGGTTTGTGATTTTGTATTCAACTTTTTCAAATAAGTGCAATTTTTCTCAAACTTTTATTCATTGTGATACATTCTGTGATTCATTTAAAGTATTATGTCAACCTTAAAAATTCAAAATCTTCAAATCATTATTCGTGGACCAAAAATCAAGTGAAGAAGCAGTGTGAGATATGATAACCTTAACCTTTGGACAACATTAACTTTTTATCAACATTTTTGGAGAGAAATAGTACAGGCTCAGCTTAGTTTTTCCTTCGATGTCATAATTATATTATGATTGTGGTATTTTGTAAAATAAAATAAATAATCACGGTTAAAATTTAACCGACTGTTGTGCAACCGGCACTAAGCAAATACGATGAGCATATAGAGACGGTCACAACATGTTTAACCCATCCGAGCTGAGTCTTTGCCAGAATCCTATTTTCAATTTTGAGTGCAAAGGGTTTATGTTTTTTTCACACTCCTGTGAATCTGAGTGACTAGTAAAACCACAGAATACATACAGAATGGAAACTATCAATCAAACGCCTATCCAACCAAAGCTTTTTACATGTCGTGAATACTAGACACGTCAAGTGACTGCGCCATCATGTTCGAGATTAAAATCCCGGTCTTCTGATTGGCTCGCGGCAGTGAACGAGACCGATTGATCCGGATCAGTAAAGTGATCCGAGCCTCCCATCAAATACTCTTAGAGCCGTTTGCACAGAGCCAGTTTGAACAAAAGTTTATCTTAAACTGGATTAACTCTATATCAAGTATCATTTGTTATAATGTAATTCATTTTGAGTTTAAGCCAACAGCTGATTGCATTCAGTTCAAGCTTTCACTGTGCAAACGGCCCTTACAATGCTGAACTTACTTACAAGATGGCAGATTTTTGTGACAAGATACTAGCCGAGTTTCCATTCTGTATGTATTCTGTAGTAACACTCTTTTAGAGAGTGGCAAGAACATATTAGACGTTTTATCAAGCATTTTTTCAGGCGCCAATCGGAGAGCTTCCTACCCTGCCGATTCTAAAAACGCCATCTGAAGACGCTTAAAATGGTCTGATCTTAAGCCAAATTGAAAACAATGATATTCATTTATACCGCAAAAAAATAATACAAAGAATACAGACAACTTGTGTAAGTACAATAAACTTTTGAGCTTACCGCTTGCAGTATGGCCTTGCTATGGCGACGGGAGAGCATTTCGAGTGCAGTGAGACTCTGTTCGGCAACGTCCATGCACTGGATCACCTGCAGCTTCTCCAAGAACACGGGCACCGCATCCAGGACGACGGCCGACGAGCGAGGCAGGGCCTCCATCATGTATGTCAGCGCGCGGCAAGCGTGGTTCATCTGAACAATCAGAAAAAGTTTAGTTAGATTCATTTGAATGTGGTCAATATTGGTCAATAAATTATATTTATACAAGGAAATACTATGGAATATTAGCATAGAGAAAAGACAGCATAGGAATATATCACATAGTATAGGTCGTTCATGTTCTAAATTTCACTGTTAACTACAGCCGATTACTGTCGACTACTGTCTAATATTACTGTTTTGGCCGGGTGAGAGTGTAAAAACGGCACAGTATGTATGAGAGACCAGCGTCACACAGTTTCATAATAAACTACTAGGACTAAGGGCTTAAGTTAACAGTGAAACTCGGAACATAAACGCTCTATACCATGGGATATTTTGATATTTTCTTATGCTATCTTTTCTCTATGATGTTAGCAAGTAGAGGAAGTTAAAGCAGTGGAGAAATATTGATTGACTTAGATTTTTGATTTTTAACTAACCAGAAAGTTTTACAAAATCTGACAGATCAAACTTTACTGTACAAATTGTTAAAGATGTAAATATAGTTGTTACCATAAGTGTTTATTGACACTTAAAAAATTCGTCTTCTGGCATTACAGCTCGATGTGAGCTTTAGGACCTGGCATGGAAAAGTTCTATCAGTCCCTTAAATAAGACTCTCTAAAATTAGTGAATCACCTCTTCCACCTTAAAATTTACTGGTCTTTCCTTAGGCTGGCCAATAACGATACAGTAGGCATGTCATGTACGCATGTCAGGCGAACATGTTCAAGTACACCTAATCTCAAAGAGCTCACTAACATCAGTCGATAATAGTAGTATGTTAGGACAGAAAAAAGTAGCTCATTAGTCTTTATTCTAGATAGCTATGGTATTGGCCAAAAAATCGAAACGACTTGAACAGATAATAAACCACCAATAACAACAAATACCCACAGGAAAATTGAATTTATAATTATACAAAAAAGTATACCTCAAAAAGAGCAGCGAAGAATTGCAGACAAAAAACTTGAGCCAAAAAACCAGCCATTATTCGCTTGCAGACATTCGCCAAAGACAGAAAAATTTGTTCATGTACGAATGCGTACATGAAATGCCTACAGTATCATTAGTGAATAGTGACCATCCTAAGCTGTTGAAAATCTGCAATAATTTTTCCATTTCAATCAATCTATTCTCTCTTCTGTTTTATATATTTTTCTATCTCAATCAATTTAATTTCTTTGTATTGTGTTTATTGTAATTCTCATTTTTGGGGTTTCCCCGTGCGCTCCCATATTGGTGCAAATAAATAGGTTGTGAGGAATAAATTGAGTCTTGAATCTCACCATATCAAAGTTGTGATCCATGGCGAGCAGAGTGATGAGGGCAGGAACGACCTGCTTGACCGGAAATCCGGCGAGGGTGTCTTCGTTGCCCATCACCAGCATCTGACACATCTCGATCACCGCCTGCAGCTGCTGTCCTTCGTCACCTGTCGCCTGAAGCCCCACCAACAGCTGTTGCGCTTTCGATGCTACAACACACAACAACAATCATTACAACAACACCAACACAAACACAACAACAATCATTACAACTACACCAACACAACAACATGTTAAAATGTTTCAATTATTTGCTTCTGCACAAATTTATGCCCAAACCTGCCACACTTCCAATTTATAATACAGTTATTTAATAAAAAAAAAAACGAATAAAGTTATAACAAAAGAATACAGAATAACAAAATGCAGTTATATATAATTCAAAATAGCGAGAATCTAGTTTGCTACTATACTATTATAAAATCTCAAGCAAGATCACTTTCAATTTATATTACAGTCTAAGAAGATATCATCATCGAAATAACTAGAATATAGATTTGATTGATACCGTAGCATTACAAATCACAAGCAAGATTTCACAACAGTGATTCAGCTTGTCAGTCCAAGTAGAATGATATCATCGGCTAGAATCTAGTTTGATTGATACTGTACGATTATAAATATCAAGCAAGATTTTTTTCAATTTATATTATTACAGTCTAAGTAGATATTATCATCAAAATAACTAGAATCTAGATTTGATTGATACCGTAGCATTACAAATCACAAGCAATATCTCTCAACAGTAATACGGCTTGTCAAGCCAAGCCATTTCAAATATACATTTGAAATCCCATAATTTCAACACTCCTAAAGTCAAATTAAATATTATTTTATTCACCTAATTGTACAATTGTTGAAAAAAAAGAAAAATAGTAGAGTGCACTCCATTAGGCTAGACCTGCGTCGTGGAATGGTAAAACGCCTCATTATATACAAAGCTTAATTTATAAAATTAAGTGTAAAAGTTATGAACAAAAAATAGTCCACTAAAGTTTCAATCGAATTACTGTTCAGCTTAATGCCAACTTAATTGTTTGTTGTGTAAATTAATATGGACATAACCTATTTGGACTATTTGAGACTAATTTAAGAAATAAAAATAATTATTATGAATGCTGTAAATCACAAAATCACATTAGATCACCTGCTGTAATCAAGGGTCGGTCATCAAATTTACAAATAGCTGTTAACCTTGTTGTCAATATTTGCAGTAGCAGGACTCTTCTTGATGATAAACAGCATTTAATTAGGATTTTAGTTTAATAATAATTATTCATTATTTAGCATTTCAATGAATGCAATTTCTCATTATTTTCCATCTGTAAATAGAAGAAGTAAAGGGCAAAAGCCAGATTTTCTTTTAATAATATTATATAATGGATAATTACAACTCAGAATATAGAATACTCACAGCTACTGGCCCCAATACTCCTGTGCAACAAATGCTGCATGCGTGGGCCAAGGGCGCCCAACAGATGCGGGGGCAAGCCTCTGGCCTCGAGCAGGGCCTGCAGCCGCCCCACCTCGCTGTCATCGCTCTCACTGTCTCTCTCTGCTCCTCCACCGCCCCCGGCACTACCGCCCCCACTAGTACTGGTACCGCCTGTTGTGCTCGGACCTCCTAGAACAACCAAAACAGTTCGATTAGTTTTACAAACACAAAAATAGTGCAATGCTATTGCAGACAAGTCGTATTCCACTCAGGAATGCGCTGAATTATTCATTAATGAAAACTAATTTTCTCCTCTACTCGATTTCAGAGGCACTGAAATCGATCAGGTGCGGCTGAAAACTCTGACACCAGACGTGAGCCAGCCAGGTCACTCAGCATTATTACTAGTAGTTCTGTGAACAGTAGACCTCACGCAGTTTTCCCATCCACTAATATCTGGTGTCACCTTTTCACTGGCTTCTCCAGACATCTGAGTAATGCATGCAATAAATAATCCACTTGTCAGCTGATTATGAATAAATCTGTATTCTGATTAATCTTATCTTCAGAGTAGATGATAGTGATATCAGAGTATGGAGGAAATTCCTTTTCCTTTAATATTATTCTTAAAATGCAAAATTTCAAAAAAGCATCGACGCGCAGTTAAAAAAGGAATATTCCTGTCAAATGTCATACAATTCAATCAACGCGTTTGGCCGTTACACACATACAGACAGACGAAAGGAAATCCGAGTTAAAACATAGACCTCAATGCGTTCGGTCAATTATTATTATAATTGTGTTTAAAGATTTCCAAGACTGATGCTCGTTGCAGGGCTGCAGCATACAAACCTCTGGTTTTACCGACAACGCGTTCAAGGTTATTTTACTGAACGCACATGAGAGGATGTGAAAATGACAACGGAGAATGGTCTGAGACTGGTACACTCTTGGCTGACTGAACATCTTCTAACACTAAACACAAACAAAAGCGTGTTCATGACTTTTTCCCAAACGCATAACTCAACCACATGCACTCAACACCATCAAAATCCATCTACTAAATTGCAATAATGATAACTTATGTTCCTGTCCAAAAATAAGTAAAAAAGATAATATTAAATATTCAAGTATAACAATAGATCCTTATATACTAAGGTGGAACAGTCATATTGACAGCATGTGCAAAAAAACTAAGATTTATTATTTACAAATTTTAATAAATCAAGCAACTAAATAATCTAAGAATAACAACGCTAATCTACTACTCATATGCTCAATCTGTATTATAGTATGGGGTGTATGGCCTTCGGGATTGGGGGGGGGTTTGCTTTGAATGCACATTTTAAAAAACTTCTTAATATCCAAAAACACCTTATTAAAACTATTTTAGGTAAACCTCATCTATATCCAACTAAATATTCAACGAGTTTAAAGTGTTAACAGTCCATCGATTATTTATATTAAAAATCTCATAATTTTCATTAGAAATAATAAAGATATTTTTCTATTCCGTGAATCAAACCTCAATTTACGACTTCGTTTACGATAGTATTTTTACTCCAATTTACGATAATATCTTGTATATTTTTTGTTTTGAAGAACCAATTAAGAATTTTTGATTGATTGATAAAAATTAATTTATTCCATGTTCATGTTTAAATTAGGTATTTTAATGGTGGTTTTGTTTAGAAAATAGTATGTTATTATGACAAATGAAATCAATTTAACATAACTTACCAGTAGCACTGGCATCATTATCCGCACTGGCACTTCCGCCTCCGCCGCCCAGATGATCAGCCATATTGACCAAGGACAGCTTGACGCCGGCTGAGGCGGCCGCCGCTACCGCCCCCTGACTGCCCCCCTGGGCCCCGCCCCTCGATGCCCGCCGGCCCCCGCTCCCCGACGAGGACGAGGCACACGACCCCGTGGTGCGCGAAGACCGCCTCAACTGCGACTCGACAAACGCCCCACCTCCACCACTGCCGCCCCCAACACCACTGCTGCTGCTTTCCGCCCCTCCACTCCCTCCCGCCCCTGTGCCCCGCGACTGACTTGCACCTGCCATTCAAATAACAATTCATTCATTGCACACACACTTCAAAGATTGAAAAATATAATGAGAATTTTCTGAATTTTCTTTTTACTCCAGTTGCAGAGTCGGCTTATACTACTTACACTGTTATATTTCATTATAACAGCTGAGCTTTCAGTAATTTAGTTTGTGTTTTATTCCTGGAGTAAAAAGTTCTGGGAGTTTATTGAATGAGATCATTCTAATATATTCGGTTTTTAATCAAATTAAAAATTTCTAAAATTTGTTCAAATACTAATTAATGAATAATATTATTAAACGAAAATCCCAATTTGTAAACTCTAAGGTTCAACTTTAAGAAATTTATATTGATTTTAAATTGGTAATCAATAATTTTGATGTAAAGTGGACTGTATTGAATAGAAAAGAAACAAGTGATATCTCTACAGAAACAAGTACATGCAATGAATATATAAAAGAACAACTCACCGAAAATCTGCAGAGTACCTAATGTAATATTTATATTATTAAGCTTACAACTCCCAGGTAAGGTATTCAGGTGTCCCCGAGGTAGGAGATGAATCAAGGATGGTGAAAAGGCAAGCTTAATTGTCATCTACTGTTGGTAAATTCGGCTTCCATCATATAACGTTGCACATATATTTCTGACGAGATATTTACAATGTCTTTAAAGACTATAGATCGGTGAACTTTCCAATCGAAAAATAATAGTTTAAAACTTTCAACTAAAGGGAGTTTGGCAAACACTCTTCCAAACGTAGGTTTATGGTGTACGATTTAACATTAACGAAAAAATAATAATTTGAAGAACGATTTTCTTCTGGAATGATCGACGAATAATAATTATCAATTCCCGACTCGAGGCAAGCTATTACAAAGCGAGACTGAACTGAAAGAAAAATCTACCGGCTAGTGAGCGCGACGCACTCAAGTGAAAGAAATACGAACTGAACGAGGAGCGCGCGTCCAATTCAAAAACGAAAAATGAAAACTAGAGCTGGCTCCAACATCCCCCCCGGCTGAAAAGCTATTTTCAGACAAGGCTAGAGAACAAAGAAACGAAAAAAAACAATGAATAAACGACGAAAGAAATAAAAATAAAACAAAACGAGAATAAAACAAAAAATGCAAAGGAAAATTATTGAGTAGGCAACGGATACAACTTTGTAGCCGGCCTTTTGAAGCGACCATTGGCGCACCGCACCATAGCCACTCGAACGACACCGTCAGCACCGGGAAATACTTCCTCAATCACCCCCATAGGCCATTTCAACGGTGCGACATTTGGTTGATCCACTAGGACGATTGTACCAACCGTGAGAGGGGTGGAATCCTTACACCATTTCACACGGGTTTGTAATTCATGTAAGTATTCTTTGCGCCAACGACTCCAGAAAGACTGAACCATTTGATTGACTAATTCAAACCGATCCAATCGATTCATTGGACGATCTTCCACATTTAACATAGGAAGGTACTTAAGAGGTGTCAAAGTGAGAAAATGAGCCGTGTGAGGGCGAGGGGTTCACTCGGATCCGCGCTCATTTGACATAACGGGCGTGAGTTAAGTACAGCCTCAATTTGAACTAAGACAGTGTTCAATTCTTCGTAAGTCAACAACTGGTTACCAATAACTCGAAACAGGTGTGACTTTACTGATTTTATATTCGCCTCCCAAAGACCGCCGAAGTGAGGTGAACCTGGCGGGATGAAATTCCACTCAATGCTATGATCAGCAAGTTCATTCTGGAGCAGGTTTTGATATTCCTTGGAGTTCAGCATCCGTGACAATTTTATTAGCTCATCATAGGCGCCGACGAAGTTGGTACCATTATCGGAATACATGACCTTACAAGGACCTCGTCGAGCAAGGAAACGGCGAAAAGCTGATAAGAACATTTGGGTCGATAAGTCCGAAACTAATTCAATGTGAACGGCTTTAGTTGCCATACAGACAAAAAGACAAATGTACGATTTAAATATGAAAGGATTCCGACGCCTGGCCATGGTGATTCGAATGGGTCCACCATAATCAACTCCACATTGGACGAATGGTTTAGACGACAGAGTTCTACAGGCTGGCAGATTGCCCATTTTCGGCGGTGTAAGAGTGGGACGATAGTGAAAACACTTGTTACATTTTCGTACATGACTCCTTATAAGGACACGGGCTGATAAAATCCAATATTTTTGTCTCAAAATAGACGCCAATAAATGAGGTCCAGCGTGACAGTGCTTTTCATGAAAATAATCAATCAAAAGCGTGACCAATGGATCATTTTTCGGTAATATAATCGGATGACAGCTGTCATAATTCAACTCAGAATTTTGTAAACGTCCACCCACACGAATAATATCATGATCAAGAAAGGGTGACAGTTGTTGAAGATGAGAAGTACATTCTTTCCCAGCTTTCAATTCCAGTAATTCTTTCGAAAAATGAATTTTTTGTACAACTTTACACAAATGTTTTTCCGCCAAATCGAAATCTAATTCATGAGGTTTAGGCAATAGACGAAGTACTTTCAATATTAACACCATGATACGCAATAGACGTTGGTAGTTGGAACAACGAGCAATTAAAAGATGAATCGAATTAATAGATGAATTTTCCGACTGTACTACAGTGACAATTGAGTGAACCTTGACCTCAGGTAGACACTCTATAGGTTCCAGATCGACCTTGACGGGCCAATCACTCTCTTCTAACATTAGCCAAGAGGGGCCAGACCACCACAAATCATGATTAATTATTTCAGAAGGGGATAAACCTCTCGAAATGGGATCAGCTGGGTTTGAATTTCCTGCCACGTGTAACCAGTCGTTGATAGGACAGTCTTGAATTTTCGTAACTCGATTAGCGACGAAAGATTGCCATCTAGATGGACAGCCCCTGATCCATGTAAGACAACAGTAGAATCCGATAATGCAACAACGCGAGTCACGTGACAACGAAGGCTCAAAACAGAGACAACAACCTGTATTAATTCAGCGAGCAAGAGCGCCGCGCATAATTCAAGCCTAGGTATGGATAAAGTCTTAGATGGCGCGACTTTTGATTTAGCGCACAACAATGTGATAGTTGCAGGTTGCATATCCATTTGAGATTTTATGTAGATCACACCACCATAACCTAAAGTCGATGCATCACAGAAACCAATGACAGTAATTTTCGAATCATTCATCACTCCTAAATGACGTGGTATGAAGAGATTGGACAATAAAGGGAACTCCTTCTGACATGTCTCCCATTGAAGCGCAATAGAGGGAGGTACTGAATCGTCCCAATCAAGACCAGCATTCCATAATTGTTTAATTAAACATTTAAGAAACAAAGTTAGGGGTGACAAGAGTCCCAAAGATCGAAAATGCGTGCTACTACCGATAAAATGTGACGTTTGGTAGGAACAGACTGATTAGGATTCACTGAAAAACAAAACGAATCACTACCAGGTTGCCATTTCAAACCTAGGACAGCCAACAAATTTCCCATCTCGAAATCTTTAGACAAGGCCGATTTTTCATCTCCGAGAAATCATTCATCAATTCAGGTGAATTGGAACTCCATTTAGTAAGTTCGAATCCGCCTCTCTCGAACAATTCTTTAGCCTGACTACAAAGACGATTTGCTTCACCTAAAGAAGACACACTTGTCACCAAATCATCCATAAACATGTCACTCGGAATACGAGCTTTAGCATCAGGGAAATTTTCACTTTCTTCTTGAACAAGTTGATGGACAGTTCTGAGAGCTAGAAACGGTGACTCACTCAGACCAAATACGACAGTTTTTAATTCAAAAATTTGTATGGGATCATTGGACGAAAATCTCCATAACAAACGCTGAAATTTGCGACACGATTCATCGACAAGAATCTGTCTATACATCTGCTTTATATCAGCAGTTACAGCGATAGAAAATAACCGAAAATTGACTAACAGAACGAAAATATCCGTTTGCAACTTGGGGCCGATATGAAGTATATCATTCAATGATACTCCAGTAGTAGTTTTCGCGCCTGCGTCAAAGACAATACGCAAAGGCGTTGATTGACTCTGAGTTTTGATTACAGCATGATGAGGTATAAAATAACCACTTTTATCACTCTGATTTTTTATCAATTCCATGTGTCCTTGTTTGAGATAATCCAAGAGGACATCGTGATACACTAAACGCATGTTTGGATCACGTGCCAGTCGTTTCTCCAAACTGATGAGTCGACGTTCTGACATAGCATAAGAATCACCAAGACAATCAGGGGATTTTGAAAACGATAATGAGACAACGAATCTACCCGAATTTTCACGACGAACGGACGATGCAAAATCCTTCTCGCATTCCAACTCATCAGCAGTGAGTTGTTTTCCTACATCTGGAACGCTTTCCACTTCCCAAAATTTTCGAACTAACTTATCCAACGGTGATGTTAGACAAGTCATCAAACACGTTGAATTTTCTGAAGATTGAGTTAAAATAGGGGCTCTACCCATCAAAATATAACCGAAAACACTTTCCAAGGCCATCAAATAATTCGAATCAATTTCCACACGACCATTTCGGAAAATATGGGGCACTAATTCAGCTCCTATAATAGCGTCAATTTCGCTGGGAATGTGATAACTTTCATCAGCAAGTCGAAGACCAAACAAATTTGATAATTTAGAATTATCAATTTTACTAGTGGGAAGCTGTTCCATGATTTTTTCGACAACTAATGGTTCAATGGAAAATTTAACACTAGAATCGAGTCGAGATTGAAGCGTGACAAAAGTACGACCAAAAACTGATTGCGAATTTCCGCCAAAACCATTCACAATTAATTGGAAAGGAGAAATCGATAGTTGCAATTTACGACAAAGTTTACGAGTAATGAAATGACTTTGACTAGCTGAATCAACTAAAACTCTTATTTTGTGCAATCTACCTCTCTTATCAGGTACCTCGACTTGAGCAGTTGATAGTAGAACACTATACGGTGCCGACTTCGAATCGATAGAACAACAGGTAATAGTATTATTTTCTACCTTTTTCGCATCCGAATTTGATGACGAATTTGAAGCATTTCCGAAATGTAAAAGCGAATTATGCTTCTGACTACATTCCTCGCAGTTGGAAGAAGTACAATCTTTACTACGATGGGCTGGCGAGAAACATTTCAAACAGCAACCCTTCTCCTTAACAAAACGAAAACGGTCCCAAGGTGATAACTGACGAAAAAGACGACAATTGATCAATTTATGATTTGTCATCGAACATTTCAGACATTCTGATATTTTTACCGGTGATTTGGTCACTTGCGAATTCGATTGAACAACCAACACTTTGGATTTTGGTATTGGTTTCACTACTGGCTTGCATTGTTTAGACGATTCGTCATGCGGTAACGATTTAATCTGCCTTTCGATGAATGAAACAAAATCAGTATATGTGGGATCATCCTTAGTATGAACTGAAGCTTCAAATGCCTTTCGAGAAACAGGATCTAAAATTTTCAACGCTTGGAACAGAAATATTGCATCAGATACATCTTCACCTCGTAGGCGTTTTAAAGCAGTAATTGAACCACAGAACTGATCGACTATAGAAACTAAACCTGCACGAGACTCAGATTTTAGACAATTGAATTCGAAAATTTGTTTCAAGTACACATTTGAGAGTGAGCGGGGGTCATTGAACCGCTTAATTAATGCATCCCAAATAATTTCATAATTATTAGCAATAGGTGGTAGATGACGTGAAATATTAGCCGCTTCTCCAGATAGTTTGGACACCAGATATTGGACCTTTTGTTGATTTGGAATCGATTTGTTGTCATGAATCATGCATTTAAACATTTCGTAGAATACCGCCCATTTTGATTGATCTCCGTCGAACACAGGAATTTCAATTTTCGGTAAAATATTAGACGAATCCTTATTGGAAGATACAGGTTGAGCCGGGGTAGAAACACTAGGTACAACCTGACTGCGTTTTTTCAATTCACTAGCAATTGCTTCCATATGTTCGAACATTTCCATATGTGAACTACTAATTTGGGTACAAATTCCGGGTCTTTTTCCATTTCAAGCTCCTGTATTTCCATTTCAACAGCTTCATAATCCTGAACAGTTTTAAGAGTGGAACTATAGAGAATTAGAAATTGTTTAGCACTAGCTTCTTCTTTTAAAGCCTTTTTCGACAATCGAAAGTACGTTGAATACGATAGAAATATTGCTCAAGTTTAGCTCGTTTGAGCTTTAACTTCTTTTCACTCATGATTGGATATTGGAAAGGTCTTAATGATTTTCATTTACTAATTTTCGAATAAAATTACGAATGCAACAATGAACGATTTTCATTGATGATTCAAGCAAGCAAAATGATAATGTTAGTACAAATTGAACAGAGAAAGCTCAATAGACGAAGCAAGCTAAGCGATAACGTTATCAGCATTGCAAAGTAACGGTTCCGAACGGACAATAGAGATAAGAGTGAACCAACTTGATCGGCTCAATTCATAATGTACAAACAGGTTTGAACCCTAGCATGCACAAACGATTTACAATAAAATTGGATAAGTGCTTGCCAAATATTTGAATAAAAAATAGCCAATAAAATCTGGCCTGGAGGACCACTGTAAACTCTAAGGTTCAACTTTAAGAAATTTATATTGATTTTAAATTGGTAATCAATAATTTTGATGTAAAGTGGACTGTATTGAATAGAAAAGAAACAAGTGATATCTCTACAGAAACAAGTACATGCAATGAATATATAAAAGAACAACTCACCGAAAATCTGCAGAGTACCTAATGTAATATTTATATTATTAAGCTTACAACTCCCAGGTAAGGTATTCAGGTGTCCCCAAGGTAGGAGATGAATCAAGGATGGTGAAAAGGCAAGCTTAATTGTCATCTACTGTTGGTAAATTCGGCTTCCATCATATAACGTTGCACATATATTTCTGACGAGATATTTACAATGTCTTTAAAGACTATAGATCGGTGAACTTTCCAATCGAAAAATAATAGTTTAAAACTTTCAACTAAAGGCCTAAAGGGAGTTTGGCAAACACTCTTCCAAACGTAGGTTTATGGTGTACGATTTAACATTAACGAAAAAAATAATAATTTGAAGAACGATTTTCTTCTGGGAATGATCGACGAATAATAATTATCAATTCCCGACTCGAGGCAAGCTATTCCAAAGCGAGACTGAACAGAAAGAAAAAATCTACCGGCTAGTAAGCGCGACGCACTCAAGTGAAAGAAATACGAACTGAACGAGGAGCGCGCGTCCAATTCAAAAACGAAAAATGAAAACTAGAGCTGGCTCCAACACAATTAAATGCTGTAGATCACCCCGGAGACACCCGGGCTGGCAAATAATTTTTAGGTAGCTCTCGTCGAATTTCCATCTAGCTGTTAACTCTGTTGTCAATATTTGCAGTAGCAGAAGTCTTCGGGGTGATTTACAGCGTTTAATTTGGATTTACGTTTAAAAATAATTAGTCATTAATTAGCATTTGAACAAATTCAATTTCTAATTCATTTCCATCTGTAGACTAGCTGGCCGCTATCTATGGCTTCGTATAAAATGAGCACTGGTATCCAGAGATTAAAGTCAGTTCATCAAATTTTGGTCATCAAACTTCGGGGGAGGAACAGTTCTATGGCTTCGTATAAAATGAGCACTGGTATCCAGAGATTAAAGTCAGTTCATCAAATTTTGGTCATCAAACTTCTGGGGAGGAACAGTTCTGCGCTGTGCCTGTTGATCCTCCACCAAATTATTTAAGAAAAAAAAATTGTGTATCATCGAATCAATTAAGGAATTAGAATGAGTAGGAAACTTTCATTGAAACAATTCATAAATTGTATTTTGTGTTACGCTTTTCAAGGAAATAAAAGTATTCTAATCTCAAAAATTGTTTTTTGAAAATAAATTTTTACTGTTGAAAAAATATTAAATTCAATGAAATTCAGTACTGACCCAGTGTCTCGGCGCCGACCTTGGCTTTCTTACTGGGATGACCTTGGCCTGACTTGGAGGTGCCGCTGGTAGCAGGCTGTGACGTCACACCCCCACTCCCTGCACTACTTCCCCCACCACTGAGGCGGGACTGACTGCGCAAAGGATACTTCTTCGCTCCGGCTCCGCTCTTGCTACCGCCTGCCACTTCTAAACAACAAAAATTAACAGAAATTGCGATAAGAAAATCAAAAATTGAAATACTATTGCGCTAAATATCCCTGGATTATTGTCAGTCCCATGAACAATTGTCAGTCCTAAAGAACAATCAGCTGACAAGTTAATTATTATTTATTGCATCCATTACATAGATGTATGGAGAAGCCGGTGAACTGGTAACACCAGATACTTGTAGATGAGAAAACTGCGTGAAGTCTAATGTTCACAGAACTACTAGTAATGTGAGGTTAGCATGGAACTGAAGTAGTGACAATGAGCAAGAAAGCCGTAAGGTCGAGAGACTGGAGTATACTCGAGTGGTGTCGTACGACTTGAATCGAGCTAGTGTGAGTTGAGCCTTACTCTAATTTTATTAATTCATGAATTAACTAACCTGATGAGGTGGACTCGTCTATGTTGGCTAGCAGCCTCCTCTTCAAGGTAGCTCTTCGCTTGCTAGCCTGTGGTTCAGCTGTGCTTGAACTTTCTCCTGCGTTGTCTTTGTCTTTTCTGCTAGAAGACCTTGAACGTTTCGAGTCTTTGTCTTCACTAGAAATACAAAAACAAACAAAACGTTAGCACAAAATAGCTATTTATGTATTAAGAGCGTAAAGCACCATTTCATTGCCCGAGCGAAATAGTTACTTACTATTCAAAAAGTAGCGCCTGTGTGGTGGTTTTGCAAGAGTAATATGTAATCAAGATGTCGAATTCAAACGTTTCAAGAACCGGGAACCATGGATGAAAATGTGAATTTGGAAATTTTGTAGAGGTTGTAGATTATCCTTACAATAAATTGTATGAAAGATAGAAAATAACGAGAGTTACTCATATGATGTAAATACTGTATAAGTAGTAATTGGATTCTAGAAACTTCATAAAACAAATTAACTTACACATTACAGATCAACTTCGACATTTAATCAGAGAATTACCACAAAACCAATCAAATTGATCAATAGGAGTGAGGTACCGTACATTCAAATACTGTAAAGATAATCAGAATCTCAAGGAACTTATAAACTTCATCACAGCCTAGCTTGAAAACTTGAAACTGAAAATAGTGACCAATGAAGTGATCCATATGTAGGCTACTTGTAAGAGAGAGAGAATGATTACATGAAATATAAAACTGACAAATCTTAAAAACAAACAAACAATATAAGAAATGTGCAAGTAATTAAAGAATGGACTTCCTTACCAAGCAAATAACCTATAAAATCACATTCAACCAAAAAAATTGATGTGGAAGTCAAAATGTAGACATCACTACTGCCTATCAGAGAACCATCACAGAAGCTATAAAAGCTATAAATTCAAGAACTGTAAATTAAGAACTTGAATTAATTAAATTAAGAACTGTATCTGTATAAATTCAAGAGCAAACAATAATTCGAGAAACAGTAAACAGATTACTGTAATGCTACAGGTATTTAATCAAAAACTAACCTCTTGAAGAAAAAACTAATAAGCTTCAACATCACTTGAAACTAAGGAATAAGATGTAAAACCAATATGCAGGCACCACTATCGCCTAACAACTAATGACAACTGTAGCTACCAAGCCGATTCACCAGACTAAAGCCATGTCGTAGAGACATTATGTTGATAGAGCATCATCTTGATAAGAGCGAAAATGAATGAACGGGGTAAGCAAATATTGTTAAAGGATTACCGTATCTATCTTCGCGGAGGGTTCCGTTAGTCATCACCTATCCTGATTCCAAGATAAGCAACTAAGCCTACAATGTGTCATGCTGACCTTTGATACCGTTAAACTGGATTCGCACATAACAGTGTATAGTGAAAATATATTTCCCATACGTTCTAATGGGATTATTCATACTCGCTCAGCCGGGCTGAATGTAAATCGTCCAATTAAAACTCGTGGGAATCATATTTTCACTGTTCACTGTCACTGTTATATGCGAATCCAGCTTTATAATAGCTTGCACCGATACAAAACTGGAAGCTAAAGGCTGGAGCATCATCTCATTCATTTCAAAGGATGTAAACGAATGTTAAGTTAAGTTCAATAGAATACTGTTAGGATATTAAATGAATAAAGTCGGTCAAGAGAATAAAACATCTAGTTTCATTTTACCGGAGAAAAACTGGAATAGAAAAAATCTGACATGTTAGGAGGAAACATTATCCAACATAAAAACAAATTTTGGTCAAATATAGTTACGAGAGGCGAGAGATCAAGTCTCGTAAAGGTATTTAGCAATTGCCGTGCTACCAAATTTGTCCAAAAAGGTTTGATAGTTCTCACCTATCACCTAAAGAAAGTTATCGGTTCCATTTACCAATATCTTGAGAAATAATGAATGGGTTCACCGTTTCTGAAAAACGTTTAGAGTCACACTTAACTGAAATTCACACTGAGTGCCTTAACGGACTGTTTTCAAAATTCGTATCGATAAAATTCAACCGCGTCAACAGTGAAAGATTGTTGATAAAACTTAATTTTTCTAGAATCTATCAACACAAAAAAATATTATTTCATTACTGCCTCCCTAAGTTATAACTTATATTTATAGAAATATTTAGAGTAACTCTCAAGTATGTAATCCGTAGGCCTACATTTTATAGCAAACAGAACTCAAACATTTTGCTGGTCATGTCATTAATACTAGCTCCTTGAAGATATTTTTTATTACTTTATTCTAAAGTTTAAATCAATTATTACTATTTTAATACTAGGGCTCGGTTGCCCAAAATCATTTTAAACTTCACAATCATGATTAGATACCACAAGAAATAACCAGAGAACTCTTCTTTTCAAAAATCCTTCTCTGATTGGTTCTAGTGGCATTTAATCATGACAGATTTGACAAGCTTCTGTGCAACAGGAACTGAGAATATCAATCAAAGCTTGATTTAAGCTGGATTCCCACATATCAGTGACAGTGAAAGTGACCGGCACAGTGAAAATATAATTCCCATGGGTTCTGATTGAAGAATCCCCACCCAGCACGGCCGAGCGAGTATGGATAGTCCCATTAGAACTTATAGGAATAATAAATAATATTCTTACTGTACCGGTCACTTTCAATGAGTTATAAATTATATGTAATATATGAATTTATAAGAGTTTTATAAGCTATGAAATGTATTCTACTTTGTTCAATTATTTGAAATTTGTGTTTTTATGGCGAATAAATCAATTTGAAGCGCCCTACCTAGCTCTAGTCGATGTCGTACTCTTGCTGGTAGAAGATTCGGCAGCTGACGTGGATGCTGCGCTGTGATTGGCTGCTGGGTCGGCGGCGGCGGTTGCTATTGGCTGGTGGGCGGAGCCAGACTTGCGCCCGCGGCCAGGATTGGTCGAGACGATCACCGACGACGACGACACGGGGCGTGTCACAATTAGGTTGAAAGCGCCCGCTGCTGTTACTACTGCTGATATAAAAAAACATCGATGTTAAATTAAATTCATTTATTTAAAAAAAAAAAAATACAACTTATGAATAGAATAGAATCTTTATTGTAGCAATATCTGTGGTAATCAGATACAATACAAGAGTCAAATATATACAATGATACAAAATACAAATATATTACATCAGTAAGTTACACTATCAGTACCCTATGATAATTTGTCACCTGATTTTCAACTAATAAACCAGTATTCTAAGCTAATGTATCAAAATCTTGTACTCTATTCACAATCCTGTGAATACACAACATGATTATAACTTTACTGTAGCCCATCAATACATTTTAAAAGAGAACTCTATGCATACTTAGGGAATAGGGCTTACTATAGTGTAGATCAATTTCTGAATGATGACACTTGAATTCTGCTGTTGTATTATAAAAATGTGTTCTTATCATAGTTATATGCTTAAATTTTTAATTATACATTGTTATTCTGTCTATTTTTCTGTTTTGACTTGGCCTGTATGTTCTTTTTGGCTCAATAAAATTAATTTGAATTTACATGATCATAATCCAGTTTTTTACTGTACTCAATCTATCATAATTTTAGTTTTACATTAATTTATAGTTTATTCATATACAGTGCTATTTTATTTTGTACTACTATGGGTCTTGTTACGACTCAGTGGGAATTATAATATTATATAAATAATAATAATAAATCATTTTGAACAATAGAACCCGCATGTACTATTTCGCCTGTGCGCGGGAACAGAATTCAAAAACTATTTTCAACCAGCTTTTACGAGATCATTATAGTAAGATTCAAGTGTTCCACACAGGGTAGCCTATAGGGAACACAAATTATAATTATCTTTCATCAATTATTATTTGTTTCACAAAAGCATCAAATCATAGACTTATGTGTAACATGTACAAAACTATCCAGAATTGAATTCTCAACAAGTTTTGCTTTGGAAGTAGAATTTGGATTCTGTGTTGAGACCCGGCTACACTACAGATTGATTGCAATCTGCGATCCTAGAGGTATCAATATTTATATCTTAGATTGTTCTCTGTGTGGCCTGGCGCTCATTTATTCATAAAACATGGTTAACTCAGGTAATTTGAATTTATTTTCAATATATTTTCCATTTGCTCATTTAATGGTTTACATTATGATATTTGATTGGAAAATTCATATCATGTGGGCCTAAATCATTTTAATCTTAAAAAAGACATGGTATAAATATTTCTGTAGTGTTATTATCAGTTTTCAACGTATCTTGTTATGTGCGTGTACCTGCGCTAAGGCTTGCCTATGCAGGTATTTATTTGTACGAGAAATTTCACTATATTTGCATATTTCTCTTGCACTTGTAATGTAGTTACAATTCAAATTCGAATTTATTTTGTCAAATACTGATGCACAATAAATATTTATTAATCACATTGGGTACAAATACTCAACATGAGGAAAGGCAAAACAGGCTCATGCCCAAAACTGTCCCATTTCCAATTTATACTATAATACTGTCCAAATCAAAATATTGATAATAATATTGGCCGTCTAGAGATCGCTCTAGGGCCTACAGTTTAGTTAGGAGGGTTCCAATCTATCGTTGTTATATGAACATATTACGAAAGTTACAATTCAATTATTCGAAATAGGGGAGTAATACCTGCAGAAGTGTGAAACCAGAGCGCATGCAAGGGTCGCAAAAAGAATTTGAATTGTGAAGGTAACTGACCTCCTCTTGTCGTTGAGGTGCTGGCTTCTGCAGCTGTCTTGCTATTCGATGATGACGTAGATGCACTGCCACCACTAGTGCTCGCTTTTTTCTTGTCCTGGAATCAAGTGCAACAAAATAATTAAAAACTGATGAAAATCTTATAAAAAATTATCACTAAACAGAGAATTTTGTACAATAGGCATGCAGTACTCACAGCAATCTGCTTCAGATTAATTCAAACTTATTCAAGCTTGGAAAAGGATTATTAATAAAGTTTCAAATAGAACGCGAGCTTTTTTAGTTAGCTAATTACTTAGTTTAATTCAAATTATATAGGGGAAGAAGATACAAACTATCAGACATCTGTAGCTTCAGCTTCCAAATTAGCCGTTCTCAAGTTTTCAAAGAGCTCCTGCACGCTAGAGTTCTCATTGACAGCTGCGATGTGACTGCCGGTAGTATGTGATAAGGCCATTTCACAGCGCCGTATCGTAGCTACGTCTTTTCAAAGACCTTGCCGACCTACCTCCTAAAAGTCTTTACACACTTAGCTACTCTACGCTGACATACGTCCTACCTCACAATGTTGAATCAAAGCTACAAATCTGTTCCGTTCACATTCGCAGCTTGGATTTAACATTGGGAGATAATTCGTATTTCAGCGTATCGTAGCTAAGTGTGAAGAGACCCTAGGGCTCAACTCACACTTACGCGACTCAGGTGGAGAAGAGACTCGACTCAAGTCGAGAGCATGTGCTTCCAAATGGTGACACTCAGATCAGTCGATTCTAGTCTCCGCGACTGTCACCATTTGAAAACACATGCTCTCAACTAGAGTCGAATCTCTTTTCGACCTGAGTAGCGTAAGTGTGAGTTGAGCCTAAGAGTGACCAGTAACGATAGGACAAGTGTGTTGATGAACATGTGTGTACACACACATTATTGTGTCATCACAGCGAAAGGCTTGGAGCAAAAGTTTGTGAGGTTAGGTATTTGTATTTTCAATTTTAAGTTGCTTATTATTTCTTCTTTGCTGCTATATGTGAGGTTAAATAGTTTTTGTCTAATTATAATTTGTAATTTTCCAGTGGTTTCCTAATATAACAGTATTGTTATTGGGTTTTTTTAGACTGGCCACGGTAGGACATGACACACATGTTTTGTCATCAATGTGAGGCTTCTAAATAATTAGCCTCAAATGGAGCAATGGAGAAAAAATAAACAACCAAAAAAACAAAGATACAAAAACCTAACCTCAAAAAATTTTGCTCAAAGCATTTCACTGTGATGACATGTATCATAAAGTTTTTGGCCTGTTGTTCCTTTCCCAATCATTCATTTATTGAGAATGATAGTATATGTATCAATGTATAAATAAATGAATATACTTAAAAATACTTATGCATGCCCTACCGTTAGTGGCCAGCCCGATATTGTAATGTTCTGACTTGATAAATCAATATCAATATTATTCGTTACAAGTGGTAATTGAGTGGAATATTTCTGAACAAATTAATAATTAAAGCCATCTTAATTCAAAATTTATAGTTTTCATGTTTATTTTGAGCTAAAATTTTATAGAAATTGTACACGTGAAATTCTAACCTATCGTGTCACCTATAAATTTGGAAGAAAAATAGCACAAGGACTACCTTATTATTTTATCTTTCAATGTTATTACATTAGTGTCATTTGCATTGTAAATGAATGAATAAAATTAATAAATGAATATTACCAAGAGCCTAACCTAACCTAACCTAGAACCAGACCCAACTAGACCTAAACTAAATTCCAACCTAGAACCTAATCTGAACCCAATAAAAAACAAACCTAAACCCAACCTAAGCAAACCAACCTAACCTAACTTAACCTGAGCTGACCTGAGTGGATGTGCGCCGTTTGGACTCGCGCTTGCCGCCACCGCGCGCCGCCTTGGCCGCCGATGTCTTGGCTCGCTTGGCTTCGTCTGCTGTGCCACCGCTCTGCTCTCTCTCTCGCTTCTGTGCCACTGTTGCCGCTCTTGCTCCACGGTTACCTCCGCCGCCGCTGCTACTGCTACTGCTGCCACCGCGGCCTGAGCTTTTGCCTCCACGACCCCTGCACAATAACCAAACAAAATATGTCGAAACAAATCTCTGTTTTCGGAAACACTTTACTTTGAGTGGAACAGTAATATCGATATTAACTATATTCGATACAATCAAACTCGATACTATCGATATTTTAATAATGATAGTATCAGGAGCGAGGCGTGAGTTTTTGACTCAGTCATCTCCAGGAAGAATTCAGTTGAAAGTTTGCATGAAAGGCTGCACCCCCTCCCCTACTTAAAAGATAATGTTTCATTTTGGACGATTATTTATCGAGCAAGATGACATCTAGTATGATAAGCTTGCTAAACAAAATCCTAGAGTTGAAAAGTCTGGAACTTGTCTAAGTCTCAAGCTCGGAAACTGGCCCTCAATAATTGAAATTAAATTCTTTATTGATTCATACAGCAAGTACATCATCAAAAATGACAGGGAGAGAAAAGTATAAGGTAACCTTATGCTATTCCTCTCCCAAATCTAGATAAGGTTACAAATAGTCCGAAATAGGTTAAGTCTTGTAGTTGTTCACTTCCCTAAATTTTCAGTTCTCAATTATTTTCACAAAGTAGATTTTTGAATTTAGATGCTTCAAAACCAAACATAGAAGAAATAATAAAAATAATTATCAATAACAAATTGCAAACAAAATAATAATTATCGTACGGTTTGCAACACTGTCGCGGAACAGTGGAATCGCAGAAAATAGCAATGTCTTTGACCGTTTACTCCACTATCATTTACAGGGAGAGGGAGAGCGATGATACAGAAGAGTGGTGGTAGCCAATGCTAAATGGCATTACTGGAATCGCATATTTTTGAGAATCACATTGAACGGATGGAACATTCAACATTTTTCAAGATACCAAAACTCAAACATGTTTGTACAAGCTTTCTGTGTCTTCGACAAAACAAAAACATAGAATAAGACTGTTCAATCACGACATGTTTCTGCTATATTTTTAGATTTCTAATTTTTATTTATAATTACACCCAATCTCATTCTAGTCTCAATGCCGCATCCTTGAAAGAATTTAATTAAATTCAACCAACATTAATTTTTGTGCATTTAAACTTAGTTGAATTGAAAAATCTATAGCATAATTTTTTCAATCGGAACTTATACGGAGCTTACTCTCAAGAAACAAATGTAAGTTCACTGTTAGGTACAAATAAACAATTCAAAACTAAAACAAACAAAACAGTTCCTACTTCATTGAACTTTAATCCTCGCTAATCTTGTAAAAGCATCTTTAAACAAGGTTACTATAAACTCCCATATTAAAGAACAACTTTTCCTCTTGATGTAAAGAAACATAATTTATTCATGTATTCCAAGTACTGTAACGCGATATAATATAATACTGAAACTACTGCTATTTTTCATATAACTTGTACTTTGAAAATAAACTGTACTGCACTTGGAAAATAAATTAATCTTCATTTGTATCTGTGCTAGCAGTAAGTTAGGTTAGGTAAAATTGAAATCAAAAAACTTCATTTCCCATAATAACATACAATTTTCTAAACAAAACCACCTTCAAAATACCTCATTTAAAAATGAATTTGAAATAAATATATTCTTCTCAAAAAATACCTTATAGGCGTTTACTATAGTCCGAGTGATATTACTTTAACACGGCTCTCACTCGAAGACAGAGAGGGCTGATACTCTTTCCTTCATCAATCACCCCCACTACCTAACAGCATTCTGCCTACATTTGTGTCAGCATCCAATTGTGCGCAGCATGCTTACTCCACCCTACTACTCTGTCCATGCTACCAACTGTGGAACGAGAAATCGGTTTCCCGTTTTCGAGACAAGAGTAATATCTTTCGGACTATAGATAATAATCGATTATTGATCTTTTACAGCTCATTTAGAAAACGTCAGTTTCCCAAGACATTTTATTTAAGCGATATACACATATAATCTACAAAAATGCATATTATCTATTGATTTTTACCTGCTAGGTTGACTAATCTCAAACAGATCCGTCCCCCCGAGTACTGAGTCAACTTGTTCGGCCATAGACGCTTCGCGCGGTTGGCCACATGCCACGTTACACCTTTTCTGCTGCAAACCTACAACAACAAATCAAACAAAACATTAAAACAGTCTATACAAAACATAGTAAATTAATAACAAATGAAAATAAAACCACGAATACCATCTAATCAATCTCATTTAAGAGACGCTTCAAAGGGAACTTTTCAAGGAATTTATTAGTACACGCACATATAATTCGAAATAACTGAGATTAAAATAAAAAGCAGACAAACCATAACTATTTTTCCACCGATTTTAGAGAGATGCCAACGTTTGAAATATGGTTGTACGCACACAGCAGCAGACAGACGGAGAAAAATTGAACGTCTGCATACAGAGGTGATCAGACATATGGAGACAGACTGATCTGTGTGCATTGCATCATTCGAACACCTGGGGAGGAGTTTTTTTTCGTCTGTCTGCAAACATTTTGTCTGCAGTTGTAAGCGTTCACCTTTACTCTTCATCTTCACCGAACACAATTTCCAGTTCACAAAATCTTAGTGAGATTCGCGATATAAAAGTCAGTGAAAATGATAGGACGACATTGCCAGTTTTATTTTTCCACCGACTTCTATAGTAGATAGCTGTGATTCAAAGCTAGTGAAAGCTAGGCATTCAAAAAGCTTTCAAAGCTAGCAAAAGCTATGAATAGCTTCCTAAGTTTTTAAATAGGTTTTATGTACTAATGATTAGTACATGATTATTAATAAACGTTTGATTTTATAAGTTAGTTCTCCATTTCTCCAATAAATTTCAAATATAATTGATCATTAATAACAAGCATCCTATATTATATCAATATTAAGTACTAATATTTAATATCAATATTTTATATTAAGTATTTGTATTAAGTACTAATATTAATAGACTATAATATAAGATGCTTGTTATTAATGATCAATAAATTATATTTGAAATTTATTGGAGAAATGGAGAACTGGCTTATAAAATCGAACAAACGTTTATACATTGATAGATCATGGAGAACTGACTTATAAAATCAAACGTTTATACATTTATAATCTTTAGTGCATAAAATCTATTTAAAAAATACTAACACTAGTGACTTATTAAACTTTTCAAGAAATCCACCCTTAAAAACCCTATTATCAAATTAACAACAGTAATTTCAAATCATTGGATGAATCGAATCTACTATGACTGAATCACAGTGATTGGAAACCCAGTGAAAACAGTAAGTAGTAAAAACTGTAGTTTCTGAACAGGTATAGCTGAGCATTTCACAACAGATATAGCTGTGGGCAAAGGTAATTTTAGACATTATCATGAATATAACAGTTCTTCTTGCTCAACTAACACTTCCTTGCTTCCTTCTTCTTCCTCTTCTTCTTCTTTTCCCTTTCTTCGTCAACGTAAAAGTAAATATAAATAGAACGTATGCCATTAATGAGTATCCATGATAAAACGAAGGTTAGGTGTTACTTATAACGGTATCCATTTAAAATCATGAGATAACCGTTCAACTGTTTCAACTTCAACACAATAAATCAATCATTGAAACTATCAATGGATAGTTTCATGAATGAGTTTACATTATGAGTCTTGGTAGCTTTTAGTACATGTTGGCGCTTCAAAATGAGCTGAATGAGTTCGGCGCCCACCTAAAACTTTACAAACATTGATTTCTCACCATTATCCTTACCATAATCTAAGCCCAAGCCTGGCACTAAACTTGGGTCAACATGCACCATCTCTTGTTAAACGGAGAAAGATCAGCTGTTCGTTTAAACCCGGAATAAAAGAGGTAATGATAAATTGAACCATATCTACAAGTAAACGTGATAAACCATTACCTCCGTAAACAAAGCCGTAATGCATTCGTGTGACGTCAGCACAGGTAGGGCTCCTACACCAATAAAAAATTTGTTGATTTCAGCTGATCTGTTTCAGCTAGTGTTTTTAATGGTGTAGGAGACGTACCTGTACTGACGTTACCAGAATGCACTATGGCTTTGTTTACGGAGGTAGTGGATAAACGCGTTTATGGTGTATATATGATGCATATCACTCTCAGTAAGAAAGAAAAACTTTCTTATTGTAAAGTTGCTACATCATCATAGGTTTCTTCTAGCAAGAGTAAGAGAAAGTGATCAATTGACAGGATTCTCGATGTGGGTCTAGTTTGATTAGTATTGAAATATTATTTTTTGACATTTAAAGCTAGATTCATACAGTTATTAGCCAAGTCTCATAATGTATAAAATGCAAACTTGTACTCTCGCAGACTGTACAGGCATGGAAAATTGTTTAATACTAACAATATTGTCTATCAATAGAACATATTACTGCATTACGTTCCTGTATTAGGGGACGGATAATGTATTATGAAAATGACCTATTGGCTCATAACCGTGAAATTCTCAAAAATAAAAACTTCTCAACTAAGAAAAATTTCATTATTTCCACAGTAACAATCACCACACACCCTGTGCGAGGCTAGACCAATTGCTGTGACACCCCGTTTGAGGCTAGCCCAGTAGGCTACTCAACGAGGCGTGTAAAAACATCTGTTATCAAGCATAAGCGAACAGACTAATAATAAAGGGTGATATTCACCGTTACTCTTGTCAGGGGCTGAGAAAGTGTTTTGCTGCTCTATAACAATAAGTAATCTATACTCTATAATTCCCCACAATAATAACGAAGTGGTAAGGAATGATCAAATAAAAAGTTATAAAGATAGTAGAGTAGAATAGTTTTGGGGATAATTTATACTCAATAATTTTACTTATTATTACTACTATTTACTACTTATTATTTATACTTATTTATACTAATTATTAAGTAACATTGTAATAGGTAATAAATACTCAATAATTTATACTCAATAATTCGCCACAATAATGACGAAGTGGTAAGGAATGATTCAATTAAAAATGTTATAAAGATTTGGGAGTAGAATAGCTTTGGGCAAGCCTGTTGTACTATACAAATCATATTTATATGATCTGTAATACAGTATGGTATTCACAAATGGATAAATAAATGCTAGGTGCCACAGGAGTCGAGCCCATGGTTGGAGAAATGTTAGTTATCGAAATTTTAAACTTCATTAGAATAAACAACTACCAAATCGACTAAAACAATCCAACTGAATAACTTCACTAGGATACGTCGGTTAAACAACTCAATGTAAAAAAAGAAAATATTAAATTGCGATATAAATAAATTGTGAATTGAATTAAGTTTATGGTCTTTTGAAACCTGATAACAAATCAATATTGCAAAGCAACCTATAGAAATTAGAAATTATTATAAAACGAAAATCCAAATCGATTTGTAAATAAATTGAACTACATGAATTATGGAGTATTAAATATTATCTTATTCATTATAGACTACATATTGACTAATCCTGCTGTAAAACTACCTTAATCTACTAATACACAGATTCTAACAAAAACAACAATTTGAGATATTAGAAATAATATTTGAGAACAATCAATATCAGTTTTGTATAAGATAACTAGATAGTCAGTTCCCTACTCATTACTAATGTTCAAGTTATAAAATTGATTAATTTATTCCATTTTTCTAAAGCTATGGAGCGTTACACAAATTTGGATTTAAAGTAGATAGGTCATGACATTGCATTTCAATGATAGCAATTTTTTTACAAAACAGTACAAGCATAAAGAGAATTACTACTTCCAATAGTAGTTATCATATTTGTAAACATAACAGAAATTGATAATTTATCCAATGTTGTTTTATCAATAATTTTTATAGTAGTGAACATTCCAAAATCAGATAATTTACTTCACATTCGTTGAGAATGATGTCACAGAATGAACTCAAGACTTGGGCACAGGCAATTCATCTCTTAAAAGAAATATTCAGTAATTCAGTAGTCTCCATCCATGATCAGCACTTACTGGATAGATTGCGACATAAAAAATAAAACTTAAAACTTGATAACTAGACTGAGATCAAGTTGAGAGATCAGTCATTGATATGATACATTTGAAAAAAAATCTATCAAGATACTAAATTAAACGGCTTGGAACTATCACAATCATTAAACAACTGAGAGACTAAACACATATAGTAAACACAATATACTTTAGAAGCAATTCCAATCGATAAACTAAAACAAACTAAAGAACTTCACATTGAAATTATTCACGAGTCACACGGAATAACTAAGCAAACTGCTGAGAGGTTCTTGAACTAGTTGCCTAGAATTATTGATAAGCACTTCCTATATAATCAACACAAACACCTTTCTATCTGTGAGATTACATACTGTATTTGTTTTTCTCTGCTACAACAATACAAACACATTGTTGATTGTTTATTTACGTTTATAGCCTACTTTGAAACCATCAGTTCAATAAATGAAATCTATACAACACGAACCGTCATAAGAAATTTGATTGGAATGCTTCATGAATATTGTTCATAAGAATTCTAATTCACATAAACTATCCGAGATAATATATATTAGAATGTCACAATGTCAGTTCAATTAAATATAAACTGGAGTATACGAAAATTAAGCAGCATTAAATTAGGGAAAGCAATGAAGTATTGCATTACAATTTTCAAAAATAATATGACTTGCTCTTGATTTTGCAATTTGAAAATTTTAGAAGACATTAAAAAGTTTGGTATTAGATTGAAGGAATATTTGGTAGGCTTGTCACTGTATTCGTTACAGGAGTTTGATAATAATCATGTGTATGACATTTGTATGTAATTAGTATTTAGGCTACATAAAATTTGGTGAGACTAATTCATATGTATTTTTCAATTCAAGTTTCTAAATGAATACTAGTTTATGCATCATAAATGTTCACTATGTCCTCCATCAAGTGAAAAGACAAGTAAATACTACAAACACTTTTAAACAGTGATAATTAATGCTTGTACATAATGTAATAAATAAGTATCGTAAAGTAAACGAATCTCAAGGCCATATGAGCTCTAGACATGGTAATGAGTGTTGATGACCTATAGATTTAATAATAATAATAATAAATGTTCATTGTCAAAAAAACAAGAAAATTACAGAACAATATTTCTGGACAATTTCAGTACAATATTTCTGGCGTGGCTGGAATAAGAGGAACCTTGCAATCTATGTACGACTTCTATGAATTTTAATATGAGAAGACTGTTGCAAATTTAGTTGAGATCCCATCATACACATCAAAAAATTGAACATCACAAATTTCAGAGATAGTCTTACTTTATTGGTATTGGAAGATTAAAAATATTGATATGAGAGAAATACGTTTTTAAGGCCTAGCTTTCAGAAAATTGCGTTCAGTTTTTTAAACTATGATTTCCTATTGATATTCTATGCAGTGAAATCATTTTTTGCTCGATGTTGAAAACATTACCCGAACCTACATAATGACTGAAGAGATAAGCAAGCAGATTAATAAAAACCGACAACAGACATTTCTTGTTTTAGCTTATCGCTTTTATAACTCGTTGAAATGAAGCATGAGAGAAACTGTGAACATTCATGTGCGGATGGATAAAGTGATAAACAGCATAGTGATGATTAATGATTGGAGCCGAAATTTTGCATATAGCATAGGATTGAAGTGTGATTTTTCGTTTCTAAATGTTTAGTATATTTTAAGAAAAAACGCAATCTGCCCTCATAATATGTATCCAATAAATGCTGACTAATGATAAAACACAATATAGGCCTACTTTTTAAATTTCATCAATTCATTTGTACAAACATTATTTGATTAAAAAAGAAGGAAGTCTGAACAATTTTTTCCTGGATTTTTTTTCTTTTCTTAATAAAAAATATTAGGATATGATAAAGGGAAGATTTGGCTATAGGAAGGGATAGGAAATTTACAAATGACGCATCATCACGTCTAAACTACAGTACAGAAAACTCTCTATGTCTCAACAAAGAAAAAACTCAGATGTTGAGTTTGGTTTCAATTCTAACAGAAATGATTCAACATTTTTAGACATAGTTATTCAAAATAATCTTAAAAGGGAGTCACATATAAATTTGTTGCATGGCAGGTTGTCAAGAGGTATATTTCTACTGAATCGTTTGAAATTTATTGTCAATTCTTATGACTGTGTTAAAAACTGTTTATTTTGCTCATGTGCATAGTCATTTGGCATATGGTATTAATCATTAATGCCTGGGGAAATGATACTAATGTTATTACAAAACTGTTTGTTTTGCAAAAGCCAGCCGTTAGAATGATTGCTGGTGTTCCTAGTCGGTCTCATTGCAAATCTTTTTTTAAACAGTATAAAATTTTGATAATTCATGCTATTTATGCGCTGGAGTGTTTGTTGTACATTAAGAAAAACTTAGCCTGACTTGCTTTGAATAACTCTGGTTTTAGCCATCATACTAGAAATGCTTATTTGTTATACATTGTATCGATGTTCACAACAATAAAAGAAATTTGAATTTGACTGATTAACTTGAAATTTTGCATATAAATTCTTAATTCACCGAGGATGGTAATAGTTAATTCTTAAATATTTAATAATAACAATTTCAATTCTTTAAGATTTCAGTAAGACAAGTTTTTAATTCTACCCTTGCGGAGCACAGGTTACCTGCTAGTAATAAAAAGACGATGGGGGGGGGTGGACTTTGTTTCAATTTTCATCGGACTGTTCCTCTGCGGTTGACTAAAGTAGCGTCTTGTTGTTGTGAAAAGGTTAAATCAACCCAGGGATCTTCTTTCCAGTCCGCGACTGTAACTACCTACTATAGAAGGCGTTGAAAAACAAAAATTGGCAACAATATTTTTCTATTATTTCCACTGTCTTAATACAACAAAGGAACAAACCTCACTATAATAACAAACACATGCCTAAACAATTGAATGTCTGATTTTATTGTCAATAGTTGGGAAGTAAATTTTATGTCAACCAAAAAGACATAGGCCTAGGTTTAAACTAGAGTGGGCAATCAGATTGAAAACAATAATTCAAAAACTCAACTTAAATTTTGTATTTTATCATTTGCAAAGCAATTTCAAAATAACTTACTCGCACTTTCTTTGTCCAGAATAAATTTGAAATATTAAATCATTATATCGGCCATTTTGAATTATCATGATTTTAATTCACGAGATTTTGTAAAATAAATTGCCGTGTGTTGATGGACAATTGAATTATAATTTTTACAATAGTATTACAAGTAAGTTTTAGCATCATGTAATGTACAACATGGTTTGTGTTAGACCTACCTATTTCAGCAAATTGCTGAATGGACTATCCAATCCGTTCACAGTAGAGGTTATGTATTAGTACATTAAAATATAATAAATGCCAAAAAAATAAATTTAATAGATAATCGACTATACTACTCACTTGTATTTGCAGCACTACGAGTTTTTCTGTTTCCAGACATGACTCATTCCCAATAAATTTTGATTCTTATTACTTATTGGGCAATCTGGTGGAAATGTTCGTCGACGTAGGTAGATCTAATTTTTAAACAAAAATCAATCAACTTGTTGGGAGGTATTGAAAAATGGTAAAAATCAATAAAATACAAGCATTAGTTCTAATGCGAAATTCCAAGAACGTGTTCCAGAGTTGGAATGTACGATGTTTCTATCAAGTTCCAGAATCACGTCAAATCATGTATGAATTTGGGCCCACGTTAATTACCTTATTCAAATACCCATTTAAAACAATACTGAGGACAATCATCAATAATTTCAAAGTCGATTTTCACAAAGCACTACTCAAACGAATATGTTATCTGACTGACCAGCTGATCACCAAGCTAATGCAATTCAGGATGCACTACCCATGTTATTCTATTTTTATACCATTGCAAGCGTCATCACGTATCCTTTTATGCTACAGGATTAGGAATTTCAAAAGACAAATCGTTTATTATCTACAGAAACTCAGTTTTAAGATAATAAAAAAGATAAAAGGAGATAAAACAAATGTTCACAATCGAGTTGAAGAAACAAAAGGTATCTCCATCCTCCATTATTGGTCGTGAACAAGGAATCATTTCGACAAGATAAACAGGTTTGAGGAAAGGTTTCTTGGGTTGACAGAAATTTTATCTTACCTTCAATGATTGTCCAAACCAAATGCGGAAATTAGTAATTGATTAATTTAATAAGAAAAAAGTTCGGATACATTTTAGAAAAGGAAATTGAAAGCATTACTACAACATAAACCAAACGCTCGCCAAGAATAATCACACACACACTGTACTTCGCAACAATCAGACCATCCAGTCTGAGGGGAAAATATGACCATATGTGCAATTGAAATATTTCCCTTTTCAAAAATATCCAATTGTTGAATTACACATGGAAGAAATGAAATGTTATTGTGTTTTTAAAATTTCATCCTAATGAATAGATACAAGATTTCAAGGAAATGAAGAATTTTATATAATTTATAACCTTTAGGATCAAGTTAAAGCGCGGTAACGGGTGGCAATTTAAAAATATAGCAAACAACAAACTAAATTCAACAAGGCTTTTAAATAATTATTTAATCAATTTCCTAAATCTGAATGCAATATTGAAAACCATTATGTTTCATGTTGCAATTCAAACCATAGTTTTATTGTTCTCTTTCTCTTAAAATGTCATAAATAATTTTGAATGTATTCAAATGATCAAATATGAGAAAAACATTAATCAAAAATAAATAATTATTTTCATTCCGTTATAAATACAAAATATATGCAACCTGCAAAATAGTGAGTTGAAATAGGATTAAATGGATATTTAATTTGTAAGGATATACGGTACAGTAAAATACGCTTAAAATAAATTACGGTACCTACTATTATGAATTTTATATTTAATAATTATTATTTATTATATTACCGTAGCCTACCGTACCAGACTCAATTACCTACTGCAGGTAATTCCTTTTATAGCGTCTACAGTATAATAAAATAGGTATTACACCTACCGGTAATTTCTGATTTTAAGGTGAGTGGCTGATACACCTGAAACTTTCTAATTTTTCCAGGTGTCAACTGAACCCCTCAACGCCTCGCTTCCGTAATCAATATTTAGAAATCTTGCTACAGAATTTAGACACGTTCAACAGAGTTCTCAATTTATCTAAGCTGTTTATGAAAATGTATTAAAATTTACAATTTATTGAAGGTGTCGAACTGAATAATTCAAAGCATTAAAGGGAGCTCCATTCAGTTGATTATTGTTATTGAAGTTTCATTGCATTGGGACAGGTTTCTGTGCGTAAAGCAAGCAGTGGGGTCACGTCGGTTTGACCGGTCTGGTGTCCCGACTGAGACGACACCAGGCGGACACCAACATCTGGTGTCCTTGGAATAGTGAGCACAATAATACACTGCAACACCCTCAGATACTATCTATGTGTCCACTACTGGTATCCCAACGTAAAAGTACGGGTCAAGATTTGAAGTTGACTTTTATTTATTTTTTATAATATATACTATCAATATTATTATTTACTATAATTTATTTTTAATGGCTATTTGATGGTATATTTTATAGAATCACAAAAAAACTTGCACATCTCACCGATTATATCCCAGGTAGCACACCTACGTGTTTCCAACGTTGAAATTTGGTTGTTGAGGTTGAATAACCGTTAGCGGTTGAATTTTTCAACGTTTTAAATGCAACGTTGTTTTCAACGGTTGATCTATCGTCGAAAACACGTTGAAAACGAGCTTCCAATTCCACCACTCACAGCGCTACAGTAGTCCTTACACAAAAACGGATCTATCAACGACGATCGACTGATCAACGCCATTTCATGTTTGAATTCTCATCACGTTGATGAAAGCTGTGAACTCTTTTAGAAGAGTCTACCTATTCCACTTTGACTTGGTAAGTTTATTTAATTTATTATTCTTATTTAAAAGATGAGATTGTTTGGTGATTTATTGTCAAAACTTCAAAACAAATATTGTGTGTTGAACATAATTATGTTTACATTTGAGGTTAGGGTTAGGTAAGTTATATTATGTTTTAAATTAGAGGGCTCTAATTTAATATAATTATTAAAAATTAATATAATACAATAAGCTTGGTTTTAAGTATTTTACATGTAGCCTACTACTTAACTTCCAAATAAATTACTATTACTTTGATTCCTGCACAAATATTTTCATTATGCTATCTATGTATTGTTTTTGTCACAGGACTGCTTGTGTTGAGAAATTCCATCGAACTTAATATAATAACACTGAACTTAATAAAATATAAATCACTTAACATCAAAGTGATTGCTTTTAACAAGTTCAGTAATTAACTCGGTGATCCAAGAAATTGAAAACGGGTGTCCGGAGTTCAGCTCACAAATATTAACATTTTCCAAATATCATCATTCCATGGTGACGAAATTTAGCTTAAACTTGTTCATTTTAAAATTAAATTTTCAATTAATTTATGCATGTTTACAACCCATATATGTCAAGGATATTTTTGATTAATTTCATTGTGATTTTAAACTTTTGGTCTAGGTTTACAAAATTTAGTAGGCCAATAAAAAATGGTTGAAATATTGGGATACAACTGTTTTTTTTCATAAAACTAAGTATGTACCTACAGTAACTATTAAATTTTACTCATAAATCTAAAAAATAAATTTTCTACCGTTTTTATATAGAGCCTTATTTGTTTACTTCTAATATGGAAACAAAATATGGATAGAGCAATGGGAACACTCAAACTGAGCGCTGGTTGCGTTCAGTGTGACCAGCTACAGACAAGTCACAATAACGTGTTTCAATGCCTCTTTCATGATTTTGTTTCTCGGTTCATGCCTGATCTGATAACGTGCCCTTGCACATAAACGCGCCCAATGTGATCATATCCTTACGCTGATGAAATGATTTATGAAGGCAAGGACAGAGCTCATCCTATTGAACAAGTATTCCTTCGACATAGATGTGAAGATCTGCGCTCTCTCTGCAATATGAAGGAAGACGAGTATATATGTGTCAGACTCCATTACCAGATGCCCTGTCCTCGAGATCCGAAGAAAATTGATTGATTTTTATTTTGTGCTAGGTCATAGCCACCTCTAATACAAGGCCCCGGTATATGATACATGATTGGTGAAAAATATTTAAAAAAATACCAGCTGATCTTTTTCACCAATCATGTATTATAGATTCTAGGCCTACACTGCGACGTTGCAATATCGTAGGCCGGGGCCTTGTATTAGAGGTGGCTATGGCTAGGTCTAGAAAGACCCATTGCACATTAAAACATATAGTACAGCAAAGGTTACATAGAAGAAAAATTATAAGACTGTGTAATGCAAAATATACGTGTATGACTAAATACAAATTTTAATAACAGAAGACACTTTTGGAGAAGAGTATCCTGCCCTGTATTGACTGAGATCAGAAGAATACACTTTTGGAGATGATTATCCTGTCTGAACAGGCACTCTTGAATATATACAAGCTTATATTATTTTTAATATCGGGGCACCGAGCTTCGCTCGTTATTTATTTATTGATAAACAGAACACAATTCTTCAAAATGATTGGGGAAGGACTAACAGGCACAGCCCAAAACGGTTTCTTCCCCAAATTTTAATTTAATTTTAAAAAGTAGGTTATGTTCTTTACACTTGAATTCAGGTTACACTTTCAATCCAAATATTTGAAAACAGAAAAGTTTATTAAAATTTTTAGATTTCTCGCGAGATACGGTAAGCTGATTGATTACACAGCTGATCTCCCACACTGGCACACGCATCTTCTGTTATCGATAGACGACGAAATCATCATCTGTTTTTCCAAGGATGAATAATTTCCTTTTCATGTCATCAGCGAGTTTTCCCAAGGATGAGACCTAGTGCAATCGAATTTTTATATCATGAACCTACTATGTTCCAAATTTTGAAAATCTTTAGAGCCGTTTTCGAGATCCGTTGAACATAAATAACCAAATATAAAAATATATTCAGATATACAGAAATTGCTTGCTTAATATAATAGGATTTCCTATTCTAATAACCAGCTGACTACTAATATTATTAGTTTGTATTTTCTGATGCAATGGACCCCAGGAGTTGCAGCAGTCACACCGGAATGAGCAAATGGCAGGCGGTGAGACGATAGTGCAAGGATGATGCATGACAGTAAAGATACTTCAGGAATTTATTTTTGATTATGTGAAACCAATATTCAAAAGACATTATCCTAAAACCTTTAATTTTTTGAAATTTGAACAGAAGCATATAAACTCCAACTACTACTCCAGACTGCACTTTGCAATGGAGAAAAAAGCTATAATGTTAAAGTTATAATGATTTTGTTATACAGAGTGAAAGTAAAAGGACACTTGTAACTTGTTCAGCACGACGGTGAGCCACCTCATTTCCACGGAGAAGTTCGGGATTTTCTGGACAATCGCTTTCAACTTCGCTGGATTGGCCAATCAGGGCCAATTACAAGGCCACCTCCCTCAACACTGATGGATTTCTTCCTGTGGGGTTTCATTAAGGATAAGGTCTATGTTTCGCCTCTACCAGACAATCCTAATGACCTCCGAAATCGAATCATCGCTGCAGTTGCACATGTAAAGGTGCGTACAGATATACGCGCCTCCACCACGCTCCGCCTTCGTTCCGCAATCGCTCCGATCATGAACGTTACGGGAGATGTTTGCTCTTCTCGCGTTCCACTCTTGCTCCCCGGTCGATCATCAATCGATCTGCTCGAGTGACGTTCGATGGCGGAGCAGAGCGAAAGTCTGTACGCACCTTTTTTACGCCTGATATGCTGGTACGAGTGTGGCACGAAATCGATTATCGCTGGGATGTATGTCGCATTACCAACGGCTTTCACATCGAACCAAAATAACACCCACATCTTAAACTTGAAGTGTTTTGTAATAACAAAATTATACCTTTCTCAGTTCTGTAAGTAATTTCAATAAACATTTATGTGCTTTCAAAGTTGTGAAGTCCTTTTATAATCACTCTGTATAATGCAATTTTTGTGAAATACAATAAAGGCTATTCTTTATTTTATATTTTATTAGTATCACTAAAACCCTTTGCTGATACTACAGGCTTCGGGTATTCATCCCATTTTCAAGAGTCCAAATAATCTTTGAAACAGAATTTCATAACACTTGTGGACACATTCGATAATGGGATGAATACCAGAGAGCAATTATGTTGAAGGAGAAAATAAAACGGTAGTAACTTATTAATACTATAATTAATACATCAATTATTTTATAATATTCAAGGACTTTTCACACCTAACTAGGAATACGTATTTGCTTTTGTGCAACAGGGACTAAGGAATTAGTAGTTTTTTTTTGTATGCCCAGCCTTAGGAAAATGGCAACGTTGCATAATTTAGTATAGTCAGCTGGTTATCCCGAATTGAATGCGAGTGAATATTATTATATTATACACAAAGGATACAGAAATTGAACACTTTTTATAAACCAAGTGAATTTTTAAAATCAAAATAGTCGACATTTATTACAAGACATCAACATGATCTAGCAAATCTCTAAGGGACTCCTCGTTGATAGTTGTTTCAAAACTATTACTACGATACCCATCCACAGAATTACTCATTGTTCCCTCTACTGCATTCCTTTTTTCATCCATTTCCCGTTCCCTGTTCTGGGCCGAATTTGGCGACAACGTCAAATTTTGGAACTGTTCCGACGGAGAAAAAGTAGGAGTCAAAACAAACGATAAAAAATCATCGCTGTTTTCAGCTGAGAAAATATTGCTTTCGTTAGTAGGTTGATGATTTGTGGATAATGGAGAAGAGTTGCTCCAAAACCCTGGACAATTATCACTGATTTCCAGAGAGTTTGGATTATCAAGGTGAGCGGAATGGTTCATGTGCTGTTGTGAACCAGGCTTTGCTGCAATTTGATTGGTTGTTGCAGTGTTTGTGGGCGTGGCCTCTAAGGAACAAGTCATCGAAGACTGAAAATAAGAAACAATTTTTAATTATTATATAACAGTATCTTACGTAACTAGGATGGGAAGGGGCCTTTTGCAGGCGAGAATGATGTTTCTAGTCAAGGCGTTAGCCGAGACTAGAATTTCATTCGAGTACTGCAAAAGACATTCACGTCCAAGTAATGTTCACTATTTTTTGTCATAATAATCTAAAGAAGAATAATTGAGAAATAGAAAACATTATACCTGCTTGTGCTGACGTTACCACATGCATTCTATAAAAATAGCCTAGTTTACAAATTCCGAATTAGGAATTTCTTGATTGTAGTTGACAAAACTTCCACCTGAAGCGTTAAAAGGCAGTTTTTTTGTACCAGTTTTGCTGTTCCTATTTCGGAGCTAGGAAACATACTCGACTGTAAAGAAAACATATGATTTTATTACAGTACAGTATGCTGTAATGAGAATTTATTTGTTCTACAATCAGCTGTTTACCGGCTTGAATTCATGCATGGAAAGCAGCTGAGATTGAATGACTATGACAAAAAAATAATGACTGGTTGGAATCACTAGCTCCGTAAACAAAGCCATAGTGCATGACAGGTGGTTGATGGTAACGTCAGCACAGGTAGGGTTCCTACACCAATAAAAACACTAGCTGATATAGATCAGCTGAAATCAACAAATTTTTATTGGTGTAGGAGCCCTACCTGTGCTGACGTCACCAGAATGCACTATAGATTTGTTTACGGAGGTCGTGTTTGGATAAATTAATTGGGAAACATAATCCTGAACCCGCCCTCAAAAAAGGACACCTTTAAAAGTGCAATCAAAGTTAATTCTCATCCAAGAATAACCTAAACCCACGGTTCTAAGAAGATTTCCTTCGAACAATTAAAATTGGTTTAATGAGAAGCCCTGATGCTATTTAAAAGGAATGCTGGAATTTTTAGGTGAATCTCACTATAGCGGATGGACATGTTATCTCATCGGTCCCGACTGCCTGAAAAGCAGTCGTTAGGTCATGTCAGAGACCCTGAAATTGATCAGTTGCGACCTGAAAACTCTGACACCAGACCTGAGCCACTACCTCCGTAAACAAAGCCATAGTGCATTCTGGTGACGTCAGCACAGGTAGGGCTCCTACACCAATAAAAAATTGTTGATTTCAGCTGATCTATATCAGCTATAGTGAGGTCCACATTATAATGGCAGTGTACGATTGACAATACTGTTGCTGTCCTTTTCTATCATACAACAAAACAGATAGAACTATCTCTCTCTCGCTTTGCAATGTTGTCTATTTGCCAGAATATTTAATATTTACTTTTGACAGTGACTGTACAAAACTGAACAAACCATATTCTCAGCCGCCATATTTTTTCTTCATTCTATCAAAATACTTGAGTACACAAGTCGTATAATTGATTTAAAATGTATTTTTGAAACAATGAAATAATTTTTAAACATTACCTTATGAGAAACACAAATTAAAATATCTGAAATGACATTTTAAAAGTTGATAACTAACCATCCTAGACTTCATCCATGCTTAAGTTAGCCTACCCGTATAGGTTAGACCTACTCGTACCGGTATAAATAATATTGAAAAGTTATTTCAGAATTAATCCATCGAAATTACTTATTTTTAAATAGGATTTCTATTTTCTATTATTTTTTAAGGAAATTGGAATAGAATACCTATCAAATAACTCAATTTATGTTGTTTTGAAATTCAGATTGTTGTAACACAGCTTTTTAAATTAGCCGCCATTTCAGGTTTGTATAAAAATAAAAATCTGATCTCAGTCATGAAAGCAAATTTTTGAATCAAATTATGAAAAAATATATTTTCTTGATCAATTTGACATTAAATTGATTATTTTATCAAGGAAATGATAATTATTATTATATTAAATTTAATCGGATGAATTGTGTAAAAGCTGTGTAGTCAGTGGAAAATGGAGAGACTTGGCAACGTTTTTCTCCTATTTTTCTTCACTGCCATAATAACGTGGACCTCACTATAGTGTTCTTATTGGTGTAGGAGCCCTACCTGTGCTGACGTTACCATCAACCACCTGTCATCAACCACTATGGCCTTGTTTATGGAGGTAGTGCCTGAAGCCAGCCAGGTCACTCGATATTATTATTATACTATAGCAGAAATTATGAGTATTGTCAAAAAGCGGTGAGGTGAAGCACCAATATTCATCTTCACGTATTTTACATTTTCGACCATATTAACGATTCTTTATTCAAAATACAAATAGAGCCTGCACATATAAGCCCGCTAGCCTTTGTTTTGCTACAAACTGCATTAAATTTTTATCAGTGCAACATTTAAAGTAACAACCATTGCTTTACAAAAATCTCTTATTACGATGTGTATGAAGGATTCAAGTAAAAGAAAAATGAAATCATGGATGGAAAACTAGGAAAGTAAGTCTAGACAACTATTGAATTTAAAGTAAAGACAGTAAAATATGTATTGATATTGATCAAAAAGTATCGAATACATTATTTATTCTCAATAAAAAATCAGGTCCATTAATTCATGCTGGAGTAGGGATAAGTGTCTTTAAAATCTCCAAATTAACACCAAACATGAATTTCGTTATCCATTAAATGTTCAAATGGCCTGCTCATCCTGAAGAATGTAAACTTGTTGAATCTATTGTGAAATAAAATAAAAAAGTATAGAATATCTGAAAACTACAACTGTATACTGATGGATGTGCTAGTAAACTTAATTGTCCCCTGTTGGGGACATTGGGACTCAAGAATAACAAAAGTGTGAATATTATCAAACAATTTGAACATGATAATAAAAGAGTCAAAACAAGTTTTATTTACAAAAATACCTGCCTCATATAAATTTTAAGTCTGGTTGTTGTTTTTTAGGTGAAAAACAACTTTTTTAAATAAATTCCAAGTTTTTTTTAGCAACATGGTGATAAAATGATTGAAATTTTACTCATTTACAAGCACATGCCTTACTTGATTGATTTTAAATCTGGTTGTTGTTTCTTAGCTGGAAAACAGCATGTTCAAATAATAATTCTAAAGCTTTTTTCAGCAACTTGATGATAAAATGATCAAAACTATTTTTATTTAGTAAAATTACAAAACCTAATCATGTATTTTATAAATTTTTAATCTGGTTGTTGACTTTTTTGTTTCAGATTCAAGTAGATTTGAGGAGTTTGTTGACACAGAGCTAAATGGAGATCTAAGTGATTTGGACTTGTCTGATGATGATGACTTCGATGCAGACCCTTCCTACAATGCAGCACCAGGTCATGCAGATCTTCCCAACAATGTTGAAAATGTTGATCAACAAGAAGAAAGCTTGTCTGATGAGGATGGAGTGGATGTTGCAGATGGTAATGACACAGCCGCAGAAGGTATGCCTAGAGAAAGAGTATTTTGGAAAAAATCCAATGAATTTTGGCCACTACCCCCTGCTCCTGAGGCTGAAAGTATACCCGAAAATGCGTTGAATCTTCCACCAGAGTCATATGTTTCAAAGTATATACCTGAAGACATTTTTTCTCTTTTGACTGAACACACAAATAGGAGATTTCTACAGGAAAAAGGTACTGAGCTAGGTATTACAGTAGAAACAATGAGAAAGTTTATTGCTGTAACTGTAAAAATGTCCCTTCTTAACTTTCCTAGGATTAGAATGTACTGGGCAGCTGACACTAGAGTTCCCTTTGTGGCTTCTCAGATTAGTCGAGATTTGTATTTCAAGATCCGAGCACATTTAAAACTTGTAAGTGATGCAGAAGTAAGTAATGATGAAAAAGCTGCAAGTAAATTTTGGAAGGTAGGCCCCTTGATGAAGTCTGTCCAAGTTGGATGCCTTTTGAACCCAAGAAAGAGTAAAGTGGCTGTTGACGAACAAATGATCCCATTTTGGGGTCATGCACCTGCAAGGCAAGTCATAAAGACAAAGCCTAATCCATGTGGATTAAAAAACTTTGTTGTAGCTGCTGCTGATGGGCTACCCCTAGACTTTTTTTCTACCAAGGCAAAGGAGATCCTATTGTTTCAGAAGAAAATCTACAACACCTAGATGTAGGTGGAAAAGCTGTTCTTAAGCTCATTAGAAGTTTCCCAAGTGGTGTATCCATATACCTTGACAGATTTTTCACTTCTCAAGTTCTTTTGGACACTCTTTTCTCAGAGGCTGGAGCAACTGGAACAGGTACCTTGAGCAAAAAAAAAGTGCCTCATGCTTCAAAATTAAAGAAGGACTCTGAACTAAAAAGAGAAGGTCGGGGTTCTGTTGACCAATCAGTTAGATCAGATGGACAGGTGGCCATAGTAAAATGGTATGACAGCAGGCCAGTGCATTTAATTTCTAACAAGGAAGGTGCTTTCCCCTTGGACACCTGCCGAAGATGGTGTAGAACTGAAAAAAAATATATTGAAGTGAGCAGGCCCAATGTTGTCAAGGCTTACAACACAGAAATGGGTGGGATTGATTTGTTGGATAGAATGATTAGTTACTATAGAATTGATTCCAGGACAAAAAAATGGACTGTTCGTGTAATAATGCACTTTTTTGATTTTGCACTGGCAGCAGGGTGGATCGAGTACCGTAGAGATCAACATGCATTAGGAACTCGCAAAAAGGACATTTATGATCTGTTTGAGTTCAGGAAGCAGTATGCACATTTTCTAGTGTACGGGAAACATGAAATGAGTGATGAATCAAGTGACAGTGACTATGAGCCACGCTTCTCAAGTTTGGCCCCTCATAAACGAGCTCGAGTAGCACATCCACCAGATGCCCTACGAAACAAAAATGTACTTCATATGCCAGAATTTTCTCAACCAGCAACAAAGAACCGGTGTAGGATGCCAGGCTGCTCAAACAACAAGGCAAGAATAAGATGTTCAACATGTAAGGTGTTCCTTTGCCTTCAAGAGAAGAGGAATTGCTTCCAGCTGTACCACAACTTGTAAATTTTTATTTTTTTCTACAATAAATGAAAAAAAATAATATTAATTTTTATAACTATACAAATATACTTGGAGTTATGCAAATAAACTGTGTTCATAGTAGTTTGTCTTATTACTTTACCATATGAACCGATTTCCAAAGATTCTCATTCTTCAGAAAAATAAGGAAATAGGGAAGGTCAAAGTCCTGATGTCCCTTATGGGGGACATCACAATTAAGGGTTGTAAGAATCAAAAAAAATTTTTTTAATAGTTTTACTGTGTCAATACTATCAAAATACAGTGAAATTACCAAAAATCAAGCCCAAATGCAAAAAAAAATTTTCTCAGGACTGAGGAGGTTAATTGGGATTTTCGTTTGATAATAATTAATAAAAACTATGTTCATTGAAGTGAACATTTTTCTCTACAACTCTGCTACATCTAACTATCAACCTGTTTTAAAATGGGATTCAATAAATTCAAGTTAGATCACTCACTACATACATTATCATTGAAAACGGAAACATGCATTATAGAGAAGAACTTACAAAGGATTCCTGGTTTGAAATTGTATTTTTTTCTTCCAGTTTTTGTAGTTTCTCAACCACCATATTTATTCTGGAAACTACTTGGCCTTGAGTTGCATTATTGCATTTATGAGTCCGTTCACTCACCTGAAACACCAATAGAGAAGTAGCATGAGACAAGATAAAAAGATGATGACGAAGAAAAAAAAATTATAATGTTCAAGGTCTATAGAAAGGCCTTTCTAGAGACCTTGATAAGGTTCAAAACCTTTCGCCGCTCCAATATGAAGGTAGAGTGTAGCAGAGAGTGTTCTACACATAGTGGAGCAGCGAATGTGGAGTGTAGCAGAGCAGAGAAGGTAGCTGAAAGTGTTGAAATTAATGCATGTTTTCAAATGTGTCAGAACATATTGGAACGGTGAAGGTAGGGAATGAAGCGGAAAATTATATGGAATTTATAGAGACCACTTAATGAGTTCTGGAGGCTTCAAGTGATAGAGTGTCATTCATGTTTTGAAAACTCATTCATTATTCTGATATATGAGTAGCTAACAAGTATAATAATAATAATTTTATTAATGGAAACAACAGGATGAAACCCATTTTGACTCCTTCACACAATACAATATTGTACAACGAAGAATTAATATTAGTGTATTAACCATACTGTAATTATTCAGTTGCTTGATTTATATATAAGTTAGTGACTTTTTATTGAAGGATCAATATATATTATCTCAGTGATATCTCAACGTTAGTAATATTATTAATCTCATTAACTATGAATCTTCTGCTGGCTGTCCCAACACATAGGACTGTTATGTACAACAAGTCGTTCCTTGTGACAGCCTTTAGTTTGTGGAATTCTTTGTCTGCTAAGCTAAGGCTTGTTGAGGGACATCGTCGGTTCGGCGCGGCTGTCTCACGGTGGATCAGATATGGTGGACTCGGCTGGAATGTTCACTGAATCTTATCGTGTGTGTTGGTGTGTGTTGGTGTGTGTATGTGTGTGTGTGTGTGTGTGTGTGTGTCCTTTATTCCTTCTTCAATTTATTCCTTTCTTTCTTCTTTTCTATTTCTATGGAAATGGTCTATGGATTTTGAACTGACGTTTCTTCCGTTTTCACTTTTCACTTTTTTCTTTCTTTCATTCGCTATTTGGAAGTTTTTTATTATTTTGTAAAATTAGTTTTTTTTTCAATCTTATAATATTTGTACAGTGTTTTAGTTTTACTTAGAATTGTATTGGAGGGTTAAGTGTAAGAGAGGGCCGGCTGCGCCCTAACTTCGCCCTCCTAGGTTTTTAATAAAGGCAGCTAATCAATCAATCAATCTTCCAGCATACGAATATTATAGAGAGTGGAACTTTCTACTAATACTAAACTGATAGTATTAAGCAATCTTGAATATAGCACACCATACCTTATATCTGAAACTTTTGTTACAAATTGTACATTTATAAGGCATGACTCCTGTATGTATTCTTCTGTGTACAAGGTAAGATACTCGTTGCCGAAAACATTTACCTAAAAATACAGAGAAAACAATTTTATCAAATTACTAAACAAATTTTATAAAAAAGACACAAGTATAGAACAATCAATCTTCATCACATAGATAATGGAGGAACTCATCGAATAGACAGGAATAAATTATACAAATAGAAAACAGTTAGCTTATATTAATACAATAAATTGTACATTACAACATGAATAGAAATCTCACAAGAAATAAACAATGATAAGAAAAAGATAGCAGTTTGTAGAATCAAAGTATAGAATTAATATAGTATTTTATAGTTTTACACTCACCATACAAATCCTTGGGCATTGAAGAATTCAGTTTCTTCACAGTGCTTGGTAGTGAAAAAGCTCATATTGATCCAAATTAAAGAAAACCATTCGTGTTAGAGATAATGTTAGTAGATTTGTATTATCGACATGATAAACACTCCACACTTAAAATCATCTGGAAATAATAATTATTGTTAATAGCAATCACAATTATGTTCAATGACAATTAAAATACTTTTCAAACGCAATAATATTATAATATCAAAACAAGCCTAAGCATTCTAGCGAAAAACAATCAACATTTGTTAAAAGTGTAACACATCTTACAACTGAGTGAGGTGAAATATACCTAACACATGTTTCAAAAGCAGATATGAGTGAGATAGAACAATATAGAATTTTCTAAATACATATCTCAAAATGTAACACATTTTAGTAGATACGGTCTATGTCATTTGAAAATATACACCGTGTCCCACAAAGAGGTTTACACGTTTAATTTTATATCACGTTTTATAGGAAGCGAATTTATAAAATTTTCAATATGCCGCCATTTTGTTTCTACGAAGATTGAGGAGCTGAAATTTTCCCAGAATATTTTTAGAACCCACTTTGTAAACTGTGTAAAATTTAAAAAAGTTCGGTGCATGAATGGGCACCTAATATAAAATTAAACGTGTAAACCTCTTTGTGGATCACGGTGTACTATACACTTCATTGGCAAGCAATACTTTCTTTACCTATAGTAGTAGCACAGAGAAAAGGTAGTATAAGAAGATATCCCATAGTAAAGGGCGTTTATGTACCAATTTCCAAAGTTAATTCAAGCTGATAGTCCTAGTAGTTCTTATTAGTGGAGCTGTGTGACGCTGGTACCAGGTAGTCTCTCATACTGAGTCGTTCTTACACTCTCACCCGGCCAAAACAGTAATAAGATAAAAAGATAGATAGATTTAATTTTATTGCTATCGGACCATACAGTCATCAGCAACGTCAATAACATATTCATAGCACTCAATTTATTATAAAGAAAATGTGAAAAACTCCTTCAAAGAATAGAAGGGGTTTGCACGCAGAAGATCAAATAGTGATTTGCCGAACAAAGAGACTGGATAATTTTTATTGACTCTGGCAACCTATTATTGTAGACCTTTGTTCCAAGGCGTGATGGGACTTCTGTACTTTAGTTAATCGTGTACGTTGGGTATCAAGTTGTTGTCATTAGTGTTGTATGAATGAACCATACCTCTTGTGTTCATTTTACTCTTATTTTTATGTATATACTAGCCGTCAGGCTCGCTTCGCTCGCCATATCCGTCTAGCCAGGGGGCTCCGCCCCCTGGACCCCCGACTGGATCGTCCGAGAATGAGATCAGCAGGCTCGCTTCGCTCGCCTGCATTTTTCATTTGAGCATTTTTATCATATGTTAGGACGATCCAGTCGGGGGTCCAGACTAAACGTCTGGCTAAACGGATATGGCGAGCGAAGCGTGCCTGACGGCTAGTAATATAATATTCCCAGGAATAGCTCTGATCAAAGTAGCAGTGCCTAATCAATTTTTCCGCGATAAATGCATTTCAATCTTCAACTTGGTGCTAACCTAACAAAGTCAACTCAACTTAATGCCAACCTGACAAAATTATTAATTTAGTTGCCAGTTAACAACTGTTTCGAAGAGGTACTCTATCTAGATTATAGTTCTATAGTAACATATGATAAGGAAAATTCAATTATAATTAAGATATTGGGAGAAGAATATACATGCTGAAAGACGAACTTTAAACCCTTAGAGTTGAAATATTGCCAAAATATTTCTTAGTGCGCCTCTAAAGGGCCAACGGAACATACCTACCAAATTTGAACGTTTTTAGTCCGGTAGATTTTTAGTTCTGCGAGTGAGTGAGTGAGTGAGTGAGTGAGTGAGTCAGTCAGTCAGTCAGTGAGTGCCATTTCGCTTTTATATATATAGATTGGGCAACAACATAAATATATTGGTTGTAAACCGTTAATATTCCAAGAGAAACAAATAACGGTTTACAATGTTCCCTGAAAGTGGCCCCCACTATTATTCTCACAGCTTTTTTCTGGAGTAGGAGGACACCAGAAACATGACTACTTCCACCCCAGTGTAGGATACCACATGACAGAAGATTGTGGAGAAAACTGAAATATGCCATACGCAAATAATCATTCGACAGTTGGCTCTTGAGACATCTTATGAGGTAAATAGACTTTGAGAGCTTGCCACAAAGATTTCTATAATGAGGCTCCCATGTTAACTTATAGTCTATGTAGACGCCTAGGAACTTGGTTGATATTTCTCCAATGGACTGCTGAGAGTCAGCTCTATGCTTCAAGTCACAAATAAGAGTTTGGGTCTAGACAAGACCGAGTTGTAATAGACAGTAGTCGACAGTAATCGGCTTGAGTTAACAAGATATCGGCTTGAAACTTAGAACATAAACAACCTAGACATACCATGGAATATCTTATTTTGCCATATCTTCTCTATGGTAGTAGGCAGAGCAAAGAAATTATGAAAACTTCTTTGATACAAACTTACGATTTGTCTGTACCCTACATATTGATTCAGACAACAAAATTGATACAAACCAACAGTAATTTGATACAAACCAACAATAATTTGATACAAACAAACAGCAATTTGATACACACCAGCAAACATTTAATGCAACTAGGGATTATCTATAACTGACCACAAGTCTCGCAAGCGAGATACAAACCAACAGTAATTTGATACAAACCAACAATAATTTGATACAAACACACAGAAATTTGATACACACCAGCAAACATTTAATACAACTAGGGATTATCTACAACTGACCACATGTCTCGCAAGCGAACGGCTTCTCTCCTGTGTGAATTCGCTGGTGATTGTGCAGAGTGGACAGCTCCTTAAAGGCGCGCCCACACTCGGCGCACACATGTGGCTTCTCGTCACTGTGATACAACAGGTGCTTGTGGTACGACTGCTGGAATGTGAAGCTTTTGCCGCAGGTCGCGCATGTGTACGGCATTTCACCTGAACAATTAGGATAAAATCAATGAGATGAATTGGATTAGTGGTTAAATTTAATAATATTTTCTAATGGAACAATAGTAAATTTTTTGAGTAAAGTAATAGAAGTAAGTGAATGAATTGGGAATGATTTAGGAGCGGTTTGACTCAGTGGTCGCGCTGATAAGCTATCGCTTGGATAAGTTAAGAATCATGCATCTGCTACTCCTATTGGAAGGGTGACCGAATGAGCCAACTACTCTGAATATGATTCATGAGTTGTAAGAATTGCTTCCCGATGGTTGAGAACCGACCGAAAACTGTAGGTCCATTATCATCATTAACACCATTATCATCATCCATTATCTCATTATCATCCGCCTCATTACCCACGCACTAGCCTAGAGCTCATGTAGGCATCACCACAGCAAAAAAATTGAAATATTGTAATTGAACAAATGGAAATAAATTAATGAATTGAAATAGATTTTCTGATGGAACAAATAGTAAAGTATTGGAAATAAGTGTATGAACTGAATTGGATTTTTAGGCTTGGTTTCTAGAACACTTATTAAAGTAATGGATAATAAAATCTATATTATAATAAAGGAAAGAACTAGCTTACACACGTACGGGATGGGAAATTTACGAATGACGTATCATCACGTCTGAACTACTGGACTCATTAAGTTGAAGTTTCGCATATAGATTCTTCATTTACCAAGGATGGTTACAGGCCTATTTTCAATCATTCAAGATTACATTACGTCCAGTTTTCAATTGAACCCTTGTGGAGCACTGACTATAGTGAGGTCCACTTTATAATGACAGTATTTGATCAACTTTGGTTCTGCTATCCTTGTCTATCATTCGACAAAGACGGTGGTACTATCCTTTTCTAGGTCCACAACGATGCCAATTATGTTTTTGACAGTGTAGAATAATATATTTAATTAATGCAGAGAATCGGCATCGCTATTCTTCTATCCTTATCCACTGTCATTATAACGTGGACCTCACTATACCTGCTAGTCTATAATAAATCTGTAGGTTTAATGGTCCATTAAGCCGTGTCCACACTCAACAAATGTTCGACAAACATGTTTGTTGATACAGTTTGGGAGAATTTTATTATGTTTGACAAACAATGTTTGCCTGTGGCCAGTGTGGACGCGTCACCAAACAAAATATTTGTGAGGAGAACAGGTTTTATGTTTTACAGCTGTCAGCACTGAAAATGTTTGGAAAAACAGTAATTTCTTGTTTTGCGAAGTAATTGCTTGTCTTGACAAGCGAAGATCGCCCAAACTTTTTAAAATGTTTGTCCCTGAGCTCCTCAACAAACATGTTCGTGCCGAACATGTATGTCGAACATTTTTTCAGTGTGGACACGGCTTTAGATTCAAATATCGGGGACCGAGCTTCGCTCTGGAGTACAAAAGCATAAACAATTTATTACGAAGGAAGGAATTATAATAACATTCATAGTTCATACAGAAATATTCTATCTAATCACAGTAAATTGATATTAATTCCCAGAGGAATACAAAAATTTCCCTCACAAAGGCCCGGTTGCACAAAAGCCAGTTAAATTTTAATGCTGATTAATTTCACGTGAACCAAATCAGAGAAGACCATTTCAAAAAGATGGATCTACTGGAATTAATCAAGATTGAAAATAACCCGGCTTTTTTGTAACCGGCACTAAGTACCTGATTGAATGATTACAAAAGTTCAACAGCTGAGTCATAATTTTGACACAGTCCACCACACATGAACTCGCTCACTCACTTCCATCACCAACAGACAATAGAAATAATTATCAGCTGTTTTTCCAAGGATGGATAATAATTATCCTTTTAATGTCCTTCAGCGAGTTTTCCAGGTATGAGACCTAGTGCAATCAAATCTTTATATTATAAACCTACTATGTTCTGAATTTCGTGAGAATCGTTATAGCCGTTTTCGAGATCCGGTGAATACAAACATATAAGCATCTAAACATATGAACAGAAGTTGCTCGTTTAATAGTATAGGATTAATTTCTAAAATCCTAACACTAATGAAATAAATATTTCCTTGGAATAGAATTGGAGACCATATATACAACAGATTTCAAGTATATGAATGAGTAGCCTACATACAGCAAAATTCAACAAACGTAATTTACCTGTATGGAGACGTTTATGCTTCTTTAAGAAATATTTGGTACTGAAGACTTTGGAACAAATATCACATTCCCACTGCTTCAGCTCATGTGTTCTCTCGTGTTGTGTTAAATGTTGCTCCTGAAAATAACAGAAAATAAAATTTGGTAAACAAAATCTCCAATGATTTTTCCTTCTATTTCACTGTATTATCGAACCCAATTACAATATTTACAACAGCTTTTGATTATTTGATTCATTCGTTCGTTGCATGTTCCATATGGCAATATTTGAATAATAATCTACTGTTTTACAGATATTCTTTTCCACAATTTCTACTCAAACCAAACAATATAGATTCTGTTTTGCTCTCGTTCACCATAAGCTTATTTGCAGAGAACCAAATATTGGCTCTGTTGGTCATAAATGTTGTTATAATTTTATTTATATCGTATTTCAGAGGACTTATTTGAACATAGAAGCATCGTGTCGTCCGCATAGAGAACCTTTTTATAAGGGATGTATGAGGGTAGATCATTTTTATTGACCGAGCGAAGTGAGGTCTAAGGCGGGATGCATACCGGAGAAAAACGCATTTCGTGAAGCCCTCTTCCATGAAACTTGTTTCATGCAATCCGTTTCACTCGCGCATGCATACAAAAGAAACGTTCCCTGCTTAATCTTATCAGTCGATTGCGAGCAACTTTCGTTTCACGTTTCCTGAAACTTTTTTCACGATGAAAACATCGAACATCTTGAAAATGTTGTAGACAGTTGCAGCCAGACCTGATAACAGCGCTCACACTCACATTCCGGGACGACACGTCACGGTACGATAGGACAGAAAGCTCTATGTTTATCTAGGATTTTTCTAGACATTTTAAATTGAGAAATTATTTATCAATTTTTGAGAAAATATAACAACAGGTCAATGTAACTTACTGAGCGCGAGGTCTACTGTTCACAGAACTACTAGTATACTATAAACAGGAAAGGGCCCAGTACAGAGCCCTGAGAGACTCCTTCTGAGACCTTCTTAAGGTGCGTACAGATATACGCACCGCGAACATGAGCAATTCACTTTTAATCAGCTGATTATAACTGTATTTTTACAGAAACGGTAAGATACAGATATAAAAAGCTTGGCATCAGCTGATTAAAAGTGAATAGCTCATGTTGGCGGCGCTTAAATCTGTACGCACCTTTACAATCAGATGTCTGCTCACCTATTTTCACATACTGGAATCTATCAGTATGACAGAGAGTTTTAACAGATTTGTCATTGGAAGTAAAAAGGTCATGTCTTGTGCACGCTGGAGCATATCAAGAGGTGGTCATCTGTAAGTATATCACCACAGTCGCAGTGCGGGTTGTCAACCTGCCTCCAGGTTGTACAGTTTTCTCTTGTACAGGCACATTCAGCTCTGAGGCGATTCAGGGTCTTCCACTTATTGTACCTGATCTGATAATGTCCATGTATTTTTGTGAATACCATGACAAATAAAATCTATTATCTATTCTATTCGACTTACAATATGGCAGCAATCATCCTGTTGGCAGTAGCAACTGGAGCTTTTTGTCATTATTTGGTTGAACTTGATATGATGAAGGTAATATCGTATTTCATCAGCTCATAGATTTATGTTTTTAATTTCATTTATTCATTAAAGTGGGAGTTATCTTTGAGTACAATAAAAAGCTTAGTGCCGGTTGTACAAAAGCCAACCGTGATTAATTCCACGAGAACCAATCAGAGAAGCCGTCTTTTCTAAAAGGCCTTCTCTGATTGGTTCTCGTGAAATTAATCACGGTTAAAATTTAACCGGCTTTTGTGCAACCGGGCCTAAGAGTGAAACTGTATGAATTTCAATCAGCATACCTTTTTAAACGATTTTCCACATGTTTTGCAACAAAACTGAGGAGTTGTTTCATCTAAAGAAGTACTGGCTTTCATTTCTTTGATTCTTTCAATATTTTTTAGTGATACTGAAACAAATACAAAATAGGAGTGTTGATATTTTGAATGTTAAAATCATTAATGAATAAAAAGGAATTTGAGAAATAAGTTCAGTTTATAATCAAAAGATATATTAATAAATATATGAATAGATAAATTCTAACTGAATAGATTTTTCTGAGTCCAACAACAAATTCAGTACTTTATTTGACAGTACGAACAGTCAAGAATTTCCCTATAGATCATGAAAATCTACCAAAAAATACGTCACAGAACTATTTGCTTACCAACTTTCTTTGTATTTGTGAAAGGTGATATCTACCACATTGCATCTATATATATATATATATATATATATATATTATATATATATATATATATATATATATATATATATATATATATATATATATATATATATATATATATATATAATATATATATATATATATATATATATATATATAATATATATATATATATATATAAAAGCGAAATGGCACTCACTCACTGACTGACTGACTGACTGACTCACTCACTCACTCACTCACTCACTCGCAGAACTAAAAATCTACTGGACCAAAAACTTTCAAATTTGGTAGGTATGTTCAGTTGGCCCTTTAGAGGCGCACTAAGGAATCTTTTGGCAATATTTTAACTCTAAGGGTTGTTTTTAAGGGTTTAAAGTTCGTCTATTAGCATGTATATTCTTCTTCTCCCAATCTCTTAATTATAATTGAAATTTCCATATCATATGTTACTATAGAACTATAATCTAGATAGAGTACCTCTTCGAAACAGTTGTTAACTGGCAACTAAATTAATAATTTTGTCAGGTTGGCATTAAGTTGAGTTGACTTTGTTAGGTTGGTACCAAGTTGAAGATTTAAATGCATTTATCGCGGAAAAATAAATTGGGCACTGCTACTTAAATCCTGGGAATATTATATTACTAGCCGTTAGGCTCGCTTCGCTCGCCATATCCGTTTAGCCAGACGTTTAGTCTGGCCCCCCGACTGGATTGTCCTAACATATGATAAAAATGCTCAAATGAAAAATGCAGGCGAGCGAAGCGAGCCTGCTGATCTTATTCATGGACGATCCAGTCGGGGGTCCAGGGGCGGAGCCCCTTGGCTAGACGGACATGGCGAGCGAAGCGAGCCTGACGGCTAGTATATATATAAAAGCGAAATGGCACTCACTCACTGACTGACTCACTCACTCACTCGCAGAACTAAAAATCTACTGGACCAAAAACTTTCAAATTTGGTAGGTATGTTCAGTTGGCCCTTTAGAGGCGCACTAAGAAATCTTTTGGCAATATTTTAACTCTAAGGGTTGTTTTTAAGGGTTTAAAGTTCGTCTATTAGCATGTATATTCTTCTTCTCCCAATCTCTTAATTATAATTGAAATTTCCATATCATATGTTACTATAGAACTATAATCTAGATAGAGTACCTCTTCGAAACAGTTGTTAACTGGCAACTAATTAATAATTTTGTCAGGTTGGCATTAAGTTGAGTTGACTTTGTTAGGTTGGTACCAAGTTGAAGATTTAAATGCATTTATCGCGGAAAAATAAATTGGGCACTGCTACTTAAATCCTGGGAATATTATATTACTAGCCGTTAGGCTCGCTTCGCTCGCCATATCCGTTTAGCCAGACGTTTAGTCTGGCCCCCCGACTGGATTGTCCTAACATATGATAAAAATGCTCAAATGAAAAATGCAGGCGAGCGAAGCGAGCCTGCTGATCTTATTCATGGACGATCCAGTCGGGGGTCCAGGGGGCGGAGCCCCTTGGCTAGACGGACATGGCGAGCGAAGCGAGCCTGACGGCTAGTAACTAATAAACGCTTAAAATTATCAAGCTTGAATTTATTAAAATAACCAATAATTAACATTTCTCACCGTCATTACCCACGCACAAGCCTGGAGCACACGTTGACATCACCCTCAGCAAAAAATATTAATGTCTAGTAGACCCAATTGAAATTGGTGGTTTCCACTACTATGTTGGCATGTGATTTCAAATCTTGCAAACATAAATGTTTTTATAGTTAGATTAATAATACAAATCCATAATTTAATTATGAAATAATTTCTTACTTACAAAAACAAATCATTTTTTACTTACCCTGACCTCCCGATATTACAGGATGAGCCACTCTTCTATGAACCATGAGACTGCCTCGCATATTGAAAGACTTCGAACAAAGATGGCAGGAAAACGTCTTCTTCTGCTCATCAAAGTCATTATGCACCAACTTCTTATGCATTTGTAGAATTTTCTCATCGGGAAATGTGAATAAACACAAGTCACAAACTGCCGTGACGTCATTCTCCGTAAAATTTGTACAATTTTCAAAAGTGACATTACATTTGTTACTGTCAGAAACAAAGCTTTCTCCTTTAGAAACAGTATTTCTTCTATCAGAATCTATATTTCTGCTATCAGATACAATACTTATTGCCTCGGAAACAATATTTCCTCCATCAGAAACAAAACTCCTTCCATCAGACAAAACATTTCTCTCCATGTCCAAATCTTGAACAGGGTCTTCACTCATTTTATCAATAATTGAGAACTTTCCGAAAGTATTGTTATTTTTTGTAAAAGATTCCTCCATAGTCTGAACGCCTTGAGTTGTCATAGAGCTGTCCGTAGATTTTTTAGAAAACTTTCTCTTCAAACCTTTGGCAAATTTTTTAGAGGTTTTCGTTTTGGAAGGTGGAGTGTCATTTTGCGAACCACAAATCGCGCTGGTTTCTAATATTAATGGAATTACTTGGTAATGTTCATCTTCAATATCATTCACTACAATATTATGATGTATTGGAGACCTATCAGAAGATGGAACCATTTCAAACGGTTTACCAATATCTTCCACTAGAATATTGTGATGTATAGAAGATGTTAAGTTCGATGAGGTAGCTTCTACTGATGTATTGGACCCCTCAAGTCCACAAGTTACTTCATTAATCTTTAAAACTTCCGTAACGTAGCTGCTATCACCTTTAGCATTTCCACAAGTTTGCACCAAATTTGGAAAATCCTTCATCAAATTTGAATCATTTTCCATGTTATTTGTACTATAATCCATAAAATTTGACCTATTCTCTATGAATTTAGAGTTAATTTCCAAGCTATTTGTATTATGTCCCACTAAATTAGTAAAATCTCCTTTCACGTTTGAACTATTTCCCTCAATTCCTTCAATATATATTGCACCTTCAATGCCTCTTCTATTTTCAATAGATATATCATCTGATTCCCCCTTTACACAAATCTGGTTCCTTCCAATTTTATCAAATTTTGGAGTGCCATATTTGATGAAAGGCTCCAAATTCTTCAACAAATCATTACTGTTATCTTCGGAAAATTTTGAAATTGTACTACTGTTCAATCTATAGCTAACAGGAGCTGGAACATCTGTATCTTTTATAGAACTAGAATTGTAGTCATTATCAACATCAACATGTTCTTCTCGAGTAACTTGATCTGTATAATTCGGAGTACCATTATTGTTAATACTATTCTTATAGCCACCTTTAACATTGTTATCATAATAATTCGTTGTAAAAGTACTACCCTCTTCTACATTACTGTAATATTTTAGACCAGAACCATTAATCGTTTCATCACCATCATGATATTCACCTATGTGCCCATCAATATTAGTCACAATACTCTTAATATTATAATCATGGGTTGTACCCCCTTGAGATTCAATTTCAGTGGTAATACATTCCACACTCTTGTTTGATGCATTGTTATAATTATTTGTACCAATGTTACTATCTACTCTTGTGACAATATCTTCCATATTACTAGCATGATTTGTACCAATATTACTATCTATTCTTGTGACGATACCTTCCATATTACTGACTTGATTTGTGCCAATGTTACTATCCATTCTTGTGATAATACCTTTTATATCACTAACATGATTTGTACCAATGTTACTATCAATTCTAGTTACAACATTCTCCATAATATTGTTTGATAGATTACTATCTTGGTTTATACTAGTGAGGCCTGCATCATTTATACTGAAACTTTTCTTACAGCTGTTTGATGTATTATTGTCACGATTTATACTAGTTTGGCCTTCATGATTTGAAGTAATACTTTTCATATTGTGGTTTTCACATTTTGGAGAGCTATTTAACATTCTGTCGTCAATAGTTTTTGTTTCTTTTTCCTCATTGTTATTATTTTTATCATCATCGCTCGAAATGTACAATCTAGATTCATCTAAGTTAGTTGAACCTTGTTTCAAAACAAGACTTTCATCAGTTTTAGGACTTGCATCACCATCACTTGAAATGTACAATCTAGATTCATTTAAGTTAGATGTAACTTCATTCAGAACATGATTTCCATCAGTTGTAGGACTTGCATCAATGTGCCTAATCAACACAGGCAGACCTACATCGATCGGTGCAGCATTTTGACTGAATGTGCCAGCAATGACCTTGAAGACGCCATGTTGTGGTGATTTGTGACTGAGCGCGTGACCAAACACGTGAATTGTGAACTTATCTAGTCCGGACAGAGACTCGTGACACAGTGGGCAGTCTAGTGGTCTAGTAGTAACGTTGATGAGGCTCATAGATAAGGCGGCTAGAGAGCTGAAGGCCGGCTGATAGCATAGCGGGCAGTTGACCGTTGAAGATGTCATTTATCTGCAAAAATACGATAACTTAAATGAATGTGTCAAAAATTCAATAATGTTAGTTGTGAAAGTAAACATGCCAAAGGGTTCAATTTTTGAATCTAGATTGAATTTATTCCATTAATCATGAAAATTTGAATTTGAATTGAGTTTTTTCATCAAAATTATACATTATTGTAACATTTTAAACAGGGCACAATAATGAAATAATGATTAAAAGGCTGTGCAAAGGCTAAAAATAAACTTTCTACTGATAATATTTGTCAAAGTTTTTCGATCTGTATATCATCAAGCTATCAAAATGAAAAAGTTTTCTTAGGAAAACATTTTTTCCCGATCATTACTTTTTGAGATATGAGCGCCTGAAGTTTAAATTTTTGAGACAGAACATTTCAAATTCGGTAAGAGATAAATCCATGACATTCAGAGGATAGATTCTTCATGGCATTGTTGATCTAGTAAAACAAAAAATTGCTGAAAATAACAATTTTTGAGAAAGTTATTCAATTTACTTAAAATAGCTAAAAAAGTTATTTTTGGTCATTTTAAGTAAATTGAATAACTTTCTCAAAAATTTTTATTTTCAGAATTTTTTTGTTTACTAGATCAACAATGCCATGAAGAATCTATCCTCTGAATCTCATGAATTTATCTTTTACCGAATTTGAAATGTTCTGTCCTAAACATTTAAACTTTAAGCGCTCATATCTCAAAAAGTAATGATCGGAAAAAATGTTTTCCTGAGAAAACTTTTCATTTTGATAGCTTGATGAAATACAAATCGAAAAACTTTGACAAATATCACCAGTAGAAAGTTTATTTTTAGCCTTTGCACAGCCTTAATGGAATAAATAAATTAAATCTAGACTATAATAATTATTATATAATAGTAAAATAATAAGTGAATTTATGAAATGTAACAAGTACAATGCAATTCCAACCATACTAGATTGGATTGAGGCTGATGGATTCTGATGGTTCCTGGCTAATCAATTCCAGCTTAATGAGGACAAGACCCAGAGGATCATCTGCAGCTTGTCACGTGAACATTGTGACCCTCAGAATTCAGTGAAGCTGCTGGGTTTTGTCTTGAACTTCAAACTTAGCTGAAGCAGCCATATACAGCAGGTAACCAGCCGACTCTCCCGCATTTTCTTCCTGCAGCTCAAGATGAGGTGCCTGGTGACTGAGAGGTATCTTGTAAAGCTGCGTTTAGACCAAATTTATCAACAAAATGTTTATTTTTCCGTCCTTATAGATTCTTTTTTATTGAACATAACTTATCATACACATGATGTTCATATGTGTTTGTCAAGCTCCGTTTAATCTAATAGAATCTATAAGGACGGAAAAATAAACATTTTGTTAATAACTTTGGTGTAAACGCAGCTTAATGATGTATCACACTCTCTTCCATTGCCAATTTATAGGGGAATTTATAGCAATTTATATTATTTGTGGGGGGCTCGGCAGGGTCTGCTGATATTCTGAGGCTACGAAAGAGGGCTGTGAGAATCATAACAGGCAGCGACCATCTTGCCCACTGCAAGCCAATCTTTGCTTGTCCTGGTGAACAGCCGGTCATCAGCTATTACATTCTCCTGTGATTGGTGTATGTCAAGAGGATACAGCATACTCTGGCTGCTCGTAGTGACATCACTACCACCAGACTCAGTGAGCTGTTGAATGTCGCCAGGAGACGCCTCCGCCGATCAAAGGCCAGTTGGAGAATTTCTATCCTAAAATTATTTAACAAGCTGCCTTATGGTGTGAAGCTGTTGTATGAGGCCGCCTTCAAGAAAACCGTCAGGGAGCTGCTTTGTGACAAGGCATAATATGCGTTAATGTTTGAAGACATTAATGTGAATGAATTTATGAATGGCATATTATGATTGATGATATATACATAGAATGATATATTGATTTATGATTATTTGAATGATTTTTTATTAAAAGTGGTGACTGTTTGGATCTGTCATCTGAATAGATGAGTGTGTAATTACGTGTATTGAAATTAAATTTTATGACGTCATCTATTCCATAAGTGTGGTTGATGGGTGAAGTAGCAGGTATTTAAAGCTAGAAATAACTCTTTGCTGAGGGTGATGCCCACATGATTTCTAGGTTTGGGCGGGGATAGTTAGGAGGATTATGATGAGAGATGAGTTTATAGCCTATACAGTATTTGGTGGGTTTCGAAACATTGGAAAACATCTGATCAAATAAAAAACTTTAACCTCTCAAGTTCTTAAATGATTGATTTTTGCTCATTTTATGCTCATGTCAGTACCAAAAGAATAATGTCTGAAGTCAGATAAAATTACCGTAACAAGTTGGATTGCAATATAAGCTTTTAGATAAAAAAACTTAGGTAGCCTAAATAAGTATAAAATAAAATTAGGGACTATAGCCCTGTCAGTCATTGGTAAGTTACTGAATATTAACAAACCAGCAATTATCAATGAAAGTAGGCAGTATTTAATATATTATATTGATATTCTGAACACATCTTATAATAATAAGTATTTTCTATTTATGTTGTTTTTTGATTGTAAGTAATAAACAATGTTTATAGTTACCTTGACACAATAAACTGTAATGCAGTATTATGTATGAACAACGAATTCCAGCAAAAATTCAATTTACATGAATGTGACTTATGAACGCCAAACTATAGTTATGACTATTTTTGGAGCAAAGAACGCTGTAATCCAAGGCATATCTGCCATTAAAATTACGGGAAACAAGTAGTTATTTAAGAAAAGACATACAAAATTGAGAGGTTATTTTTAGCATCTGATTTGCAGACGACGCAAATGCGAGATGTCGATTGTGAAAGAAGAATCGATACTAAACAGTCGACTGCCAACAATAATCGACTGTCTGAGGTAATTGAATTAATTTTGAGGTTATGTTATGATTGTGACGACGCCAATTTCTGTATAACTACTTTTAGCAAATATTTTTTCTAATAGTTTTTCAATTAGAATTTAACTGTTAAATTGTTCAATTAAAAGCGTATTGTTGATGTATTCAGCTAGTTGTCTTGCCTCAGCTATATTTTTCATTTTGTTGACATCATGTGTCTCAAAGAATGAAGAAATAAAACCTACTGTTGGTAAGAATTATTCTATTTTTGTTATTACAATAAATTTCAGTTTATTCAAGTAAATGATCATTTATGAACTAATCAAGACTTGAATTAATTTCCGCTGCAAATAAGCCTATTTCAGCCAGATGCATAGGCCTACATATCGTTGAGTTACCGAAACGTCTACGTATGATTGATCATGTTTCTCAGTTTTTGCTACTAGATCCTTTACAAATACTAATAATTTGATAAAAATTTCAATACATGTAACAAAAGTATTTATTGTACAAAAAACTGGATTTTTATAAAATTTTGCATGGTAGAAATTATTATTCAATCGTATCAGTAGTCACTAACTTAAAATTTTCTTTCCACGTAGCCAATGTTCTAAATGAATTTCAACATCTACATAGAATTCTCTTGAATTTACTATTCCTTATTTTGAAATATTTCATTCTCCTATAATTGTAAAAACTTTTTTTAAATATGCACAACACTTTAAATCTTCAATCTAGCTTCACTTTGCTTCAATCTAGAAAATTTTATGAAAACAGGAAATAATATTTCATGATAGAAAATAAATACAGTATACAAAAACAAATAGAGTTTTAGGGTTTCTGCAGATCACCATCAGAAATAAAAATAAAATAAATGAGGGAAAATAATAAAGGGAGAGTATATCCCTACATTTTTACAATAAATTCCCCCTACAAGGTCGATTATTGTTATGTAATGTCTACTGCTTCACTATTGTTATATATATATGTTGTTTTTAATGTAGAAGTTATATCATTGTGACTCAGGTTTATGCTACAAGAGGATTATCATTGTGATATGCCATTGTTACTTCTGGTTCTGTTTTTATAATTAATATACTCAAAAAATTTACGGTATTGTATTTTTCATCATTGTAAAAAATAAGCACAACTCGCACTCCGCGTTCAGATTTTTCTTTGCGGGTGCTATTTTTCCGTAAATTATTAGTTAATTTTTGTTTTGTAAAGTGTTTTTATGGAAATAAATTTTGATTTGATTTACCTTGATTTTAGTTTTTTTTTCATGATTATAACGTCAACTTTTTGCAGATTTCCTCCTCTGTCGCCAATGTGGTACGGACCTTGCCTCTGCCAATACGATTGTCAGCTATCTAAGTCCGGCCGCCGAGGGACGTAAAAACGTCACACTTTTTGGTCTACAGAACGTTTTGCTGCAAACTCTGAGAAATCCGCTGAACATCAAGTTTCAAGTAATTACACTTACCAAGGCCAACTGTATTGGCACTGGACACTGGAACGTTGATGACTCCTGGTTTCCAGGCTATGCATGGAAGACCTGTCTCTGCACGCATTGTAACAATCATCTAGGATGGTCAGTATTTTTGTTCATTTTAACATTATTTAATTGATCATTTTATTTAATGAATTATGTTGACATAACGAGGTTAGTTTTCCATTAAACTTCCGGTAGTCGCGCCCTACTCAATCACACGAGCAGTCGCGTATAGTACTTTTTACAACATCCAATTTTCCAAGTGTAAAGGTGCGTACAGACTTTCGCTCTGCTCCGCAACCGAACGTCACTCCAGCAGAGCGATTAATGATCGACCGGGGAGCAACAGTGGTTCGTCCGGGGAACGCGAGAAGATCTAACATCTTCCGTAACGTTCAAGATGGGTGCGGGGGCGGGGCGACTGTGGTTCGATGGAGAGGAACGAGGGCGGTACGAGGGCGGAGCGTGCTCGGTGCGGGTTGGAGGCGCCCTTATGTGTACGCAGCTTTATGTACTCTACTGTCAAAACATATTAATTTATTGTATAATTACTTTTTCCATATTTTTGGATTATTTTACGCCTATGAACAGTTGGATGATTACCATTTCATAGCCCAATAAGGTACACCAAGCAAAGCCATCAATTCTGTGTTATTGGTTCGTTTACAGTCCCCGTACACAGTCTTTCCCTATCTTATGTACAGTGCGACTTATGCACTGTCGCGACTAAATGGCACCTAAAGACTGAACCATTGCTCGGTTGATACTGTAACTCAGTGGAGTGATGGGGAGAAAGTTTTGGAATGCATTGGTGACTCATTCACTGACTCCACCCCATCCAATAGTTTTGTGCAGCAAAAGAACTGACACTGTTGTACTTTTTACAGCGCGACTGCCGGAAGGGTAAATCATATTTATGATAATATTTCTACAAATAAATACAAACGTTTCTAATTAATGATAATATTCGTATGGCTTTTATTGGTGGGGAGTCCCTGACGGAAGTTCCACCTCGTCTGTATATGATTTAAGCCGTCAATGGGTCTTACGACTGTCATACTTCAGCCGGGACTGACAGTTTAACGTGCCTATCCGATAACAAGGGAGTGACCTGTTTAAAACCCTTTTGGTGATGAAACGGGTTTAAACCGGGGAGCTCTAGGCTGCTACGCAAGCACTCTATCCACTGGTTCACTCCATCATTCTATTTCAATTTACGGTGACATTCATACTTTACTAGAGTTTTGATCTTAAATTCGATTTCATGTGAAATATTTGTTTAATAAGCTCTACAGCCCATTGTGGGCTTTGGCCTCCTCCACAACATTCCTCCAAACATTTCTATCCATTATAAATCCTCTACATCAAATCAATCAAATCATCCCTTATCTCATCTTCCCATCGTATTCTTGGTCTGCCTTGTTTTCTTCTCGAGTGAAGCTTCTCTTTAAGCAGTATTTTTGGCATTCTGGTTTCATCCATCCTATAAAATAATATGTCCGAACCATCTTAGTCTCTGTGCCTTTATGAAGCGTAATATACTACGGCCTTTTATTAATATTTCAAGTTCAGCATTGGTTCTTCTTCTCCACTCTTCTCCTTGTTTAACAAGACCGTACACTTTTCTAAGCACCTTTCGTTCGAATACACTTAAACTGTGTTGGTCTTTCCTAGTCAAAGTTCACGATTTAGAGCTATATGTGAAATATTGTATATGGTAAATAAAATTTGGAAAATATTGAGTTCATAGTATTTGTGCTCATACATCTTCAAATTATTTTCAATTAATAATAGTAAAAGGGTAGGCCTACTAAGATTTTTATTTTTCTTTATATTTCTATAAAAGTAGCTCTATACAGATAAGAGATAAAGTACAATACGTGTATGTGCATTCAACTTGAGTTTTTTCTACAAATAAAACTGTCCACCTCGAGGCTACAAGATATAACATGAACCTCAACCCCTCAAACGGTAGAAGAGAGGCTGGCGTGGTAGGGATGTAAGGGTGGAATGTCTCTCTCACACATCTTCCCTTCTCACTCTGCATGAATACGGCCAATGTAGAGAATTTTCGAAGTGAGGGTACCGGCTGCGGGCTGCCTAGAACGAACTGACCATACTCCTACCCCCACCCTAAAGAATTCAGAGTTGAGTTTCATGTGATGGGAGTCCGAAGGTTCGCGGCCTCTATAAGAAAATATAAAAACCTCTAAATTAAAAATAAAACTTATTGTGTTTCCTCCTTGTTTCATTATCAATCAAATTGAACGCAGACCGTCTGCGTCAATGGAGAGTGGTCTAATGTAATTTTCCTGAAGTATGGCATACCTCAAGGATCCGTCCTGGGTCCTCTATTATTCCTTATAAGTATCAATGATTTGCCTCACAATGTTTCGAGCAGAGCAGTATTATATGCGGATGATACTACCTTTTTGAATGTCTCTAATGATATAGCTAAGCTCTCAAATGTTGTTAATAACTCACTTGATGAAGCAGGAGCCTGGTTCAGAGCAAATGGATATCTTTTAAATGCTAATAAGACTGAAAATGTCATATTTAGTCTGAGACCATATGATAATGAATATACTCAGCAGGATATTGTAAATAATGTTAAATTTTTAGGGGTACACATTGATCATCAACTGACCTGGGGAAAACACATTGATTATTTAAAAGCTAGGCTTTCAAGAGTCATCTATCTCATTGGACGTCTGAAGCAATGTGTGACTCCACATAGTGTGAGAATGGCTTACTTTGCGTTTTTTCAGTCCCTTATTAAATACTGTCTTCTTGTATGGGGCAATTCTCCGAGGGTTGCAGAGATATTGAGGTTGCAAAAGAAAGTTGTTAGAATTATCAATGCTTCAGGTCCCTTGGATCACTGTAAGCCTATATTTATAAAATTGAATATTAAGACTGTCATCAATCTTTATATCTTTGAACTTGCTGCTTACTCTTTAAAGAAATTACCAGAAACAACTCTTAATGAACATGTCCACTCACACAGCACACGTAATAGGGGTAGAATGAATTTCCAATATTGCAGATTAAGTAAATCTCTTAATAGTCACTGTATAATGTACAAAAAGGTTTACAATAATTTGTTGGGGTCCATTAACAAATATGATAATATGACTTTTCTCAATAAACTGGATATTTGGCTGAGTGAAAATCCTTTCTATGACATTGAGGAATTCTTTGAGCATCCACATATAATTATTTAGTGTTAAGTATTAGAAGTGCTGAAGTGTTGTTTCAGTCAATTCTGTTATTCAATTCCAAATTTTATTGTCTGTCCTGGTGTTATTTTTAAAGTTTATTTATTTTTAATGTTTAAATTCTATATATATTATGTTTTTATTCATCTCGGCTTTAGACTAAGGACTATGCTCCGTTTTCATGACTTTGTCAATACATGTATAATTGTGAACGACAATAAAAACATTTGATTTGATTTGAACATACGAATTTGAAGACTATATTAAATTTAAACAAGATTTTATTCTTTGAATCATTGACTACTCAAGGTATTTATTGGGATTTAATTAACTATAGCTTTAAAAATTTTAATTTTTCCAGGTTGTTTGAACCCATAGCTACAGCACATAACGGTCGTCAATACACATCTAGCAAAGGATTCTATGCTCTAATCTTAGACAACGTGATCAGTGAATTTTGTAAGTATTTTCAATAATAATTATTTCCGTTGAAGATACCATATTACTTGAATTTTACCGTGGATGCTATCCAATTCCATCATAATTCTAAACATTTTTATTGCAGCTTTAAAAAATATATTTCCTCTACTTTAATTCCAATATTGCACTTGTCATATAATTGTATTATAATAATATTGTAAAACATGTCAGTGTTGTGAATAAATTTCAATTTCAGTCAATCTCAATCAATCATCATGATTCATCAACTATCAACTTTAATTCTGTTGATAAATATTACATGATGAATACAATTATTTAATTGAATTGTCAAATGAAAATGGTATAACATAACATAATACAGCTTAATATTTTCTGATCAAAAGATAGCTGTATAGCTGAAATTGTCATCATACTAAAAAACACAAATTGACAAAGTCATCTAATCAAAATTCAATCTGCTAAAAACATAACTAGATTTTTGTCTCTAATATTCATTCTACAAGTAAATTACATAAAATTGAAGAATCCCATTATTTTTTCAAGATTGACAGTTCTACAGCTAAAAATTTATGAGAACTTTTACCCAAAACTAAAGTGATATTTTTAATAATACCGTACATCATCTGTGGTTGTCAAATCAAGACTTATTTACATTTTACTATATTGAACCTTTATCACATCAATAATACAAATTATAATTTATATCTGGAAATTTATTTTATGATACAAACTAAAATTGCTGTAACAAATGTCACATTAAAATTGAAAATTATAATTTTTGTATTTCTTTGTTTGTTGCAGATTCCAACTCACTTCTAGCTACACCGAAGCACACATTCCATATTAAGAAACAGCACCAGGATTTATAACAAACATAATATCCATTTCAATCCCTTGAATTATTTCAGGAAGAGCAGCCGACTTGGTAACGAATAGAAAACTTTTTCAAATATTGAATTCTCACAAAAAAGGACTGTACAATTTGAAGGAAACTAACATAGAGGTGATACAAATCATCAGCCGAATTGATTACAAACAAAAAGTCTCTTGAGTTTGCACTGCAGATTAACAGAGATTCACAAAAAACTTCTCAAATATTAAATTTGCAGGTTAATTAAGTCGAGTAACAAAGATTTACTGTAGTAATCTAACTAGTAACTGCAGAACTTGGAACAAATTTACATAAAGGGTTTTACAATTCGTGCAAAAAAGTCGAGGTTGGTGAAAATATAGTTTTTTCTAATAAAAACCAAGATGGCAGCCATTGTAGCAAGTTACACCGAGGAGCAGCTGAAATTTCTTCAAGAATGTGAGGAAGAATTCAAAGATAGATACACTGATGCCGATCCGCTCTACGTTAAAGTGAGAGATCAACCACCCACAACTCCGCCAATAGAATATCCATTCATCGTTTACAATCGAGACAGGGATCGTAGGGGTCGCGGCGGGAGGGGTGGCTACGGTAGATATAATAACCGTGACCGTTACTCGGGGAGCCGTGACCGTTACTCCGGTAACCGTGATTACGGGAACCGCGACCGAGGGTACGGTAACCGAGACTACAACAGGGACCGTGACCGTGATGGCTATAACCGTGACAGTTACAACCGTGAAGAAGGGAGCCGTAGAGGCTATTCCGACAGTAACCGTGACCGTGGTGATAGTAACCGTGACCGTGGTGATAGTAACCGTGACCGTGGTGATAGTAACCGTGACCGTGGTTTCGATAGTAACCGAGACCGTGGTTTCGATAGTAACCGTGATCAAAGTGGTTACCGTGATAATCGTGACCAAGGTGGCCGTGACCAATTCAACAGGGATGAAAGTCTGCGTGAACGTTACAACATGAGGCGTGATGAAAGTAACCAGGATGGGAACCGTGACGAGAGTAACAGCCTTAAACGTCACCATGATGAAAGTAACAATTACCCTGATGGAAGTAACTGATAACCATAAAAATAACTTCTAACCGATCTTAGGAGGGGAACTGTAATATTTTCAACTAAGGTTATTGTGATTGTGTGTAAAGTAACAGTTCCAACAGCCGTAAACGTCACTATATTGACAGTAGGCTGAAGAAGTCGCTTATGGACAGGGAATGTAGAGACGGAAAGCAACTGGCTGCCAGTGCTTTCCATTATCATCATGTCATTTCCCATCTAGACGGGTTTCTGGTGAATGGAAATTGACATAATGAAAAGCCAATGACTGCCAGTAACTTTACATCTCTACTTTCCGTGTCCATAAACAGCTCAGTGATAATGGAAAATTTCTAAGAAAACCTAGTGACTCATTCATGTTAAAATATTTATTGTCTTTCCAAACTAATTCAAAGTTAAAATATGATTGGTTAAAGTTGAAAATCAAAGAGAAAAGGGACATTAGACTAGAAAACTGTAATTCATCATTGTAGAATTTTATGCTGTTTGAATGTGTGCTTTTTGATTGAAAATTGTATAATAGGTATTGATATGGAAATACTGTGGGCCCATTCTTGAAATAGAAAATATGAATTTTTTTAATAGGCAATGATATTATTTATGAGTCTATTTGAATTTTCATCATATCATTATATTTGAATTTATTATTCAAAGATAATTGATATAATATTCGATTCATTGCCATTCAATTTTATTTTGTTCTCAGCATTTATTTAGAGATTTTTTGGAATTGTAGTAATTATTCATAATGTAGGTCATTGATTAGAACTACTTAAATTATCACATCATTGACAATATAAGTATGGCATGGATATTGTATTTTGAAGTTTGCAGCAGAATAAAAAATAATATTTTAAATTCCACTTTAGTGTTATTTCATCAAATCTTCATTACAATACATATTTTTTTAATGAATCATCTAGTATCATTTGAGTTGTTTTTCTGAAGACACAATATTTTTCGGCTATGAATCCAAACTCAAGGGTCAGTTGAAAAAAATGTTTTTAGAAATTAACTAAAATGGTACCTACTAACAATTACTATTGATTCATAAAAAAAAATACCCTGAAGAAACGTAATATATCCTGTTTATGAAAATGGTTTCTAGATTAATAGATGTTTCTCAGAAATATACAATGGGTGATAGATCTATTAATCTATAAATCTAGGTAATTAGAATATTAATTATAATAAAGGAAGTACAGTATTAATAATGTATCATAATATGATGTACACATTATGTACACGGTGGAACAGAGAGATTTCAAAATGAGCAAACTTGAAGCCGCGTTTACACCAAAGTTATTAACAAAATGTTAATAACTTAATCCTTATAGATTCTATTAGATTGAACGAAACTTGACAATCACATATGATCATCATGTGTATGATGAGTTATGTTCAATCTAATAGAATCTATAAGGATTAAGTTATTAACATTTTGTTGAAAACTTTGGTGTAAACGCAGCTTTATGAATAAATTCTTCGTAAAATAACATCATAGTAACCTTTTTTGAAAAGTTTTTAATATAAAATAACAGATTAAAAACACAAATTGAAACTATTATTAAAACATTTATCTGAAATTTATTTTTAAAACTTTAAAATGATGTGAAACATTGAAACTAGATGTCTTAATTTGTGTTTTAATATGTTATTTTATATTAAAAACTTTTCAAAAAAGGTTAGGCCTACTATGATGTTATTTTACAAATAAGAAATTAAGTAGTCCTGATATGAATAATTATTTATAACACACCCAGTTGCATAATCAGAGTAGTCTAATTTAAAAAAAATCTGATTGGTTCTCGTAGAATTTAATTATTATTAAAATTGAACATACTTTTGTGTAACCGGGACTTTTAGATTCACATTTTCGCAGAAATCAATTACTGTAATAAATAAAACTTGATAGAAGTATTAATTGGAATATTCATAATACACATTTCAAAGGTGATAGTTTTTATTATGATAAACGTATTGTTAAAATAATGTGAACATTTTTACATCCATCAACTATAGCATTCAACATTTAACTAAACATATTAATAGTTGAACTAATAGATAACCTCAGTTGAGCGTAGAAATAGTTCATCAGGAGCAATACATGCCTACGGCGAGTAGAAAATTTAATAGACACAGCCAAGTATACATACAATTATTTGCAGATTTATATAAAAAGCATGCAAATAGAATAGAAGTAAGATACAACATTCAATAATTGAAGTTTATTGCGATTCGAGAGATAATTTTGAAAATGCGAATAATTGGCTTTGAATCGACCAGACTTAGTCATACAATTTTTATCAACAAAACAGTTCCGTGAGATAGAAAAACAAAATGTTCAAAACACCTACATAAACGTGTTATTTAAAAATAAATATCAAGATTTTACTATTCTCACCCTACTACCAAGGTAAGTTAAGCACATTCTATTGCTTTTCCAAAACTTGAAAAATCAGAACTAGCATTTGATTGATATTTTTGGCAAGCGCTAATCTAATTAATAGTAAAAAATGTTTCACATCGACATATAAGCTTCCTAAAATTAATACAACTATTTATTCCAAGTACAGTAGAAACAATGTAGTAGTAGGTCACCTTAATGACTTGAAATATAAAGTATGTAAGTGGATTAGTTTAATACCTCATAAAATAATAGAATCCTACATATACTGTAATAAATATTCATGAGTAAACTCTATGGTAACAAAGTACTCGTATTTGCAGAGATGTTCTATAAAACAAAAGGTTGTTCTATAAAAACTCTTTGCTGAATAATGATTATTTTTGGATCACAACTCCTCAATAAAAGGTATAAGTGTTTAGTATTGAAAACTTGATAATCAATATAATCATCGTGGTAAAATAATTTCTTGATGGGTATAAACTATGAGGAGAATATGAAATAAATTGAAAGTAGCCTAATAACATATTCTGGCTATTTTGATGAAGGGTAAAACTATGCTATATTGATAATTTGTGACATCGATCTTCATAAAATATCAACCACATAGTTACGAATTCTCACTTCAAATCTAAGACGTGAAATCGATACAAGACTAAAAAAGAAGTATCAAAGATATATGCAGTAAAAAATGTTTTAGCCATCAGCCTTTAAAACAAGAAGAAGTATTTCCAATGAATAGAATTATTATGTAATCTAATTATAGGATATTTCCACACAGACTACCTACAGATTAATCTTTGGATTTGCTACTTGGTAGTATTTCACTTGACGAATTCAGAAAGAAGTGTTTTCACAGGTATACAATCAATTCAGAATTCACAGTTTCACAATTTGATATCAGTAACATTTTATCAACAATGAATAAAATATCATAATTTGTTAAAACTATAGCCCGGTGGCACAAAAGCCGGTTTAATTTTAACCGTGATTAATTCCACGAGAACCAATCAGAGAAGTGCGTTTTTGAAAAGACGGCTTCTCTGATTGGTTCTCGTGGAATTAATCACGGTTAAAATTTAACCGGCTTTTGTGCAACCAGCACTATGAATAATATTTGTAATATTATTATTGTACTACATCAAATATTATCAATAAAGGTGACTTCACAGTATCAATATTTGTGGTGTGATGTCTATTAGCCTATTTTTAATTGGGAGTTTTGATGTTGGTGATAATACAAACACTTATCTATTTCTATTCTAAATCTACTGATACAACAGCCAGTAATTACAAAATGTGATGTTTAAAAATATATTTCTTTGGAAATTGATGTGATATTGAGAATGTTTTGATAAGATTTAGGTTGTAACATGTTTGAAAACCTAGCTTCAGTTTTGATTAGGTTTAGTAGCTACTGGGTTACACCAAGCCACAGTAAAATATAAGCACATCATCGGAATTAGGATGTTTATTGTGTAGAGTGCTATCAATATACAATGAATCTAGATTCTACAGGAATCGAAACTCTTGTAGATTGACTACTGAATCCTGTGAAAAGTGTAGACTGTTGTAGAGTCTTGAAACACGGACACATTGATCTATATAGATTCTGCTCCTAGGCAGAACACTATAAAATACACATTTATAAATTTGAACAATTGATAGCAGTGATAATTCGCCTCAACCATTATGAGAAATATTTTTAAAAAGAGTGGATTAATATGAAACATTTCAAAACAACCAAATAAAAGTTTCCATTAAATAGTGCACAACAAATTATTTTTTCTCTCTAAAAAGAGTACAAGAAATATTTCTTTTCAAATAATAACCAAATAAAAGTTTTCATCAAATAGTGTACAAAAAATTCTTTTTTTTTTATTAAAAAATCACTTGAATAAAATAGTCTAAAAACTAAAAGTTTCAGTTAAGTACTTAAAAAAAGTACTCCACCTTCTCTAATACTAAATATATATCTAAAAACACAACTAGCTGAAATGAACTAAACAACGAATACTTTGTGCTTGCATGAACTGCATAAACTATCAAAATTCCTATCCTTTACAATTTAGAGTAATTATCCAAACCAAATAACATAGGCGCAAATAGAAATTTAGATATTACAATGCTGGGTCACGTTTTGGATAACATAGAAATCAATCAGACCTTGCTTCGTTTCTGTTTGTGCAGTCCAATTTATCCCCATGTTGCACAAAACCTCTAGCTTTTATGTAAGGTAATTGAGCCTGCATTTTTGTTCAGGGCGTGCCTCATTTCTATGATTAACTCATTATTGGAATAGAAACTGTCTTTCATAAATTCTATCTTAACACTACATGTAAATACAACAGGGTAAATAATAATAATAGTGACTAGATAATATTTTACCTCTTTACTTAACGTGAGAGGGTTTTAAGTGAGACTGGTAGTTCGGGAAGTGTCGGGGTGTTGGACTACTCCTAAGTTAACAATATTATAATAATTATACATTCAACAATTCAAAGGACCAGTTTGTAATACCAAAACTCCCTGGGACACATTTCACAACTCATCAGCAATATAATTACTAATTACAGTTTTAGTAATGTATATTATGTTCTTCGGCAGATAAGGAAACCATTTGAAGTAGAGACTAACTAAGGGTTTCTATAGTTCATTCCGACGTTCTTTTCAGACCTATCAAAGCAATGTTATTTTCTTTTGAACAGTCACTTTTACGCTTGTAATCAAATAACTACTAAGGTACGGTCGCACAACAGCCGATTAAATTTTAACCGCGATTAATTCTACGAGAACCAATCAGAGAAAAGACGGCTTCTCTGATTGGTTCTCGTAGAATTAATCACGGTTAAAATTTAACCGGCTGTTGTGCAACCGGTACTAAACGTTTTTGTTGACAACTTTTTACGTTCTTGTTTTTCAGCCACCAAAACCAGTTCGAGTTATCTGATTTGGCAGCCTTATTTTTGTAGCTTCAAACCCTTATTTTTTGTAACAATCAATTTGGTTATAATTTAGACATTTAGCTGTTATTCTATCAACGATTTTCAGTACCGTATGTATTGAATTTTGGTAATTATATTTTAATATATTAGCCCTAAATTTGTATCCTTTGACATTAATTGAAACTTTTTTGTGAATATATTTCAAATTCAAATATTTTTGTCTGGTTTATGTTGCTAGCCAAACATTGAGTCAATGTAAGAACCTTACATATTTTATACATCAATATATCATCCAATCGTTATTTTCAACTTTGAGATTTTTATATTGAGATTTAAAACTTGTTTAAATAAATATTGCAATATTTCATTCCTGAATTTGAATCTTTTCGTGATTCTGCTACAAGAACCAATAGGAAAATACATATTTGAAAGCTTCTCTGATAGTTTCTCATGAAATTTATTCACAAGTCTTAACTTTTTCATGATCGATTTCAACTTCAAATCTTCCTACTCTGGTTTACTTTGACTGCCAAACATTCTGTCCATGTATGAACATGAACACACCCATAAGAAACAATTCCACTCTTTTTCTGCCCAAAAAAATATTTAGAAGCACCCAATTTGTGCAAATTCTCATAGGAAACAATAATTCTACTATTCTTCTGCTCGAATTCATAAAAAAATCAGCGAATGTGTGAACACATCTAAAGCTGCATACATAAATGAGTGCCACGTCATTTTCACTTTACATTAACTGATTATATCTGTATTTTATACAGAAACAGTAAGATAAAGATATAATGAGCGTAGTATCAGCTGATGAAAAGTGAAATACGCATGTTCTTGGTGCTCAAGTCTGTTATCAGCTCATCAGAAACAATTGTATTCTTTTTCCCCAAGAATTAGTGGGATATAGTTACTGGTTCTAAGACAACCTTGCTTAAGGACAAAGTCTTCCCAGAAGATGAGATGATATCCTAATCTAATTCTTTGGAAATCACCGCATGTGTGAACACATCCATAGGAAACAATTTTATTTTTTTCCGACTCAATTAAATAGAAAGCACCCGTTCACTCTATCGTATCTCAACCTCGATATAGCCGAGTATGCAGGTGAGACACACAAAGTGCCCAAATTACTAATGTATAATTCCGGGTTCTTTTCAATCCAATTGGAAAGCACCCATGTATGAATACGCCCAAAAAAACAATTTCATTATTTTCCATCCGAATTCATTGAAAAGCACCCTATGTGTGAATACACACATATAAAACAATTTATTGTTTTCTTCTCCGCCCAGATTAATTATTGGAAATCATCTGTTTCCTCTATCGTATCTCAGCCTCTATGCAGCCGAGTATACAGGTGGGACAGGCAAAGTGTCTGATCATCTGCGGCTGTTGATAGAGGTGTTGCAGCGCATGCGCAGTGGCGGGCAGCGAGTGAAGCGAGTTCGCAGCGCCCAGGGTGGCCTTGTTCAGAGCGCCGGCACCCTCATAGCGGTGGCCGCACGAGAACGCTATCACTTCGCCACTGCACGAGTCGCTCACCTTAAATTCATTCATCAATTCATCCATGATTCATTCAACACTATTCACAACTTAAAATAGTTACATTATAGAGAAAAGATAGCATAAGAAGATATCCCATGGTGTAGGTCGTTTCTGTTCCAAATTTCAAGCCGATTTTTGTTAACTCAAGCCCACTTCTGTCTATTATTACACAACTTAAAATAGTTAGATCATAGAGAAGAAATCGCATTGAAAGATATCCTGTGGTATAGGTCATATATGTTCCAAATTACAAGCAAATTTTTTGTCAACTCAAGCCGGCTACTGTCTATTATTACTGTTTTGGCCAGGTGAGAGTGTGAGAACGGCACAGTATGATTGATTGAGTACTTTACTTATGTAGATTACAATATATACTGGCTTATACACTTTACAATAGCTTATAATACAGCAAAATTATAGATGAATTAACTAAATATAAATTGAGAAAATGATTATGTATATGATATGAAAAAAAAACAATTTGTAATAACTATAGATAAAATAGATAATATTGTTATGCATCTACATAAATTGGCGGAGCTTTGGACATATCAATGTCCATTCTTCGGAAAGATTATTCAAAGTATCCTTCCCACTAACTCTCTACCAAAAGTAGAGAGAGTATGATGAGAGACTACCAGCGTCACATAGCTTCACAAAAAACAGCTACTAGGACTATCGGCTTCAGTTAACAGTGAAATTTGGAACATAACACCCAATACTATGGGATATCTTCATATGCTATCTTTTTTCTATGGTTATATCAACACAAAACAACATATTTTTCAAATAAAAACAAAATTGTTAGCTCTTGAAACACCCTTCAAGGGGCGTTTACATTATTCAAGTTTTTTTTAATGTTTGAGTTAAACGGGTGACTTTGAAAACTTGAAGCCAAGTTTACTTGATTCAAGTTTTTATAACCCCAAATGTACATAATTATAAATTAGGAAATCTAATAAATCTCAAACTTTTCTCCCCACTTTTAATACCTTTCTAGCATCATAATTTTCTGTTTAGTTGTTTTTATAAAATCTACATCGACTAACAACAGTTTTTATCTCATTTTCCCATTTGTAGTTGGATTGTACCTTCAAGATTCAAGTTGAATCTAGAAGTCAAACATGATCAACATCTACAAAACTTGAAGAAAGGTCTACATTAGTATAGTGGATTCAAGTTTCTGTTCTTGAAAATTTGACTTCAAGTTTGCAAAATGCAATAATTTTATATAAAAAATTATAAGGTGCACCCCACTATCGAGGTCCCTCTGTATCACAAACATAGACAACAAATAAAATATAATAGAATACTGTACTCACAGGGAATGATATGTCAATGAAAGGCTGCACCTCTTGGGGATTACACAGATTATCTAGCACACGGTTCAGTCTGGCATCAGTGTCAGTATCAGTATCAGTATTACAGTCCGTGTCCATAGCACCATTCCAACTCAGTCCAGCCAACATATCGATCATTTCTGGACATGGCTTCCCTGCAAAATCAAACAAAATTTGATTCAGATTAGGAATGATTCCTCAAATATTTGAGCTTGAATTAATTAGGAACTGATGTATTGGAACGGCATAAGAAACAACGCCTTCTTAGGACCAGACCATATAAAGGGCCGGTTTCCGAGCTCGGGATTTGGCTAAGTTCTAGAATTTAATCAGCTGGAGAAAGAAAATTGGCTTTCCGAAACGGGGCGTAGTCGTAGTCATTGTCAAAGTCAAGTTTGAATTAAATTTCAAAAAACTGGAAAATAAAACACAAAATGAAATAAAGAGAAAATAGTGTAAAGTTTCAGCTATTTTGAATTATTTAGAAATGTTTAATTTCGTCAAGGAAAAACGTTCCCAATTATAGAAATGAGAAAATAAAAACTACAACTACTGTTATAAAAGCTGCGACTACGCCCTGTTTTGGAAAGCCAATATTCTGACTCCAGCTGTTCAAAGTCTAGAACTTAGTTAAATCCCGAGCTCGGGAACCGGCCCTAAACAGCTGGAGTCAGAAAATTGGCTTTCCGAAACAGGGCGTAGTCGTAGTTTCTTATGATAATCTTTATTTTCTCATTTCTATAATTGGAAACGTTTTTCCTTGACGAAATGAAACATTCCTAAATAATACAAAGTAGCTGAAACTTTACACTATTTTCTCTATATTTTATTTTGTGTTCAAAAAAGCTGCGACTACGCCCCGTTTCGAAAAATCAATTTTCCGACTCCAGCTGTTTGAAGTCTAGAACTTAGCTAAATCCCGAGCTCGGAAACAGGCCCTAAGTGTTGAGTTAGTTACCATCTAAAATTCACAGTACATTACTAAATTGATTAGTTGAAAGAAAGGTTAAAACTATATTGGTTTATTCATTTCATTAACTCATGCACAAAATCAAAAAAATGATTGCAAGAAAAACAACAGACTCAATCAATTTAGTTGGTTATTTGACTATCTCAATCAACAGGTTGGTTTATGTGAGTCTCTAAGCCAGGTAAACATGTTAGGAAGATATTACCATAGAGAAACAATAGCGTAAGTAGATATCCCATGGTATAGGGAATTTATGTCGCAACTTTTACTGTTATCTCAAGCCGATTACTGTCGATTATTCTCAATTTTTACTGTTTTGTTGGGGTGAGAGTGTATGAACGGCATAATTTGAGAGACTACCAGCGTCACACAGCTGCATGGGAAAGAACTACGTGTACTATCGGCTTGGGAGAACAGTAGAAGTTGCGACATAAACGCCCTATACCATGGGATATATACTTATGCTATGAAATGAAAACACAAATTGAACACATGTTTACACAATGAAAACACATATTACACAGTCAAGATATCCCAAGAAACATTTTAAATAAAACTACAAGAAGATGTTAACGTAAATCAACTTTGTCAGTTAGATTCAATTTACAAATCAATAAATGTTTAGAATTGAAGGAACATAACATTTTCCATACATTGAAAGAAAGCACTGACTTTAAGGTTAAGACAAACTAACCAAATTCTGATGGTGAAGAACAATAATTTAAAAACATTTTAAAACATGAGTTTGAAAACAAGGTAAGAAGACAAGGCAAGGAGGGTGAAATCAAATAATGTATAATGAATAAAGTAGAAAAAACTCAAACTGTGATTTCGTAAACCTGCCTACTGAAAGATGATTTCGAACGTGATGTTTTGACTGTGAAGCTTAGCCTATTGCCAAAATGAAATGATGTGGTTACATTGTAATTACTGTTTCATACTTTTGTCCGAGACGTGATCAACCATTGAGTTACACAGAAGCAGAGTAAAGTCAATCGACAGTCTGCAGAGGATCTTTTCAGCGTCACTTGATCGTTCGTAGGGTTGGCTGCTGAAAAAATAAGAAAAATCACGTTTTTTATACAAATAATTACAAAATATTTTTGGATCCGTTCCAATCATAACACATAATGAATTCATAAACAAATTTTATCAATATTGCTCTTGATTTAGACTACATTCATCCTACAATAACTACCGTATTTAAATTCGAATACAATATAACACTAGAATTAATAAACCTGCAATATATAATTGGAATAGCAGAGTGTTTTTTTATATGATCAACAAATATATAACTTATACATGGATCATATAATTGGAATAGCAAAGTATTTTTTTATATGATCAACAAATATATAACATATACATGGATCTTGACAAGTAGGTCGAGTACAAAGGAAAGTGTTTTTTTACAAAGCTAAAATAACGCAGAGACAACAAAAAACAATGTCTAACACTTTCTCATAACTTAAGCTGTTGGCTGTTCCAATAATAATCATGTTTCAGGGTGTTTCAGAGAAACGGGAAATTTTTAAAGTTAAATAATTTCAAGAAAAACAAATCTTTAAATAAAGTTTTTCATATCATTCAATAGTAAAAATAATGCCATTTTTGAATAAATAATACCGTAACATTTATTTTTTGAAGATGACATCTTGCAGGTATGTTCCTTTTCTACGCAAACATTCCTGTAGTCTCTTCATCATATTGTCCATGGTTTGACGTAACATTACAACTAGAATTTGAAATCGCTTCTCGAATGTTGGCTTTCAATTCTTCAGGAATGTTTGCATAGAAAAGGAACATACCTGCAAGATGTCATCTTCAAAGAATAAATGTTACGGTATTATTTATTCTAAAATGGCATTATTTTTACTATTGAATGATATGAAAAACTTTTTTTTAAATATTTTTTTCTTGGAATTATTTAACTTTCAAAATTTCCCGTTTCTCTGAAACACCCTGTATAAAAAATTATATTTATATGAATTAATTCAACTATGGAATGCAGCATTATGTATCTTATGTTCACGGAATAATATTTTGTTTAAGAATTACATTTCCAAAAGAGCTACAAAGTTTTAGGATGAATGTTACAACTTCAATATCAAGTTATATTAAAAACAAACTAGTTATAGAATGTTAAAATATTAAGTGAACTTGACAATCAACTTTCAAGTTCTTAACAGCTAAGGCCCGGTTGCACAAAAGCCTGTTAAATTTTAATAATGATTTAACGAGAACCAATCAGATGAGGCTTATCCGTGAAGAAGTCTTCTCTGATTGGTTCTCTTGGGAATTTAGTCACAAATTAAAATTCAACAGGCTTTTGTGCAACCAGAGATACATTTTCAAGTTTTATTTTTAAATTCATTGAAAACGATAAGATGTAAGTCCACTGATAACAACTTTCTGAAGATTACAATTGAATGAAATCATATATTTTTTAAAATTACATCTACTACTTATATCAAGTGAGCCAAATAAATTTAGTCTATTGCCAAACATAACATCATAATATTTGAATATTTTTTGATATTATTAAATAAGGTTACCTTATTTATTCTCTCCCTATGATTTTGATGCTTATTGTATGAATCAATAAAGAATATTAATTTTAAAAAATCTACTCACCCAAACAACAAAACCCCTAGAGGATAATGAACCAGGCCCCAATGCTCTTTCAGAAAATTCTCCAATGTAGATACAGGCAGCGATTGCTCGATCCAGAAATCAAGTGTCTATCAAATACATTTGATACATAAGTAAATGATACAAAAGTAAATTATGATACATATGAATATGATACAGAGTAAGTTGAATTAAATGAGAATAATCTCTGTTGAACAGTTTAAAACAGAATCTGTCCAAATTTCATCCGTTCGTGTAAAACATCTGCATTGTTGTATTTTCTATGTTCAATTATATTCCTTGTCACTACAAATAAATTTTTATGCAACTAAACCCTCATTCTTTGTATAGTTTAGACTAGAAACTATGAACCTACAAAGTGTTACTCTTCTAAATTTAGGGCCAGACCATATTAACCATTTTTAGAGGCGGCACGGCCGAATGCTCTCCGATTGGGTTGGCGCCTGGAAAAACACCTGACCAAACGCTTAATGTGGTCTGGCCCTTATTCCTAAAATAAATTTGTTTCACTTCATTTATTTATTTAGAAACAAGCACAATTCATATGAAATGAATGGGAGAGGACAACAGGTTAAGCCTGTTTTATGACTGATGTGTATTTCTTGAAAAAAATATGTTTTATCCATTAGGTTATAAATTTAATAATTATACTATATAGGTACTATTTTTGCAATGTTACTATAAATGAAGTCATTCTATTCTATAGTTGTAAATTATAAGGTTGTAGAAATGAATTGTACAATATTGCTAGACAAGCATTCTCATATTTCTGGTCATAAATAGCGTTATAGGAATGAATTTGATTAAAAAATAGAGAGTCAATAATGCTAGACAATATATTTCATATTTCGGGTTAAGAATAATATTATAGAAGTAAATTTTATTGAAAAATAGGGAGAAATGAAATTCAACTAACGAACAACAATTATAAACAGTGTTTACAAGTTTATGTTTCTTCAATGGTTCCAAATTTTCATAAATAACTCAATATTATTCGTTACAAGTGGTAATCTAGTGGAATATTTCTAATCAATTTATTAATTCAAGCCATCTAAATTCAAAATTTATAGTTTTCATGTTTATTTTGGACTAAAATTTTATAAAAATTGTACACGTGAAATTTTTACCTGATCATGGATTTTCTCACCTATAACTTTTTTCAGTTTTGGGCTTTGAGCCTGTTGCTCCTTTTCCAATCATTCATGGTTGAGAATTATATTGTATCTATCAATGTATAAAATAAGTAGATAAATATAAATTTCGAAGAAAAATAGCACAAGGGCTACCTTATTATTTTATCTACCAATGTTATTACATTAGTGTCATTTGCATTGTAAATAAAAAAATTAACTAAGAACAAACCAACTAACTACAGGCGAACAAGTGATTTTCAGTTATGCCAGTGCATGGTCTCATTTCCACGTTTCACCTCTTGTGCTTTAGTTGTTACTTGATAGTGTTAACAGGAGAGTCATTATAATAGGTCCAAGGTACATGTTGTTGCAAACTTTGTAATCGTTGGATTTTGTGGAGGAAATAAATTTAATGAAACACTAAAATCTTCTCTAGAAATATCACGACTCTATTGAAAAATTACATACCTGTTTCAACACCTATGGTGGCTTATTCAGTGTAAAAATAAATAAAAAATTTCACACTGAAGATAACACCATAGGTGTTGAAACATGTAAGTATTTTCTTAATAAGTGATATTTCTAGACAACATTCCAATGTTTCATTATTAATAAGATTTATTAAAAATTTAGTTATATTTAATATCACTACATCTCACCAACAAAGGTATCAGGGATAAATTTTAATTGAAACTATAGTGAGGTCCACGTTATAATGGCAGTGTTTGATTAGCAATGGTGCTATCCTTGTCTATCATTCAACAAAGCGGATAGCGCTATCTCTTTCTCGCTTTGCTCTGTTGCCAGATCTTCTTCCAAAAATGTACAATTAATAACTAATTAACACAATATTTCATCCTTATTATGAAATTATTGAAAAATATAATTTCAAGCTAAATAAAATATAATTGATTATTTTCGACGAGAATGAACAGTTAATATTACATCAATAAACCTATAGAAGGCATTGACAAGATTGAGGATCGGCAACGTTGTTATCCTATATATTTCTCCACTGCCATTATAACGTGGACCTCACTATAGCAAGTCCACTAACCTGATAAAGGATATCCCTGATAACAGGCACCGGACTATCTGCGTACTCCTTCAGGTAGGACGCCACCACACTTACATAATTGTCAATAGAAGCCCTATAGGCTTTCTCCGCCGACGAAAAATCGCCACCAACCGACCCAGAAGACGCGACCGACGATTTGTCATCCGGCATTTTAGCGTCCGACATTATTTTGTCGTCGGGCAATTTTTCGTCGTTGAGTGTCGCTGTCGACTCGTAGGAGCTCTGCTGCACCAGCGACGACTGTCGACGTCTGTGTGTGCACGCTCTGATGCCTTCCTGGCAGCAACTAAATGTCTGATTGGTGGTGGATGTCGTATGCGTGTCGGATAGCGGCGTTTCACTGCCCGACTCAAATACATCGTCGCTCAGCGAAGGTGTGTCGCTTGTCTTAGCGGTGTCCTGAGCAGAAAAAAATTTAGTGATACACAAATCATAGAAATAATTAGAAAAGGAACAACAGACGAAATCCAGAGCTGTTCCTTTCCCAAATTTTATTAAATACTAGGAAGTAACCCGCGCTCCGCAAGGGTCTAATTAAACACTTGACAAACTGAAAACTTGACGTGAAAAAATCTTGAACTTAAAATAGGTTTATAAGCATCCTCGGTAAATTGAGAATCCATAAACAAAATTTTAAGTTAATCAGTCCAGTACACCAGTAGTTCAGACGTGATGATGCATCATTCGTGAAATTGCAATCTTGTGCGTGTATAAGCCAATTCTTTACTTTATTATATTATAGATCACAATTTATAAGTCTGAAAGCTACAGGCAAACGCACACACCAACAGACGGTCGTGTGCAGTCAGACAGAGGAAGAATTCCCCCCCCCCCCGGTGACCAACTGTCTGAATATGACTGGTGACGTCTGCATGCAGACGTTTCATTATTTCTACTTAAAGGACATTTACCAAACCCTCTTAAATTGTCAATGTTTTGAAGGCTGAGAACAGCATTATTTTATCTTGTATAGTTTTTCAAGGAAAACAAGGAAGCCATACAAATAATGAAGTCCTTGTACAATATAAGTATTTGCAAAGCTAATTTGCGCCCGGAACAGACAGTATGTTAGAACTAGACAATATGTCTAGTGTATACACTAGAATTTGGGAATATTATTTAAACTTGCCTTTCCCTGTTCCCACGGAATTATGCTGAGACTACACGTGGAACAGTCGTCTCGGTGGTAGAGAGAGAACATGATTTGCGTTGGAAAGAAGAGTTCAGAACCCATTTGACAGAACCTATAAATTTGATACAGTACCCAAACCCAAATGATTGATAAAGTATCCTTACAATTTGATACATAGCCCAAACATTTGATACAAAACCCACATAATATTTGATACAGTATCCTTTTATTTGATTCAGTATCCTTACACTTTGATACCGTATCCTTTCATTTGATACCGTATCCTTACAATTTGAAACAGAACCCATATATTTGATACAGTATCCTTAAAATTTGATACAAAACCCATACATTTGATACAGAACCCATATATTTGAAACAGTATCCTTACAATTTGATACAGTATCCTCATATTTGCTACACTGACCGAGTCCTGCGAGCAGCTGGACATCTCCTCGGTGCCACCCTGCACGGCGAAGGTGTGTATCTCGCTGTCATCCGTGGTGTCGTCTGTGGTGGAGTCGTCGATGGTGGGCAGTATGACGTGGTGACAGGTGCGGCACTGGCGGGGCTCGTGGATGCGCATCACCACCTGTTCACCACCGAGCATCACCACCTTCCGAGTGGTCACCGTCGCCGATGTAGGGCTCGACGAACTGGTCTCCGTGTCTTCCGAACCTTCAAACAATTCAAAAATAAAAATTCTAATCATTTTTCAAATTCTAATCAAAGTTCTTTATTCTCTAAAACACATAATGGTTCCACTAAACAATGCATTTTTATTTTTGTCACATCCACATAATTTATTAGATTTGTACGCAGGACTACATCTTCAGCTGAAAATGTGCTGGTTTCAATACAGAACTGCAAGTACTGTGTAGAAATCTAACAAATTAATGTGGATGTAACAAGAATAAAACTGTGTTTTTTCAATTATGGAGATATTCCACAATATCAATTCCTATTCAACAAATCTTATCATGCAAGGTTTTTAAGCAATGTGCCTGTAATATTGCCTGTATATTACTGTGTTTTTACTGTATATGAATAAATCTAAGAAACAGTAGTTTTAAAACGGATGCTCACATATCAGTATCAGTGAACGTATCTGGTACAGTGAAAATATAATACCTAGAAGTTCTGATCAGACTATTCCCATTAAGCTCGGCCGATCTAGTATGAGTAATCCCATTAAAATTTAAGGTTATAATTCTCATGGTTTCAGACACTTCACTGATACTGAATCCGCTTAAAAGCTGGATTCCTACACACTTGTGATTCTCTTATTATAAGTTTAATAGTAATAATAGTGAGGAATAATATTCTTACTGTACCGGACAACTTCATTGATGCTGATATGTGGGAATCCGTATTTATTATATTGAAGATATATAAAGTCAAAAAGTCTATCAAACACTTTCTGCCCTTGTCAAATAGAGTTTTACTTTTACAGTTGAATGCACAAGGAAGGCTGCAATATCATTCTGAATGTGTACGTTCTGTGTACAGTAAATTGTTCCAGTTCCAATCGTAAATTGTTCCATCATCCATGACTAGTGCAAAATGTTCCCATGGGACGCCATTTCAAAATCGTTGTTTCAACCTTTTGGCGCGCACTTATAAAGTTGATTTACAACAAAATGTGTCGTTTACTAGCTGCGTGAATGAAGAAAGGCTGTTTTACAAACTTAACGTCTAGAAAAGTGTGCGTGCATTTCTTTCATTCCATTACTGAAGGTAAACTCCCAAATTTGCTATAGAGAAAAATTCATTTAACGAATGGTTATTAAACATAATCTTGTTGGTTATGTATTCTATGGCTATGCTATGGTAAACAAGCTATCAGCGCATGCGCAGAGAAGCAAGCAGACTACAAAATTCAATTGACCAATGAGAACTCGGATAGTTGGAGCTGTAACAATTTACCAGGCTTCGACTGTGGGGCAGGAACTTGGAACTGGAACTGGTTTTTTGGTACAGAATCTGTCAAAATTCTTCCCATGGGACGCGGAACTTTTTACCTGGTGAAAAGTAAATTCGTATGGCTTTTGTTGGTGGGGAGTCCCTTGCGGGAAGGTCCCACCCCCTGAATATATAATTTAAGCCGTCAATGGGCCTTACGACTGTCATACTTCAGCCGGGACCGACAGTTTAACATGTCCATCCGATAACACGGGAGTGATCTGGTTAAAAAACTTTTGGTATTGAGAGGTTTTGAACCCGGGATCTCTATGCTGCTGTGCAGGCACTCTATCCACTAGACCACCGATCTCTTACCTGGTAAATTGTGAATCGGACAATTTACCACATTCTTTGTACACAGAACGGTCCCAATGATGTCAACATCATTCAAAAAACACTGAATTACCTTCGGTGGCATCAGTAGTAGTGGTGACAGTAACCGTGACGTCATCGTCCTCAACGTTGGACGTTGTGTCCGTTGACGTTTTATTAACGGGCGTGGAAACGGTTGAATCGTTAACAGCTGCAGCCGCCGCAACCGCTTTCAACCGATAACGCAACGCTCTATCAACGTGACCGTCCAGTGCGAATAGTTTCGAAGCTGTGCACCAATCTTCAAGTTCCAGGCACTGTAAACGTGAAAAAACTAGTAGAAAACGAGTTATCTAGTAGATAGAAAAATTAATAGTTAAATATTGTTATTATCATCTTGTATTGTTTGATGTGATTTTGATGTTGAGACATTTTCAATGTTTTTACAAATAAACAAGTTTAAAATTTTCAATGAAAAACTAATTTAAAAACATTATTTATAAATTGAAAAGCAAGAAACCAGTTCAGTTTGTTAACTAGTTCAGTTTAATATCACGTTGATTTTTCAAGTTTAAAAACATGATAAACTAGTTTTAAAACAACACAAAGTTGTTGGAAGCATAACTAGTTGAAAAATGTTTTAGATTGTTGGGAGCTCGTTGGATAAGTAGATGAAACATCAGATTTTTGGGGAACATGTTAGTTGTTGCATAAAAACTTATTTTTTGTTAAGAAAACATGTAAAATGAGAGTCGCTAGCAGCTAAATTGAACAACTTTTAGAAGTTGTTTAGTACGAAGAATCTTTCAAATGTTTCAAATTTTTTTAAACTAAATTAAATTCAAATAATATGTGTCCAAGATTGTAGCTTAAAAAATATGTAAACTTGATGTTCATCAATTGAAGACTTAACAAAATTATAAACTACTTTAATAGCCGGACAAATAACTGACCTTATTCAGGATTTCCGTCGAATTATAATAGCCCCTATACTGATGCAACGCATAATGCAGAGTTCTCAATCCATGAGGGGGGCTCTCCATATCAGCCAATGGCTTCACTCCATTCTGGTACATTTTTACTGACGATTCCTGAAAATTAAAATGAAAAAGCAACATTTTACTAAATCATACATTAAGAATTTAAGATATAATTCAAAGTAATAACACAAATGTCATTTACTTGTTCTACTTGTATTGTAAAGTATTGTATTGTTATGTTTGGGCTGCAAGAATTATTGTACCCTGAAAATTTTATAGCCTAATTATGTATAATTTTGACGAAAAAACATAATTCAATTCAATAGTTCAACGTTTGAGTCTCTCGATAGCTTCCATGAGTATTTAAACTAGTATCTGGAATTTAACTTATCAAAATACATTTAAATGTAGGAAAGATTCGTTGGATATGAATATTTATATAACGTCTCTATCCAATTGATGTGAAACATATTGGAGAACTTATAGTGCTATCATTTTTTAATGTTACAGTAGTACCCAATTTCTGAAAAAGAAGTGAATTTATTGAAATAAAGTTAACTTTTTTTTGGTAGTGGCTTGGATCTAACATTGGGAAATAGGACGTCTTTCAGTGTAGCGTAGCTAAGTGTGAAGAGACCATTAGACTACATTGATTATGATATTCCGCTTACAAATATAAACAAACAATTAAATAGTGATTACTAGTACATCTTCATGTTGTTTTCTTCAAGACATGACTAGTTTCGGTTATCACAAGTGTCAATTGTACTTTTAACACTTGATAATTGCGTTATCGGCCGATACTAGTCGTGTATAAAAGGAAAAGGTACCTATAGCACAGAATAGGTACAGAATGGAAACTTGTAATCAAACGCCTATCTAACCATGCTTTTTACATGACACAAATACTAGACACGTCACGTGACCTTAGGAAGTTCCAATCCTGGTCTTCTGATTGGCTCGTGGCAGTGAACGAGATTAATTGATCCGGATCATTAAAGTGATCCGAACCTACCATCAATACTATTACAATGCGGCGCTTCCTAACAAGATGGCGGATTTTTGCGTCAGGGTACTAGCCAAGTTTCCATACTGTATGTATACTGTGCCTATTGCTCCAATTTAATTGCATTTTTGTCATAGTCATTCAATTTCAGCTGTTTTCCATGCATGAAATCAATCCGGTAAACAGCTGTTTGCAGAACAAATAAACATATGATTCTCATTACAGCATACTGTACTGTAATGAAACCATATTTTTTCTTTACAGTCGAGTATGTTTCCTAGCTCCGAAATAGGAACAGCAAAACTGCTACAAAAAACCTCCTTCAGCGCTCCAGGTGGAAGTTTTGTCAATTTCAACAAAATTCCTGATTCGGAATTTGTAAACTAGGTTATGTTTATAGAATGCATGTAGTAACGTCAGCACCAGCAGGTAATGTTTTCTATTTCTCAATATTATTCTTCTTTAGATTATTATGACAAAAAAAGTGTAGCCTATGTTACTTGGACGTGAATGGCCCATATGAATAAAACCAGAGTAAATGCTCATGAGCAAGAGCATGGAGCATAAGGTTTTGCTCATGAGCAAAAGGTAGAAGCAAAAGCATTTGCTCATTTTTATATGAATAAGCTTTACCTTATACTCTTACCTTATGCTCCTGAACTCTGGAGCAAATGCTCACGTATTTCAAAGATTTTTCATTAGCTGATTCGCTTTTGTAGCCTTACTTTGTTTTTATAGCTCACGGAAGCGCTAAATATGCAAGTAGGGTGCACCGCTTGTGTTTGCGTCGTCTGCTTTGTTTTCTATTTATGAATAGTTTTAGGTTAGTTGAGTTTAGAATTTTGAAATAATAGCGTGAAAAAATAGCATCTCTAAAATAATCTTCAGCATATTCTTATAATATCAATAACATTCTTATAATCATCTACACTCTCATCTTCTTAAATGCCTATTTTCTATTTTGTGACGGATATCTTTATAACAGGTAACATCTTTTGTATTTATTCTTTTGTAGGGATAGTGGTGATACATATCATGGTTGAATCTAAAAATTGTTTTATAGTTGTCAACTATTGGTTGTGATCGTATCTGGAATAGTTTCCTCTTCCTCATATGAATTAGTTGAGCCATTTTACAATGAGCAAAAGGTGATAAGCTGCTCTAGACTAGACTCACCTTTTTTGAAGCATTTGCTTCAAAAGTTGAGCAAATGCTCTAGTTTATTCATACAATTTTGAGCAAAAGCTTTTACTTTTGAGCAAATGCTCAAAATATTTTTTTGATGAGCATGAGCAAAAGGTTTTGCTCACATTTATACATAGAAAATGAAGCAAATGCTCCATATTTTAGAAGTATAAGCAAATGCTCAACTTTATTCATATGGCCCAATGTCTTTTGCAGTGCTCGAATGAAATTCTAGTCGAGGCTAACGCCTCGACTAAAAACATCATTCTCGCCTGCAAAAGGCCCCTTCCCGTCCTTGTTACGTAAGGTACTATTCCAAGTAGCCCTACTGAGATAAATAATTGAAAAACTTAAAAATACAGACAACTTGGAATAAGGATAATACATTGACAACTTCATTTCATTGATATCAAGGAATTGGATACACAATACGGTGAATTTAGAATGAGGATGATACACTGACAACAATAAATCAGATTACTTTAGTAACTACTCTAAGACATGATAAGAATTCCAAATGATTGTAAAAGTATCTCACCCCAGAATCGTACAGTTCATAAGGAGGCAAACCAGTGATTTCCTTGGGTGAATCAGCTGTGTTCAAAGAGCCATGGGGCAGTTTTATGATTCGTTTTGATGTTTTCAACAGAACCATTCCTGTTTTTGTACTATCCTCGATTGGAGCTCGTCCCAACTGCAAAATAATTATACTGAATTACACTCTTAAGAGAAGATTATACACATAATACATTACAGTCACATACTAAAAATAATGATTGTTAATTAAATAGGATTAACATTGATATAGGTACTCTGGAGAATATAATCAAATACTCCGGAGACTTCTGCAAATATTGAAATTTATAGGAGGAAAATCGAATATTGAATAACTTTAATCTCACACATTTCTTCGATATTTGGTATAAATAGCTCATTAAGACGTCTGACACAGTGTTTGGTGAAATGTAGTGACTTATTCATAATGAAATAAAATCAAAGTTTATTAATCGAAAACAAATACAATACAAATTAGAATACTATAACATTCAATACAATTAAAACAATGAAGTTTTATGCATTGAATAATTTCTTAATAGGCAAAGATAATTCAATGAATAAATATACACCACACTATAAATTATATGTGTTGGGATATAAGTTATTAGTTGCTTGTTGCGTGTTATAATTACTATTTACAAACTTCATTTAGTGATATAGGATTGAAGTTTTTTATATTTGAGTTAGTAAAAATTTATAATACAAACAAAATTATGAAATTAGTAGTCTATATAAGGTTGAAAACATAGTGGATAATTATGAAAACACAAAGATATTGTCAAATATCACGATTTTTTTGAGGACATATCTTCGTGTTTTGATTAGCTAATTTAGATTTAGAACATGCTTCTCTCAATAATTACAATCAAGAATTGGATAAATTTAATGCTTTATTACCTGGCCGTTCACATTGGATCCCCAAGCCCTCACTCTGCCATTGGATTCCATGCACAACGTGAATTCACCCCCACAAACCACATACTGTACATCTGCTTCAACTGGATCACCTACAAATTGACAAATACATTTACAATTTAAGTAAATTTCCAACAAAACGTAGTCAATGTAAATCAATGGAATAAGTATGCTAAGTTAAGAGTAATTCATGAATAAGCTTCAACAGGATCACCTACAAATTGTAGATGAATTTAAAATTTCAATTAATTTTTTACACTATATAGCCAATTTAATTAATCGATCAATGTAATAAGTAGTGTGACATTAATATAAAAATGAAATCAATATATAAGTTCCCGGTCTACAATAACATGACACGATATTCCTACATTTGTTCAACAGGATCACTTAAAAATTGAAATTTTGCCAATAGTTACTACAGTACCGGTATTATTAACAACTACAATACAGTATTATAGTTCTGCCAACTACATTAGTATTATTCTGTATTACAGTATTATAAGAAGATTTTGATCTTTGGATAATGTCAATCAAGCTTTATTACGTCACTACTTATTTATTATATGCATATAAAAGTTATAATAAACTTGCCAATATTGATTTGAGTAGGATGCAGTGCCTCCTTGGTTCTAACCCCATTACCCAGCTGTCCATCCAGATTCCTGCCCCAAGTATGCACTCTTCCATTGTCAGTCAGCAGAGCAGAATGATGACATCCGCAACTTATCTGTTCAATATAAAAATAAATTTAGAAAAAACTTCAAAATTATTAGTTGCGCTCCTCGTTCAGTTCGTATTTCTTTCACTTGAGTGCGTCGCGCTCACTAGCCGGTAGGCTGTTTCTTTCAGTTCAGTCTCGCTTTGAAATAGCTTGCCTCGAGTCGGGAATTGGATTTTCGTCGATCATTCCCAGAAGAAAATCGTTCTTCAAATTATTATTTTTTCGTTAGTGTTAAATCGTACACCATAAACCTACGTTTGGAAGAGTGTTTGCCAAACTCCCTTTAGTTGAAAGTTTTAAACTATTATTTTTCGATTGGAAAGTTCACCGATCTATAGTCTTTAAAGACATTGTAAATATCTCGTCAGAAATATATGTGCAACGTTATATGATGGAAGCCGAATTTACCAACAGTAGATGACAATTAAGCTTGCCTTTTCACCATCCTTGATTCATCTCCTACCTCGGGGACACCTGAATACCTTACCTGGGAGTTGTAAGCTCAATAATATAAATATTACATTAGGTACTCTGCAGATTTTCGGTGAGTTGTTCTTTTATATATTCATTGCATGTACTTGTTTCTGTAGAGATATCACTTGTTTCTTTTCTATTCAATACAGTCCACTTTACATCAAAATTATTGATTACCAATTAAAATCAATATAAATTTCTTAAAGTTGAACCTTAGAGTTTACACTGGTCCACCAGGCCAGATTTTATTGGCTATTTTTTATTCAAATATTTGGCAAGCACTTATCCAATTTTATTGTAAATCGTTTGTGCATGCTAGGGTTCAAACCTGTTTGTACATTATGAATTGAGCCGATCAAGTTGGTTCACTCTTATCTCTATTGTCCGATCGGAACCGTTACTTTGCAATGCTGATAACGTTATCGCTTAGCTTGCTTCGTCTATTGAGCTTTCTCTGTTCAATTTGTACTAACATTATCATTTTGCTTGCTTGAATCATCAATGAAAATCGTTCATTGTTGCATTCGTAATTTTATTCGAAAATTAGTAAATGAAAATCATTAAGACCTTTCCAATATCCAATCATGAGTGAAACGAAGTTAAAGCTCAAACGAGCTAAACTTGAGCAATATTTCTATCGTATTCAACGTACTTTCGATTTGTCGAAAAAGGCTTTAAAAGAAGAAGCTAGTGCTAAACAATTTCTAATTCTCTATAGTTCCACTCTTAAAACTGTTCAGGATTATGAAGCTGTTGAAATGGAAATACAGGAGCTTGAAATGGAAAAAGACCCGGAATTTGTACCCAAATTTAGTAGTTCACATATGGAAATGTTCGAACATATGGAAGCAATTGCTAGTGAATTGAAAAAACGCAGTCAGGTTGTACCTAGTGTTTCTACCCCGGCTCAACCTGTATCTTCCAATAAGGATTCGTCTAATATTTTACCGAAAATTGAAATTCCTGTGTTCGACGGAGATCAATCAAAATGGGCGGTATTCTACGAAATGTTTAAATGCATGATTCATGACAACAAATCGATTCCAAATCAACAAAAGGTCCAATATCTGGTGTCCAAACTATCTGGAGAAGCGGCTAATATTTCACGTCATCTACCACCTATTGCTAATAATTATGAAATTATTGGGATGCATTAATTAAGCGGTTCAATGACCCCCGCTCACTCTCAAATGTGTACTTGAAACAAATTTTCGAATTCAATTGTCTAAAATCTGAGTCTCGTGCAGGTTAGTTTCTATAGTCGATCAGTTCTGTGGTTCAATTACTGCTTTAAAACGCCTACGAGGTGAAGATGTATCTGATGCAATATTTCTGTTCCAAGCGTTGAAAATTTTAGATCCTGTTTCTCGAAAGGCATTTGAAGCTTCAGTTCATACTAAGGATGATCCCACATATACTGATTTTGTTTCATTCATCGAAAGGCAGATTAAATCGTTACCGCATGACGAATCGTCTAAACAATGCAAGCCAGTAGTGAAACCAATACCAAAATCCAAAGTGTTGGTTGTTCAATCGAATTCGCAAGTGACCAAATCACCGGTAAAAATATCAGAATGTCTGAAATGTTCGATGACAAATCATAATTGATCAATTGTCGTCTTTTTCGTCAGTTATCACCTTGGGACCGTTTTCGTTTTGTTAAGGAGAAGGGTTGCTGTTTGAAATGTTTCTCGCCAGCCCATCGTAGTAAAGATTGTACTTCTTCCAACTGCGAGGAATGTAGTCAGAAGCATAATTCGCTTTTACATTTCGGAAATGCTTCAAATTCGTCATCAAATTCGGATGCGAAAAAGGTAGAAAATAATACTATTACCTGTTGTTCTATCGATTCGAAGTCGGCACCGTATAGTGTTCTACTATCAACTGCTCAAGTCGAGGTACCTGATAAGAGAGGTAGATTGCACAAAATAAGAGTTTTAGTTGATTCAGCTAGTCAAAGTCATTTCATTACTCGTAAACTTTGTCGTAAATTGCAACTATCGATTTTCCTTTCCAATTAATTGTGAATGGTTTTGGCGGAAATTCGCAATCAGTTTTTGGTCGTACTTTTGTCACGCTTCAATCTCGACTCGATTCTAGTGTTAAATTTTCCATTGAACCATTAGTTGTCGAAAAAATCATGGAACAGCTTCCCACTAGTAAAATTGATAATTCTAAATTATCAAATTTGTTTGGTCTTCGACTTGCTGATGAAAGTTATCACATTCCCAGCGAAATTGACGCTATTATAGGAGCTGAATTAGTGCCCCATATTTTCCGAAATGGTCGTGTGGAAATTGATTCGAATTATTTGATGGCCTTGGAAGTGTTTTCGGTTATATTTTGATGGGTAGAGCCCCTATTTTAACTCAATCTTCAGAAAATTCAACGTGTTTGATGACTTGTCTAACATCACCGTTGGATAAGTTAGTTCGAAAATTTTGGGAAGTGGAAAGCGTTCCAGATGTAGGAAAACAACTCACTGCTGATGAGTTAGAATGCGAGAAGGATTTTGCATCGTCCGTTCGTCGTGAAAATTCGGGTAGATTCGTTGTCTCATTATCGTTTTCAAAATCCCCTGATTGTCTTGGTGATTCTTATGCTATGTCAGAACGTCGACTCATCAGTTTGGAGAAACGACTGGCACGTGATCCAAACATGCGTTTAGTGTATCACGATGTCCTCTTGGATTATCTCAAACAAGGACACATGGAATTGATAAAAAATCAGAGTGATAAAAGTGGTTATTTTATACCTCATCATGCTGTAATCAAAACTCAGAGTCAATCAACGCCTTTGCGTATTGTCTTTGACGCAGGCGCGAAAACTACTACTGGAGTATCATTGAATGATATACTTCATATCGGCCCCAAGTTGCAAACGGATATTTTCGTTCTGTTAGTCAATTTTCGGTTATTTTCTATCGCTGTAACTGCTGATATAAAGCAGATGTATAGACAGATTCTTGTCGATGAATCGTGTCGCAAATTTCAGCGTTTGTTATGGAGATTTTCGTCCAATGATCCCATACAAATTTTTGAATTAAAAACTGTCGTATTTGGTCTGAGTGAGTCACCGTTTCTAGCTCTCAGAACTGTCCATCAACTTGTTCAAGAAGAAGGTGAAAATTTCCCTGATGCTAAAGCTCGTATTCCGAGTGACATGTTATGGATGATTTGGTGACAAGTGTGTCTTCTTTAGGTGAAGCAAATCGTCTTTGTAGTCAGGCTAAAGAATTGTTCGAGAGAGGCGGATTCGAACTTACTAAATGGAGTTCCAATTCACCTGAATTGATGAATGATTTCTCGGAAGATGAAAAATCGGCCTTGTCTAAAGATTTCGAGATGGGAAATTTGTTGGCTGTCCTAGGTTTGAAATGGCAACCTGGTAGTGATTCGTTTTGTTTTTCAGTGAATCCTAATCAGTCTGTTCCTACCAAACGTCACATTTTATCGGTAGTAGCACGCATTTTCGATCCTTTGGGACTCTTGTCACCCCTAACTTTGTTTCTTAAATGTTTAATTAAACAATTATGGAATGCTGGTCTTGATTGGGACGATTCAGTACCTCCCTCTATTGCGCTTCAATGGGAGACATGTCAGAAGGAGTTCCCTTTATTGTCCAATCTCTTCATACCACGTCATTTAGGAGTGATGAATGATTCGAAAATTACTGTCATTGGTTTCTGTGATGCATCGACTTTAGGTTATGGTGGTGTGATCTACATAAAATCTCAAATGGATATGCAACCTGCAACTATCACATTGTTGTGCGCTAAATCAAAAGTCGCGCCATCTAAGACTTTATCCATACCTAGGCTTGAATTATGCGCGGCGCTCTTGCTCGCTGAATTAATACAGGTTGTTGTCTCTGTTTTGAGCCTTCGTTGTCACGTGACTCGCGTTGTTGCATTATCGGATTCTACTGTTGTCTTACATTGGATCAGGGGCTGTCCATCCAGATGGCAATCTTTCGTCGCTAATCGAGTTACGAAAATTCAAGACTGTCCTATCAACGACTGGTTACACGTGGCAGGAAATTCAAACCCAGCTGATCCCATTTCGAGAGGTGTATCCCCTTCTGAAATAATTAATCATGATTTGTGGTGGTCTGGCCCCTCTTGGCTAATGTTAGAAGAGAGTGATTGGCCCGTCAAGGTCGATCTGGAACCTATAGAGTGTCTACCTGAGGTCAAGGTTCACTCAATTGTCACTGTAGTACAGTCGGAGAATTCATCTATTAATTCGATTCATCTTTTAATTGCTCGTTGTTCCAACTACCAACGTCTATTGCGTATCATGGTGTTAATATTGAAAGTACTTCGTCTATTGCCTAAACCTCATGAATTAGATTTCGATTTGGCGGAAAAACATTTGTGTAAAGTTGTACAAAAAATTCATTTTTCGAAAGAATTACTGGAATTGAAAGCTGGGAAAGAATGTACTTCTCATCTTCAACAACTGTCACCTTTCTTGATCATGATATTATTCGTGTGGGTGGACGTTTACAAAATTCTGAGTTGAATTATGACAGCTGTCATCCGATTATATTACCGAAAAATGATCCATTGGTCACGCTTTTGATTGATTATTTTCATGAAAAGCACTGTCACGCTGGACCTCATTTATTGGCGTCTATTTTGAGACAAAAATATTGGATTTTATCAGCCCGTGTCCTTATAAGGAGTCATGTACGAAAATGTAACAAGTGTTTTCACTATCGTCCCACTCTTACACCGCCGAAAATGGGCAATCTGCCAGCCTGTAGAACTCTGTCGTCTAAACCATTCGTCCAATGTGGAGTTGATTATGGTGGACCCATTCGAATCACCATGGCCAGGCGTCGGAATCCTTTCATATTTAAATCGTACATTTGTCTTTTTGTCTGTATGGCAACTAAAGCCGTTCACATTGAATTAGTTTCGGACTTATCGACCCAAATGTTCTTATCAGCTTTTCGCCGTTTCCTTGCTCGACGAGGTCCTTGTAAGGTCATGTATTCCGATAATGGTACCAACTTCGTCGGCGCCTATGATGAGCTAATAAAATTGTCACGGATGCTGAACTCCAAGGAATATCAAAACCTGCTCCAGAATGAACTTGCTGATCATAGCATTGAGTGGAATTTCATCCCGCCAGGTTCACCTCACTTCGGCGGTCTTTGGGAGGCGAATATAAAATCAGTAAAGTCACACCTGTTTCGAGTTATTGGTAACCAGTTGTTGACTTACGAAGAATTGAACACTGTCTTAGTTCAAATTGAGGCTGTACTTAACTCACGCCCGTTATGTCAAATGAGCGCGGATCCGAGTGAACCCCTCGCCCTCACACCGGCTCATTTTCTCACTTTGACACCTCTTAAGTACCTTCCTATGTTAAATGTGGAAGATCGTCCAATGAATCGATTGGATCGGTTTGAATTAGTCAATCAAATGGTTCAGTCTTTCTGGAGTCGTTGGCGCAAAGAATACTTACATGAATTACAAATCCGTGTGAAATGGTGTAAGGATTCCACCCCTCTCACGGTTGGTACAATCGTCCTAGTGGATCAACCAAATGTCGCACCGTTGAAATGGCCTATGGGGGTGATTGAGGAAGTATTTCCCGGTGCTGACGGTGTCGTTCGAGTGGCTATGGTGCGGTGCGCCAATGGTCGCTTCAAAAGGCCGGCTACAAAGTTGTATCCGTTGCCTACTCAATAATTTTCCTTTTGCATTTTTGTTTTATTCTCGTTTTGTTTTATTTTTATTTCTTTCGTCGTTTATTCATTGTTTTTTTTTGTTTCTTTGTTCTCTAGCCTTGTCTGAAAATAGCTTTTCAGCCGGGGGGGGATGTTGGAGCCAGCTCTAGTTTTCATTTTTCGTTTTTTGAATTGGACGCGCGCTCCTCGTTCAGTTCGTATTTCTTTCACTTGAGTGCGTCGCGCTCACTAGCCGGTAGGCTGTTTCTTTCAGTTCAGTCTCGCTTTGTAATAGCTTGCCTCGAGTCGGGAATTGATAATTTTCGTCGATCATTCCCAGAAGAAAATCGTTCTTCAAATTATTATTTTTTCGTTAATGTTAAATCGTACACCATAAACCTACGTTTGGAAGAGTGTTTGCCAACTCCCTTTAGTTGAAAGTTTTAAACTATTATTTTTCGATTGGAAAGTTCACCGATCTATAGTCTTTAAAGACATTGTAAATATCTCGTCAGAAATATATGTGCAACGTTATATGATGGAAGCCGAATTTACCAACAGTAGATGACAATTAAGCTTGCCTTTTCACCATCCTTGATTCATCTCCTACCTCGGGGACACCTGAATACCTTACCTGGGAGTTGTAAGCTCAATAATATAATATTACATTAGGTACTCTGCAGATTTTCGGTGAGTTGTTCTTTTATATATTCATTGCATGTACTTGTTTCTGTAGAGATATCACTTGTTTCTTTTCTATTCAATACAGTCCACTTTACATCAAAATTATTGATTATATGCATATAAAAGTTATAATAAACTTGCCAATATTGATTTGAGTAGGATGCAGTGCCTCCTTGGTTCTAACCCCATTACCCAGCTGTCCATCCAGATTCCTGCCCCAAGTATGCACTCTTCCATTGTCAGTCAGCAGAGCAGAATGATGACATCCGCAACTTATCTGTTCAATATAAAAAATAAATTTAGAAAAAACTTCAAAATTATTAGTTTTCATAAATTAATAGTTTCTTAAAAATCAAAGTTCACAATCTATCAGATATAGATGCACAGCGATCAAACTTTTCAACCAGGCTCGTCTCTAACATGTAGAGAAACTTTGGTATTATTCTGATTCCGGCTAGAGCAGACCCACGATATTGTATCTAAAGCTGCGTACACATATACGCGCTTCCAACCCGCACCGAGCACGCTCCGCCCTCGTACCGCCCTCGTCCCTCCATCGTACCGCAGTAGCTCCGCCACCGCTCGGCAGTCGCACCCATCATGAACGATACGGAAGATGTTAGATCTTCTCGCGTTCCCCGGTCGAACCACTGTTGCTCCCCGGTCGATCATCAAACGCTCTGCTGGAGTGACGTTCGGTTGCGGAGCAGAGCGAAAGTCTGTACGCACCTTTAGATACTGTATTTATAAAAATCTATAGCTGCGTACAGAGTTAAGCGCCACGAACACACACCGATCACAGAACCGAACTCTTGCTCTTTTCAGATACTCGACATAACTTATTGCGGATTTCAACAATCCAATATTGGGGACCGATCTTCGCTCTGGAGTACAAAAGCATAAACAATTTATTATGAAAGAAGAAATTATAATAACATTCATAGTTCATACAGAAAGGTTCTATCTAATCACAATGAATTGAGATTAATTCCCAGAGGAATGCAAAAATTTCCCTCATAAAGGCCCGGTTGCACAAAAACCGGTTAAATTTTAATCCTGATGAATTTCACGTGAACCAAATCAGAGAAGACCATCTCAAAAAGATGGTTCTACTAGAATCAATCAGGATTAAAAATAACCCGGATTTTTTGGAACCGGCACTAAGTACCTGATTGAATGATTACAAAAGTTCAACAGCTGAGTCATAATTTTAACACAGTCCCACACACATCAACTCGCTCACTCACTTCCATCATCAACAGACGACGAAATAATTATTATCAGCTGTTTTTCCAAGAAAAAATAATAATTATCCTTTTAATGTCATTCAGCGAGTTTTCCCAGGGATGAGATCTAGTGCAATCGCATTTTTATATTATAAACCTACTATGTTCTGAATTTCTTGAGAATCGTTTGAACCGTTTTCGAGATCCGGTGAAATACAAACATATAAACAAAAATTGCTCGTTTAATAGTAATATTGGGGCACCGAGCTTCGCTAGTTATTTTTATTTATTGATAAACAGAACACAATTCTCTAAAATGATCGTGTTTATATTTCACAGCTGGCTATACGTCATCTTATGAATTCGGGGATGCGATATTTTGATTTTTCACATAGTCACTCGCTCACTCACTTTTTTACTATCCACAGCTTTTTCAGCCAAGGATGAATTATCTTTTTAATGTTGTTCAGCGTGTTTTCCCAAGGATGAGACCTAGTGCAATCGAATCTTTATATCATAAACCTACTATGTTCCAAATTTTGTGAAAATTGTTAGAGCCGTTAAACATAATTAACCAGATATAAAAATAGCCAGATACAAAAATAACCAGTTTTATAAAACACTTATTGAAATGGGCTGCTTTTAAATTAATAAAACAAAATAAAACTTGTAGCACCCTTTATTTATTAAAAAACTTAAAATAGTTGAACAACTATAAAACTACAAGTTTTATTTTGTTTTATTAAAAATAACCAGATATATAAATACAGAAATTGCCCGCTTAAATAATAGGATAGGATAAGAAATCCAGCTGATGAGTTGTACTATTTGTAAGCGTGCACAACGAACGTTTCAAGCTCCTGTCCAAACTTGACGAACGTTAGGGTCTGTTTGCGTACAGAAATGGCGAATCCTTGTTTTAGAAACATCTGTTAGATGTGTGGCGCGTCATTCTGCACGAAGCGTATCATCAAATTCATATTATTATTAATTTGATTATAGGGAAATGAAGAAAACTATTCACCATGGTAATTCTGCCCTCCACATGTGATGTATCGACAAGTGTAGGACTGAGATGAGCCAAGGCATCGTCCAATCCCACAACTGGATTACTGGCTGGTCCATTTTCCTGTCAAAATATTAAAAATGTCAACAATCGAATTCATAGTTGGAATAAATTCTAATTAAAAGATTGGACTGTAAATACGAGTGGATCCCAATACGAATTTGAAAGGCAGCAATCACAAATATTTAATTTATTACTCGAAGCAACTATTGTAGTGTGATAATGTGATCATGAAATTAGTAATAGCATGAAATTGGAATACTGAAAAAAATTATGGGATAGAAGTTTTTCAAAATTATCAGTTCTCCAACTACCTCCGTAAACGGAGGTAGTGGTTCTTCCCAATGTACCTAGAATACAATGTATTCTAGGTACCTTGAGTTCTTCCTTTCCATGATATTACAGTTTAGTGTCATGGAGTTTTTTCATATACAGTGTACGAGAACTTTGAGGTGAACCAGGTGAAATTTGAATTAAGATGATGTCATATTTATTTTTGCCTCCAAAAATCACGGACTTTTGTAGAATTCTAATTGATTGTAACTGACAAATGCAAAACATTCAATGTAATGTACATGCACGATTAATAATATTATTATTGCCTTATTATTGGTTCAAATTACAACTCACTAGTGGTGGCAAAGTGTTTTAAACTATGAACTACCAAGATATTTCATCACAAGTATGAAAACGAATCATTAATATTAAATAATGAGAAACATATTTTTTAAGAAATAAAGAGATTTAATTAATCATTATTAACAAGAATCAACAATTAATATAGGATAAGATTTACCAGGATAACTTGAATCACAGCTATACTATATAAAACGGTAGAAGTAGGTATTTTATAGGTCCTATATTATTATTAGTTAATCCTAGTTTATACGATACCAATTGGCATAGACAACTGACTGGCATGAAATTATTGTCTTCGTATAAACACTTCAGGCCAATTATCTTGCCAACTGTCCCGACAATTGGCCTGAATTTGAAATGTCTCCGGGAGTAGACTGAGGACAACAGGCTGGGCTCAGCGAGCCCCCCCCCCCCACCACTCGGAATCTCAATTTTCACGTCATTTAGCGCCGTATGAACGGTGAAGGCCAGTGCGCTGTCTTGTTTTTGGCCAGTTCAGTCAAAACAATTCATTGTGTGAGACGTTTTCTAGGTTAGGTTGGACGTCTTCTCAAGTTCCAACGAAAATGGCACCTAAATGGGGGGGGGCGATATGAATATTAAATTTCTTGAGCTATATAAGATTTTTATGGAATCAGAGAAACAAATTGCATAAGTATAAGAATGCGCGCAAACTGCACTCGCTGCAATTGCCGAAGCCATGAACGTTCATGGCTTCGGTGCAGCTGAAGTGAAAATTAAAATAAAATCGTTCCGCGGTACGTTTAATATTGAAATAACCAAATTACACAACAGACGAAGAGAATTCGGCCATGTTTTCACCTCACAGTTTTCGACTGTTGTGGCAATTGTTGGCCCTATAGAAACATCTTCTCGCTCAGCTGGACAATTGGCAACCACGTGATGACAATAATTGTCCTCGGACATTTGTCTCGCCAATTGGCATCGTATAAACTAGGCTTTAGGTACTATATTGTACAATCATACTGAGCGTCTATTTGAGAAACGACTATTGTCCTCGGACAATTGTCTCGCCAATTGGCATCGTATAAACTAGGCTTTAGGTACTATATTGTACAATCATACTGAGCGTCTATTTGAGAAACGACTATTGTCCTCGGACAATTGTCTCGCCAATTGGCATCGTATAAGCTAGGCTTTAGGTACTATATTGTACAATCATACTGAGCGTCTATTTGAGAAACGACTATTGTCCTCGGACAATTGTCTCGCCAATTGGCATCGTATAAACTAGGCTTTAGGTACTATATTGTACAATCATACTGAGCGTCTATTTGAGAAACGACTATTGTCCTCGGACAATTGTCTCGCCAATTGGCATCGTATAAGCTAGGCTTTAGGTACTATATTGTACAATCATACTGAGCGTCTATTTGAGAAACAGAAAAATGGCAACAATGCCTTTCTATCATTTCCACTGACTTAACAATAACACGAATCTCACTAAAGTGACATTTTGTTATTATATTCTATCATTCATTTATTGATTAAAATTCATAAAAATTATTATTTTTGATTGATTATTGAGTAATTTGGTTGGGAAAAGTTGGTGAATACTTACAATGGTGAATGAAGCGCTAGAGGGCATGTCTCGACCCGTAGGTAGGGCCTTCATTTCGGTGCTAGGGCTGACCACCATCTCGGAGTTCATCGTTACAAACCTAGAAGTCGGCGCCATTTTGAAGTGTGGTCTCGATGCTTTAGCCTGCAAAAATTCATAAGCATAAGCAGAAAACCATATTCACCAGTAGTTCTGTGAACAGTAGACCTCACGCAGTATTCTCATCCACAAGTACCTGATTGAAACTATAGACCTTATGGAAATACAGCAATAGACTGGCTTCTCCACACATCTGTGTAATCACTTGTCAGCTGATTTATGATGAATAATTCTATAGTCTGATTTTTACTCTAATATTGGCGTATGAAGGAGGCTTCTTTTTCCTTTTATATTACTCTAGAAATGCAAAATTTCCAAAAACCTTGTATATACGTCGACGCGCAATTAAAGGAACATACCTGTCAAATTTCATGAAAATCTATTACCGCGTTTCGCCGTAAATGCGCAACATATAAACATTTAAACATCAAGAGAAATGCCAAACCGTTGACGTGAATCTTAGACCTCACTTCGCTTGGTCAATAATTCATAAGCTTCACGTTTTTCAGCGTTGTTCATAGTTTCAAATTTGAAGAATAGATCGTTCAGTCACGAGAATAGATAAGGATATAGTGAGGTCCACGTTATAATATTTCGAATACGTATTCTCTGAGTGTTAATCTTTGGTGAAAACAGAAATTTTAAACTTAACCTCACTTTGGACTATTTATGTGCCAAAATCAAGGAATTGAAGAAGTTTTGGGCAATTGCCTGTTTCTCTTTCCAAATATCGTGTTTGTGACTGTTCTAATAAATAAATAAATAAATAAATAATGGCAGTGGATAAAGAAAGGAGAACAGCGTTACCGATTCTCTGCCTTAATTAATATTGTATTTCTACATTGTTAGAAACACATTTGGCAACGGAAATGAAATAAAAACACACATATGTTGTCAAATTCTACAATTTTATTCTGTACAAGACCATGGTTTCGCGATCACACAGGTCACATTTTCAAGCTGACTGTAGAGAGTGTCTTGAAAATGTGACCTGTGTGTTGACGAAACCATGGTCATGTACCAAATAAAACTTTAGAATTTGACAACATATGTGTGTTTCTATTTCATTTCCGTTTCTAAATGTGTTTTTAACAATGTAGAAATACAATTAATTAAGGCAGAGAATCGGTAACGCTGTTTTCCTGTACAGCTGACTGTAGACAGTGTCTTGAAAATGTGACCTGTGTGTTGACGAAACCATAGTCCTGTACCAAATAAAACTGTAGAATTTGACAACATATGTGGGTTTTTATTTCATTATGGAATTGTTCTACAACATTGACAGTGACTCAGTCAAACATTGCCGTTACGGAGATAAAAAAGGATAGTTATATCTGCTTTGTCGAATGATAGACAAGAATAGCAACACCAATAGAATAGAATGACTGCATTTATTTTATACCTGGGAGGGCGAAGTTAGGGCGCTGTCGGCCCTCTCTTACACTTAACCCTCAAATAACCCTCAATGTTAACCAAATATTGCCATTATAACGTGGACTTCACTATAGTGAAGTTGGAGTGTGTTTGGTTACACGATCGGTTAGTAAAAAACTGATTCATAGAGAAACAAAATATTCCCACTCCAGGCTTTTGCAATTTTGAACAAATCTTCGTCACTAAACTACATATATTTATAAAACAAGTATGGTTCCAAATTATTCAAGAGTTAATAATAATTTTGTAGGCAAAATATTGAACATGCTTCAACAATTTTAGATTTCTAAAATAGATTTGAAACAAATCTTTGTTTGGAATGAAATTAAATGGGAAAAATCTTATTTGAAATGAAATAAAAAAAAACTTCAGAAGGCGGAGTTAGGACTTTCAAGTTCTCTCTACCACTCATCCTCGATTTCTAGTTGTTTGCTTGATTATTTATCAAAATTTAATAGCTCAACTTTGATAATAAACTTGAAAATGAGTAAAAATTTAATAACCCAAGTTCGACATTAAACTTGAAACTAAGAGCCAAGCCACACGAGGCGTTTTTCAGACGACTCGGCATGGCACCACAGGACAGAAAGCTTTCCGATTGGCCAGAGTCCAATTCAATCAGCCAATAGGAGAGCTTTCTGACCTGTCGTGCTGATTGAAAAAAACGTCTCGTTTAGCAAACTATACAAACTACACTATCTAAATTGTTGAGAATGATATTGCATGAATAAATAAATAAACTGAACAACTCACATCAGCATCCTCGCCAGCCGCCTCCTCGCTCTGCCCGGTGGGTGTGGCCAAATTGAGTGTGGTGGGGGGAGTGGGCGTGGCTGCCTCACCGTCCGCCCCACTGTCCTGCTGCATCTGTTGCAGCGCATGCGCACGAGCGCGTGCTCTCTTCTGCGCTTGCGCCTGCAGACGCAGCACTTGCGGGCTCGAGCCCCACGTGTAGAGGCGGTTAGAGGCGGCCAGACCCAGCTGCAAATCACACAAATCCAATCAATCAAATGCAATACTCACGAATTTCATACATTCTTTTTTTTATTGCCATTCTTTTTTTTACAAACAAGTGAAACAAAAACATTCTTATAATGTTATAACTAATTATAATCTTAACTAATTTAAAAACATATTCAACGAATGTTTTCTTTTATTTTAATATTGAAATAATGGGCTCTCCCAGAAAAGCTAATGCTTGAGCTCTGGAAGAGAGTTCAAAAATCTTAAAAGTAATTAGGATGGATGTCTAAGACAATTTAATTAGTACCAGAAGAAACAATATGCAATATAAACACTAGAATATAAATGTATGTACAATATAACAATGTAAGCACTAGAACAAAAAGTCAATTACATACATCAAATTATTCAGTCATACATAAAAAATAGTAGAAATATTAAATAAATCAATCAAATATAAAAGGTACAGTACGCGTCCCATAGCTTTGCCTCCGTGACTTTGAAATGGCATATAGGCAAGGTATGGTTCGCGGGGTAATATTCACGGCTTTACAAAAACACCAGGCTTCAGAGACCCTAGATCCCTAAAGTCCGTGAGAAATTAGTTTCAACACGGTTCTTTCTCGATGACAGAGAGGTCCGATGATGCTCTATCCTCCACTAATCTCTACCACTACCTAGCAGCATTCTCCTTCTTTTGTGTCTGAGTGAGAGAGCCCCCACTCCCCTCCACTGGCAATGTACCAAAGTCGTATGTTTGTGTATGTTACGAAGATGTGTTCATCACAAGGAGTTGGAGCGAAATGACACGGCGCATCCAATTGTGCGCAGGATTTCCGTCTGTGTCTATGCTACAAACTGTGGAAGGAGAAATGGGTTTCTCTTCTTCATGTTAAAAGTAATATCTCACAGACTTTAGATGGAGGAAGCTCCCTACACACAGAGATTCTTCTTGAATGAGAGTTGCAACGTATCATCAACAATGAAAAGAGCATGTTAAACGAATGTCAGCTGATAGGCTGTGTTGTGTTAAGTGGAAGTAATCTAAAAAGTTCCTTGTATATCTTTTTGTATGCAACACGTTGCTTTTGAGAAGATACAAAAAAATCATCTGTTGCTTATGGAAAGATAAATATTCAAAAATATTTGATGCTTTTGAACGGGTAGTATTGTAGTCTAGTGGCCCTCCGGCGATAGGTAAAGCTACAGGACCAGGACTGTACCCTTTTTATATTTTATTGATCCACATGTTTCGACTCGTAATTTTTATTTCATCCCAACACTTGTAGCATGTAGTTACTTGACAAACTTGCACGTTTTTCAGGTGTATTGCTAGTGCAAACTGTATTTTTATTTTGTAAGGTAATAACATTTTATTGATTGATTCTACAGAAATAAAGCGTATGACTGAATGATACTGTATACTCACATTGTGGAAATAGGCGGTGGATATCATGACAATGTTCTCAGGTAACCCGTAGACCTGGACAGGCCGACTTGACTTTACATTGTTGCCGGTTCCCAGCTGGCCAAACACACTCGACCCAAACGCCCACACGCGTCCGCTCGCCATCAGTGCAAGTGTGTGCGCGTGCCCACCACTGCATGACACACACATCTGCCACAACAAACACAATAATAGTAGTTTATAGAACAGTTTTTCCTCCACCTACTGTCTAAAGTGCTTACTTTACTCCCTGGAACAAAATACTAAAGTGTCACTTTTTCGCTCTTGGGAGGAAAAAACAGAAAAACTCCCTAGAGCGTAAAAGTAACTCTTTACATGGGAAGCATCTCTATTTTGAAAACTTACATTTGAAATAGGTTAGAAGGTCTAAGCTCAGTTGAGGAAGCATATAGAGTAGTCATTAAACCAACTAAATTCAATACCTCAACCAGACATTTGATCAATATATGGAATACATGTTTGTATGCTAAAATTATTACAAACTTCATATCCGTATACTATAAAAATTTATAAATATTTTTTTTTATTCCATGTTATTCAAAATACCAGCCAACGAATATTCCTCATTAACTAATCAAATTTGAAACGGGAACTTCATCATAGTTGTAGTTGAGTCGGCCATTGTTGTTACAACTTTTGCCGACAGATACGACAGTGTCTTAAACATCTCACGAGTGCTTTAAAGACCATATAAAACTGTTGTATAGACTATTTTATCCAAGACCACTCAATCAAAGTATAACATTGATGACTTGTTGTAAGATTAGAAAACAACCAACTAGCCTATGTTGTAAAAAAGATTGATTGTAAATAAGCTGATAGTAAATCAGGAAAAGACTGAATTAATTCTATTTAGCACCAACTTGACCTGTTCACTGAAGTCAGTGAAGCTGCTGGGAATTCACCTGGATTCTAGGCTAACTTGGTCTAGCCATACTGATTCTCTCTGTAGCAGACTGAGTAGAGTGCTATTACTTTCCTTGCCCTATTACCATAGGTAAGGAAAGTATTGCTTTCCAAAAAAATGTAAGGTAACCTCATTTCATGTTTTCTATACGTTTCATTACTTTCCTTGCCCTATTACCATAGGAATGGAAAGTATTGCTTTCCGAAAAAATCAATGTACTCCAATTTCTAAAATACGATACGTTTCAAGGTCCCCTGAGTCCAAAAAAGTAGTTTTTGGGTATTGGTCTGTATGTGTGTGTGTGTGTGTGTGTGTGTGTGTGTGTGTGTGTGTGTGTGTGTGTGTGTGGTGTGTGTGTGTGTGTGTGTGTGTGTGTGTGTGTGTGTGTGTGTGTGTGTGTGTGTGTGTGTGTGTGTGAGTGTATGTGCGTCTGTGTACACGATATCTCATCTCCCAATTAACGGAATGACTTGAAATTTGGAACGCAAGGTCCTTACAATATAAGGATCCGAAATGAACAATTTCGATCAAATGCGATTCAAGATGGCGGCTAAAATGGCGAAAATGCTGTCAAAAACAGGGTTTTTCGCGATTTTCTTGAAAACGGCTCCTAAGATTTTGATTAAATTCATACCTGAAATAGTCATTAATGAGCTCTATCAACTGCCACAAGTCTCATATCTGTAAAAATTTCAGGAGATCCGCCTTATCTATGCAAAGTTTGATTTTAGATTCTCAATTATCAGGCTTCAGGTACAATTTAAACAAAAAAAATTGAGTGGAAAAGATTGAGCATGTAAATCTCTACAATTAATGTTCAGTAACATTTTCATCTAAAATTGAAAATAAGCTCGAAATTCGAGAAAATGTGATTATCCAATAAATTGCAAACTGTTGGCAACTGTTGATTCTATCAAATGATTCACTATGAAGAGATGGCAGACCTCGTATGTCTCCAGCGTTATTGTCCTGTCACCAGCTGGCTAAGATCTTCTATATAATAAGAGAGAGTAGGGTTGTGTTTGTTCGTGTGTTCGTTTGTTCGCATCAAAACATGTCAACTGTGGATTGCATACCGGAAAAACGGGAATGATTTAGATCTCCAAATTTTGAACATAGATTCTAAAAATATCAATCTCGTGCACCTGGAAGCCCAAATTTCAATTTTCCTTCTAGATTTTTCAGAATTAATGTTCAAACTTCATTAATAGTACATACGATTTCATAAAAAAATCACCAAATCATATGGTCGGAGTTAAAAAATATTATTATATTAAAGAACTGGATTATACACGTCTACATGTGTAGTACGGTGGAGGAAAATTATGTTTGCCGCATCATCACGTCTGAACTACTGGACTGATTAACTTGAAATTTCGCATATAGATTCTTGCTTAACCGAGGATGGTTATAAACCTATTTTAAATTCTTCAATATTTGATTACATCAAGTTTTCAATTATTTGTCATGCTTTCAGTTGTTGTAAGGAAGCAGCAGAACATTTCTCTTGAAAGGAAAATTAGAAGATAGGTATGATTGGGGATCATTTCCGAATGATAAAAACAGGTTTTCCGTCGCACCCAATTTTTTTCCGCCATTTTGGAACCACCATTCTGAATCCAACTTCTTTTTTTAATTGAAAGGTGGTCGTATGATACATTATTCCGATACAGGATTTCCAGAGAAAATGTATGGTGAAAACCGCACATCGATATCTCAAACCTTTCAAAATTTATTCTCATTCATTTCCTTTATTATAGTATAGAAGATGATAGATAAATGGATGATATATCCATCTATCTATCATCTTCTATACTATAATAGAGGAAAGAACTGGCTTAAAGACGTATACACGTGTAGAGGATAGGGAAATTATGTTTGACGCATCATCACGTCTGAACTACTGGACTGATTTACTTGAAATGCTGCTTATAAATTCTTAATCAACCGAGGATTTTATAGGCCTATTTCCAATTCTTCTGGATTTCATAACGTCAAGTTTTAAAATAGACCCTTGCGAAGCACGGGTTTCCTGCTAGTTGTTTATAAGTAGACTTGAGATGCGCGAGAACACTGGCGTCAGGTGATCAATTTTCATAACTGCAAGGAAAGTTGTGTGAGTGCGACACACCAGTTTTTTTTATTGAAGAAGTTGAAATTTTGAACCAGTTCTAATCTTGCTCTTATTGCATATTATGCTTTTTTCACTCCTATCTGCAATATGGAACTCTATTATGGGGTAATTCTTGTGGTGCGAAAGATGTTTTTCTTTGTCAGAAAAGAGCACTAAGTACAGTATTTGATTAGGGCATGAGGGAATCATGTAAACCTGTGTTTTCAGCTAGTCGTGTGCTGACTCTTCCTTGTATTTTCATTTTGGAATGTTTGATGTTAGTAAAAGATAACCTTAGTATTTTCAATTTAAGAAGAGAAATTCATGAATATAACACGAGATCTGGTGGTCGGATAAATTCGAGTCGGGTCAGGCTTGCTAGGACGCAGAGAATGAACAGCTATTTAGGTGTAAAAATGTTCAATGCTCTATCATCTGAAGTTGGAAATATGAACAGTAGAAGATTTAAGTCTATAGTAACCAAATGATTGAAGGAGAGAGCATTTTACTCGGTTGAACTGTAATGCCTATCCTTAATATTATTGTTATCAATTGCTTTAACTCTGGTCTGTTTTCAGATTATGTGGCTGTGTAAATTTATGTATATTTTCTTTTGTGTATGTTCTATATGAATAATTATGTTCAATTGACTTTTGTCCATGCGATCAATGTTTGTTTATGACAATAATAAAGATTTGATTTGATTGGAATCACAATAACTGGTAAAAAGCTACTCAGAGAGAGTGAACAGTAAACTTGAAATACTGGAAACATGACGTAATGAGAACTCGACAAACTTAAAACTTGATGAACTGAAAATTTGACTAAATTTTGACTAAAAACGTGATGGGTTATAAACCTGACGAATTTAATTTCTTCACAAACCTGACCTTAATTTAAAATGTACCGTCCAGAGGTTATGTAGAGTTTCATAATGATTTTAGTTCAAAATCATGGTTCATACAAATAATACAATTTATTAGTTACCTTTAGCATTAATTATTAGCCTAATTAATTTGCTACACACCTGATTTGATAAATTTTGGACGAGCGTAGGGTAGTGACAGTCTTCAACGCTTCCGTGTCCCAACTGCCCATGGACACCCCAGCCCCATGTATACAATCTGAAAATAACAAACAAATAATGTATTATTTTCAATACAAATAGTACGAGTAATGTATAAAACATTTTGAATTTGTCAATACCACTTATTTACTAAAATATTTTGAGAATGGAAATGAAAGAGTGAATAAATAAAGATCCTAAACTGATTTTTCCAACTGTTTCACTTTAATATGGATATAGTTTATCAGAGATTGACAATGGTGTAACAACCGAAACCGGTCTTTCTAACTATTAATAAATTTGTGGTTTTTGACAATTTCTTAGTCTTTTTTATTTAATTTGGAGATAACTTTAGTTCACTGAATTGATAGTACTTGGTATATCTTCTACCAATATAACTAGGTTCTTCTTCATACAAAGATAATTTATGATACTCAGAGAAAGTACTCTTATGCCGTGTATTATATTCATGCGTCTTGTTTATAGTATGTAATGAACAGTTTCTACGTATTTCCAAATACATTGATACTAACTAGATGAAGAATAAATAATCTTGAAAATTTATTAAATAGTATGATTGAATTAATGAAGAGTTTAAGTATAGAAAATGTAGTAAACTCACTTTCCATCATCAGTCAATGCCATCGAATGGTACTGGCCACACTCGACAGTAACCACTCTCCTATTGGCCAACGTTTCCACCAATCGTGGTTGCGACGATTGCATCACCTTGCCAACACCTAGTTGACCGTATTTTGAGGAGCCCCATGAGTAGACCTGTCAAATAAAAGGGTAAGTATATCAACAAAACTAACGAAAATAGAAATACAGAAATAACGGAGAACTCAGTTTTCAACGTTGAAGGAAGCTCCAACGCCATCCTTGCAGGGACTTCGTGACAGCGGGCACTCTTCCGGTTCCCTGCCTGTACATTTATTTTTTGGCTAGTATGGCACTGAAATGGAGAAGTGGCTGGACTACTGGTGCAGACATTCACTTTCACAACACACGCAACAGGGCGATCGTGAGACTAGATGCCCACAGAACCTAGTCTTATGAGGCGAGCCCACAGCATATGGCCAAAAAAGTGTAAAATGCTATTCCAATTGAAATTCGTGAAATGGTCTTCAAGAGACAGTTAAAATTGTGGTTGAGTAAGAGATGTTTTTATGACATTGGTGAACTTTTAAATCTTGTATGAAAAAGACAAAAAAATTGTCAATTTCATTCAATATGAATAATTACCACAATATCAACTTCTCAACTACACAAAAAGAGAAACTTTTAAATCAGTGATTACAATATTATGGTTAATTAAAAACTAAAAATGCCACTTAATTCTATGATCTGCAACTTTTCAGTATTGGAGACTTTTGATTCCACTGTTTTTTTAGTTCATTCAACTTCAATTCCATCTGTGATATTATTTTTTAATTCTTTTTTTTCAATGATTTCGGCTAAGTTATATAAATATTGTAGTGACATTTGTATTTATGATGTGTATTGTTTGATGTGATGTTTATGACTTGTGTAAATATTGTATTATATACAATGCATAAAATGAATTGATGTTGATACAGAATCGAATTATTATGACTTTGATACTGTATCAATTCACAAATTGAACTCACAAAAATGTGATACAGTATCAAATGGAGTTAACTGACCCCGTTTTCGGTGACAGCAAGCGTATGAACTAAATGATACGGTATCAACCAGAATTTACAAAAATGTGATACAGTATCAAATGAACTGACCCCGTTTTCAGTGAGAGCAAGCGTATGAAAGCGTCCACAGGCAACGCCGATCACAGAAAGAGACAGTTGCGGAAACAGCCCCACCACACTAGGGTTTGAAGCCTTATTAAGGTTGGGTCCACTACCTAAAATTAATAAAATAATACAATTAATGAGTTTGCAAAAGTATTCACTTGAATCTGTTTCAAAATTAATGCAAAGTTCTCATTCAAGGAGGTCACTAGGTCAAGGATAGTCAATGAACAACATCTAACACTGAGCATCACATTGAAATGCAATTATTCAAGTATTCCAATCACCCATTATTCAAATGCAAATACAAAACTTCAAGTAGTCCTCAATTTTTGTTCATTTTACACCTGGAACCTGAATATTATTAACAGGCACCTGATACTACTACATTGAGATAGCCCCATTCAAATTTTAAGTAATAATACTAATAGGAGCTTTTATTGAGAAAAAATGATACATAATTACAAAGTGATTATGTAATAAAATAAATATTGTCAGTTAATGTTCCCCATGGATAAAATCCGTCAGGGAGTGTTGGCTATAAATAAAAATGCATATAAGACAAAAAAGAGACTGAAAGTAGAAGCACAATATATGAGACATAAGATATTAGTAAAGTCCATTCAGTGGTAATCAAACTCTTGAACTAGAGAGTATCTGTAACTCCAAGCAGCCTTGCAAAACTTGCTGAGATCAACCCAGCTGTCACCATTTAGAAATGCCTTCAGCTCATCCATCGACAGCACGCTCCTTCTCAGGAGCACAAACTCACAGTCATTCAATTTTATATATATAGATGGAGCTAACCATTACTGCTGACCACTGTTTCTCCTGTATCTAATGCTATTGATGAAACCTTATCTATCAACGTTTGATGTGACTTAACCAAACCATACCTGGTGAAGACTGAGCAAGACTGAAAATTTCACCCCCTAAGTTGAAGTTGCTATAACAATGAAAGAAAAATTTGGAATAGTGGTATGATATATCATTTCAAAGAGAATTCAATGCTCTTCGAACCTACGATAAGCATAAATTTTTACGATTCATTGTTGGGGAGTTATAAGCCCTGAAAGAGCAAAACATTGGATAAAAACCTGTTAGTTCAGCAATTACACACCTTTAAGAGCGAATATCTCAGGAACTGTTGGGAATATCAAAAATTCCACTGAACAAAAAGTGTACAGAATTTATCAAGCTTCTATTTAAGCTTTTATTAAGCATCAATTTATCAAATTGTTCTCGAGATATGAGCATGAGAGCAAAACGCTGAAAGATGCAACTTTCAAACCACCCTCATCCCCTTAGCACAAGAGTTAGAAATAGGGACTTTTGATATGCTCTCGTCCCAAGTAGTCTCAACAAAGCTGAAAAGTCAAAAATTGTATTTAAAACATTCCCTTCAAATTCCTTTGTCAATGTTGCAATGTTGATCTATTGTTGCAATAATGGAGATTTCACACTCAACACTAAAGCTGCTGCAAAAGGTGTAGGGAAATTCGGAAAAGTGTGAAATTATACATCAAATTGGAGAAAATTCAATGCTCTATAACCTCATAATAAGCATGGATTTTTTCCATTGATTTTTCAAAAGTTATAAGAGCAAAAATTGAAAAAGATTGGATGCAAACGTGTTTGTTTCAAAAATGTTACACCTTCAAGAGCGAATATCTCGGAAATTAAAGGAGATATAGTAAAAGTTTTGAGATGAATACTGTAGTGAATTATGTAAGCTTCAATTTTGTATATAACTGTTAGGTCCGTAAGATACATGGTTTTCGAGTTATATGCGAGAAACCAATAAATGGTACCTTTGAACCACCCCCACCCACTAAGCACAGGGGGTAGGGGTTGGGACTTTTGATATGTTTACGTCCTTACTACCCTAAACAGAACTGCGGGGTCAAAAATTGTCTTCCAAATATTTCCCTCTATACCCTTTTTTGAGCATTCATTGCCTGGACTGCTGCTAGTAAAAATTGGCGAGTCTCGCTATTAGAACTGCTCCTTTCTACTGCACAAGCGTAGTATATGTTTGAGTAACGCATTCGTTGGAGCAGTTTGTTACCTGCTACTTGGAAAAATAACTGTTACTTCGTTTTTGTGAACCAGGGAACGAACGAGCACGTACAGTCCTGCAGCCATTGTGAATGAATGAACATGATTGTGTAGCCCACGGTATATAGATGAAGATAAAGATGAATTTCATCTAAATACCGTGGTGTAGCCATCATGTCTGAGAAATCATCTAATTTTTCTTTCTTTCAGCATTGTTTCATTCTTAATCTTTCTTTCAGCATTCTAACAATTTATGGGCAATGCATTATTTATGATGTAATTATGTAGGCCTACTTTAAAAAAATACTTAATTCAAACATAGAAGTAATTTTTCACTTGAAGCCTAAACAGTATGATAAGCGATCTAGAAGAATTGTCCAGATACATAATTTGGAATTATTTAAAAAGAAAACAATGTAGGTGGGATGGGAAATAGAATTTTTCTAGATATTTTCATATGTTTTCCAGTAATTTAAATTCCATAGTGAGTTACGTATCACAAATTTTAAAGCTAATCTGATTGAGGACTAGGTCTATCTAGTACAATTGTTTTTGTATTACTTTCAGGAATTTGTTTAGTAGTGATTTTGTAGTATTTTTACATTGACTGTCGTTTTATAAAAATTATGACAAAATGTGAAGTGACAGTAATTAAAATGTATTTGTACATTCTACGATTAGATTGATTTATTGGTATAATAGCCAAATTAAAACATTTTTCACACATAGGACGTTTATATTTCACTGCAGCCTTATTCTACAATAAGAAAACTCTGTTTTTTCAGTATTGGATTTTTTACTCTAACATGAGTGAATAGAGCATAGAACAATTGCATCATAGCCATCAGAAATCGACAAAGCATAAAAAAGTGCTGGTTTAGAGTTTTATAAATTTGATACATTAAACTTGAAAACCTAGCAGTGTTTCCAGGGTCCAATGAATCAATGAAAGTATTTTCCAACTTTAATAATTTAAGAGGTTGTTACAAGTTTTGATTTCCATATAAAGAGGGTTTGTTGAGTTTTCGTGCATTAGCGAATCAGTTGCAGTTCCAATGAATGCCAGTCACAGCTCAGTAACAGTTATCACAGTGAACGGAACTGCTCTAACAACTACGTTAACAGCGCATGTGCATACTCCTCTATGCTAGAGGAACATTTCTACAGCGAGACGCTCGTGCATTCCTTTTTTCCTTTTCTACAGGCCTACAGCAAGACGCGCGTGTAAAAACATTATAGGTTAGGTAAGCCAAAATTGATAATATTATTGTTATTAATAATTTTAAATTTCGTCGAGTCGATATCTTTGAAAATTCTTGAGATACAAATGTGCCGTAATTAGTAACGTTAGCCAATATCTTCACTTTTTTACAAAACACTTCCCGTTCAATTCAATCTCGGACATGAGCCCTCAAAATGTAGGATACCTTATTTTGAAAAAAGATTCTCCCATATTACCTTATAAACTTATGTTTATTTTAGTTTATACAACTTTCTTTTTCACACAAAACAGCCTAATTCTTTGAGCTCATTTTGATGACTGAATACCGTATTTATTTTTGCTGAGTTTGTTACTTAACCTTCATCCACTCGCGCAAGCAGCAAATTGGCCACATTTTTAGAATTTTTGTTTTATTTCCTAATCTGGCAATTAGTGAGTGGTTAGAGTGTCATGTAATCCTCCCCCACTATCTTCTTTAACTTCTTCAGCCCTTATCCAGCTCAGTTGGTGACTTGCTTGAGCATAGGAGTAATTTTTATCGTGTGACTACCAGTGAGCGGCCAAATTGCCGCCCGCGCGAGCGCTTGTGTTGGGATCTCCACTAAGAATTTTTCTGGAAATATCTCTTCAAATTTATCATTTTTATTCACATTACAATGCATAATTTTCATCTCAAAACAAATTTGTAATGTATTTATTTATTTATTTAAGTTATCTTTTATGGCTTGTAAAATTGTAATAGCCTAACTGCAAAAAACATAGAAGTGAATTAGATACTTCCAAGGTCTAGTGGATTGTAAAGACCTTTACTCATTATCAAATAGATATTTATCAAAATTTTTGAGAAGTAACTAAATTTTTTTCATTTTAGCCTATCCCCGATATTTCAAAAATGAACAACTTATTATATGACTAGTATGGCCGTTATTACACTGATTCTATGACATAAATGAATTATCAAATACCCTTGATGAAAAATATTACTCTTTAAAATTATTACAGTTATATAATTACATTTATATATTACAATAATAAATGTACTAATACCATAATAGATCAACTATGGTCATCTATATAAATAAAAACAGAGCCTCAAATTTTGACATATCTGAGTGTCCACAATTCTAATATCATGGAGGGCTGATTGAAGTTCATGCTACTGGAGAAGAGGCAGTTGTCAGAACATACTTGAGTCTATTAGTATTTAACATATTAATTGTAAAATTATTAATGACCTTGGCCTAAAAATGAATAATGCATAAAAACTGAATACTTCAATTAACAATCTGGTTGAAAAAACAATCAACAATCTGGTTCAAAGCGGTCAGACAAACTTATGTTCTCATGATCGAAAACTACACAACATTTAAAAGAATTTGGGAATATACAGTGTATATCTAGGCATTTGAGACTCATGAGCTATATATTTCTCGTGTATCTGTCATACGCTAAAATAAGTAACTATATGGTTTTTACTTTCCTTGCCCTACTACCTTAGGTAAGGAAAGTATTGCTTTCCCGAAAATAAAAAATTCAATAAAATTAAATTCAAGATAGCGGAAAAAATGGCGGATAATTACTAAAAACCCATGTTTTTCACGATTTTCTCAAAAACGGCTCTAACGATTTTCTTCAAATTTATACCATGGATAGCTATTTATAAGCCCTATCACTGACATGAGTCTCATTTCTGGGAAAATTGCAGGAGCTCCGTAATATTCTTGAGAAAAATGGTGGATAATCACTAAAAAACCATGTTATTCACGGTTTTCTCGAAAACTGCTTCAACGATTTTCTTCAAATTTATACCATGGATAGCTATTTATAAGCCCTATCAACTGACATGAGTCTCATTTCTGGGAAAATTGCAGGAGCTCCGTAATATTCTTGAGAAAAATGGCGAATAATTACTAAAAAACCATGTTTTTCACGGTTTTCCCGAAAACGGCTCCAAGGATTTTCTTCAAATTTATACCATAGATAGCTATTTATAGGCCCTATCTACTGACATGAGTCTCATTCCTGGGAAAATTGCAGGAGCTCCGTAATATTCTTGAGAAAAATGGCGGATAGTTACTAAAAAACCATGTTTTTCACGATTTTCTCAAAAATGACGACCGATTCATTCGAGTATACCACACCAGATTTTTCAAATAGACAATTTTTAAACATTTATGTTATTTTTTAAGATTGAATTTTAATTTGATTTGTGTTGGTTTGTTGTAGTGGCGGATGGTTTCTGGGAGTGTCTGAGTGACAGATTGCTGTGCGAATCATATATAGTTCATGCAGATGTGGCGAGGGCTCATATCGACTTTGTAAAGCATAAATTGCCTCTGTTGACTGAAACCATACTTGAGGTAAGTCTTATAATATTGAATTTATAATTCTATGGCTGTGAAGAATTTTCTTCTGTTATCTGTTTTTTCAAATAATCTATATATAAATAAAAATCGAGCCTCAAATTTTGACATTCAATAACTTTTTATGTGTGCACCGAATTTGATGATTTTTTTTAGTTGTGTTCGTCATATTCAGGACCAGGTTTATGGCCCATCGAATTTATAATCCGACTTCAGGACTCTTTCCTACGGTCGTTTAAAGTTTACATGTAATCCTTATGGGAGATTTGTGAGCTGGTCACACACAGAAATAAAAATCAGCCGTTATAATCATTGTGTCACCCAACAGCCGTCGGTAGATAGTAGACAAGAGTGTGAGCTGATCCTTAACCGCACATGTCTTATATTCTAAACGCCCTGACTACAATCAAAATGACTGTTCCGTGTGTAACCATTAAGCAGTGTGGCCTCGGGTTAGAGACTTACATGCTCTAAAGACATTGCTTTGTTTCGAATAATTGTGCTGTCTTCGGTGTTTGAAACTAGTAGTTCTGTGAACAGTAGACCTCACGCAGTATTCTCATCCACAAGTACCTGATTGAAACTAAAGACCTTATGGAAATACAGCAATTGACTGGCTTCTCCACACATCTGTGTAATCACTTGTCAGCTGATTTATGATGAATAATTCTATAGTCTGAATTTTTACTTGGCGTAAGAAGGAGGCTCCTTTCTCCTTTTATATTATCCTTGAAATGCAAAATTTCCAAAAACCTTGTATATACGTCGACGCGCAATTAAAAAAGGAACATACCTGTCGAATTTCATGAAAATCTATTACCGCGTTTCGCCTTAAATGCGCAACATATAAACATTTAAACAATCAAACATTTAAACATTAAGAGAAATGCCAAATCGTCGACTTGAATCCTATACCTCACTTCGCTCGGTCAATTAATTGATTTTTAGTACATTATTTATTTAGCAGTTGGGAAATTTATAGGCCCATACTAAAATTTTAATACTGAAATTTTAAAACTGCTGCACAACTAACTAAGCATATAGGAAGTCCATGTTGAGGTATAAATGTAAATACTGACGATTGTTGGATAATTTTCATAAAAATATAGTGATGCATCAGATTAAGCTAACGCTAAGCACGCCTGAGGAGGCGCGGCTTGGTGAAAGAAAGTGTTGATCTTAAAATGGAGATTGCCTTATCACACCCTTCCACGCCATGCCCGATTCAGTGTGTTTAAGTTCTACCATTTAAACCAATAAGCAAGAAGCACCTGGATGAAAAATGCCGCATCGCGCCTCCTCAGGTGTGCATTCAGCTAAAGTTTGTCATGAAATGCATTAGCTATTTGGCGGTACGAAGTTCGCCGTGCCAGCTAGTATGTCAATAATTAGATAAATGACTTATCAAAATGATTATAGATATTTTATAACGAGTAATCATAGTCTAATACCAGCCTTAAAACTTCATGGAGGCTACATAAATATTATAGGTCATTATAAGCTATATGATTTACAAAATCAGATTATATCCCTGTAATAACTTATATTATAGGGTAGTACTTGTAATCAGTGACATTGGAAATATCTTATACACTTTGGGAATGAATAAACCTAAAAAAAATCAAGGGCGGCCAAATTGCCGCCGCGCGAGCGGAATTGTAACTCCACAAGGCGCGAGCGGATGAAGGTTAAGATCATGTGTGGGATGGTAACTTTCGAAATGAAATATTTCCTACAGATATAAATTGTAAAATTATTAATGACCTTGGCCTAAAAATGAATAATGCATAAAAACTGAATACTTCAATTAACAATCTGGTTGAAAAAACAATCAACAATCTGGTTCAAAGCGGTCAGACAAACTTATGTTCTCATGATCGAAAACTACACAACATTTAAAAGAATTTGGGAATATACAGTGTATATCTAGGCATTTGAGACTCATGAGCTATATATTTCTCGTGTATCTGTCATACGCTAAAATAAGTAACTATATGGTTTTTACTTTCCTTGCCCTACTACCTTAGGTAAGGAAAGTATTGCTTTCCCGAAAATAAAAAATTCAATAAAATTAAATTCAAGATAGCGGAAAAAATGGCGGATAATTACTAAAAACCCATGTTTTTCACGATTTTCTCAAAAACGGCTCTAACGATTTTCTTCAAATTTATACCATGGATAGCTATTTATAAGCCCTATCAACTGACATGAGTCTCATTTCTGGGAAAATTGCAGGAGCTCCGTAATATTCTTGAGAAAAATGGCGGATAACTACTAAAAAACCATGTTCACGGTTTTCTCGAAAACTGCTTCAACGATTTTCTTCAAATTTATACCATGGATAGCTATTTATAAGCCCTATCAACTGACATGAGTCTCATTTCTGGGAAAATTGCAGGAGCTCCGTAATATTCTTGAGAAAAATGGCGGATAATTACTAAAAAACCATGTTTTTCACGGTTTTCTCGAAAACGGCTCCAAGGATTTTCTTCAAATTAATACCATAGATTTATGAGCCCTATCTACTGACATGAGTCTCATTCCTGGGAAAATTGCAGGAGCTCCGTAATATTCTTGAGAAAAATGGCGGATAGTTACTAAAAAACCATGTTTTTCACGATTTTCTCAAAAATGACGACCGATTCATTCGAGTATACCACACCAGATTTTTCAAATAGACAATTTTTAAACATTTATGTTATTTTTTAAGATTGAATTTTAATTTGATTTGTGTTGGTTTGTTGTAGTGGCGGATGGTTTCTGGGAGTGTCTGAGTGACAGATTGCTGTGCGAATCATATATAGTTCATGCAGATGTGGCGAGGGCTCATATCGACTTTGTAAAGCATAAATTGCCTCTGTTGACTGAAACCATACTTGAGGTAAGTCTTATAATATTGAATTTATAATTCTATGGCTGTGAAGAATTTTCTTCTGTTATCTGTTTTTTCAAATAATCTATATATAAATAAAAATCGAGCCTCAAATTTTGACATTCAATAACTTTTTATGTGTGCACCGAATTTGATGATTTTTTTTAGTTGTGTTCGTCATATTCAGGACCAGGTTTATGGCCCATCGAATTTATAATCCGACTTCAGGACTCTTTCCTACGGTCGTTTAAAGTTTACATGTAATCCTTATGGGAGATTTGTGAGCTGGTCACACACAGAAATAAAAATCAGCCGTTATAATCATTGTGTCACCCAACAGCCGTCGGTAGATAGTAGACAAGAGTGTGAGCTGATCCTTAACCGCACATGTCTTATATTCTAAACGCCCTGACTAAAATCAAAATGACTGTTCTGTGTGTAACCATCCAGCAGTGTGGCCTCGGGTTAAAGACTTACATGCTCTAAAGACATTGCTTTGTTTCGAATAATTGTGCTGTCTTCGGTGTTTAAAACTAGTAGTTCTGTGAACAGTAGACCTCACGCAGTATTCTCATCCACAAGTACCTGATTGAAACTAAAGACCTTATGGCTTCTCCACACATCTGTGTAATCACTTGTCAGCTGATTTATGATGAATAATTCTATAGTCTGATTTTTACTCTGATATTGGCGTATGAAGGAGGCTCCTTTTTCCTTTTATATTATCCTTGAAATGCAAAATTTCCAAAAACCTTGTATATACGTCGACGCGCAATTAAAAAAGGAACATACCTGTCAAATTTCATGATAATCTATTACCACGTTTCGCCGTAAATGCGCAACATATAAACATTTAAACATTCAAACATTAAGAGAAATGCCAAACCGTCGACTTGAATCTTAGACCTCACTTCGCTCGGTCAATTAATTGATTTTTAGTACATTATTTATTTAGCAGTTGGGAAATTTATAGGCCTATACTAAAATTTTAATACTGAAATTTTAAAACTGCTGCACAACTAACTAAGCACATAGGAAGTCCATGTTGAGGTATAAAATAATGTAAATACTGAAGATTGTTGGATAATTTTCATAAAAATATAGTGATGCATCAGATTAAGCTAAGGCTAAGCACACCTGAGGAGGCGCGGCTTGGTGATAGAAAGTGTTGATCTTAAAATGGAGATTGCCTTATCACATCCTTCCACGCCATGCCCGATTCAGTGTGTGCAAGTTCTACCATTTAAACCAATAAGCAAGAAGCACCTGGATGCAAAATGCCGCATCGCGCCTCCTCAGGTGTGCATTCAGCTAAAGTTTGTCATGAGATGCATTAACTATTTGGCGGTACGAAGTTCGCCGTGCCAGCTTGTATGTCAATAATTAGATAAATGACTTATCAAATGATTATAGATATTTTATAACGAGTCATCATAGTCTAATACCAGCCTTAAAACTTCATGGAGGCTACATAAATATTATAGGTCATTATAAGCTATATGATTTACAAAATCAGATTATATCCCTGTAATAACTTATATTATAGGGTAGTACTTGTAATCAGTGACATTGGAAATATCTTATACACTTTGGGAATGAATAAACCTAAAAAAAATCAAGGGCGGCCAAATTGCCGCCGCGCGAGCGGAATTGTAACTCCACAAGGCGCGAGCGGATGAAGGTTAAGATCATGTGTGGGATGGTAACTTTCGAAATGAAATATTTCCTACAGATATAAATGCTGTTATTTTTACACTTTAAAAAGCATTAAAATTACTGTGGGCGAAGTTGAGGCAATAAGAGCCCCCTCTTCCACTCAAGGGGGGAGGGGGAAGTGTAGGTATGTGTTGGTCTATGCATGAGTTTGTAACTCAGAACTACTGCATGTTTAAAGAAAGTGACATCATCAATTTGTTTTACTTATAAAAGTATTAAGTGTATTTTGATATTATAAAAAACGCATGAGCGTCACTCACATTTTGATTTAGGCCTACAATATCACCTACTCTTGTAGGTCAACACAAATGATCAATCTGCCACTTTGATTGATGACTTGAGAACCATCAGTAGTAGCATAAAATATTGTACTACTCACTTTCACCATAAAAAAGTAGCATAAGATAGTTTGAAAATAGACTTATTGAACTGTCTACATATGCTATTATATAAATATTATTATTTTGGATTAATTATCAAGTGGGATCACATTAGTAGGCTATAATGTATTATTGTAATTGAGTATTAATGTTTAGCTAATTCAAGTATTTTGATAGCAGATTGAAAGTTTAATAAATAATTACAAAAACAAATCTGGTGTGGCGCACTCACACAACTTTCCTTGCCGTTGTGAAATTTGATCACCTGACGCTAGTGTTCCCGCGCATACTAGTTTACTATACAAAGATCTGAGCCAGCTGGTGACAGGACAATAACGCTGGATACACACGAGATCTGCTATCTCTTCATAGTGAATGAATTGATAGAATCAACAGTTGCCAACAGTTTGCAATTGAATAATCACATTTTCTCAAATTTCAAGCTTATTTTCAATTTTAGGTGAAAATGTTACTGGACATTAATTGAAGAGATTTCCATGCTGAATCTTTTCACTCAAAATTTTTCATTTAATTATATCTGAGACCTAATAATTGGAAATCTAAAATCAAACTTTGCATAGATGGGGCGGAGCTCCTGGAATTTTTACAGATATGAGACTTGTGGCAGTTGATATAGCTTATCAATGACTATTTTAGGTATGAATTTGATCAAAATCGTTGGAGCCATTTTCGAGAAAATCGCGAAAAACCCTGTTTTTGACAACATTTACGCCATTTCAGCCGCCATCTTGAATTGCTTTTGATTGAAATTGTTCGTGTCGGATCCTTATAGTGTAAGGACCTTAAGTTCCAAATTTCAAATCATTCCGTCAATTGGGAGATGAGATATCGTGTACACAGACGCACATACACTCATACACACACACACACACACAACACACACACACACACACACACACACACACACACACACATACAGACCAATACCCAAAAACCACTTTTTTGGACTCAGGGTACCTTGAAACGTATAGAAATTTAGAGATTGGGGTACCTTAATTTTTTTCGGAAAGCAATACTTTCCTTACCTATGGTAATAGGGCAAGGAAAGTAAAAATAAAAGTAATTATTCATAATTAAAGTTTAGCTACCTGTTTAATGGATTTATCTATATAATAAGAGAGAGTAGGGTTGTGTTTGTTGCCATCAAACCATGTGAACTTGTGGATTGCATACCGGAAGAACGGAAATAATTATTTAGATCTCCAAATTTTTCACATAGATTCTAAAAATATCAATCTCGTGCACCTTGAAGCCCAAATTTCCTTCTATATTTTCCAGAATTATTAATGTTCAAATTTCATACATGGGACGTGAATATATTATAATAATTGAAATGTACATACCATATGTTAATATAGAACTATAATTCAGAGAGACTACCTCTTCGACACAGATGGTTAAAATTGGTAACTAAATTAATAACCTGCCCAATTTTGTCAGGTTGTGGAAGGTTTCGAAACAAGATTTGAGTTCTGTCACTTTATTATGTTAGTTTATTATAAAAACAAATAAAACTAATATCTTTACAAACTTAAAACATGATTATCCAACCAGACACCGAATAAATTACGGAAATAACTTTCCCAGATCAACCTTAACGTCACTGAACAGTAACCCCTCTCTACTTTCCCATTTGATTTATCGAAACCTCCCACAATCATAGATGCAGAAGAGCTTGGTGCTGCCGCCTACAAAAAGAGAGTGGGTTTTTGGCTCCGCTCAATCGGCCGGGTGGCAGCCGCGGTGCTGCTGGAATTGACATATAGGGACATAAAGCAATTGGCACATATTTATCCACAAACCTCACTAGATTGTGATTTTGTGTTTCAAGCCCTTCATGTCTCACCTGAGTTTCTTTTATTTATTATAATTTATTATTACTATTTATCTTCTGCTTTTAGATTCTACTTTCTATTTAATGTTATTCTATTCTAATGTTGTTAAATCGTTAGTTCTGAGTCAGTACTTGTGCTATGTAAATCGTCGTTGATACAGTCTGACTATTTAACATATTTTTTATATGCTAAACTTGAATTAATATGAGTTATTGATTGGGTACTCTTCCCCGCGCACGGATCAGCAGTCCATGCGGGGAAATGATTATTCCATGATTATTCTATTTTATTTTGTACAGTGTTTTATATTGGAATAAAGAAATTGAATTGAGTTGAGTTCCAAGTTGAAGAACTTAATCTATACTATAATAAAGGAAAGAACTGGCTTATTCACGTTCGAGATCGGAAAATTATGTTTGACGTGTATAAACTACTGGAATGAAATTAACTTGAAATTTTGTATATAGATTCTTAACACCTATAGAAATACAACGGTCAGATTGACAGATGCACATTTTTGTCCTGTTGTTGTGGCAGAACTGGTTAAGTGTGATGCCAGTCAATCATAGTAACTTTCCCTCCACTATAGACACACCTATATCGCACATAACCAATCAGTTCAAGGCACGTAGTCTTGATATATAATAAATATTTTATTTATTTAGTATGCTAACCTACATATCCCAACCTACTTGTAAATAATCTAGAACAGGAACTCTAATTTATTCATTACTAGATATATAATAATAATAACGTGTAAGTATAATTAATCTAAATAATGTGTATATATACAAAATCATTATTTATTATTAGACATGGATAAGCACTACCTGGATGTACATTATACAATTTGCTTTCGAAAACCAGCTTTCCAGCATGAGTGCACCCCTGGAACCTTGCAGTATTACTAATTACATTGATCCTTGATGATATATTTCAAGAAAAAAGTCTTCAAAACCAGACGAAAAGTCTAAATATGAGCTTATCGGTCAAAATGACTATATGTGTTCCTTTGTGTTTTAATTAACCGAGGATGGTTCTACGCCTACAGTACTTCAAACTCTTCAAGATTCCACTCGGTTAAGTTTTCAGTTTTCAGAAGTTTTAAAATAGACCCTTGCTAGATGAATTATAATGTGAGAGCACTTACCTAAGCAACCATTAGCAGTCTGACCCCACATGATGAGTTGTTTATTGCGTATAAGACCAGCATGTGTGAAGCCAGCATTTAGAATAGGAGGTTTCACGAAAGGAGTTTCCTGTAGAAAAAAAAAATGTAGGAATGGAACATATTCTCATGAACTTATATCATTGTGCGAAATATCAATGTGAGGAAAATGTAGTTGGTGATTATGGTTAAAGCTGAAAATTAGGTGTTTTTCACAATACAAGGAGCATCGTTGTCAGGTGTACCCGGAAATCTATATGAGATAGAGCGCTCTACCTGATCTCACATTGTAGAGCAAAAAAATACGCCCAGAGAGATTTTGAATTATACATCTAAATGGTAACAATCGGAAGATATTGTTGATCAAAAACTAAAATTCATCAAAATTTATTTTTTCTTCAAATTTCACACATTTTTGAAAAATCATAACTCAGTACTTAATGGAGATAGAGAGTTCCGAATCTCATTCTTTTCAGAATTTTATTATCTAAAAAAAGGCGTAAGCAAATTTTTTGTCTGATCACGAGATTTGGCAGAAATAGCTGAAAACTGGAAAATGAGCCGAAAATACGTGATTTTTGGGCCATTCTGTATCTAGCACAAGGAAATTTTGCATGAAGAAATTGGTTCTGAACTTCTCTTGTGTAACTAAATAATATATTAAAAAATCAGAACTACAAAATAAATTGCAAGCACACCCCCTTTTTTATGTCTATATTGACTGGACTATATCTGACTTTAGCTTCCTTACACATTTCTAGGATAAATTTCCCTTTGATTAATATCTTCTAAAGCTCTCCGATCGTTGTTTTCAGTCTGGCTCTCTATGCATTTTTAAGAAATTCAATCTGAATTTTATTAGCAACAATTATATTATAAAAGCATCTTTGTAGGCTATTTCAAGAAAACCTTTCTGTAGGTCATACCATAGAGGAAATGTTTGTTTTATTCAATCAACAATACCATGAAGAATTCATCATTAGAACTTAATGAATTTATCTCTTACCGAATTTGAAATGATCTGTCCCAAAAATTTAAACTTTATACGCTCAAAAAGTAATGATCGGAAAAAAATGATTTGTTACTAAACGTAATTCCAAATTGAATGCTGTAAATCACCCGAAGACTTGCGACTTGCTACTACAAATACTGACAACAGAGTAAACTCCTAAATTGGAATTTCATTTAATAATAATAATAATTAATTCATTAGCATTTGAATAAATGCATAATCTCAGTAATTTCCATCTGTAAAATGTTTTCCTGAGAAAACGTTTTTATTTTGATAGCTTGATAGTAAGAAAATCGAAAAACTTTGAAAAATATGACTAGTGAGGTCCACGTTATAATGGCAGTGGATAAAGATAGAAGAATAGCGATGCCGATTCTCTGCATTAATTAATTACTATATTTCTACACTAACAAAAACAAAATTGGCATCATTGAGGACCTAGAGAAGGATAGTACCACCGGCTTTGTCGAATGATGGACAAGGATAGCAAGACCAAAGTTGATCAAATACTGTCATTATAACGTGGACCTCACTATAGTAGAAAGATTTTTTCAGCCTTTGCACAAAAAAATGCCTTAAAACTGTCAGCATTCCCTATAGATAAGATCAAGGCTCTCCATTCTATCAATGCTGACAGTATAATATGAATATCACTGTAAAAGTTTTCAACCCAATATCGCTTTAGTACTGATAACACACTCTATTCAAAATTCAATTCACGATTATAATCATCAATTTGATAAAATCTTCCGTCATACAGTACTGAGCTTTAGCAAATAATACATTTCAGATTCTGCTGCTCTTTTGTGAAAGTGATATCTGTAGTCATAACTATTCCACTTTAGTTAAAATGATTTTGTTTTTTCACATACTCAGATTGAAGTGATGTAGCTTCATCATTTTTTGAAATAGTTTTTATTATTGCTGATGATGCCCACCTGAACTTCTAGCTTGTTCGTGGGTAATGAAAAGTGAGTGAATGGTTTGATAACATATGTAATTAAATTTAAAAATAGAACAGAATCTGTGATTAAATTTGGTGTCAGAATGGAACAGAAAGTGAAATACACATCAGAAACTATTTGAACTTGAGAGAATTTTTTTCAGTTGAACATTTAAACTTTTTTTCAGTTGGAGTTTGTATTCTTGAATCGAAGTGACCTAGTAAAGTGAAGTGACATTGTAATATCAGTGTAATAATAGTGTAATGTCGAAGTGACATTTTTAGTGAATGCCTTTTAATATTTTTAGTGAATGCACAGATGGGATCGACGGCAGAATGGCTGTTCCCCGATCTTCTGGAGGTGATTTTCTCGAACCTCGAACTGAAGGATCTGGTAGCCTGCAGTGGCGTGAATCGAGCCTGGAATGAAGCAGCTAACAGTGTCAAGCTGTGGAGGAAATTCGTGACTAAAAGTGATCTTAGCTGGCTGCCAACAAATATGAACTGTGAATTACACTCCTCTTCCTCCTCGACCCCCACTGATTCAAATACATCACTCAATCAGAGTCCATCCCCCACTTTACCAGCATCCAATCCTTACAAACAGATTATACAACAACGTAACCAACTGAAGTACAACTGGAGTCACGGTTGTATCACAGAATTCAACTTGGTTCCAACAAGATATGGCCTAAAACCAGTGGATAGGGAAATAGGACCTAATGTGGAATATACATCAAGTGCTCCTCAAGATTGTATCTATTACCCAGTGTTGGGGGAGCTTGAGAATGGGGAAGTTGTTTTGAAATTATTCAGTTTTAAATCAGAGGTGAAGCTTGTTTGTACTTTGGCAGTGGACTTTGCTTTAGATAGTGTTTCGATCGTCTGCGTGATGAGGGACTTTATAGTGTGGCTATTAGAGGACGGTAAAGTACAATACATTGCTCTCTCAACATGTGACAAGTGTTCATTCAAAGACTGCAAGGTGCAAACTCTTACACCATCTCTCATAATCAATAATACAGAGGATCAGTATTTTCTCACCATGGACACCAACTACATTGTAGCTTCAACCTGTGAATCCCTATATGTATGGAATAAGAAATCTCTACAGTTAACACTTTCTCGTATACCACCCATGCTTGGCATCGAGGATGGAGGTTTTTTAGGATCCTATGATGCAAATCCCATATTTTTAGATGATGGATATCTAATTTTATGCTACTCAGATCATCTTGAACATACAATACTAATTGAAGAGTATAACTTGAAAACAAACAACAAGCTATCAACCAAACTCACAATTGAGGGAGTTGTTGAGATGGTTCATTGCTCGGGAGACTTCATTGTGATGATTACTACAGTGGAAGAGGAAGGGGAAGAGGAAGAATTTCATAAAATTTTCATTCAAATGCGTCGAAAGAATGATCTAAATCAATTAATCTACTCATATTACTGTGGTGACAACAGATGTATGTATAAATATGTTTTTGTTGGAAACTCATTTCTCTTCTATAATTTGGAGACGGGCGATTATGAAGAAATTGATATTTCAACGGGGTTTAGAAGTTCAATGCGTCAAGTTGGCACTAATTGTGAATTGTTGGGCAATTTATTCGATAATTTAGCCTTGATTAGTTTGGACGAAAACGAATACACAGAAGTTTGGGATTGGAAGAAGAATCGCAGGTGTGTCAAACTGCATTCTTTGAGGCTAGGTGATTGCACATTTATAAATGCTATTACTGCAAAATGGGTGATGATTCAAACATGCTACTCAGATTCGGAAGCTTATTTCACAGTATATAGGTGTAAGTAAGGGATGGAAACGATGCCATTATTTATTTAACAGAATGCAGTATAAAATCTCTTGACCTCTCAACCATAAGAACAAGCAAACTTGAACTATTGGTATTGCCATAATTCAAATAAATTATTAGTGATTAAATAAATGATAACAAATGTGATCAATTATCTACATAAGTTGTTTTCTTGAATAATATCAATTTAGCCCTTCAACTCGAAACTTCAGTACTGTCTACCAGTTTCCTCTTGATCATTGGTAACTGTACATCCTAAAGTAATCTATAACATTCTATTACATTTTTTACATAAACAACATTACAGACATGCGTTGTACTTTCCGTATCAATTCAATTTTATTTGTAATCTTATCCGAATTCGGGAAATAAATAGCACACGATATCCACTTTTTCTCTCCCGATCATTTTGAAGGTGTGCTTTTTTGTAAAAAATATAATAAATAAATTTTCCTGTCATCCATGCCATAAATGGATGAAACACTATTTCTTGTACAGTAATAATTATTGAGATCTTCAGTTGTTAATGTTTGGTGTTAGTAGTAGTATACAGAATAAATTTATAGATATTTTACTGATCTTTCAAATTCTTTTACATTTTCCTTTTCCCCTTTTTCCTTCTCCATCATGTATTCTTCTTCCTCTTCTCATTCGTCGTCATCTTCTACTTTTCCGCCACGGAGAACGACTGTTCTGCCGGTCTCGGATTTCTTCCGACGGTTTGAAATCCCCTCCACCGACATGCTCATAGGAATAGTCACTAACTAAAGATTTTTTGGTACATAGTACAGTAGTTAAATTCTATACTATTAAAGGAGCAATTTGTGTTTAGATGTTTATATGTTTGTATTTCACCGTATCACGAAAACGCCATTAACGATTCTCACAAAATTTGGAACATTGTAGGTTTATGATATAAAAATACGATTGCACTAGGTCTCATCCCTAGGAAAACTCGCTGAACGACATTAAAAGGATAATTCATCCTTGGAAAAACAGCTGAGACTTTTGTCGTCTGTGGATAATGGAAGTGAGTGAGCGAGTGGAAAATCAAAATATCTCATCCCTGAAATTCATAAGCTGACATTATATAGCCAGCTGTAAAATATAAACACGACCTAAAAGATGAAGAAACCTTTGAAAGGTCATATTATTCATAACTAGTAGTTCTGTGAACAGTAGATCTCACGCAGTTTTCTCATCCACAAGTATCTGATGTCACCTGTTCTAGTTGATTTGGTTGAATCACAATTCACAGTTTAATCTTATGATATTAAAGTTTATGTTAATAAACTCAGTTCACGTTTGAATTTGTTTCCTATTTGATGATTTATCAAGTTTCGTGATAATTTTTCCATAAACATATTTATCAACTATTTTAAAATTATTTTCTTTCAATCAAGAATATTATAATTTCTTCGGTATTATTCAGTTCATTAATCATTTTTTATTTTATTATCAATCACCTATTAAATTTGTTTTTCAAATGTGAAAATATTGATACTGATGGGCAAGCATCATAAAAAATATTGAAATCCTAGTTTTTAGAAATAGGCACGGTCAGACATCTGTGTAATGCATGCAATGAATAACTTATCACTTGTCAGCTGATTGATTATGAATAATTCTATAGTCTAATTGATCCTATCTTCAAAGTAGATGATATATATAGTAATATCAAAGTTTGGAGGAATAACTTTTCTTTTAATATTATCCTAAAATGCAAAATTTCAAAAAACCTTGTGTATACATCAACGCGCAGTTGAAAAAGGAATATTCCTGCCAAATCTCATCGAATTCTATAAACGCGTTTGGCCGTAATCGCGTTAAATACAGACAGACAAAAGCAAATCGGATTTGCAAAGCAAATCGAAAAAGCAAATTGTTGAAACATAGACCTCACTACGTTCGGTCAATTGATGAAAAATAATAATCATATTCAAAATAAAAACATGTTTTCAAATTCATCATAATTTTCAAAGTTAATCATTATTTAAAGTTTTAAGTGATTAGTGAGTGTTATTTTGTTATTCAATTTGGTCCGTTTATAACGTTTCTGTTTTCAAATGTTTGGACTGAAAATTGGACGTGAATTCAAGTGTATGGAACATAACCTACTTTTTTAATTATTTATAGTGAATAAATCAAAATTCTGGGAAGAAACAGTTTTGGGCTGTGCCAGTTAGTCCTTCCCCAATTATTTTAAAGAATTGTGTTCTGTTGATCAATAAATAAATAACGAGCTAAGAGCCTGTTCACATGACAGCGATTTACGCTCGGTTATCGCGCGGTTGACCAACCGAGCGGTTGCTAGGTATAGGGATACACATGGTGTTGCAGTACACATGCAACGTTCGCTTTTAGTAGTCGCCGGCGAATCGCGGCGTTTGTAGTCTCGGACTACAACCGCTCGGTTACCGGGCGGTTCGATATTCTAGAGCAGGCATGAGAGCGTATACATTTCTTCAGTCAACCGAGCGATTTCGAGCAGAGCAGTTCACATAGTGCACATTCTATTACAATTTTAGTTCAATTAAAATTTATTCTATTACAATTTTCAGTTCAGTTAGTAAGTTAGTTTGTAGAGGATCATATTTCATAGTAGGGTGAACTAGCCCACGTTGGGACACTAAAATTCAAACAGCTCTAACTTGAACAAATATAAAAAAAATTCTTCATTTTTCAATTTTATATTGATTGTATTTGCTTACACTTTCATGGCAACTGCATTGATTGTCAATTGATTTTTTTATTGTTAAAATAACTTTTTAAAAGTATAAAAAATTATAAACTCAATCTCCCCCATTAAAACATAATTGAACATAATCTTTTAGGTTATTTAGGTACGGTACATGATGAGCTATTTTTGGTCATTTTTAGTAAATTGAATACCATGCAGAATGTATTAATCTTCCAAATCTCTTACCGTATTTGAAATGTTCTGTTCCAAAAATTTAAACTTTGAGCACTCATAATATCTCAAAAATTAATGATCGGAAAAAAATGTTTTTCTGAGAAAACTTTTCCTTTTTGATAGTATACAAATCGAAAAACTTTGAAAAATATTACCAGTATAACGTTTAATTTCAGCCTTTGCCTCTGTATTAACTGAGGGCAAACCGCTCATGAATCGTTGTCATGTGTACGAGGCTGGCAAATCGAGCGATTCGCCAACCGCGCGACAACCGAGCGTAAGTCGCTGTCATGTGACCAGGCTCTCAGCTCGGTGCCCCGATATTATCATTGAAGCTGATAATGATCAGCTGAAAGCTTGATAAATTGATTCAGTCACACAACTGTATGTGTACTTTAAAATGTAAGATAATTCATAGTTCATAATATAAAGCTATAAGCTATATAGGTCATCCGATAAACCTGGATTCCCACATATCAGTGACAGTGAAAGTAACCGGCACAGTGAAAATATGATTTCCATGAGTTCTGATTGGACTGTTCCCACTCAGCACATCCGAGTGTGTATGAATGGTCCCATTAGAACTCATGGGAGTAATATTGTCACTTCAGCTTAATCCGTCCTTTTCGAGTTCCGGCCATGCCTCCGGAGGCGGGGGGGGGGGTTATTAGCGAGGTTCCTATAGGTAATAAAACACTTCAATAGTGAGGTGCATTTTATTATGGCAGTGGAGAAAGATAGGAGAACAGCGTTGCCGAGTATCTGCCTTGCCACTGCCTTCTATAGAAGATAGCTGATACCGATAGAAGACATCTCAAGTAATATTAGCTGTTCAGTCTTGTTTAAAATTATCAATTATATTTTATGTGTCATGAAAATATATTTCTCAATGATTAAATAATAAATTTTTATAATTGAGATGGGGATATTTCGTTAATTAATAAATTATATTCCTACATTGATATTCATTTATTGTACAAAACACTATAATAATTTATGACCATGGAGGAAAATATAGGCTGAGCCTGTATCATTCCTCTCCAAAATTTTGATAAAAATTTGAAGTTAAACACGATCTTGCAACGTTGCAGTGTTAGAAAAGGACAGCGCTATCTGCTTTGTCGAATGATAGACAAGGATAGTAATATTATCAAATAGTAATAATATCAATCAAATACTGCTATTATAACGTGGACCTCACGTTTATGATTAAAAATCATTTAAATTTGAGAAAAATGTCTGACAAGAACAGGCAAAGGATAACGCTATATGCTTCGTCGAATGATAGACAAGGATAGCAACACTAATATTAATCAAATTCTGCTATTATAACGTGGTCCTCATGTTTATGATTAAAAATAATTCAAATTTGAGAAAAATATCTGACCAGAACAGGCAAAGGATGAGGCACAGTCGGTGAATGTGGAAAGTGTGGCTTGGAGCAGTCGGAGAGAGAGAGGTTGTGATCGGGAGAGAGAGAGAGCAGATCGACGTTGGTGAGAGTGAGTGTGCGTGCGTGAGCCAAGTACACACACGTCATCAGGTACAGTGTGAGCCAATCGCTGAACGGGAATATACTGTCGGGAGACTGCAATCAGAAACAATTTTAAAATAAAATTAGATTGTATTGAAATTTGAATACGTATTGATGTTGTGGAACTTGTCCATAATTGACAAAATACACAGAATAGTTCGATTGAATAAAAAACTAGAATCTAGTGATCAGCACCTAGTCCTTAGTTATAGCCAATGTACCTAGAATACATTGTATTCTGTACATTAGTTCTAGCTATACAAATAAGATTATACAACTGACTAGGAATCCGAGCATTTGCTTAAAAATTACTCAGAACTAGCAATTGCTAGCTTTTATTCAATCGACCTTACTTGATAGTATTTAAATTTGAATATGTACATATGTTGTGGAACCCATAATTATTGAAAAATCTGGTGTGGCGCACTCACACAACTTTCCTTGCCGTTATGAAAATTTCGGCAAAACCCGGCTCGTGTGTCTCCGGCGTAAATGCAGTGAATGATTCAATATAATCAATTCTTGCCTCTCTCATTAAGTTTGAATTTGAATAATCATATTTTCTCGAATTTTGAGCTTATTTTTAATTTTAGGTGAAAATGTTACTAGACATTAATTGTAGATAATTTCATGCTCAATTTTTTCCACTTGAAATTTTACGTTTAATTTTTTTCTGAATCCTGATAATTGGAAATCTAAAATCAAACTTTGCATGCGGCGGAGCTCCTGTAATTTCTACAGATCTGGGACTTGTGGCAGTTGATAGAACTTATCAATGACTATTTTAGGTATGAATTTGATCAAAATCGTTGGATCCATTTTTGAGAAAATCGCAAAAAACCTGTTTTTGACATCATTTTAGCCGCCATCTTGAATTGAATTTGATCGAAATTGTTCATGTCGGATCCTTATAGTGTAAGGACCGTCAGTTCCAAATTTCAAGTCATTCCTTTGATTGGGAGATGAGATATCGTGTATACAGACTTACATACAATCATACACACACACACACACACAACCACACACACACACACATACAGACCAAGACCCAAAAACCACTTTTTGGACTCAGGGGACCTTGAAACGTATAGAAATTTAGAAATTGGGGTGTCTTAATTTTTTTGGAAAGCAATACTTCCTTACCAATAGGACAAGAAATGTAAAAACTAGTCTAGTGATCAGCACCTAGTCATTAGTTATAGCTAAAAAAATAAGATTATATAGCTAACTAGGAATCCAAGCATTTGCTTGAAAATTACTCAGAACTAGCAATTGCTAGCTCTTATTCAATTGATAGTATTGAAATTTGAATAAGTATATAGGTTCTGAAACATCTCCATAATTGAAAAACTACACACAGTAATTAAGTATGTATTTAGGCCAGACCATATTTTAAGCGTTTTTTCAGGCGTTTTGGAGTCGGCAGGGCAGGAAACTCTGATTATAACCTCTATTATAAGAGTGTTGTATAAACTTACTATATTGTAATAACTAAATGATTGGACAGCCTTACCTGAACTAAATCAATGGTAGTCATTCCGTTGAGTTTACTTTCAGAAGAAGATGCGATCTCCAAGATATACCTATGGATTACAGGTCTTAGTGCAGGACGAGATGGATCATAGGCAAACGCTAGCCTCTGTAAATAAATTAATGGAAACATAATTATTTATTTGTAAAGAATATCAAATATTATTTTTGAAAGACACTCAAATGATTATTGACAATCGCGAATCATAAATATATATTTATTATCATATTATACAATAATATGATAAGAAGAAGACAACAGGCATAGCCCAAAATTGATATTATTATTGTAATTTCATCACTTATAAAGTGAGTATTTTTTTGGCAACCTAACTCGGCCATTGACATAACTTTGGTAGATCTTTAATTTATTGTATTGAGAAAGGATCTAATCATTAACACCGTGCTGAGTACAAACATAAAGAAAGAATAGTATAAGTAGATATTACATGAGTGTACCTACAGATCATTTATCTTCCAAATTTCAAGCCGACTACTGTCTATTATTACTGTTTTGTTGAGATGGGAGGGTAAGAACGGCACAGTATGTGAGACTACCAGCGTCACATAGCTCCACGAACAGAACAACTATTGTGAGGTCCACGTTATAATGGCAGTGTACGATTGACAATACTGTTGCTGTCCTTTTCTATCATACAACAAAACAGATAGCGTTATCTCTCTCTAGCTTTGCAATGTTGTCAGTTTGCCAGAATATTTTATTTTTACTTTTGACAGTGACTGTACAAATGTAACTCAGCCGCCATTTTTTTCTTCATTCTATCAAAATACTTTGGTACACAAGTCGTATAATTGATTTAAAATGTATTTTTGAAACAATGAAATAATTTTCAGACATAACCGTATAGTGATGTGGGTTGGGCAAATGCCCAGTGGGCAGGACATTTATAAATGGGCATTCGCCCGGGCATTTGCCCAAAGCAGTTTTAAATGCCCAAAATGTGGGCATTTATGGAAAAGTGTCTTTTTTTACTTTTTACTATTTTTTATTGTTACTAGAGCTTCTAAAACATAATATAAACTATTAATTAAACGTAAATTTTTTGGATGAAATAAAAATGCCTTAATTTGCAGTTGTTCTGAGGGCATTTAAAATTAAGTGCTTAAATAAAATAATTTTAAAAGCAAAGGGTACTTTAATTTCTATGAATATGCCTTAATTTGTTGATGTGTAGGCCTATAATATGTTTGATAAAAAAATGTTAAAAAAACAATACCCAAGTATTGTTAATAATAATTTAATTATCCTGTGCAATTGTCAATAACACTTAATGGCAATGGTGTATATCTAGCTTGAATAAAACATTTGAAGGATTGAGTTAGGACTGCAGACTGCTGTAGGAGTTTCATATGGTGTGAACAGTGAGTATTGAGTGCGGTTGATAGTCGAGGGGGGGGGTCTGAGCAGCCATTGTGCTGTGATCTTTGATTGTATTTTTGTAGATAAAATAGTGTATGCAACGGTTGTATTAGGCCTTTAAACCACTCGTGAGATATTTAGAGCGCTCGCTGCGCTACGCTTGCTCGTGCTCTAACTTACATCTCACTCGTGGTTTAAAGGCTCTCATTATACAACCGTTGCATAAACTACTAAAAAAAGTACATATATAAAAATATATAAAAAAGCACAAAAGTCACTATCAGTCAATAATAACACAAATAAATACAGTAAAATATAGTGTAAAAACACTAAGAAACTTACATTTGTGAGCTGGAATATTTCGGCCACTGTGCAAGCTTTTGTCAACCAAAACTGTGATCCTATGAAACTGTGAAAGCTGTTTCCAGCTCACAAAATGTAAGTTTCTTATTGTTTTTCAATTTATATTTACTGTTTTCATTTGTGTTATTATATATAAATATATATAATGCATCTATGTACATACAATGGCTAAAACATTATTAATTTGTCTTTAAAAGAGATAAATGCCCAAAATGCCTGGGCATTTATGGGTTTTGGGCATTTGCCCGGGCATTTATATCAGGCATTTGCCCCGACTTATAAATGCCCAGGCATTTTACATCACTATTACCGTATGAGAAACACAAATTAAAATACCTGAAATTACATTTTAAAAGTTGATAACTAACCATCTTAAGGTGCGTACAGACTGTCGCTCTGCTCCGCAACCGAACGTCACTCCAGCAGAGCGATTGATGATCGACCGGCGAGCAACAGTGGTTCGACCGGGGAACGCGAGAAGATCTAACATCTTCCGTAACGTTCATGATGGGTGCGTGGGCGGTGCGACTGTGGTTCGATGGTGGTACGAGGGCGGTACGAGGGAGGAGCGTGCTCGGTGCGGGTTGGAAGCGCGAGTATGTGTACGCAGCTCTAGACTTCATCCATGCTTCAGTTAGCCTACACGTTCAGGTGAGATCTACTCGTAGGTACCGGTATAAATGATATTGAAAGGTTATTTCAGAATTATTTCCATTGAAATTACTAATTTTGAATAGGATTTCTATTTTTCTATAATTTTTAAAATAAATTTTAATAGAATACCTACCAAATAACTTAATTTCTGTTGTTTTGAAATTCAGATTGGTGTATCACAGCTTTCTAAATTAGCCGCCATTTCAGGTTTGTATAAAAATAAAAATCTAATCTTAGTTATGGAAGCAAATTTTTGAATCAAATTATGAAAAAATATATAGTCTTGATTAATTTAACATTAAATTGATTATTTTATCAAGGAAATGATAATTATTATTAGGTCAAATTTAATGGGATGAATTGAGTAACAGCTGTGTACAATCAGTGGCAAAATGGAGAGACTTGGCAACGTTTTCTCCTATCTTTCTTCACTGCCATTATAACGTGGACCTCACTATAGGATTATTAGCTCGAGTTAACATTAAAAATTGGAACATAAACGCCCTATACCATGGGATGTCTTCTTGTGCTATATCTTCTCTAGCGTACAACTGCCTTTTGGATTACATATTTCGCTCTCTCTGAGACATCAAGGCGATTGAGACTGGCAGTGTCCTCATGTCCGATGAAGACCATCTACATCGTGAGACCGAACTACTAAAGGTCAAGAGCCACAACAGCATGATATCCCAGCAGTACCTGTTAGCCTGCCACCAATAGGATCATCCTTGCCACCACATTACCCTGAAGGAACCGCCCCCAAGGCATATAAGAAGGTCAGTAAATGACCTGACTGGCGAAATTGGGTGGCTGGAACCAAAACCATCCATCGACAGCACAAAATACAAGGAGGGGATCAAGTCTATTCATAGGAAGACGGTCGAGGGCAGCATCGGCGGACTGAGGCCAAACCCAGTTTTTGGGGGGTATCCACCCCAAATAAATGCCGAGGAGAAGAGGCTACCCAGAAGAACCCGCACCATCCTCGCGCAACTGAGATCAGGCTACTCTGTGATTCTGAACAGTTACATGTCCAGAATCGCAGAGGATGTGACCGATGTCTGTCCCGACTGTGGTAATGGACCCCACACCACGGACCATCTTTTTAGCTGCCCCACGAAGCCGACAAATTTAACAATCGCCAGCCTCTGGACCGACCCTTGCGGGGTGGCCCCCTTCCTGGGCCTTGAGAAGGAGGAAGAGTGATACGGCGGGGTCCTGAGTTGCTACTAAAACAGATTAGCTGAAACCTATTGTCACTCCAATAGTAGAGATAGTGACAGGGACAGTGGAGACTTTCTCATGCTCCCAGACATCCTTGATCTCAGCTGCCAGGGAAGATACTTGGATATTTTTGTTATTATTAATTACTAGCAAGTAACCCGTGCTCCGCAAGGGTCTAATTAAAAACTTAAAAAACTGAAAACTTGACCTACTGGAGCCTTGAAGAATTCAAAATTGGCCTTAACCATCCTCGGTAAATTAAGAATCTATATTAATTATTTCTCATCTATCTACCATTCCAAGACGAAGTACTAGTAAATCGTTTTTGAAGAATCAATTCTTTCATTTATTATATTAGTAGATAACTTGTGCTCTGCAAGGGATTGATTAAAAACTTGACCTACTGAAAGAATTATAAAAATAGACCTATCCTATTTTAAATTAATTAACCATCCTCGGTTAATTAAGAATCAATATGAAAAATGTAATTTTAATCAATCCAGTAGTTCAGACGTGATGATGCGTTATTCGTTAATTTTCCATCCCGTACGTCAATTAGCCAATTCTTTCTTTTATTATAAGTTATTTAAAAAAAAACAGATAATAACAGAAAAAAACACAACAATAACACCCTACTTATCATGAGTTGGCAAAATTCTTCATAAATATAGCATTATACATTGGATATTATAAGACTTACCTCAAGTACGGTTTCAGTCAACAGAGGCAATTTATGTTTCACAAAATCGATATGAGCCCTCGCCACATCTGCATGAACTATATATGATTCCCACAGCAAACTGTCACTCAGACACTCCCAGAAACCATCCGCCACTACAACAAACCAACATAAATAAAATAAAAATTCAATCTAAAAGAATAACATAAATGTTTAACAATTGTCTATTTGAAGAACCAGATTTGTATTTATTATTTAGCATATAGCAGATACACAACAAATATACAGGGTGTTTCAGAAGTAGTGTCGAACATTTCAGGGTATTGTTCCTGGATGATAGGAGACTACAAATGTCATATTTGAAGTGTCCAAAACTCAGCGGTTATCCTTATAGCTGCCATTTTGTTAGGACCTTATTTGCCATTTAGGAGCTTTTATCTCGAGAACGAAATGTTGTATTGAACTGAAATTTGGCATGACTATTTATGCTATAAAGACTCAACTTTAAGAAATAAATTGTTGTAAAGTGAACGGTTTTCGTGACATCAAAAATCTTAAATCGCCGCCATTTTGAAAATTTACATCGAAAATTTTCTATTTTATTTTTTAAAGTTGAGTCTTTATAGCATAAATATTCATGCCAAATTTGAGTTCAATACAACATTTTGTTTTTGAGATTGAAATTCCTAAGTGAAAAAAAACAAAATGGCAGCTATAAGGATAACCGCTGAGTTTTGGATACTTAAAATACGACATTTGTAGTCTCTTATCATCCAGGAACAATACCCTAAAATGTTTGACACTACTTCTGAAACACTGTATAGCTCATGAGTCTCAAATGCCTAGATATACACTGTATATTTCCAAATTCTTTGAGATGTTGTGTAGTTTTCGGTCAGGAGAACTTAAGTTTGTCTGACCGCTTTGAACCAGATTGTTGATTGGAGTATTCAGTTTTTATGCATTATAAATTCATAGGCCAAGGTCAATAATAATTTTGCACTTAATAATTATGTTAAATACCAATAGACTCAAGTATGTTCTGGAGCCACTGACAAGTCTCTTATTCAGCAGCATAAACTTCAATCAACCCTCCATGATATGAGAATTGTGGACACTCAGATATCAGGTGTTGCATTGATTGAATTTGGCCACATTGGCACAGGGGGTCAGGGTCAGTATTCAGTTCATTCATCTGACTTGAAGATAATGTACTATCATAGAGAAAAGATAGTACAAGAAGATATCCCATAGTATAGGGCGTTTATATTTGCCAAATGTCACTGTTAACTCAAGCCGAAGTCATTTTTCGTGAAGCTATGTGACGCTGGTAGTCTCTCATACTGTGCCGTTCTTACACTCTCACCCCAACAAGATGAAAAACATCTTCTTATGCTACATTTTCTCTTTTTTTATATTCTTGATTTGCTGAAAAATGTTAGTAGATTCAATTACTATAGTTTTAATTATTATATGTACAAAACATGAGAACATAATCTCAATCAACTTGAAAGAACTCACTCTCCACTCGCAGACTCAAGTCTTTGTGGAGTATTCACTTTTAAATGTGTAAATGAATTTTATAAATTTGTATTATGTTTTTGTGAATAAAAAGCTATTTGATTTGATTTGAACACAGTAATAATAGAAAGTAGTCGACAGTAATGGGCTTGAGTTAACAGGCTTTAAATTTGGGACATAAACGACCTATACCATGGGATATCTTCTTATGCTATATTTTCTGTACGCTATCACCATAAATGATACAGTATCCATAAATGATACAGTATCACCACAAAATGATACGGTATTACCACACATTATACAGTATAAACACAATATGATACAGTATCACCACAAAATGATACGGTATTACAACACATTATACAGTATTAACACAATATGATACAGTATCATCTCAACCTGATACACAACACAATAATTAGATACCAGACTTCCAAACTTCGAATGAATTCTACAAACCATGGGATATCTTCTTATGTTATCTTTCCTCCGAGCTTACATTTATAAAATAACTGGTCAATATGATACAGTATAATCTCAACTTGATACACAACACAATAATTAGATACCAGACTTCCAAACTTCGAATGAATTCTACAAACCATGGGATATCTTCTTATGTTATCTTTTCTTATGCTTACATTTATAAAGATGATTGTCACTCGATATGGATTTATTTATTATTGTGATAATAGAATAAATTATAAAATAAATTCTTACACTCAAGATCGATCCTGTGTGCTTGGTCGTTGAAATGCGTGAGCAGACGAGCGAGAATGTCAGCGACCAACGTGTGTACACCTCTGTTGTTGGAGAGATGCGTCAGGATGCGACACAGACCGCTCTGAGCGATTATGTTCACTGCCAACGCCTCGTCGTATTGCGAGTTTTCACTCAGAAATTCCCTGCAATCAACATAAATAAAGATTTCAGGCGTACAACATACATATGCGAACATAAGCATACAACATATTATCAGTATCAGAGAAAGTGTCTTGTGAAGTGAGACATTATTCCCATACGTTCCAAGAGACTATTCATTCTAATACTGAGTGGGAATAGCTTCATTAAGGAATTAATATCGGGGTACCGAGCTTCGCTCGTTATTTATTTTTTGATAAACAGAGCACAATTCTTTAAAATGATTGGGGAAGGACTAACAGGCACAGCCCAAAACTGTTCCTTCCCCGAATTTTGATTTATACACAATAAATATTCCAAAAAGTAGGTTATGTTCCATACACTTGAATTCAGGTCCAATTTTCAGTCCAAACATTTGAAAACAGAAAAGTTCTAATTTAGATTGTTTACAAACCAAATTGAATATCAAAATAACACTCACTAATCACTTAAAACTGTAAAATAATGATCAACTTTTTTGTGATTGTGAAGGAAGATTTTGGTTTGGATTTGTATTTTGAAATTAATTAATCTGATAAATCCAAAATTATTGTAATACATACATTTTTTGGACTCAAAATAGTGTGTGAATTAAGTTATTATTTACATAACCTTTAGACCGTGTATTCCAAATTAAGGTTTAAAGCAGTTTTGGGCGAATGCCTGTTGTTTTTACCTGCATTGTATCTATTGGCTATGAATAAATAAAATGAAATGAAAATAAAATAAAATGAAAAACTTTGAAAATTCTATGATACACTCTAATTTAGAATGATATACCATGTCATGTCAATCATACACCTACTATATGTTCCAAATTCCGTAAAAATCGTTAAAACTGTTTTCGAGATCCATTGGACATAAATAACCATATAACCATATAAATACAGAAATTTCTCGCTTAATATAATAGGATATTAAAATGATTGAATACATGAATTATTGATTAATCAGGCAAATACTCTTACTTAATATCTGCTTAATGGCCTTATATTTATATATAGTTCGTTTAGAAATAAAAATAAAAATCCAAGTAACTTATTGTTAAATTGCTTAGTCACAACATTTTTCGCCTATGATGTCATTATCAAATTATGATAATGTCATTATATGATAATGGCATCATAGCCGAAAAATGTTGTGAGTAAACAATTTAACAAAAGGGTACTTGGATTTTTATTTTCATTTCTATTAAAGTGTAGTAGCCCTGATGAAAAAAGACAATAATTCGTTTAATTTAGTCGTAGCAGTCTAATTTTGTAAATAATAGTAAAAACTTTTGGAGTAAAGACCACGTTGGAATGGATCTATAAGTTACATTATGATAATTTGCTCCAATATGAGGATGACAAGAAAAAATACATACTAGGGATGGTGTAGTAGTTCAGATATGGCTGAAAAGGAAGGAATATTAATAGATAGAGCTGTTCTATAGTGAGGTCCACGTTATAATGGCAGTGGAGAAAAAACGTTGCCGATCTTCTATCTTGTCATTGCCTTCTAGAGACGGTAGCTGATACAGGTTTATTGATGTAATATTAACTGTTCATTCTCTTTAAAAATAAACAATTATATTTTATTAAGCAGGAAATTATATTTTTCGATAATTTCATAGTGCATTTTCATAATTAGGATGAAAATATTTTGTTAATTAATTGTCAATTCTACATTGTTAAAAGACGATCTGGCAACAGAGCAAAGCGAGAAAGAGATAGTGCTACCCGCTTTGTTGAATGATAGACAAGGATAGCAATACCATTGCCAATCAAACACTGCCATTATAACGTGGACCTCACTATAGTATTAAGTACCTGCAATTATCTACTATTACTTGGCGAACGTACAGTGGAGCTTGAGCTTCAATCGCCGTTCCACTATGTTTAAGCAAATATTCAACAAAATGTTTGTTCAAATTTCATTATGTTTGGACAAATAGTTTGTTAATACTTTTTAGAGCTAACTTTGATGCAAATGTTGGTATATTGAGGTTCTTAACTGTGGACGCAAACATGGTGTAGCGGCGAAGGTAGCTTGAAGCTTAAGAGTGTTATATTTTATGCATGTGACGCATTCTGGTGGTGAATAAAAGAGCGGTATGTTTCGTCCCATTTGAATACAGGCATTACATTTAACACTCTTAGGCCCGGTTGCACAAAATCCACTCAAATTTTAATCATGATTAAATACCACGAGAAACAAGATCCAGCTGTATACTTGGACAGTTCTTGTAATATAATATTATAGCTAGTTTATAATATTAAATTCTAATTAATTGTTATCTATAAAATAAACAATTCAGATTGAAAAAGATTTATAGATTTACAGTAATCTATCAATGTTCGGGGGTGGTGCATATTTTACTATTATAAAACCTGTGATTCTTTTGCAAAAGGCTTTTATTCGTGTTTGTAATAATGCCGGCTACTTAGACCATTCACGTCCTCTTTTCATGGCGTCTGAAAAGCTCCCCTTTCAAAATTTATACATCTACAAGGTTCTAAAAATATTCTTTAATAAGGCGAATACCGAAAAAAGATGCGAAAGGTTTTGAGCATCTTATAACCTTAGGAATAGACTTGATCTAACAGTACCTAAACCAAATCTCATAATGTTTAAAAAATTCTATGCTTTTTTGGCACCAACATTTAATAATCTATTGCCGGAAACCATAAAGGAAATCAACAATAGAAACATATTTCTGAAACCCCTAAAAGAATGCCTCATTCAACTAGATGACACAAGCAGCTTTTACATTTCTATAATATAATTTATTGTCATACAGGAAAACATTCTATCATTTACAATCACATTTTATATACCGTATATTGTTTTTTACATACAGTCAGCAAAAATTAATTTAGTCTTCATTTAATTTAAAATAGCTGATCAAAAATGGAGGACGCATGAAATCACCTTCTTTGCTATATTATCATTACTTTTTATTTATTCTTCCCACCTGAGCAACAAGTTGGCTAAATCTGATTTTAAGTGCAGTATAAATTGAAGCGGATTAGCAGGTCTTGTCCTGGTTACTGTTAAGGTGCGTACAGATATACGCGACACGAACATGAGCAATTCACTTTTAATCAGCTGATTATATCTGTATTTTTACAGAAACGGTAAGATACAGATATAAAATCTTGGCATCAGCTGATTAAAAGTGAATTGCTCATCTTCGCGACGCGTAAATCTGTACGCACCTTTATATTTAATTAGAAGTAACCAAATGAATTAATAGAAAAGCAAATATACTAAACTGATACTCCTTCCCCCACAGGCCAAGCCTCGGGGAGTTTTTCTTTTGTTTCCACTACTTTGTAATTATTGATCACTGTGTCAGCGACTATTGGTTATTCACTAGAAGTTCTGTGAACAGTAGACCTCACGCAGTATTCTCATCCACAAGTTCCTGATTGAAACTGTAGACCTTATGAAAATACGGCAATAGACTGGCTTCTCCACACATCTGTGTAATCACTTGTCAGCTGATTTATGATGAATAATTGTATAGTCTGATTTTTACTCTAATATTGGCGTATGGAGAAGGCTCCTTTTTCCTTTTATATTATCCTTTAAATGCAAAATTTCCAAAAACCTTGTATATACGTCGACGCGCAATTAAAAAAGGAACATACCTGTCAAATTTTATGAAAATCTATTACCGCGTTTCGCCGTCAATGCGCAACATATAAACATTTAAACATTAAGAGAAATGCCAAACCGTCGACTTGAATCTTAGACCTCACTTCGCTCGGTCAATTATGCTTTATATTTCGTTATTTTCTTTACAATTATTCGTTATTGTCACATATTTATGTGTCTTTCTGTAAATATTGGAAATAAAATTTGATTTGATTTGAAAAAAAAATTGAATAACATAACATCCCACCTATTGAAATACAGTCTCTGGGAGGACTAAGTTATGTTATATAGTCTCTTAGTCTGGTGATCAGATAAAATTTCTTGAAATATTTTAAATTAATATCAAATTTCAACACCGGGGACTCATTATAAGACTTACAAACTCAAGTGTGACGTCACAGCCAGGGATATCAAAAAATACGTCACACGAATTGTGCACTCATGCATATTAAATTATTGACTTTCCCTTGTCATTTACACTACTAAAAAACCAAAGTTTGTAAATATACCTATTAAAATTATTATTGTATCTCAAATTATTATTTTACCTATTAAAATAAGATATCAACTCACTTGAAACTGTTGGTGAGATTGTTGCGTTCTGGCGCTTTGGACCTGAGAATCTGCTCGGTGTAGGAAAGCAGGCAGAGGTTGGACAAATGCAGCTGCTCCGAGGGGGACAGCTCCACTGCCTTCAACAGAGCCAGGATGTGTTGCAACATATGCACAGTATAACCAGCCGCCGCTAGACGCAGTACGCTCTTCAATGGCCGACACTGCAAAAATCAAAGAGAAGACTGATTACAAACCAGTTATTTTATTTAAGACTAGCAGGAAACCCGTGCTCCACTGGGGTCTATTTCAAAACTTGACAATCTGAAAACTTGACATAATGAAATCTTGAAGAATTGAAAATAGACCTATAACCATCCTCGGTTAATTGAAAATCTATAAGCAAAATTTCAAGTTAGGCTGTTTGGTACACCTTATTTTTATTTTTATTTAAATTGGATATTTTTTTCAAAATAATTATTGTTAAGATCATTATAAGAGTGAGAAAAGTGGCAACTGAAATTTTTAAGTGGTCTAATAAGCGAGTTATGGGTTGTAAAGTGCTAAACTCCGTTTTCTTTCCAGATCAAAAACGGTTTCGAATTTACTATTGGAGTTTTCTTTAATACATTCAGTATATCATTGGCTTTGTTCTAATATGCGTTTTTTCGCGATTAATGCCAAAATAAACAAGTTATCGAATTTGTTAACTTTTTTATTTATGAACGATATGGGGAATAAAATGTTTTAGTTTGGAAAGATACATTTTTTGAATTTTTAAGATAAGTTCTAATAATATAGTCGAAACCGTTTATGATCTGGAAAGTTAGCACTTCAACAACCATCAACAACTCGCTTATTAGACCACTTAAAAGTTTCAGTTGCCACTTTTTCTCACTCTTATAATGATCTTAACAATTATATTAAAAAAGATTATCCAATTTAAATAATAAAAAAAAGTGTACCGAACAGTCCATTAGTTGAGACGTGATGATGCGTCAAACATAATTTTCCTATCCCGTACGTGCATAAGCCAGTTCTTTCCTTTATTATAACATAGATTGAAATTAAATGTGCACATAACTACATTTACTACTTATTACTACAGTGGCTGCCAAATAAGATAATAGAAAGCATGAGACTACGCTGGTTTGGACATGTGAAGAAAATCTGAGAAGATCGGCTGCCAAAGGAAATGAAAGAGATGAGGATTGAAGGAAGGAGACCAAGAGGACGATGGAAAGACACAGTGGAGAACAGAGGATAGAGATGGCGACAGGTTGAGGTGGGAAGACCGAGGAAGATGGAGAGAGGCATCGTTCATTCCCAGACCCGGCACTAGCTGCAACGGGACACGGATATGTACTATATATGTATGTACTACAGTGGATTGTTTATAATTCTCTTTATTAAGATTCTGATGAATCATAACCTCTTTTGGGCCAATGTTTAGTCAACATTCGGGAATGGAATAGTAAGAGCTGTAAGCCTGTTTTTCCATGTACAAACATTTTATGTTTTTTTTTTGTCATTGTTGAATAAAATAAAATAACCTCAAATTGAAATTATTTGAGTTTCGGATTAGAAGTTTTGGGTAAATATCTCATTTTCAATTTTTCTTCACTCGCACGCTTGTATCTCAAGCTACATAAGGCTAGGCACACACCAGTTAGTCAAGACAAGACATGATCAGACACAATACTTCACATAGTTGCTTATGAAGACATGTCTAATTGCAATGACTAATCAAGCAGTGTGTGTTGCGTCATAAGAAACTATGTGAAGTATTGTGTCTGATCATGTCTTGTCTTGTCTTAACTAACTGGTGTGTGCCTTGCCTAACTCGTGCTCTAAATACCCTCATAAAAAACTGTTAGGCTAGGCGCACACCAGTTAGTCAAGACAAGACAAGACATGATCAGACAAGTTTAGTCACAATACTTTACATAGTTGCTTCTGAAGACATGTCTAACTGCAATGACTAATCAGTGTGAGTTGCCCTATGTGACACTATATATCACAAGCAACTATGTGAAGTATAGTGAATAAACGTGTCTGATCATGTCTTTTCTTGACTAACTGGTGTTCGCCTAGCCTTAGTCAGATAATAAAGAAGGGTGTCCACTAACGATAGGACAATATTTACATAATTATATGGTCGTCATAAATCTTGTGTATTAGCGAAAGGTTTCGAGCAAAAAACAGCTGTTTGACAGCAGCTTCTAACATAAAATAGACAAACAATAACAATAATGTTTGGAGAACCTTTCGCTGTGATGAGACATCTTAAACCAGTTCTATAACTGGTCTGAGTGACACACCAATGTATGTTTATAATGAGGGTCCTTAACGCACGAGTTACATGTAAAGTTAAGGCAAAAGCGAGCGAGCCCGTGAATTAAATATCTCAAGAGTGCTTTAAAGACCATATAAAACTGTTGTATAAACTACTATATTATTATAGATGTAGGATACCTTATATTTTGAAATAAGATTCTCCCAACTTAGCCTACTTTATAAACTTTTGTTTATTTTTGTTTTTACAACATTCTTTTTCACACAACATAATTATTCTTTGAGCCACAGCCTACTATAGATAGAAGGCCGGAACATGTTCAATATGGCAACGTGTGGTTCAGGCCGACTTTGCTTTATTTGATATGCATAGATTCATTACACCATTAGAAAAATTGTATTTTGTAGAATCATTTGTATTATTGTATAATGTGAAATCATTTGCATTTGTTAGTAGGGATAGTAAGTATTTGATTTATGTCAATAATGTGATTATAAACCCACAGAGATATGTAAAGATAGATTAAACTATTGCTATTGGATATCAATTCTTCTGTGATTTTTTGTATACTATTAATCCTAGATATAATTGAGTTAATGGACAAAGTTGAATGAATTATCATTATTCCAACAATCTATTCATTCAATAACCATTCAATAATACACAATTTTGAATTATCACTTCTCTTTATAAGGCTACTTTGAAATTATTAAAACATGATATAAATCTTCAATACCGTACTCTTTGTATTTTTTTCTCCCAAAACACGACTAGTTCCAACTCATCTAAAGCCATTTTTCCTAAATAAAAAAAAGATGAGTTGAAACAAGTCTTGTTTTAAAATAAAAAAGAATAATAAAGACTAGGGTACTTGATGATGTGTTTTAATATAAATTGATGGATATTATTACGAACAAAAACTAAATGGTAGTAGAATATATTCCCTTTGATAGATATTATTGAACTATCGATTATCATTACGGTGTATAGTTAGTTATAGATGCACAAAAAGCGAATGCATTAAATTCAGAAGTTTCTTGAAAAGAAGACAATATTCGACTTTCATATTTTTATTTTACATTTAGAAGGTACTATTCAATACTTTCATCTATTAATGAAATACATTTGATGATTAAAATTGCTCGTAGGAGATACAGACACAGAAAGTAAGTACAGTGAAATATATTGCCAAGCTAGGCATTATACTTGAAACTCCTAGAACTAAAGTTAAAATTAGTCTACCAGTTAATATTATATATTTTTTACTATCATTGAATTGCATTTCACAGTATTGGTATTTGATAAATGGCATAAAGCTGGTAGTTAATCGGGAGTCTACCCAAGTGAATTCAATTTGCTCGGCCTGAAGCTGAGCTTGACTGCGACGTTGCCAAGTTGTGCGCTCCAGCCTTTATCTAAAGTGAGCCATGACACAACATAATAATTTTTTGAGCCCATTTCGATGACTGAATGTTTATTGTTGGTGAGTTTGTTACTTTAATTAACAACATTTTAAACGCATGTTAAGATCATGTGTGGGCTGGTGACTTTCAAGATGAAATATTTCCTACATAGATGAATAACATTGTCAGAATGTTTAGTAACTTGGGATAAATTGGACTTACTTTCGACAGAGTGTACAAGGAAATGCCAGACTCCAACATGCCAGCATCCAACTGTTGATCGGCAGCCAACTCGAGCAATTTCTGTAGATCGAGACCAAATATCCGGGCCAGCCTCTCCCCCTCCTCCATCCTACCTACGTCCTTCACACAGGCCAACACTTCTTCATGCACTGCCCTGTAATTGAAACAAAAATCAGAGATTCTAGTCACAAATATGCAATTAAAACTAGATTGTTCAACTTTTATACAATTGTATAAAACTTTATACAATTGTATGTATATGTGAAATTGTACAATTGTAATGTATATGTAAACTGTATACAATTGTAAACAACTGTATAAACTTTGTAACAAAGGTTGTATAAACTTTTATAACAAACTTCACATATTGTCATAAACACAACCATTCCCGTCTGGGAACTGGTGGATTGCCCCCTTTTTCAAAGGTTTTTAATGTAATAATTGAAATAATGATTTCTCTATGTTAGCTCAATTGGTTGTATCATTCAACTGGTATATTATTAGCGTATAGCTTTTAATGGTGGGGAGACCCAATGGTAGTTCCACCTCGCCGTATATAGTCCAAAGTTCCCTAATGGGAAACCGGACACTAAGGTTATAGTGAGCACAATACTTTAAATTTACACTTTTCACTTCGGAATAAAGTTCATTTTGATGTTAAAAAGTCCAAACATATACAAAACCGAAACAAAACACAAAACTACTAAGCCAAATTTAGAAAATATTAAATTTAGACAATAAATTTAGAACCGAAAATTTATAGCACGTAAGTCGAAATGTTGCAACTGATTGCTAGTATACATGAGTCACTACTTGTTTCCAATTCTTCCTTATACATCTTTGAAAGTGTTTTTAAATAATCACAATTTGCTAAAACAGGTCGTCAATCATTAATATAAAAAAATGGTGGATGCACCAATCTAAATCACAATGTTACAATATGATATTAAATCACTTTACACTGTTCTAGTTGACAACTATGGATGGAACATGGCGCATGGTTTCAAACTAAGCCAAAGACAAAATAATATACTATCATAAATATAAATCATTGTTGTTTCTATAGGTTTTGATAAGAAGAGTTAAGAGCGCTTACCTGAGTTTAACAATGTAGACAGCCAAGTTAGTGACTACAGCACACAAATCTTTACAATTCACTTCCATATGACTACAGCCAGATTTACCCTTCTTATTTCTATGAGATTTCCGACCATCCATTAGTTTTTCATTGGCCTGGAAATAATCAATAAATTAGATATATTCAATTTTAAAGACAGGAAAAATCATAAGAGTTTAATATTAACATGTTTACAATGTTCTATAATACACAGTTTAATGTTTTATAAAATTTTAAAATAATTTCGTAGCTGGAGAATCAAAGATCGGAATATAAATAGAATCTTCATGAAAGTTCGTCATTGAATAAATTTGCAATTGTGAAATAATTCATTTAAAAATCATCAGAGAGTTTGTTATTTTAAATGATAATTGCCTATATTGTCTTTTTTTCTTAAGGACTACTTTTGAATATAAATCTTAGTACCCTTTTGTGACGAAATAATTTAAAAAGGGTACTCAGATTTATATTGCCTATATTGCTATGTATTACTGTTCTTGACAAATGAAATGATATCAATAAATGAAAAATGAATACTAAATATGACTTACCGTAGATGGAATAGCTGGGATCCTATGAAGATTCATTATGTATTCATCATGATCCATAACAAACTCTTGTAACATGGACTCTAATGGGGCATCCTGAAATGAAAATGAGAAATAATTTATCCGTTTTTGAAATAAAGAATTGAAAATACATTGCAAATGAGCGATTTATAACGTTTAACAACAAAGAAAGTTCTTGATTTTTAATCAGAAGTAGTTGCAATGTTGGAAGATTTTATTAGAAAATGCAGTTAACCAACTGCTGGAATAGTATAACAATTATTTCAAATATCATTTCATTATATTACATCATACTTGTTTCAAATTTTCTTCTGCTATTTCGTTCTACGGTCAATATCTGCACTAGCAAAAGTCCGTAGTTCTAACCTAACCTACATCATGAATTTTTAATAACTCAGAACAGTATAGCTTTGATTGGATATTTGAAATACTGTAATTATTATACAGTTATAGTTGTAGTGTGTTCAGAAGTGAACTCTATGAAGACCCAAACAACAGTGGGCCTTCAGCAGTCAGCTATCTTTTTTTTATGCAGCGACACTTATCTAATCTTTACACTATTAGAGCGTCTCAGATAGTATCTTCTGTATGTTCACTGATAATAAAACCAATTTAAGCAAACTGCGGTGAAAATTTTGCACGCAAAAGCGCACTGTTGCAAATAAACAAAACTGTTTCACTTGCTTTTTCATTTGACATATCAGTTTAAACTGTAAGTTCAATGTAACAAATTGTACAAATAATATCGAGTGACCTGGCTGGCTCAGGTCTGGTGTCAGAGTTTTCAGGTCGCAACTGATCAATTTCAGGGCCTCTGACATGACCTAACGACTGCTTCTTAGGCAGCCGGAACCGACGGCTTAACGTGTCCATCCGAAACACGGGAGTGGCCAGAGATAAATATCTTGCCCGGGCCGGGATTTGAACCCGGGCCTCTGAATCATAAAGCCAGCATCTGATCCACTCGACTACGGCCACTCCCCATACAAATAGTTAATACTGATAAATCTGATGTATATTTTTTATTACTTTCCTTGCCCTGTTACCATAGGTAAGGAAAGTATTGCTTTCCGAAAAAAATTAAGGTACCCCAATTTCTAAATTTCTATACGTTTCAAGGTCCCCTGAGTCCAAAAAACTGGTTTTTGGGTATTGGTCTCTCTCTGTGTGTGTGTGTGTGTGTGGTGTTGTGTGTGTGTGTGTGTGTGTGTGTGTGTGTTGTGTGTGTGTGTGTATGTGCGTCTGTGTACACGATATCTCATCTCCCAATGTAACGGAATGACTTGAAATTTGGAACTTAAGGTCCTTCCACTATAAGGATCCGACATGAACAATTTCGATCAAATGCAATTCAAGATGGGAGGGCTTTCGCGATTTTCTCGAAAACGGCTCCAACGATTTTGATCAAATTCACACCTAAATTAGTCATTGATATGCTCTATCAACTGCCATAAGTCCCATATCTGTAAAAATTTCTGGAGCTCCGCCCCATCAATGCAGATAGATTCCCAATTATCAGGCTTCAGATACAATTGAAACAAAAAAAAAGTGGAGTAGATTGAACATGAAAATCTCTACAATTAATGTTCAGTAACATTTTCACCTAAAATTGAAAATAAGCTTTAAATTCGAGAAAATGTGATTATTCAATTGCAAATTATTGTTGATTCTATTAAATCATTCACTATCATATAATCATAGCAGGTCTGCTATCCCTCATGTGTGTCTCAAGCATTATTGCCCTGTCACCAGCTGGCTCAAATCTTTGAATAGTAGACTTGAGATGCGCGGGAACACTAGCGTCAGGTGATCAATTTTCATAACGGCAAGGAAAGTTGTGTGAGTGCGCCACACCAGATTTTTTTATTTTGCATTTTGTATTCGTTTTCTTTCATTTTTTACTTAAAATCTTTGTAGTGTAATATTTATTTTGTCTAAGTTTATTTATCTTTTGTAACTCATTTTTTTCTGTAACTGGGCACCCGCCGAAAAACCTTTGGGTTAGGCAGGACCTTAACTGTTTGTATTGTGAATAAAAAATTTGATTTGATTTTTTGATTTGACTGCGATATATATATCTATGATTGATACCTTTATCTATGTTGTTATTTTGCGCTCTGATGTAATTTATACACAAGACTGACATTATAGAGTGAATCTAAATTATAACACGTGATACTAAATGATCACGAGCTGAATAATTCAAAATTTTGAGTTTTTTGTTTCAATTGTGGAACTTAGAAATTCAATCACGTTTATTATTGATGGCAAATCAATTCAATTTCATAATTACAACGTTATTTTGTATACTTATTACATCTTAAATAACTGATTATTATATCTATATCCATATTACACAATTAACTATATATTATTGTATTTGTGGCATAAACCAGAAGGTTTGAAAAACCCAGACTATAACAGTTTCATTCTAAGGTGAAAGTATAGTTTTTAACTTTCAACCAGAGCTGATCGCACAGTTTTGGCTGACAGAGTAAAGATGCTGAGCAGAGGTAGAAGTGGGGCTATCATTCTAGTTACCCCTCCAGCCAGCTAGTGATAAAAGCTTTCCATTTTTTCAGTTACAAATGATTTATTGTTGATGACTTAGCAAGTGTTGCATTTTTATTGTATTATTGATACAAATAGATCTGAATAAAATTGATGAAATTAAATTATTTAGCTATTTATTAGGCGGAGTTGAGACTTATAGGGCCGGTTTCCGAGCTTGGGATTTAGCTAAATTCTAGACTTTAAACATCTGGAGTCAGAAAATTAGCTTTCCAAAACGGGGCGTAGTCGCAGTTTTTATAACAGTAGTCGCAGTTTTTAATTTTTCATTTCTATAATTGGAAACGTTTTTCCTTGACGAAATTAAACATTTCTAAATAATTCAAAATAGCTGAAACTTTACACTATTTTTTCTTAATTTTATTTTGTGTTTAATTTTCTAGTTTTTGAAATTTAATTCAAACGTGACTATGACAATGACTGCGACTACGCCCCGTTTTGGAAAGCCAATTTTCTGACTCCAGCTGATTAAAGTCTAGAACTTAGCCAAATCCCGAGCTCGGAATCCGGCCCTTAACCTAGCGCCGCAGTGCAGGATGGTTTCTCACAGCTTGGCGTTGTTGTCATTTGAGATGGGTGTCTGGCTTGGAAGTGTTTTGGCCGCATTACAGGATGACTATTAACGGTTGCCGGAAGATCAACAGCTGGGATTTTTTCGTTATTTTTCGTGATAAATTCTGATTGCAGATTCGTTCTCAGCGACCCCAAGTTTAGCCTGAAGGCTCAGAATGTTAACAGTGTTTTTAAATAATTGAAAATCATCATGAAAAGTCATTAATATGGTAGTAAACCACGTTTCTGGAAACTTTTTACTGGTGACTGGAGTTATTATTGATCATAGGTAACACACAAATCATAATAATCGTGAGAAAGAAAACTGCTGATGAACGCGAATAGGACCGCCACTCCATTGTTCTATTGTCTCGGCTGCTTGGCTGAGCCTGGCTGGAAGGATCAAATAACCGACTGGATTGATCTTTCGTCTGTCCGCTAGGCGGAACTACGCCGACTATTGCTGGGTGGAAGATGTTACTGCGGCCGCTCGCATTCCCACCAACGCTGCTATTATTCGCTGTCTCAGCGCCTAGTCCGAGTCAGACAAGCATCCAGCCTGCACTGCGTAGCTAGGTTTAGTCTTCTCTACAACTCAAGCTTGAATTATTATGCTTACATTGGTTATAACAAGTCTCCTCTACCAGTCAACCTTGATTTATGATTACATCATTTATTAACATCTTGAATGATGTCCGCGTTATTCAACAATAAAAAACCAATAGATAACAACTGACACTATTGAAGAGGTGCTTCTCAGAGTTGGCGTGACATTCTGAGAGCCGAGTGGAGATAATGGACAACTTCTTGCCATCAGCTGATTTGACGTAGAACAGGTGGTCACACAGTAAGAGGGATCCACAGGGAACACACAGCTTATGCACGCTCACTGGGTTCATGTCCACACTGGTACAGAAAACCTGCAACAAAAACGATATTATTACAACCACGTAAATAATGTATAAATAATAAATCAAGAACGCGGACATCAAAAACGCAGACATAAATACAGTAGAAAATAAACCTGTATGGTACAGCAACACAAACGTTTTCAACATAAATTTAGAATCACGTTAAAAAAGTGTATGAAAGACGGACATCAGAGAAAGACGGACATCAGAGAAAGACGATAGTGCTATTCTTTTGTAGCTGCGTCATTTTGTCAAATCGTTTTTCAACAATGTTGAAATATAATTAATCAACAAAATATTTAATCTCAATTATTAAAATTTATTATAAAATCATTGAAAAATATTTTTTCCTACAGTTACCTTGAAAAGTGGCTATTCCTGCACTGATTACAGAACGCAAATAATCACTTTTCCGCTCTAGTGCGGGGAAAATTTTTTCTGCACTCCAGATTTGCAACATGGCAAAACAAAATAGTTGGTGGGTTATATGGAGGATTAGTGCACGAAAACAAAAATTAAGTTGGTAACAATGACTGTGGTTAGATTTAGATAAGAATCATTTCAATGGGCTACCCTACATTTATGATAAAATCCCAATCTAGAAATCCAAAACAAGAATAATGTTCATCTAAATTATAATTAAATAATCATCGTTTACGAATTCTCATCATTTAATAATAAATAATAGTTCTTTTCTATTGATAATTATTATTTCAACTGCAAGCAATGAGAAAAGTAGCAAATATACATTATAAAATTCGAATTTTGAGGTTAAATGATTACCGTTCGATATCCATATAAATAAAAAAAACATAAGAATACTACAATAAAAATATTCTCTGTTGTCTATGTTTTTTTTTATAAATATTTTTAGTTTACTTTGAGCATTTTTCTCGGTAATTTGAGCAAAAGTCTTAATTTCTGAATCCTGTTTCTGTAGTTTTTAGCTGGATGAAACAAGCTCAGGTACGATTCTTCCCACTAGGTTGCGCGCTTGTCGGTTCAGCCATCTTGCAGCCATCCCAATCAGCTGTTGGCGTGTATTTTGAATGTGAATTTTTTGTTCTATCTGTATTTTTTCTGATTCTTGAATGAATAAAAATGAGAACTTTGGCTGAGAATTTTTAACTTCAATTGGGTTATTAATTTTTAAATGAATTGAGGTTGTTATTAATAACAGCATCACACACACAAACATTTGATGGATTTCAGCCATAATTACCCACTTTTCATATTCAAAAGTAACTGTAGGAAAAATTTAATGTGAAATACGTGCGCAAAGTTCCTCTGCTGCACTCAAGAAGCCATTCCACCCTCGCCTACGGCTCGGGCATATACGTTTCTTTCAGTGCAGCAAACTGTCACTTTGCGCACTAGTTGCACAAATTCCTCCACCAACTTTCTAAAGAGCCTACTTTACTCCCTGAAACATAATACTAGTGTCACTTTTTTGCTCTTGGGAGGAAAAAACAGAAAAACTCCCTAGAGCGTAAAAGTAACTCAATTTAAATAACATGGGAAGCATCTCTATTTAAAAAACTTACATTTGAAATAGGTTAGAAGGTCTAAGCTCAGATGAGGAAGCATTATAGAGTAGTCATTAAACCATTTAAATTCAATACCTCAACCAGACATTTGATCAATATATTAAATATATGTTTCATGCTAAAATTATTGCAATGTTATTCAAAATACCAGCCAACGAATATTCCCCATTAACTAATCAAATTTGAAACGGGAACTTCATCATAGTTGTAGTCGAGTCGGCCATTGTTGTTACATCTTTTGCTGACATATAACGCATAGCTCTGTTGGCGGTGAACTGTGTGATAACAAGCCAGCTGTTTAATTTTTGGGTTATGTTGTAACACATTTTACTGATCACGTAAGTTTTCAAAAATTATTTTATTTGTAGTTTTTATAAAAATGTAGGTGGAGGAAAAATGTTGTGTACATCACGAGTGAAAAATGTTTTTTCTCCCTCAGGAAAATAATTGTTGCCCTCGGCTTCGCCTCGGGCTTCAAACTTTTCCCTCAGGGAGAAAAAACAGTACTTTTCACTCTAGATATACAAATAACTATTTTGATAAATAAAATATAATTTATCATTTTTAACAAGAATTATTAGTTGATATTAGGCCTACATAGGATATACCGGTATCAGCTATCATTTATAGAAGGCAGTGGCAAAGCAGAGAATCGGTATTGTTTTTCTCCTATCTATCTTTCTCCACTGTCATTATTATGTGGACCTCACTTGGATAAAGAATTAATAGTATTTACTAATACTACTAGATTATCCCTGTTGTTATGAGCTATTTAAGGAATAGTTTTCATTTTATAGGAATTATTAATAAAAGGACGATACTTACAGTAACAATGTTGACAGGACTGTAGTAGCTGGTGAGGAAGGTCCTCTTGTGGAGATGCTGGGCAGTGAGTTGTATGTTGGCCATGCTGAGCACCCGGGGACTGTTGGGCACTGAGCCATCTGCACCACCCTCAACAGGCAGCCGGAACCGAGACAGCGAGTCCTCGCTGCTTGAACTGTCTGCACAAACAATCACAAATCAAAACATTATTATCACAAATCAAACATTGATATTACACATCAAAATAATAGAATCGATAATATAATAAAGGGAAGAATTGGCTTATAGACGTACAGAGATATGAAATTTAGGAATGACGAATCATCACGTCTCAACTGATTAACTTGAAATGCTGCATATTGATTCTCAATTCAACGAGGATGGTTATAGGCTTATTTTCTTCTAGATTTCAGCACAGAATAGGTTCAGAATGGATACTGACAATCAAACGCCTATCTAACCAATGCTTTTTTACATGACACAAATACTAGACACGTCACGTGACCTTAGGAAGTTCCAATCCTGGTCTTCTGATTAGCTCGCGGCAGTGAACGAGATCAATTGATCCGGATCAGTAAAGTGATCCGAACCTCCCATCAATACTATTACAATGCGGAACTTCCTAACAAGATGGCGGATTTTTGCGCCAGGGTACTAGCCGAGTTTCCATACTGTATGTATACTGTGATTTCAGTAGGTAAAGTTTTCAGTTTGCCAAGTTTTTAATTAGACCCTAGCGGAGCACGGGTTACCTGCTAACAAAAATTAAGAAAAACTAGAAACTTAAAGAAAATAATACTCTGCTTCAAACTTCTGCAGAAAAACTAAAATAATATCTCATATCAAAATAAAGTACTGGAAATTAAAAAAAGGAATGAGACTATTTGAATATCTCAAATCAAAATAAAGTACTGGACATTAAAAATAGGGGAAACACATTGTAAACTGTCTGCAGAAACATTAAAATATCACAAATCAAACTAGAAATTTGTATATCACAGTAGGCTACTAGAAATTGGAAAAAGGAAATGGGATGCTTGTTAAACTCTCTGCAGAAACACTAGAATAAATCAGATTTGTATTAGCCTATTTGAATCAAATGATATTTTATTGGTAAAATAACAAGCTCTACTAATGAGTGGTAACAAGTGAAACTCTTCTGATACCATTTATGAGTTTAAAAATTCGCTTTTCGTTGGTTTAGAACCCACCTAAATCTGTAGATCCATTCATTCATATTTCATCATCATTATCCGTCTCATTACCCACGCACACGCCTAAAGCCCATGAGGGCATTATCCTCAGCAGAAAAAAAGATTGTGAATGATGATTAAACAACATTGGTTGAAAATGGAAGTAAATATGACAAATTATAGAAAATATTATAGGATTTGGAATAAAGAGTGAATGAAGAAAATTGGAAAGAAGAAAAAGGGAAAGCAGATAAGAAAATAATAAATGACCCAAAATCAAGAGCAAGATACAGAAGACAAAGGCATGTTTTAAAAGAATTAAAACTGTGAATGTGTGGAGAAAATGGAAGAAATAGTTATTCGTGCAACTAGTGCGCAAAGTGACAGTTTGCTGCACCGAAAGAAACATTTACGCAAGAGCCGTAGGCGAGTGTGGAATAATGGTTTCTTGAGTGCAGCAAACGAACTTTGCGCACGTATTTCACATTAAATTTTTCCTACAGTTACCATTGAATATGAAAAGTGGGTAATTATGGGTGAAATTCCCTGATATCCATCAAACGTTTTTCTGTGTAATTTTATTATTAATAAAATCCTTAATTTATTTAAAATTGAATAATAATAATAATGATAATTAAATTATAATGATTGATAATTCAATTGAAAATTTATCTGACTGCTTGAAGGGGGTTTATTTTATGTAAGCTTTGAAATGACTATGTAGTGAGGTCCACGTTATGACAGTATTTGAAAAACTTTGATGTTGCTATCCTTGTCTATCGTTCGACAAAGTAGGCAGTACTATCCTTTTCTAGCTCCACAACGAAGCCAAATCTGTTTTTGACGATGTAGAAATATAATTAATCAAGGCACATAATAAATAGACACCGCTGTTCTCCACTGCCATTATAACGTGGACCTCACTATACCACAGTCAGTGCTACCAAATTAATTTTGATTTTCCTACACTGGTGCTCCATATAACCTACTAACTATTTTGCGTTGTCATGCTGCAAATCTGGAGTACGCAAAGTAATACTTTGCGCACTAGAGCGGAAAAGTGATTCTTTGCGGCCTGCAATCAGTGCAGAAATGGTCACTTTTCAAGGTATCTGTAGAAAAAATATATTAAAAATATGACAAAAAATATTATGGGAAGTTGTAAAATATTTACTTACTCTTTCGTTTTAGTGAAGATCCGCCAGCCAAACCCCTACTTCGAGTATCAGTGATTTTCTGCCTTAAAGAAGTTAGCTTCTCGACAGAAAGCTGCTTCAAGCCTTGCAGACGTGTTCTGGCCGATGGAAAACTTGGGAAACTCAGTCTGCTGTGTTCATCCGGCTCGTAACTGGAGAGAAAAGTGAAAATTTATTTTATTATTTTCCAAATTCAACTCAACAAAATGTATTTTCAACAAAAAACAGAGTTCTTCATAGAGATACTGTATTTTGAAATTAGGCAAGATGTAATATGGGCTACTGGTCAGATTGGTTGCATCAATCAAATAAAATCGAATCAAAATATCATTTTATTCCACAAAATGCACTTCACAATCAATTAAATTTGTTTTTTGGTAATTCTTCAAAATTATATTTCTAATATGTGAATATTTCCTATCTTAGTTATAATAATGTGAAATATTTCTTCTATGTTTAGTTTTTAAGCATCTACATTTAAAAATCTACTTTGTAAAAATACTTGAGGACTAAAAATTTTGTGAATTGAAGAACTAAAAGACTTAGCTTTTTGTGTAGTTGAGAAGTTGATATTGTGGTAATTATTCATATTGAATGAAAAAGACTAAGAAATTGTCAAAAACCACGGATTTATTGATACTTAGAAAGACCGGTTTCGGTTATAATAAATCATTTTATCAGAGATTGACAATGGTATAATAACCGAAACCGGTCTTTCTAAGTATCAATAAATCTGTGGTTTTTGACAATTTCTTAGTCTTTTTCATACAATAAAAGACTTAGCCTATTTCAGACTATGTGTTATCTAAATTTGGGAGAGGAATAGCACAAGGTTAGCTTATTTTTACTACTGATACAGTAGTTGATACTGATTGATACAGTAGTTGATACGGGTTGATAAAGTAGTTGATATGGATTGATACAGTAGTTGATACGGATTGATACAGTAGTTAATACGGGTTGATACAGTGGTTGATACGGATTGATACAGTTTGATACGGGTTGATACAGTAGTTGATACGGGTTGATACAGTAGTTGATACGGATTGATACAGGTTGATACAGCAGTTAATTACCTTTTTGAACATTTAATGCAACCCATTATTATCCAATAAATGTAATATTTTCCTTTACCTTCCAGAAGAAATACTGGAATCATTGAGCTTTGAGTCTGCCAAAAACGGCCAATAATTTCCAGTTTCCCTGTGTTCAAGAATCACTTTCCATTGTTGCTGATTTAAACCAGTGACCTGAAATAACACATAAATAGAGTCTGAACATAATCCTGTCAAAAAATAACTTTCTACAGAAATACAAAATACAGTATAATATATTATACTTCATATATTTTTAATATATTTTCTCGCTCCTCACTCACAGGCACTTGCCCATATAAGGAGCCTTCTTCACATTCAATATTGTATTATATTTGTAAAAGAAGAAGAAAATAAATCAATTTCAATTTCAATGTTACTTATTGTGAAATAATGAAATATGTTATTGCTGTGCATAGAAGCCTCTTGACGCTGTGGAGGGGGTAAAAGCAATACAGACAGTATGCATTGCATTGTTCTATAGCTGCTCTGCTCTCAATGTACAAGATGTTCTGGTGAGTAAATAAAACATATAACAAAGGACATTGGAAAATGTTTATTTCATTCTAACAGTTGTAGTAGCACTATAACGATGAGTGGATAAGTGGATATGATGGAATTATACACTATTGAGCTTGATAATATACATATCATATTAGGCTTTCTGTTTGGAGTTTAGGAGTTTCTGTTTGGCTTGAAAATGTCGGACGTCGCCACATCAAAGAATGTGAGTGTTTTTTTTTACTTTAAAGTTTTATGAAATACGATAGTAATATCATATTATGTAATCTTTTCTCTATGATAACATGTTGTCTTCACATTTGTGGCAGAGAAAATCAAGCACCACTGTTACTCTACATAAATTTTCAGTAACAGTTTGACTGTATTTTGAAAAAAGTGAGGGCCAATAATAAAGTTTTCACTAATTCCAAACAGTCAACTTTTCGCAATAGCTACAAAACCAGCAATTATTACAAACAGATAGCCCTAATCTTTATAGACTAGCGTTACCTCTACGGCAGATGAGGCAAGGTTATATTTTGCACGACACTGCATCATCAACTTTTCACAACATCTAGAGGAGTATCAACTTTTCCATCATAGGGCTACTACAATATTATAAAAATGAAAATCATCAAGTACTCCTTTTATATTGTATAGGGTTGGGCAGGGAGGTATGGATGATTTGAAATAGCGGATATTCAAACACTCATTTTCAAACGAAACTCAAATTCTTTCTAGTGTGTACCTTGGATGTTGCCATTAAAGAGATTAAAGAGGAAAAAATTAAAACATTAATTATGTACGAAAAATAATATCTGTTAAAGGCTGTCCATTTTTGTCCATACACTCCTGTAGACGTTGTGAGAAGTTGTCCATACTCCTCTGAAGCATTGCACGTGGTACTGCTCGAATTTCTCATGTTATTGTTTTACTCAGGGCTTCAAGGGTTCCTGGTTTGTTAATGTATACACGTGCTTTTAGGTAGCCCCATAAAAAATAATCATAAGGTGACAGGTCCGGTTACCGAGGAGGCTACTCTACACAATGAAATGAGACGTCCAGGGAAGGTCTGCCTTAGAAATTCCATAGTTACTTTTGATGTATGGCATGTCGCCCCATCTTGCTGAAACCATGCAGTATTGACGTTGATATGTCATCTTCTCAATTTGGCAGAAAAAAATCACGCAGCATCGTTGGGTAACGATCCGTATTGACAGTGATGGTTCGATCGTTTTCTCGAAAAAGTAAGGGTGAATAATTAGTTTTACGAGGCTTCCTAAAAGCACGTGTATACATTAACAAACCACGAACCCTTGAAGCCCTGAGTGAAACAATAACACAAGGAATTCGAGCGGTACCACGTGCAATGCTTCAGAGGAGTATGGACAACTTTTCACAACGTCTACAGGAGTGTATGGACAAAAATGGACAGTCTTTAACAGATGTTATTTTTCGTACATAATCAATGTTTTAATTTTTTCCTCTTTAATTTTTATAATGGCAACATCCAAGGTACGCACTTAAAAAAATAAATTTAAGATTGTTTCTTGAACAAAAGCAGCAATTGCTTCCTGTGTTCCCATCCCCTCTCTAAAACCAAATTGATTTTTTGACAGAATATTATTCACTTCCAAAAATTTATGTAGCTGTCTCTTTACACATTTTTCAATTATTTTAGCCAAATTCGAAAGTAAACTTATAGGTCTATAGTTGGTAATTTTCCTTTTGTCTTGTGATTTGAATATTGGTTTTACTACAGTTGTTTTAAAAGAATCTGGAAAAATACCTTGTTCAAAACTTACATTAATAATGTGTTTGAGTGGAGAGGCAACAATACTTTTAACAGATTTTAAAACAGATACAGTAATGCCATCATGACCAGGCCCAGATGCACCTCTAAGACTCTCGATCGCCTCCACAACCTCAGTCTCTGATACATATTGAAAAGTAAAATAATCTTGCGGATTGTGGGGATTGTCTGGTTGCAAATCGTCACCAGGCTCACTAGGAATATTTTGTACCATTTTCTCTCCTATAGAGATGAAAAAATCGTTAAAAGCATTAGCACATATATTGGGATTATCCCTAGCACTATAGACATTACCATCAATTTCAATTTCTTCCAAACACTCCTTCCTTATTTTACAACCAGCTACCTCCCTAACTACATTCCAAGTCCGTTTTACATCATTTCCAGCCTCCTCAATTTTTCTGCTATAATACAATCGTTTAGCTTCTCTAATAAGGACTGTCAATCTATTTCGATAACTTCTAAAATAATTTCTCAGATTTAAATTGAATGGTTCCTTTTTACATTTGTTAAATAGAGCTTGCTTTCTTCTAATAGAAAATACTAAACCTTGAGTAATCCATGGCTTGATTTTTTTAAACCTCGAACTAGATTTGGCTACATTTATAGTGGATTTTTCAATATAGCTTTGTAGAGTTGCTACAAAGTTATCTGTTGAAACATTAACATCCCTACTAGAAAATACAGACTGCCAGCCCTCAGACTGGATAAGAGACAAAAGCCTATCATAATCGAGCCTGGTGGCAACAAGTGGCAACTGAGCAGCATTGTTAGTCAAGTCTATTTCACAACGAACCCTAAGAGAAGTAACATAGTGATCAGTAATACAAGTCTTCAATACCATGGGTTCAATGTGCTTATTAGTGTGAACATTACCGAAATAATGATCTAAACACGAAGGTGTTCCCTGAAATGGAACCCTTGTAAAACAATTCACATAAGATATAAGCCCATTTTCGTTCAATAAATTCAAATAAGATTCAGTGTGGATGTTATTTCTATTATTCAAGATATCAATATTTATATCTCCTACAAATATAATATTTTTTCCTAAATTTAAATTCGAAAGCAGCTCAGCTAAAGAGTTAACAAAGTCCTGGCAATTATCATTAGGTGATCTGTAAGCACAAACAATAACCCACTCCTCCTCAAAAATTTTCAGCTCTATCACGAGACAACTAGCCCCAACTATTGTGCATTCCCGCACATGAACATGATCATAATCTTTTTTCAAGTAAACTACTACACCCCCATTTCTATTTGTGTGATTCATTGAATAGTACTGATTAAAACCAGGTATATCACACCCTATGGGCCTAACACCTTGGTGACCCGTCTCAGATAATACAATCATGTCTATAAATGGCAATACATTAGCAAATTCTAAACAGAACTCGTCTAAATTCTTCCCATGAATCTGATATTACTATGAATTATATCAAAATTTACACTGGGTTGATTAGAAATAATATTGTAATAATCATTAGAGTTATTCAAACATAATGTCTCAACTTCATCGAATTCATCTAAATTTTCAAAAATGTCCATAATAAAATTATTTTACTGTTCATTGTTAAACAAGTCTTTAGTACTTACATCTTAGAAAGGTCCACATCACTTTTAATATGTAAAACATTCTTACTGGTTTCGTCTTTTTTGACAAGAATATTACCATCACGTACCCACACAAAGCGATATCCTTTCTCCCGAGCGATTGTTCTGGTCGTATTTAGCAGTTCAAGCGTTGAAGGTATCAAATGTTCGTAAGCCATCACCCTTGTTTCAGGTAGAACAGCTGAAATGTTTTTCGCCGATATACCAGCCCCACTATTGTCCTGCGAAGATGCTAGACGAAAATGACCCATCCATGACATCTTATCTTGACGACGTACGAATTTAATTACTATCGGTTTGATGCTTTCTTTCTTCTTACTGGGAAGGCGATGAGCAACACTTATGTCTCTAGCAGTTAACTCACTTCCAATCGTTTTTGAAAGCATATTAAAAACCTCATTGACACATTCGTTATTTGTTTCTGTTATTCCGGTAACCACAATATTATCTCTACGACTGTAAGATTGTAGGTCCGCAATATCTGTTTTCAGTTTTTCATTATCACTTTTCAATTTTTCATTGTCCTTTTTAATTTTTTCATTCTCCAGCTTGATGGATGTTAAATCATTTTTGAAACTTTCAAATTCCTCCGAAATGAATTGAATCGATTTTTTAAACTCAGCGAAGTCAGTTTTGAAATCTGGCGGCAACTCCGATTGAATCAGCTGTTTAACAACTTGGCCGATCGCTTGAAGGTCAGCCTGTGAGAGAGTAGTTGTAGGCCTACTACTAGTAGAAGTGAAGGTAGACGGAGCGGCGGCACTCTGTGTTGACACCGCGACCCCCGCCTCAACCACAGTAGACAATGCCGCTTTGTCACCCGCACTGGCGCCGTCTGCACTGCTTATCTGCTTCTGCTGTTTACCCGCTACTGCCACCGACTTACACACTATACATTTCCATTTACTTCTAGTGTCATTTGACATTTTACGAAAGTTTTTTTCGTTAATAAGTTCACACACGAAATGTAAATATTTTTTACAAACACAACAAAAAATAAGGTCCTGTTCCGGAACATCACTGTCACATTTTGAACACTGCATAATGATTTAAATTGATAAAAAACTGGTTAATAACACGGAGCTGTTAACAATCGATGTTACTCATTCAACTGCCAGAGGCGTACCAGATTAGCGTTACCTCTACGGCAGATAAGGCAATGTTATATCTTGCATGGCACTTCATCATCAAATTTTCACAACATCTAGAAGAGTATCAACTTGTCTTTCATAGGACTACTACAATATTATTGAAATGAAAAGAAAATTATCAAGTACTCTTTTTATATTGTGTAGGGTTGGGCAGGGAGGTATGGATGATTTGAAATAACAGTTACACACTCATTTTCAAACGAAACTCAAATTCTTTCTAGTGTACCTTGGATGTTGCCATTAAAGAGATTAAAGAGGAAAAAATTAAAACATTGATTATGTACGAAAAATAATATCTGTTAAAGGCTGTCCATTTTTGTACATACACTCCTGTAGACGTTGTGAGAAGTTGCTCATACTCCTCTGGAGCATTGCACGTGGTACCGCTAGAATTTCTTGTGTTAATGTTTCACTCAGGGCTTCAAGGGTTCGTGGTTTGTTAATGTATACACGTGCTTTCAAGTAGCCCCATAAAAAATAATCATAAGGTGACAGGTCCGGTTACCGAGGAGGCTACTCCACGCAATGAAATGAGACGTCCAGGGAAGGTCTGCCTTAGAAATTCCATAGCTGCTTTTGATGTATGGCATGTCGCCCCATCTTGTTGAAACCATGCAGTATTGACGTTGATATGTCATCTTCTCAATTTGGCAGAAAAAAAATCACGCAGCATCGTTTGGTAACGATCCGTATTGACAGTGACGGTTCGATCGTTTTCTCGAAAAAGTAGGGGTGAATAATTAGTTTTACGAGGCTTCCTAAAAGCACGTGTATACATTAACAAACCACGAACCCTTGAAGCCCTGAGTGAAACAATAACACAAGGAATTCGAGCGGTACCGCGTGCAATGCTTCAGAGGAGTATGGACAACTTCTCACAACGTCTACAGGAGTGTATGTCAAAAGTGGACAGTCTTTAACAGATGTTATTTTTCGTACATAATCAATGTTTTAATTTTTTCTTGTTTAATTTTTATAATGGCAACATCCAAGGTATACACTAAATAATAAATGTTGAGTTTCTTTTGAAAATGAGTGTGTAACTGTTATTTCAAATCATCCATACCTCCCTGCCCAACCCTGTAGGATACTAGAAGTATAAATACTTACTAGAAGTATGATAGTGGTTTCTTCTGAGAGTGAGTCATCGCTGCGACAGACACTCAGCGAAGTGATGGCTCCATCAAATGTTGTCGAACCCATAACCGTCGCACTCAACAGCGACACAAATATCACGTGACCACTTTTCGTGCCCACTATTGCTATGTCCCTGCAAACCCAACAGCATTTGTCATTTACAATTCAAATATATCTCATTTCATTTTCATTTATTTTATAAAATACTATAATCATAATACAATATTATGACATTGGAGGAAAAAATAGGCTGAGCCTGTACTATTTCTCTCCAAAAATGTTGATAAAATTATAATGTTGTCCAAAAGATAAGGTTACGTAATCACACACTGCTTCGTCACTTGATTTTCGGTCCAGGAATGATGATTTAAAATTTTGAATTTTGAAGGTTGATTTTATACTCTAAATGAATTGAATCTTGTACTTGTTCTCAAAAATACCAATCACATTTAGCTGAAATGTAATTGAAATATTCTTTATCAAACTGAGTTATGACTTAGGGATTTATTGAACACCACTGCTACGCATTACATTCATTTGAAAGAGAGTACATTTACAAATTATTAGTAATACTCCTCACATAGAATTACACTGTCCTATAGGGAGATTCACGTTATAAGGTCAGCACCTGATTAACATTGGTTTCCTATCCCTGACTGTCTTTGAACAAAGCAGACGAATTAGTTATTTATGCAACTAGTGCGCAAAGTGACAGTTTGCTGCACCGATATAAACGCTTACGCACGAGCCGAAGGCAAGTGCGGAATGGTTTCTTGAGTGCAGCAGACGAACTTTACGCACGTATTTCACATTAAATTTTTCCTGCAGTTACCATTGAATATGAAAAGTGAGTTATTATGGGTAAAATGTCCTGAAAACCATCAAATGTTTGTATGTGTAATTTTGTTATTAATAACAACCTTAATAACACCTTCCGAATACCAAAGGTACTTTTTCAGCCAGATTCCTTAGTTAACTGTCAGCTTTCATTAAACGGGAATCACTGAAACTATCTTGTGTTGCCATGTTGTAAATCTGGAGTACGCAAAGTATTACTTTGCGCACTAGAGCGGAAAAATGATTCTTTGCGGCCTGCAATCAGTGCAGAAATGGTCACTTTCCAAGGTAGGGAAAAAACATTTTTTAGCTCTGCACCTTTTCCAAATCAGATCAGATCACAATGTGTTTTACAACAAAAAGCCATACAAATAAGCTTCTGTTAACCTGTGTTTACATTGGGCAAGTGTCCTTGAATTCAAGTTTTTTAACGTTTGAATTGAATGTGTGATTATAAAAACCTGAAGTCAACTTTACTTGAATTCAAGTTTTCCTAACCTCAAAAGTATATAATTATGAAGTGATAGACCCACCTCGTAGTCCTGTCGACATCAGGCGACTGCCTGACCCACCATGTTACTGCCGTGGGACACAGTTCGGTGGCTGGCAGGTTGGCGGCGTTGCCGTAATGAACGCTGGTGACGTCATCACGCGACCAGTTGTTCAATGCTGCCTCAGGAGGAGTGCGCTGGCCGAACAATGAGAAGATCGGCACTATTTGGAGACTGCCGTCAAAACCTGACAAATTAATTGAATATTTATCACCAAAACTTTTTATTATTATTTTTATTACTATAGTCCATGCAAACCTTAGGCTGGTCACACACCGATTAGTCAAGACAAGACTAGTCACGTTTAGTCACAATACTTCACATAGTTGCTTATGACGCAACACACACTGATTAGTCATTGCAATTAGACATGACTCCATTAGCAACTATGTGAAGTATTGTGATTAAACGTTACTAGCCTTGTCTTGACTAATCGGTGTGTGACCAGCCATAGGCTAGGCACAAACCAGTTAGTCAAGACAAGACAAGACATGATCAGACACAATACTTCACATAGTTGCTTATGACGCAACACACACTGATTAGTCATTGCAATTAGACATGACTCCATTAGCAACTATGTGAAGTATTGTGATTAAACGTTACTAGCCTTGTCTTGACTAATCGGTGTGTGACCAGCCATAGGCTAGGCACAAACCAGTTAGTCAAGACAAGACAAGACATGATCAGACACAATACTTCACATAGCTGCTTATGACGCAACACACACTGATTAGTCATTGCAATTAGACATGACTCCATTAGCAACTATGTGAAGTATTGTGATTAAACGTTACTAGCCTTGTCTTGACTAATCGGTGTGTGACCAGCCATAGGCTAGGCACAAACCAGTTAGTCAAGACAAGACAAGACATGATCAGACACAATACTTCACATAGTTGTTTATGTCGCAACACACACTGATTAGTCATTGCAGTTAGACATGTCTTCATAAGCAACTATGTGAAGGACTAGTAAGGACTATTATTGTGACTAGACGTGACTAGTATTGTCTTGACTGATCGGTGTGTGCCTAGCCTTAGTTTGCAGCATGGGGCTTCATGGTCAATGATATTTCAATATAGCAATAGGAGGACACTGTTGGCACACTTCTTTGTATTCTGATTCTATAAAAAAGAACTACTCTCTTTTTGCTCTTTCTCTCACACAATTAGCTCACAGGCACTCTGGTGTCTGTGAAATCTGGCAAAACTGAACTCCATAGGAGCAATGCTGCAATCTAAGGCTTGCACAAACTATAGAACCCTCCATTTTATATAATGACAGAATTGTTCAAAACTGGTCGTGTCTTCAATAAATACTAAAGGGTCCGTACTTTCAATATTACCATAGTAAAGATAAAATATTTTGTTAATTATTATTAATTCTACATTGTTAAAAAACCATCTAGCACCATAGCAAAGCGAAAAAAAGATAGCGCTATTCGCTTTGTTGAATGATAGACAAGGATAGCAAGGATATTGCTTATCAAACACTGCCATTATAACGTGGACATCACTATAGTACTCTTTGAAACAGTCGTAAAGCCAGTTGCGGTTTATGGAGCAGAGACATGGGTTCAACAAAGAAAAATGAAGATCTATTAAATATTTGGTAGTGGAAGGTTTTGAGAAGGATATTTGACCCAGTATATGTTAATGTTAAATGGCGAATACGATCAAATCAGTAGCGCCTTACTCCTTGGCGCTACAGCTCATTCAGAGCCTTGACCTCCTTCAAAAAACCTCTCCATTCGACTCTATCGGCAGCCTTACGTCTCCATCCTCTGACACCCAGCTTTCTAATATCATCCTCCACATCCTCCAGCCAACGCTTTCTTGGACAGCCTCTCAGCCTTCTCCCTCCTGGGTTGTTTCTAAAGACCTTTTTTACAACTCTTGAGTCACTCATCCTCTCAACGTGTCCCAGCCAATTCAAACGCCTCACTTTTATCTTGTCAACAATTTGACATTTCCGGTACACATCACGCAGCTCTTGATTTGATCGTATTAACCAACATATACTGGGCCAAATATCCTTCTCAAAACCTTTCGCTCCCAAATATTTAATAGATCTTCATCCTTCTTTGTTAAAACCCATGTCTCTGCTCCATACACCACAACTGGCTTTATGACTGTTTCAAAGGGTGAGTACTATAGTGAGGTCCACGTTATAATGGCAGTGTTTGATAAGCAATAGTATTGCTATTGTCTATCATTCAACAAAGCGAATGGCGCTATCTTTTTCTCGCTTTGTTCTGTTGCTAGATGTTTTTTTAACAATGTAGAATTGATAATTAATTAACAAAATATTTCATCTTAATTATGAAACTTCATTATGATAATATTGAAAAAATATAATTTCTTAATTAATAAAATATAATAAATTATTTTAAACGAGAATGAACAGTTAATATTGCATCAATAAACCTGTATCAGCTACCGTCTATAGAAGGCGTCTAGACAAGACAGAGGATCAGCAACGTTGATCTCCTATCTTTCTTCACTGTCATTATAACGTGGACCTCACTATAGTAATTAAAAAATATAAAAAATAACTGTCAATCGTCAAATATCAATTTTAAAAAAAGACACTTGAGAATGGCATAAATATCGAAAATAGTCGTGTTTGATTTTAAAATGTTACAAATGTAGGTAGGCCTACTAGTTATTTCTATAATTGAACATTCAAGTGACTCAAGTTATTTTCTATAAACAATAATATGATCTTATTAAAAACAACAATGGATAAGTATTTTCTAAAGATCGTACAGCAAATCGAATTAACTCAAAGGCTTACAATTTGCAATAATCGTGGAAAAATGTAACAACTACAATACTTACATGCCAACAAGAGCCAGGCTCCGCTTAGAGGATCAAAAGTGAGACACTGGACTTCTTTCGCGGCCTCCTCGAACCAAGGGATCCATCTAACCTGAGGCTCTTCATGCTCTTTGAGAGTATGGTACAGTACCAGGTCACCAGAACTGTTCAAACCACAATAAAGAAAAATAAAATAAAATAAATGTTTATTTTCCAAAAAACTAAAACTACTACATCAATTACAGAAAATATTAGACAATATATCCAATGAAAACGACAAAGATTTTGTGATTTATAAACCACAAGATCACATTTACAACATAGAAAGTTACAAAATATTAATTTATTTGAATGACATTTTATCTATAGTTACATTTTGGTAACCCACTATACAGAGTGTTTCAGAAGTAGTGTCGAACATTTTAGGGTATTGTTCCTGGATGATAGGAGACTACAAATATCGTATTTGAAGTGTCCAAAACTCAGCGATTATCCTTATAGCTGCCATTTTGTTTTTTTCACTTAGGAATTTTTATCTCAAGAACGAAATGTTGTATAGATCTGAAACTTGGGAATAATTTTTATCTCAAGAATGAAATGTTGTATAGATCTGAAATTTGGCATGAATATTTATGATATAAAGAATTAACTTTAAAAAATAAAATGAAAAATTTTCGATGTAAATTTCCAAAATTGCGGCTATTTTAAAATTTAACATAGAAATTTTTCATTTTATTTTTCAAAGTTAATTCTTTATAGCATAAATATTCATGTCAAATTCCAGATCTATACAACATTTCATTCTTGAGTTAAAAATTATTCCCAAGTTTCAGATCTATACAACATTTCGTTCTTGAGATAAAAATTCCTAAGTGAAAAAACAAAATCACAGCTATAAGGATAATGGCTGAGTTTTGGACACTTCAAATACGACATTTGTAGTCACCTATCATCCAGGAACAATACCCTAAAATGTTCGACACTTCTTCTGAAACACTCTGTATAATTCTGATGTAGCACTGCATTATTATTACTAGCTACTAGTTTAGTCGCTTCTTCAAGTTAGTCTGTCGCCAGAGCTCGTAGAGCGCACATCGCCTGTATCTCTTTATTAGATTCATTAGTATGTGTAGATCAATGATTCTTTTTAAAAAGCCGGTTGGTTATTCCAGTTCCTTAATTTATGAATTATCATGTTTAATATTCGACTTCATAGTTTGTAGCTGTATTGTGTTGAATGAATATTTCATTACTCTCTAGCCGATTCATCGGAAGGAGAGACAATAACAAGGATCTTGGACTTGTGTACGTATAAGGCTAGTTGCATATTGAGACGCGACGGGACTTGGCAAGACGCGACCTGAGTCTGCATGATAATAATGTAATTGTATGCTAGATGAGTTGATATCAAATTATCATATTGTAATGTTTACACGTCCTACTAATCTAGCAGAATCGGGTCACGTCGCCTGAAAGTGTAAAAGTGATGACTCAATATGCATTGTTAATAGTTTACATAGAATTAATGTTTGACTCGTAAATTCTAGTTCACAATGCTTTCATGTAAACTGAGTCACGTTTTGTAATTATTCAGTTCTATGACAAAGATGTTAGGTATAAGGCCTACCTCATGATTCAACTATCAACTTATCTATCTCCCAGGGCCATCTGTGTCCAACTCGACATTTGGCCGCACCAACAAAAGGCCTCCAGATTTATCTTGACCTGACTGACTTGTCTTGTCCATAACTGGAGTCCTTAGGACATAATCTTGAAAAAATCTTTCTTGAGCATCTCCTTTGATAGCTCCAAGACTCTCCATATCGGACTAAACTTGTCACCACCATCTTTGTCTGGTATTATGACTCAACTTTTTAATGTTAATTTAATGTAGTATAATTTAATTCAACTTACCTGAGGACAAGTGCTATCAACTGCCTCTCTTGGGCTTGACTAACTGCACTCAGTCTTACTTTAGTACATTTTGCAATGCATTTCAGCTCAAATAACTGCTGAGCCGTAGCTGACATTCCAACTCATCAACACTATCAACCGTACATTATTTCAAACATTGCTATCCAAGTATCTGAAAAAGTTGAAAAATTCAAGTTAGATTCATATAAATGAACTTAAACACGGTTGCATAAAAGTCTGTAATCTTTTGATCACGATTAATTGGCCAATCAGAGAAGCTTCCTCAGAAAAACCTTGTCTGATTGGTTCTCGTGGAGTTTAATCATGATTGAAATTTAACAGGCTTTAGTGCAACCGTTGAGAGTTGCAATAAACCATGGCCACTTGTGTCGTTCTATTGCCCGAAAATTGTCCAAGTATATACTCATTGATTGCTTGGGGCCATGTTGATGGAACAGGTTAGCTGTGAGGGGTGATTTGGAGGCCAACTATTAATATTATTATTCATCAATTGGAAAATTCCAAGAGCATGGACATTATTTAATAAAGCACATGTCGAAAATAAGTACACTTCAGGGAGGCTCAAATACACCCGATTCCAACTGCTTCACTCATTCTGGAAGCTTGTTGAAAAAGAACTCCTGTAGTATTCCTGCGATCTCTGGAGGCGCTCCCTGAAGATGTCAAACATCTCTCGATTCCTGGTGTTGTAATGATGCACATCTGACCGGGTTACCAAGTTTTGTAGGTTTTTTTACATATACATCAGGCAGAGAATGACAAAGTAGCTGAGAGCTGAAATACTCAGCCTAACAAAAAGGGACTTGCTATGTGCATCATTATGATGCACAATAATAATAAACTGATATAAGAGATCATATTTGCAATTTCATAATGTTCACTTGCAGTCATTATCCGGGCAGCCGGTTTTTGCAGATTCAGTAAGTTCACGACCTTAGCTGAATGGCCTCACACGAGTAGGTAATAATTATGACAGTGGAAAGGGGTATGATACATCATGACCAAGTAAGCCTTTGTCACATATCAATAATTCAGTAATCTCCATCCATGACCAGCACTTGCTGGATAGATTGCGTCAAAATTTAAAACTTGATAGCAAAAACTAAGATCAAGATGGCAGGTCAGTCATAGAACTCAGAAAACATTGTACTGCCTCTTCATCCAGGGAGTAGATGCTAGATTCACAAGCCTCTAACGAAGTGTCCTTTCGTAGATTTTTTCCTCCTGTTCTCGGAAATACACCGGCATCCTGTTGTAAATGTCAAGTGCACATACAGGAAATTTATTATGTGATCAAGTCAGCCTGGCATGAGGAAAATTAATATCATTTCTCCACCTTGTGTTGTGACTGTTCTATCCCCGCAGCTTCAGCAACAGAAAACAAACACTAGTCAGTCTCTATAGGTCACCTGATAAATGTGACTAGCCCAAATTGATCTTGTTTATCAATTCATCCATTAGCTAAACTGACCGAGGATCCACTTTTTTGAGTATTTTTTTTAAACTTTGACACAGTATGTCTGGTACCCCCTGTCAAGGACGACGACATCAAGTACGTAAGACAAAGCCTAGGAACTTGACAGGGTCTTGATCACCAGACAGACTTTGCAATATAATTGGATAATAAATAACTACATAATATAACCGCCACTTCACATTAAAAAATACTATGGATATTTAGAAATTTAGGTAGAATACAGAAACTGCAGTGCATAATCAGATTCATTATTGCAAGCTCTAATACACAAACAAGATGCATGAATAGAACATTTCAAATTCAACACATACCGTAAGCTTTTAAGGCAGGAGAGGTGGTATATTTTCTGTGTTCTATAATTAGTTAAGGTACAGTATTTTGGTTTGAGTGAAAATAAAATTTGCGCATAACTTACAAGGGATGAAATTCAGCGTCAGTTTTAAAAAATATTAATCAATATCCTCATTTAATTGTGCATTTTGAGCATAAACCGTAACTTACCTTCAAAGCTTACCATATAGTAATAGTGAAGACAATAGAGAATTTATAACCATATTGAAAATACACTATAATTACAACTTATGATGAAAGCAAATACAATACATAATTTATAAAATAATTATAATTCTAAACTTGCTAAACCGATAAATTAATATTTCAAGAGATGTTATGTAACATATAACGGAACAGAATTCCAGACAAAGGCAAAATAAGTAGCTGGAAAAATTCTTCAAGTCCGTGCTCTACTAGGTTATAATATTTGTGTTGTAATATTTTCAATACTTACGATGTTCAGAGCTTTGATTATTCCTCAATTTCAATAATGGAGAAAAACTAGACACAGCAATAATGTAAAAATAATGTAGGGTTATCATAAACAGAAAATTATAAAATCTACGGTCTACATACAAAGCAGACGACAGAAGATAGTTGCATGCCTTGTCGACCTTGAAGATAATCAGACGTTTTTATATTTTACTTTTATTTTTTCAGAAAATAATGAAAATTTGGAAAAAGTATGAATAACATATTTTTGTTAGCTCATTTTATCAGATTCAACTTTTAAAACAGTTTCTGAAAATTGGAAAATGGAAATGTTATCAAAACATTATTGACAATCAGCTGCTGCGTGTGACTAATCTAGTTGGTCTTGACTCAATACTGACATTTTAGGTTAGGAAAATACGACTGTTTTATTGACAAATACATTATTTAAATAGATTTTATAATAAATCAATTATGGATATCTCAAGAATGAATAATGGATCAAAACTATATCTTTGCAAGTGGTATTTCAGGGGTAAGTAAAAAAATTACTGTTTCTTTGTGATTGAATAATGTTCTAATCAAATCAACGTTTTCAACTTTAAAATTCATGATTTTCAACTTACAATGTAGTATAATCATCTTTTCAACTTTATTGTAATATTTTCAACTTTAAAAAATAGTGTTTTCCTATTACATTTTATATCAAACACAACTAATTTCGCCGACAATGGTATCATCTAGTTAAAACTAGACAAAGTACCTACACTTGACTTAAGATACCTACGGTACTTGATGTCTTCTACATAATCATAGACCCGGATATTGACTAATATCCAATAAACTTCCCATTGGGATTTACACTGTATTGATGGCATTATCGTCGAAACAAGATTTTCTTTAACCAAACTTTGATGTAGTTTTACTATAGTGAGGTCCACGTTATAATGACAGTATTTGATCAACTTTAGTTTTGCTTTCCTTGTCTATCTTCCGACAAAGCCGGTGGTACTATCCTTTTCTAGGTCCCCAACGATACCAATTATGTTTTTGACGGTATAGAAATATAATTAATCAATGTATAGAATCGGTATCGCTATTCTTCTATCTTCATCCACTGTCATTATAACGTGGACCTCACTATAGAATAATTCATTAGATTAACCTATCTATTCGATTGATATACGTTTCTTGGATTAATAAGCAACCACCAATGTCAACACAAAATCAATACTTATTTAGTTCTTTAAGTAATCCTAACTAATGATAATTTCAGTTTCTGTTTGGCTTGAAAATGTGCAATACCAGCACGAAACGGGACGTTGCCACATCAAAGAATGTGAGTGTTTTCCACTTTGAAGTTTTATGAAATACGATAGTAATAATAATAGTGAAAACAATATGGATAACCATCAACAAACGTAATTCTAACTCTATTATCTCTCATTGTTACAGCTGGATTTGCGTGCCTTCCTATTGTTTGGCTCATCAACTCAGTTTGGTTTTTTGAGGAAGCATTCAAGAAGCCACCCTATGAAGAACAAGCTCAAATAAAGCGATGTGAGTAATCATATTACAGATTTATCACTAGAATATTTTATTCTTTCATTTTTTTTTACTTTCAAAAATGTTTTGTTGATCTGAAAGTTAGCAATGCAGAAGAAAGTGATTTTTTGAGATTTAAATTACGGTTATTTAGAAGTGGAGGGCATGAAATAGTATATTTCGCACCTAGGGCCGGAAATGACACTTTTCCGGCTCGAAATCGGGTTTCAGATTGAGAGCCGGAAAAACATTTTTGCCCGTGATGCGAACGCTATTTTTCGCCACACAGAAATATAAACAATATAATATAATTATACATTAGCAATGTATCAAAAATTTTAGAAAAACTAGTTAAATCAAGATTAATAAGCTTTTTAGAAATTAATAATATACTTTCTCCTAACCAATTTGGCTTCCGCAAAGGTATAAGTACAGAATTAGCTGTACTAGAATTATCAAAATTTGTAACTAGCAATTTAGAGGAAAAGAATAAATGTCTAGCAGTGTTTTTAGATTTAGCAAAGGCCTTCGACTCTGTTTCCCATGACTTATTAATAAAAAAGCTTGAGGCAATAGGTATAAGAGGAGTGCCACTTGAATGGTTCAGATCCTACCTCAGCAATCGACAGCAAAAAACAAAGGTTGAGAACCATATGAGTGCAGAGGGTTCCATGAAGTTTGGAATACCTCAAGGAACAGTTTTAGGACCAATTTTGTATTCGATCTTTGCAAATGAGTTGTGCTCCATTCAAATTCAAGGTAGAGTTATAGCCTTTGCTGACGATACAGCACTCCTTTTTCAAGGAAAAAACTGGGAAGAAGTGTTCCAAACAGCAGAGATAGAACTCACAAAAATCACTAGTTGGTTAAGAAATAACTTATTGTCATTGAATTCAGAAAAAACAAATTTTTAGCTTTTCTTTAACAAATAGCACAAAACCACACATGACAACAATGAAGCTCCATAATTGTGATAGAAATTGTAACAATAATTGTAATTGCCCACTAATAGAACGCTCTGACAATATAAAGTATTTAGGAATAATAGTAGATGATTCATTGAAATGGAACAAACACATAACATATACAACTGCCAAAATAAGGAAGCTTATATATAAATTCTATCAATTAAGGCGTATCATAGACAAAGAAATGTTAAAAACTGTATACTTAACATTAGTTGAATCTCTTTTAAGGTACGGTCTGTTAGTTTGGGGTGCAGCTAACTTCAGTTTTATAGATCCATTATTTAAAACTCAAAACGCATTTTGAAAATAATGGAAACAGGGAAATCCAGTTTTCAACTGTAGAATTATTTATAGAAAATAGAGTACTCAGCGTTAGGCAATTGTATATATTGTTGTTATTAGGGTATATGAAAAAACATCAAAATAGGAACCATATCATAAATCATAGCCATAATACTAGAATAAGAGAACGTTACAATCAAGAAGTACCAAGAATGAATACAGCGTTTGGGCAAAGATCACTAGGATATTTAGGGCCTACAATATCTAATAGAATACCATTAGAAATCAAAGGAGAGGAAAATTTCAATAGGTTCAAAAGAAAAATTAGACATTGGTTATTCAGCATTGGGATACAAAGTAGTGAGGAACTAATAGTAAGTAGGATTTAGATTTAAGCAATATTCTTTTTTAAATAAGGTAATTTATAAGTAGAAAATAGTACCTCGGTTTAGTATCTTTGTACTAGGTGATGCTTAGGGTAATAGATATAGTTTTAGATTTTTGGAATTTTTGTATTATCTGTTGTAGCATAAATTAATATTAATTTGATGATAACCTCGACACATATATTATATAGTGAGGTATCATTTTTGTAAACACTGAATATTGTTATTATTGAAATATATATGAGAATAATTGTTTATTAAGCACTTCCGAAAACAAAAGTGGAAGGTCATAGCTCTAGCAAATCTGAGGTAATCTGAATACAGGAAATTGTCCAAGTATTTTAATTTTTTATTCTGATTTGTCTAAATAACCTAAAAGATTATGTTTAATTTGTGTGGGAGGTTGAGTTTATACTTTTTTATTCTTTCAAATGACAATAAGATGATATTATTGAACGAGCGAAGTGAGGTCTAAGATTCAAGTCGACGGTTTGGCATTTCTCTTAATGTTTAAATGTTGCGCATTTACGTCGTAACGCGGTAATAATTTTCATGAAATTTGACATGTATGTTCCTTTTTTAATTACGTCGATGTATATACAAGGTTTTTGAAAATTTTGCATTTCAAGGATAATATAAAAGGAAAAAGGAGCCTCCTTCATACGTCAATATTAGAGTAAAAATCAGACTATAGAATTATTCATCATAAATCAGCTGACAAGTGATTACACATATGTGTGGAGAAGCCAGTCTATTGCTGTATTTCCATAAGGTCTATATTTTCAATCAGGTACTTGTGGATGAGAATACTGCGTGAGGTCTACTGTTCACAGAACTAATAGTTATAAATGTTTTAATTATTGAATAATAAACTCAAATAATGAAAAGTTTTTTGATCAGCTGTTTTAGCACACTTGAAATTTAGCGGCCGGAAAGGGTACTCTTTCCGGCTAAGGCCTGTTCTGACGTCAGACGAGAGTCGTCTTCAAACAATGTTTTTCAGATCTACGTAAGGACTGGAAAACAGCTGCTTTCTGTGCAGTGTGGCGAAAAGGGAATTTATACATTTTATAATGTGCTATTTTTGCTATAAATAGAAAGTTGAATGTCTTGAGAGTTTTTGTAAAGAAATCTAAAAATATAGCCTACTAGCTGAAATATATTATAATTTATTTCATGATTAGTATTGATTTATAGAAACTGTATTAATAAGTCATGAAAATAACAAAATTACTTTTTCGCCCCACTTGGATGTAATGAGCTGGTTTACGTTCGTCATATGGAGGCCGAAATTGATTGTTTTCTGACCAGGCCGGTAAAATTTTTACGGCCCTAGGGCTGTAAAAAACCTTCAAGTCAGCTGATTCTGATTTGATGTGAACAAAATAGTTTATGAAACGGAATCAGTTTATGCTTCTAGAATTGAATAAAGAATTTTGCAATAAGATACTATCATTTCATTTGGATGAATGAAATACAAATGAGATATGATAAACTATTCAAATTATATTTTCAGAGTAGGATAGAACTTCTAACCTAAACTTCCGAAGTCGATGACAACAAGCATTGTTGACGTTGACATTCAGATTGGCCAAATTTCAAGTGTGCTAAAACAGCTGATCAAAAAACTTTTCACCATTAATTTGTGTTTATTATTCAATAATCAAAACATTTATAATATCATCTTATTTGAAAGAATAATATATTATAAACTCAACCTCCCACATAATTGAACATAATCTTTTAGGTTATTTAGACAAATCAGAATAAAAAATAAAAATACTTGGACAATTTCCTGATATTCAGATTACCTCAGATTCGCTAGAGCTATGACCTTCCACTTTTGCTTTCGGAAGTGCTTAATGAACAATTATTCTCATATATATATTGTATATTTTTCTGTGTGGCGAAAAATAGCGTTCACACCATGGGCAAAAATGTTTTTCCGGTTCTCAATCTTTGAAAACCGATTTCGAGCCGGAAAAGTCTCATTTTCGGCCCTAGGTGCGAAATATACTATTCCGTCCAAGCCAGTATGAATAGTTCCATTAGAACTCTTGGGAATAAAATTCTCACTCTGCCGGTCACATTTACTGATTCTGATATACAGCTTTAAGCAATAAATACGGGGCCGATGCTCATTTCAGTACAGTACCGGCATAAAACTTCAATGTACTAGAGCACAAGTAGATACATTTTTTTTGGACTCAAAATAGTGTGTGAATTAAGTTGTCATTTTTGCATAACCTCTAGATAGTGTATTCCAAATTAAGGTTTAGAACAGTTTTGGTCTAATGCCTGCTGTTTTTACCTGGATTGTATTATTTTGTATGTGAATAAATAAATAAATACGCAATAATGTTAAAAAACATGAAACTAAGCAAATATGAACAAATAATATTTGAAATTTTATTAAAATTCAACTTAATTTGTTTCAGATGTGACGTTTTCTGGTATAGGCGCTGCGATTTGGATAGTAGGGATGGCGATCTGGGTCTACATATTCCAAACACACAGAGCTGAATGGGGCGAATTTGGCGATGATTTAACATTCACAATCCCTACAGGCATCAAGTGATTGCTCTACTAAGTGCTGTGAAAATACTTTCTAGAAACTATACTTCTGTAATCAAGATTAAACTCACATAGCTTACTGATATTGTTCTAATCAAAGTGAAAACATGGAAATGTTTCCAGCCTTTAGAATGCAAACAATTTTTTAACGAAGTCTTAATATTACAGTCACGTAGTTAGGTTTTTTGAAATCAGGGGCATTTTCCTAACTCAAGCCTTAAACAGATAATCCATTTTTCATTATAAAGCTGGATTCGCTCACAACAATGACAGTGAAAATATATAATATAATAAAATATACTCACTCGGCCGGGCAGAGTGGGAATAGTCTAATTGTGGGTATTTTATGTTCACTGTCAATGTTTGTATGAATCCTGCTACCGGTATGCTCTAATAATTAACGTATTATTAATACTTTTTGTGTAGTTGAGAAGTTGATATTGTGGTAATTATTCATATTAAATAAATAAAAATAAAAAATGTTCAAAGTATTATTAATAATTAAGCCTGTTCTTTGAAAATTTTCCAGGCAATGCTTTTGTGAAAAAAATTAATCATTCAACTTTTTTGTTGTACTAAAGTACAGTATTTCAAGCAATAAATTAACATTCTCATGACATTATTCTACAATGAGTATTTACTATTCATTTTGATAGGAGATGATCGAAATCTTTTTTCATCCCTATAATCCATGTTTGATGTTTATTCTCATTATAATAATTATATATTTGACAGTTTATTGACCTACTTTTATTTATTGTAATAAAGCTATTTTGATACTCATCAGATTTTATAGTGATATTGAACATGTCCCTTAGCCTAATTCAAAAAAAGGTAAACTTCATGGGTGGTTCTGATTTCAAACACAGATATCGCATAATTCAGAGTAAGGCCCGTTTGTACAACTGTCGGTTAAATTTTAATCGTGATTAATTCCACGTGAACTAATCGAGAAAGCGTTTTTGAAAAGACGGCTTCTGATTGTTTCTCGTGGAATTAATCACGGTTAAAATTTAACCGGCTGTTGTGCAACCGGCACTAAGACTGTTATTCAGTTTTATGCAGTAATACTGAACCATTATATTCAAATTGAGATACCGTATCAATTAAATAGTTGAAGAAATACCACCGACATTGGAAAAATGTTGCTTCATTATCTGAGGTGATACACAGATTTTATTATTTGAAATTTTTGTATTCCAAAAGACATGTCCATTTCACTAGTAGCCTGATATAATTATTTGCTTAATTTTGTGAATTTCTTTTGTAATCCAATCAACTCTGAGAGTAATCATAACACATTTGATTATACCAACAATGGAATAAATTACCTCTTTCGTAATTGAATATAATAACTACCATAAGACCATGGAAAACATAGATTAAAATAGTCACTGAGTACAACAAAAGAGTTGTACGAAAAATAGTACACTCCTTGTAACCATGCCACTTCTCTACATTGATTCAGATTTGGACCATAAAATTCTTACAATTTAGATTCAAAAACAAAATTTTCTATAGAAGTTCGCTCTAACAAACAAATACCCACACTACAAGTTCAAAATTTCAATTATATTTTTCACAACACTTGAATACAGTATACAACGCTGCTGGTTACAATCGAAGAGAACCTCTTCAGTTGATCAAATAAAGTTACATTTTCTATTTAAATCCAATCATTACACAGATGATAAAATAGTTGATCGAATAACACTATGTTAAGTTAAAATAAGTTATCAGGAATAAAATAAAGATTAATTTTAAAATAAGCACCTTACAATAATATGAGTATAGTCTAAACATAAAATCACAGATAATAACTAAATAATAATATATATTCGTATGGCATTTATTGTTACGTAAACAGACCAATAGTGGTATAGTAGCGAGATTTACTCCAGACTGTCAGCATTGGTAGAATGGAAAGTATCGATGTTAAATATATATGAATGCTGACAGTTCAAAGTGAATGTCACTAAAGTTTCATCTCGCCATAATAAACAACTAAATTACATAGTTTCAGCCCAATATGGATACAAGTATACAACTAAATGTGGAAGAGAAATTCTTTGATATTGTTTTCCAAGACGAAATACTTTATAATAACTTATACTATAGTGAGGTCACGACGTAATAATGGCAGTGTAGGAAGATAGGAGAAAAGGATTGCCAGATCTCAGCTTTGCCACCCAAACAGCTGATACTGGTATATCTGATGAATTCAACTGTTCATTATTGTTGAAAATAGTAAGTCATATTCTATTTGTCAAGAAATATATTTTTTAAATATGTAATAATGAATTTTCATGATTGAGATAAAATATTATGTCAACAAGTTGAATTTCTACATTGTTGATAAACGATGTGGCAACATCGCATTGCGTGAAAGAGATAGCGCCATCTGCTTTGTTGAACGATAAACAAGGATAGCAACACCATTGCAAATCACACACTGCCATTATAACGTGGACCTCTTTATAGTTGTAATCTATAGTGGAGTCCACGTTATAATGGCAGTGGAGAAAGATAGGACAGCAACGTTGCCGATCCTCTGTCTTGTCAATGCCTTCTATAGACGGTAGCTTATACATGTTTATTGATGTAATATTAACTGTTCATTCTCATTTTAAATAATCAATTATATTTTATTAAGCAAGAAATTAAACTTTTCAATAATTTTTGATCTCAGCCTTGCCACCCAAACAGCTGATACTGGTATATCTGATGAATTCAACTGTTCATTATTGTTGAAAATAGTTAGTCATATTCTATTTGTCAAGAAAATATATTTTTTAAATATGTAATAATAAATTTTCATAATAGAGATTAAACATTTTGTCAATTAGTTGAATTTCTACATTATTGATAAACGAGGTGGCAACATCGCAATGCGTGAGATAGCGCCATCTGCTTTGTTGAACAATAGACAAGGATAGCAAAACCATTGCAAATCACACACTGCCATTATAACGTGGACCTCTTTATAGTTGTAATCTATAGTGGAGATAGAAGCCATAATGCAGAGTGCACGTTATAATGGCAGTGGAGAAAGATAATTCAAGTCATCTAAATTCAAAATTTATAGTTTTCATGTTTATTTTGGACTAAAATTTTATAAAAATTGTACACGTGAAATTCTAACCTTATCTTGGACTTTGTTACAGTACCTATAAATTTGGAAGAAAAATAGCAAAAGGGTTACTTTATTATTTTATCTTCTATAATGTTATTGCATTAGTGTCATTTGCATTGTAAATGAATAAATAAATAGGACAGCAACGTTGCCGATCCTCTGTCTTGTCAATGCCTTCTATAGACGGTAGCTGATACAGGTTTATTGATGTAATATTAACTGTTCATTCTCATTTTAAATAATCAATTATATTTTATTAAGCAAGAAATTAAATTTTTCAATAATTTCATAATGAAGATGGAATATTTTGTTAATTAATTATTAATTCTACATTGTTAAAAGACGATCTGGCAACAGATCAAAGTGAGAAAGAGGTAGCGCAATCTGCTTTGATGAATGATAGAGAAGGAAAGCAATATACCATTGCTAATAAAACACTGCCATTATAACGTGGACCTCACCTCACTATAGACACTGTGCTTCCACAGTCTCAGGTCGATGAAGCTACTCCCTACGAGCAAAATAAATGGATTCCTCATTTCTCATTATAAAGTAAGAATGTTTTTTTAAATATTTATTTGGAAACACAGTGTCTAGATTAAAACTAAGAAATTCTTTCATTGGTTTTCATATTTTCAACTACAGTAATTATTACAAGTATAAATAAAAATAAAAATCTTAGTACCCTTTTTTGAATTATTTTTTATTATTAGTGATAAAATAATTCAAAAAAGGGTACTAAGATTTTCATTTATATTAAAAGTAACCCTTTACAGGAAAGAGACAATTATTACAAGTAGTATTTTCCCCCAAAAATATATAAATATAATAGAAACTACTCAATAGTTTGCTCGGAACCCATCTTAATTAATTCGTCTTACCCAATTCATCCCTATGAATACAGGGATGTTTCAATATTATTACTTTGATCAGTAAAAATGTTGTAATGAAACACAAATAGTAGAACTATCCTATAAAAATTAGGGCCCTTTTCTAGGACACTTCAATCTATTATGTACCATTAAATCTATTGATTCAAATAATTTAATAAGACTGCCCTACAAACCGTTGCATAAATACCACCAACAATACAGACTAAGAAAAAATGTGTTACAAACAAGATAAAAGAAGCATAATTAAACATAAATTTCCAACATAACGGCCCAATGAAGTACCTAATATTGACAACCGGTTATCAGGCAATAATCGTCAATCCTTGTTTGATTTTTAAACCCTCGTTAAAAATATACAATTGATGAGAAATTGAAAATTTGGAACTTTCTAGCTATTTGTTGTGGATTTGAGTTGGAATTTCTCAATGAAGTAATATTGACAACCGGTTGTCACAACACAAAATTGAAACCCCAAATCCCCCACATCATTAACTGTAATCAATTCTAAACCATTATCAGTTTAAACTCAGTTTAGAAGTTCCACTCTAAACTTCAGATAGTTTCACTCTATCAGTTGAAAAATTTCACTCTAAACTCAGTTCAGAGTTTTCAATTTAGATTGATAATGGTGAAGCAACCGAAACTAGTTTCTCTAATGTTTTAGAAATAGACAATGTTACAATATTCAAAGTAATTTATTTAATTTGCGTAAGATCCCACATCTTAAGATCTTACTTGTAATTTTAAACCGAACCGGTTTGAAACGCGCTTTCATTATAGCAGAATCCTTGATTTTGTAATGACATAAAAATGTTTTAAACAATACCACAACTTGTAATAGAAGTTAAATGAAGATCGATGATGAAAAATTTGTTGAAGAAAATTGTATAAGTTTGGAAAGATAGTAAAAGGAAGATGAAGGAGAATAGAGAGAAGAAGATGATAAGATACGGTAGGAAGAGCTGAAAAAGAGGATTAGGAAAAAAGAAAACATGAGAAACTTAGAAGTAGAAGAAAGAGAAGAAGAATTCAACATATCTAAATACAACGAAGATACTTTTTCTAATGAATTTGACCCATCTCTTGTGGTAATGTTCCATTATTTATCCCTTCTTTAAAGTATTAGGCTCAAAAGTGCCTCATCTGATCCCAAACCCAAGTATTAGGGTTGTAGGATATCCTATCTTTTCACCAGCAATGTTTTGTTATAAACTACTAAAATAGAACATAATATCAAAGATCAAGAATATAATTACGTTCTACAATTACTTTTAAAAACTATTTTGATGTCAAATTTATTAAAAATAACTAACACAAAGGTAAACTACAGAATTTCTGTAAAATTGATAAAATTTTAGAATAACTTACATCGTAAGGTTATTAGGCTACAGCATAGCTGTAAAATTATGGCTTAATTGTGACTTTCAAATACGTAAATTACATAAGCTCAGCTAAATGTAGAAACTTAGCTTACAGTTGAAAAAGTTTGGTAATCACATTAAAAAATTATGAAAATGAATAGATAGCTACCTAAAACAACTACAAAATAGAAAATCTAATAAAATTGTATGAGTCGATTTCTTTTAAAGTTGAGTACATTGTTATCTACAACCTCCAAAATATAAAAACTTCTTTAGTATCTTGAATTCATGAATATTTTTTAAAAATACATAGCTACATAAGATGCCTGCATAACAGCTAATAGGATAACTAATCCTTCTTATCAGAGTTGATTAAAACATACACCATGATACCTGGAGCGTTTGTAAAAACGTATATCTTTCAAAGTCTCAAATTTATTAATTTCTAAAAATATTATTAAAATGAATGCATAGCTACCTAAAACGGCTGCCAAAAACTCATCTTTCGACAAATTATTTGTCTAAAGCTAAAATGTATGCATAGCTACCTAAAACGGCTGCCCAAAACTTATTTTTTCGACAAATTATATGTCTGAAATTAAAATTAAGTTAGTTTGTTCTTATTTCAGTTGTGTTCTAGATAAATTTGAAACACTTCTGCTTGTCGTGTGGTATTCGAGTTTTGAACAGGACTGAATCAGCTCGGAATTGGGTGTTTAATAATGGCGTATACCCAAATACCTGTGAAAAGAACATGAAATTAGAATATTGATGAATCAATAACTAGTTCGATTATCCAATGAAAGTTCTATAAATAGAATTAATGACTTCTGCTACTACAAATACTGATCGAAGAACTTGATAGCAGAAGGAAATTCGTTGAGTGAAATTGTCCATAAGAGTGTAATAATAAAAATATCGTGTGACCTGGCTGGCTCAGGTCTGGTGTCAGAGTTTTCAGTTCTGACATGACTTAATGCAGCCGGGAATGACGGCTTACTAGAAACGTTAAGGGGCCATATGAATAAAACCAAAGCATATGCTCATGAGCATGAGCTTGGAGCATAAGGTTTTGCTCATGAGCATTAGGTAAAAGCATAAGCATTTGCTCATTTTTATATGAATAAGCTTTACCTTATATTCTTACCTTATGCTCCTGAACTCTGGAGCAAATGCTCACGGATTTTAAAGATTTTTCATCAGCTGATTCGCCTTTGTGGTCTTACTTAGTTTTTATAGCCTCACGTAAGCGCTAAATATGCAAGTATAGACTATAGACATCGCTTGTGTTTGCGTCGTCTGCTCTGTTCTCTATCCAAGAATTGAGTTTTAGGTTGGTTAGTTGAGTTATGAATTTTGAAATAATTGCGTGAAAAATGTCATCTCTATAATAATTTTCAGCATAATCTTATAATCTCAATGGCCTTCTTATAATCGTCTAAACTCTCATCTTCTTAAATGTCTACCTATTTCCTATTCTGTGATGGCTATCTTTATATCGGATAGGTATCTTTTGTATTTATTCTTTTGTAGGAATAATGGTGATATAAATATATCATGGTTGAATCTAAAAAGAGTTTTATAGTTCTCAACTATTGGTTGTGATCGTATCTGTTATAGCTTCCTCTTACTCACACGAATTAGTTGAGCCATTTTACTATGAGCAAAAGGTGAAAAGCTGCTCCAGAGTAGACTCACCTTTTTTGAAGCATTTGCTTCAAAAGTTGAGCAAATGCTCTAGTTTATTCATACAATTTTGAGCATAAGCTTTTACTTTTGAGCAAATGCTCAATATATTTTTTTGATGAGCATGAGCAAAAGGTTTTGCTCACGTTTATTCATAGAAAATGAAGCATATGCTCCACATTTTAGAAGTATAAGCAAATGCTCAACTTTATTCATATGACCCAAGGTAAGGGTTCCAAAAGAGTTAATATACGACAAATCGGTTTTAGCACAAGAATGTTAAAAAGGGGTTGAAGTAAGAAAGTAGAAGGATACTTGTTTATTCGATTAAAAAATATTCACGATCATAAATATAGAACGTGGTACATACCTGGGTAAAGAAATTTATACACTTATGCCTTTCCTGAAAATGTGTGTCATCTTCTGATAACGAAACGGGACATCCTGGACAACGGAAAGTCCATCTTGAGGTAACCTACAAAAAATACAACATTTCATGGAGATTCTTTAATGAGTTCGACAAAAATTGAAAATGTTAGACGAGTATTCAAGAAGAGAGTTAAGGCGCATATATCAGTGACGGGTACTGGGAAAATATAATTTCCATGAGTTCTAATGGAACTATTTCCACTAGGCACGACCGAAAGAGTATGTATAATGACATTAGAACTTATTAGAATGATATTCTCACTGTGCCGGACAAATTCACTAATACTGATACGTGATAATCCGCTTTGAAGAGAGTTGGAGATAATTCAGGTTTAAAGAATAAAATTCATTGTATTAAAGCTCATCCATTCTTTAAAAGATCAATGAAACAAAGAATTGTTTGTCATTTACTAATATATTCACAGTGATAATTTATATCGAAACAAACTAAGTATTTGTCATTAATTTACTTTAAAAAGAAAGTGATAGTAATTTGTCGATGATAACTATAAAACTAACCTTGAGTGAATGAAGGTTTTCTTGTGATATGCGTTACTAGAAAATGTATTGAAGTAGTTCTATTCTTTAAAAAAAACCCAGTAAATCTAGTATTTAAATTTACATTTTTGAACAGTGGTAATTTTCAATTTAGAACTATAGCCTAAACTAACTGGAGGTTTTCTTGTTACATACGCTAAAGCCAGAAGTGGAACTCACGTAGGTCACGAGTGGAGAGGCCAAAACTCACCACTGCTAAAAGAAGGGCGGCCATTCAGGCAATACTTCTTGGGACCGGTGAGGCTTTTGAACCTGCAGTTTTGGAGGGACAAAAAGAAAAACCCAATAAACCAGAGGTGAAACTCCAGGCACAAATGTGGGTCAAGAGGCCAAGTCGAGGGTGGCCGGGGTGGCCCTAGAGGCAGTTTGGCGTCCCCTCTCTCAGCAGAAGGACCTACAAAAAGGCCAGGAGTGGAACTCACGTAGGTCACGAGTTTGTGGGTGGAGAGACCAAACTTCACCACTGCTCAAAGAAGGGCGGCCATTCAGGCAAAACCTTTTGGGAGAGGTGAGGCTTTTGAACCTGCGAAGTTTCGGAGGGGCAAAAAGAAAAAAAAAACCCAAGAGATCAGAGATGGGTGAAACTCCAGGCACAAATGTGGGTCAAGAGGCTGAGTCAAGGGTGGCCGGGCGCCCTAGAGGCAACTTGGCCACGCCTTCCTCAGCGGAAGGACCTTCAAAGAAGGCCAGGAGTGGAACTCACGTAGGTCACGAGGACTAATCAGTCTGAAGAGACTGCCAAGCATATCACACTGGATTGCGACAAGGATTGCAACCAGATGTTATAGTATGTTATAGTATAGGGAAAAACTCCTGGTTCTTGTAAAGGACACAGGTATTGGTTTGCCTAACTAACATACTACTTAGGAACACAATAAGCTTCTGTTGACGTGTGGGGTTCTTTGAACCTTTGGATCCTTGAATCCGTCAGTCTTCTCAAAAACTAATAAAACTAAGATAATGGAAGTATAATTTTAAAAGAACAGTTATAATTTTCAATAAATAACTATAAAACTAACCTTGACTGGAGGTTTTCTTGTGATATGTGATACAAGAAAGTTCATGGCTATATCTTCACAATTCATGTATTCGTCTACTTTGTCCCTTATGGCTTGAGGGAGATGGTAAGTGTACATATACATATAATACTTATGTATAAAAGCTGCACCTGTTAATATAATACAATATTCATTAGACAAATTACATTCAAATAATATTTATTCCACAATAAAAGCATAGTTATAATAAAAAATAACACAATTATTGTAGAAAAATGTAATGGAATACTCCTACGGAGACTGTACATCTGTGTATATAACATGGTTTAATTTTCCAACATTATTTGAATATCTCAATTATTTACAAAACACAATTCATCAAAATGATTGGGAAAGGACCAACAGGCACAGTTCAACACTATTTCTTCCCCCGAATTTCGATTCATACTCTAGTCCAAACAGTAGGTTATGTTTAGTTCACTTTTGAATGAACTGTAGAACTTTTCGGAAATTTACATCAAATAACAAAATGGTGAATTTTCATCACAGCAATATTGCTGAAGTTATAATAATTATGATGTTATTTGTAAAAGTAATATAATATATGGTAAATTTTCACACGATATTCAGGGTGTTCTAAAAAAGGTGCCCATAAGTCAGGGCGTGATTCCTCACATCAAAAGAAGAAAAAAAGTTCTAATTAACATAGGTCCGAAAATGCTTGGTTACCAAGTTATACAGAGTGGAAGATTTCGTCTGAATTTCTGTGCCCCTGCTGAAACGAAGCCCTACGGGTATTTGTTTGCTGTTAATTAAGATATACAATTTAGCGTACTTTATGTAAAATGAACTGAAAAATTAAATAAAACCGTTTACAGACCTGTAGCTACAGTAATGTTTAAGATAATAATAATATTTTATTGTCATTAAACTTTGAAAAAAAGCAATAGACAACGTCACAATCGTTATTTGCATACACATACAACATATACATATAAAATGTAAACAATAAATAACAGAACTTTACAATAATAAAATAACTTAACTTAGAAATGAATTGAACCATCATTCGAAGCTAGGAACTCAGTAATAATATAAAAGGGATGTCCAACCAGCCACTCCTGAAGCTTACGTCTAAAAACGCTGATGGGATAATCTTTCACCTGTCTTGATAGCTTATTGTAGCTTTTGATCCCAATTACTTCGTAGCTCTTTGTTGATTTCGTTAGTCGGTTAAAAGGAACATTTATCATTTCACGATGCCGAGTGAAATGCCCATGTATGTCCTGCCTACGTTCAAGGTGGAATATATTGTCAATTGTATACAGTATAACCTTAAAAATATATACATTTATTACTGTACTATACATTATTTTCATGTCCATGAACAGAGGTCTACAATGGGCAAGGAATTGTGCACTAGAAATTATTCTAACAGATTTCTTTTGGAGTACAAGCACACTCCGTATATAACTACAGTTTCCCCATAAAATAATTCCATATGATAGCAGACTATGGAAAAACGCAAAGTAAGCTGATCTCAAATACATGAAGGTCACATGTTCTTTTACATGTGACGAAATACAGGAAACTTGGTCACGAAAAACAAGTTTCTTTAAGGTTTTAAGCAGATTTACTATGTTAAATGTACAATAAACACAAAATATTTTTTTACAGAACTTCTAGAAAATTCAATTTCAAAAAGAAAGATGTAGAATAAGTCTATAATAGACAAACCTTGAAAAATAATCCTTAATTACTTACAAAACGCATGAAAAATAGAGAGCTTAACAGATTTTGTCTATTTTTCATGCGTTTTGTACGTAATTATTAATGATTATTTTATAACAGCCAACAAATACCCGTAGGGCTTCGTTTCAGCAGGGGCACAGAAATTCAGACGAAATCTTCCACCCTGTATAACTTGGTAAATAAGCTTTGTCGGACCCAGGGGTGCCCAGCCCCCCCAAGGGCAATGGCGCAAGCCCTCCCCCAATCCAAGTGTAATGCCCCCCCCAAAGTATCCCAATTCCCAACCCTTTAGTTTTTTGCATTAGTCAGTGTATGACAATAAAATTCACATCTTACATTCTAATCTTCCGAAGGGCATTATTTACCTTTGTTCTTGTGAGGAATTCTTTCTGTTTTCATAATATTGTAAAAATATATACCATCGTTTCTTATCTCTTTTAAAATAGAAATAAAGTATCTTTTTGAGACTAGCAGTGCACCCGTTCTTGTTCGGAAGGACTAAAAAGTACTATATTACATCAGGAATAACTACATTACAAATATTTTAATAGGATATTGAAAGATAAGTAAGGGAGGCTCTGCTTTTTAAATGTAAAGGTTACTTATAAAAAGTTGAATAATAATATCATTTATATTCTTTTATTGCAAAAGAATATTGCATAGCAATTTTGGTGAACATTCATACAAATTTGGAACAATTTTATTCATACAATATATAATGTCGGCAAGTTTAGGTATTCTAAATCCTATACTATTAAACGAGAAATTTCTGTTTAGATTTTTATATGTTTGTATTTCACCGGATCTCGAAAACGGCTCTAACGATTCTCACGAAATTCAGAACATAGTATGTTTATAATATAAAAATTCGATTGCACTAGTTCTCATCCCTGGGGAAACTCGCTGAAGGACATTAAAAGAATTTATTCATCCTTGGAAAAACAGCTGATAATTTCGTTGTCTGTTGATAATGGAAGTGAGTGAGCGAGTGCATGTGTGTAGGACTCAGACAAAATTATGACTCAGCTGTTGAACTTTTGTACCTAATTCAATCAGGTACTTAGTGGCAGTTGTAAAAAAGCCGGTTAAATTTTAATCCTGATTAATAATTCCAGTAGAACCAATCAGATAAGCTATCTTTTTGAGATGGTCTTCTGTGATTTGGTTCTCGTGAAATTAATCAGGATTAAAATTTAACATGCTTTTGTGAGAGAAATTTTTGCATTCCTCTGCGAATTAATCTCAATCCACTGTGATTAGATAGAACCTTTCTATATGAACTATGCATATTTATTATAATTTCTTCTTTCTTAATAATTCTTATATGCTTTTGTAGGTACCCCAGATCGGAGCTCGGTGCCCCGATATTTATCATAAATTGCAACAGGTTGTCACTGATGTTGTGTTGTTGGTAGTATTTACTTTTTAACATTACAGGAGTAAAATAATAACACAAGTCGAACAAAATGTATCTTCAAATGGTTTGGTTTTTGGAATAAAGATATCATCTGAACAAGTACATTTTGTAAATTCTATCTATTAATACCAAATATCGGGGCACCAAGCTTTGCTCGTTATTTATTCATTGATAAACAGAACTCAATTCTTTGAAATGATTGGGGAAGGACTAACATGCACAGCCCAAAACTGTTTCTTCCCCGAATTTTGATTTATTCACTATAAAATTTATAGTTGGAATATTTAATATTCCAAAAAGTAGGTTATGTTTCACAGACTTAAATTCAAGTGAAATTTTCAGTCCAAATATTTGAAAACATAAAAGTTCTAATTTAGATTGTTTACATATCAAATTGAATAACAAAATAACACTCACTAATCACTTAGAACTGTAAAATAATGATTAACTTTGAATATTATGATATATACCATCTCATTACAACAAATCAGTTTACTGTATTTTGATTGAGTCAATTAAAATTTCTAGATTTCTCGCGAGATACAATGAGCTAATTGATTACACAGCTGATCTCCCACACAGGCACACACATCTTCTGTTATCGACAAAATCATCATCTGTTTTTCCAAGGATGAATTATCGTTTTCATGTCCTTCAGGGAGTTTTCTCAGGGATGAGACCTAGTGCAATCGAATTTTGATATCATAAACCTACTATATTCCGAATTTCGTGAAAATCGTTAGAGCCGTTTCCGAGATCCGTTGAACATAAATAACCATATAACCAGATAGCCAGATAACCAGGTATAAAAATAGAAAAATACAAACAGATATACAGAAATTGCTCGCTTAATATAATAGGATAACAACTTATAGTCCTGTCAAATGGTCGTTTTTCAGGAAACAGCCCCGAAAGAATTTTTTTCGATGATTCTATTTGTATTTTGGGGCGCTAAATTCTAATCTGAAATTTGCTCACATGCCAGAGGGCGACTTCACCCCCAAAATTTTGGACTTTTTTCAAGTTTTCCATTTAATCTCAAGAACCTTGAATTTATCGAGATAAAGCATTCTCTATAAAATATTAAAGATAATAAAATTTTATTTCCAATGAATTGACTGGTCGCGCAGGACTACTTTTTGGATTTTTTATCTGAAGTGTTCCACAAGATACACAACTTTGAATGTGTGAGAAATTTGTGATATTTCCGGATTTCCCCCATTTTCACAGTCTCGCATATGCAACGTTGCGTATCTTGTGGAACACTTCAGATAAAAAATCCAGAAAGTAGACTCTAGGTTGTGATGAATTTTCTCCTCTTTTCACTCTCATTAATTATACTTCTGTTTTCAATGCCGTTAAAAAGTTACAGCCAATTGAATGATGATCTTTATTTTATTTTTCTTGCGATTTTACTGTTATTAAAGAGTCTCTAAAATGAGTACAATACATGATAGAAACTTGCGATTGGTCTTAAATGAGAGAAAATTTCATGCTCTATAAGCTGAGTTGCCATAAATTGATCTTGCATCACTGTTTATATCGAAAAACTGTCGAGACTGTAAAAATGAGAAAAATATAGAAAATTTCTTGATTTTTTGAATCAAACGTATCTTACTTCACGATTATATTTTTACAAAAATCATTCATCTCACATAAAAGAGGAGATTCTTTTAGTTTGCGATGTTGTTTATAATTGCATTTCCATTTCAGAGAAATTAATATCATCATAAAACGCCTTCGAAATTAAAATAATTATTAGATTAAAATGTACATTACAATATTTAACTTATCATTGTGCTTTTAAGAAAATTAGGTTGCAACAGCAAGGAAACTCAAAAACAGGACCATTAAAAATTAAAATCAAGCAAAGGAAATCAGAATAATAGTGGATGATGAAGTTATAATTTATTTTTTTCAAAGATTTACCTTCAAACTCATAGGCTTAAAATTACTAAAATTCCTGCATACAAAATATTATTATCAATTGTATTTTTTATGCTTTATATTGAGTTACACTTTGCAGAATATAACATTGTAAAGGTGGGAAAACGTATTAAAATTAACTACATTAGGATATCTCTATTTAATACCCTGATTTTTCAGCCATGATTCAAAATGTTGACATAAAATATAAAAAAATCATGCCCCCCCAAAAATGTTGATGGCGCAAATTGCGCCATGCCCCCCCCCCTTGTGGGCACCCCTGGTAGGACCTATGTTAATTGGAACTTTTTTTTCTTTTGATGAGAGGAATCACGTCCTGACGTATGGGCACCTTTTTTCAGAGCACTCTGTATAAATGTTTGATGCATTATGAACTGCGATTTTGATATGATGATTAGTACAAATTATAATGAATCATATTATTCAGAATATACGAATAATATTATATTAATCATGATAAATGATTGAATGAGATCTTGTCATTGATGAATAGAGATGAGCTTACCAGTTAAAACCATGGACAGTTCGCATGAGTAATTGGAATTATACAACCAACCACCATAGTTGAGATCTAACGCATGGAAACGTCCGGGGAATCCAACCACTCTATCACGTTGTTCTCTCCAAACTCTGAAAATCACAAAAATATTAACATTTGACCACCAACTCTGTAATATTTCAATTATTTATTATTCGAATAAATTATTAATACAAGGCCAAACCATGACTACGATTATAAGAGAACAGAGTCTACGTAAAACTGATACTTTCAATTTCCAGTATTTGATGGAAAAAAATCTACCTGCAACTTCTGTTTATATGTTCAGATGTTTATATGTTTCGATGTTTATATGTTTCGATGTTTATATGTTTGTATTTCACCGGATCTCGAAACCGGCTCTAACGATTCTCACGAAATTCAGAACATAGTAGGTTTATAAAATAAAGATTCGATTGCACTAAGTCTCATCCCTGGGAAAACTCGCTGAAGGACATTGAAAGGATAATTATTATTCATCCTTGGAAAAACAGATGATAATAATTATTTCGTCGTATGTTGGTGATGGAATTGAGTGAGCGAGTTCATGTGTGTGGGACTGTGTCAAAGTTATGACTCAGCTGTTGAACTTTTGTAATCATTCAATCAGGTAGTTAGTGCCGGTTGCAAAAAAGCCGGGTTATTTTCAATCCTGATTAATTCCAGTAGATCCATCTTTTCTAAATGGTCTTCTCTGATTTGGTTCACGTGAAGTTAATCAGGATTAGAATTTAACCGGCTGGGATTTCGTGAGGGAAATTTTTGCATTCCTCTGGGAATTTACTGTGATTAGATAGAACATTTCTGTATGAATGTTATTATAATTTCTTCTTTCGTAAGAAATTTTTTATGCTTTTGTACTCTAGAGCGAAGCTCGGTCCCCGATATTTATTATTATTTAGCTTATGGCAGATACACAACAATATAGCTCATGAATCTCAAATGCCTAGATATACACTGTATATTTTCAAATTCTTTGAGATGTTGTTTGGTTTTCGGTCAGGAGAACAGAAGTTTGTCTGACCGCCATTATTTATTTATTTATTCATTCATTCATTGTCACATTACATCAATTTTTTGAGTTTCACTCATATGACTGATGACCTGTCAGTATTACTAGATCTAATTTATTATTTTAATTACTAAACAATATTGTCAAGTGCAAATAATAATTTAAAAAAGCATGATTATACATAGAATGCCTCAATTTATACCAAATAGTTGTTTATAATGTCTATATATGTCTATATGTCTAGTAGTATAATACTACTTAATTAAAATTGTGAAATGGAGTACAAGGTTTTTTCAATTAGAAATTTTCTGACTGCTTTTTTAAGCAGTCATTTGCTAGTCCATTTAACGTTACCCAATGAGCAACATGGAGGCGAACTAGCGTTACAGATATTCAAGTTGAAAATCTGATTGCTGGAACAATTTTGAGGTTAAAGATTACTACCTGAGTAATCTACTTGTATTACCAATCATTCCAATATAATCGAATTTTGGTACGAATTATATTCATAATACCGCATCCACACTATCGCCCAATGCCGCATCCACACTATCGCCCAATGCGTACTAATGACGACCAGCGCCAGAGTGTGGATGGGTGGTTTGCCAGCGCTCGCCTTCATTGGCCTTCGCTTGCCATCGCTCCGATTTTTGTCAAGCGAAGGCGAGTGGCCAGCCGAGCATCAACGTATACATTGCAGTGTGGATGGCAAGACCAACGTGGCCAAGTTTACCAGCTTGACCAGCGACTTGGCAAGTCACTGGGCGATAGTGTGGAGTGTGGAATAGGAGATGGCTATCTCCAGTGTAACTATAGTTCTCTCATTGAGAACTATGACTAGAATGACCATTACTAGGCATAATAATCAACAACGAGTTTTCATAGGATATGAGATTGTGCAGTATGACGAGAACTTGAATAATTATAGTCCCTATTTGAATTCATTGGGGAAATTTCTTAATAAGTTTCTATTTATGAATATCCCTAAAAGATTTTTGATTCAACTGCTTCAGAAAATGTTATGTACTGTAACAAGAAAAATATGTGAAGATCTTTTGACACACTTCTTTGGAAAATAAATGTGATTTCTTGCAGTTAATTCAATATTTGTTTTTTCCTTCGAAACACACTTTTTGTAAGTACAAGCAAAAAATAAAACATTAAATCAAACAAACATAGAAATTTCAGTACATTTCTATTATAAATATTCTATTTATTTAATAGTATTTTTAAATATTATTTGTAATTTGTTACCTGAATCCAAACATAATTTCGTCATGTCTCAGATGTGCATCGTCGTCTACTGATAAAACAGCTTCAGTTTCTACTGTTTCGTATGGCACAAAACGATTATTCAAACTATTTGTACTGGCCTTCACTACCTGAAATGGAAAAAGAGATTTAATTCCAGGAAGATCTTTAAAATACAATTTCATCCAATAAATTCATAAACATATAATGGTGTAGAATATACAAGGATTGATAATAGCAGGATGGAAAAAGACTGGAGCTAAATTAACTCAAATGAATCAGTCATTTGAGATACAACATTAGTCATTTTCCTGTCAAATTTAGTTAGCAGTTGAATGTAGTTCTATATGAATTATCACATCGATTCCTTTCAGAAATAATAGACAGCCATATAGCCGAGTTGACTAAGACGTTGCACCCTTCAGTCTGCTAGTGCCACCTGGTAACGGGTTCGAATCCCATCGAATAGGCATGGACGTTTGATTATCTCATAATTCACCCTCGCACTTCCCATTACCCAAGCACAAGCTAAAAGCTCATGTGGGCATGAAAAAAAAACAACATGAGCCAGAGCTTCCTTTGCCAGTTCATAGGACTCTTTGAGAACGCAATCCCAATTGAAGTCCTCAAAAGTTATTCCTCTACTGAAAAATGTTAAATTTTGATTAATGCTGTTTCTCAAATGTCCGATTTCAATAATCTTAAGATAGTGCCACACATAATTTTTGAGGAGATAATAATAGTTATTTGTATAGTTTTATAGTAATTTGAGTATGGAAATTAATAATTTATACTTACATGAACAGGTACTCCAATGTCAGGCCAATGTAAATCAGCCAATGGTAGTCTGGGAGAGTTCCACACGACAATTACCTGAAAAAATAATTAAATTTCAAAAATTATTTCAGTTTAAAAAAAAATCCTCTATAACTTACTTTTTATAACGTATCATGTTCGTTGTAGTACCTTCAAGTATAAAATATATTATTATAATATAGCTCATTACAAAACTACGAAAATCTGGAAAAATGTCGACTCAAATACCTGAATACAACTCAGCTAGTTGATAAAATGTTACTGCAAAGTATAGTAGCGTCTTGGTGCTGTGGAAGGGGTGAATCGGTCCTGGGATCAACTAGTGAGACCGCGACTGTACTTACATTGATAAATTTTATTTCATTTCTTTCTCTGACCTCCTACAAAAGGGTACATGGATCTGTCAAATTTATACAACAAGAAAATAATGTGTACTATCATAGAGAAACAATAGCGTGAGTAGAAATCCCATGGTATAGGGAGTTTATGTCGTAACTTTTACTGTTATCTCCAGCCGATAGTCCACATAGTTCTTTCCCGTGAAGCTGTTTGACACTGGTAGTCTCTCATATTGAGCTGTTTATACACTCACACCCCAACAAAACAGTAAAAATCGTCAGTAATCGGCTTGAGTTAACAGTAAAAGTTGCGACATGAACAACTCATTATACCAAGGGATATCTACTTACGCTAATGTAATATTCTTCTATTGATTCAATGACACACAATTATTTTTAAAAATAAATTGAACTCCTATTAAAAATTTATTTCAAAAATAAAATATCCATTGAACTCCTTCACTGAATATGCACCAATAGACAGCAGCTTCCTTCTCAATAGAATTCTAAATTTCCTTTCTGATAATTCTTTCCAAGTGAGATGGCAACAAGTTGTACATTCGAATACCCGAGCTCTGTAAACCTCGTTCATACATGCTACTCCGGTGCGCATCCTCTATCAAATCATCTGTAACATTGATACTGATATTGTGATATTGGATTTTTAATCTCACTATTTTTCGTAATCTTGAAACAAGAAAATTATTCGTAAAACTAAACTTGTAAACAAATATTATTAAAAAATGAACATTAACAAGAATAATTTTTCAAATTCAAATTTTTTTATTTATTCAAGTAAGTTACAATACATTCTGGTTCATACACGAATCTACAATAAATTACAGTACAACAGCCAATTATGCAACAAATTTGACATATTATGAAAACTTATTAATTACAATGAAGATTGAATGCAACATTAGAATATTGATAATATAGTATTGTAATATAACTACATAAATCAGCGGTGTTTCAACAATGAATAAATGATAATTTCAATGAATAAATATACACACCACTATATATTATATGTGTTGGGGTATAAGTAATTAGTTGCTTATTGCGTGTAATAATTACTATTTACAAACTTCATTCACTGATATGGAATTAAAGCTTTTTATAATAAAATTAGTAAAAATGTATAATACAAACAAACAAAATTATGGAATTAGTAAATAAATATTAATGTTATATTAAGGATAATAATAAGAAAGGTTATTTTTAGAAAAATGAAAAACAGTAAAGAGTGGAATGAAGAATAAATAGTTTCAATATTTACAGTCTAACTAAATTTTCACAATTTTCCACTCCAATATCAACCAACCAGGAAAATAAACTTTTCTTGAACCTGTGTCTATTGAATTCTTCCCTAATGTAACTTGGTATTGAATTATAAATTTTTGGTCCCAAATATGTGTAGTTTCTTTGCCCAAATGTAGTGTTCATCCTTGGTACTATTGAATACGTGTTTCTCTGCCTTGTTTGATGGTTATGATCTGCCAGTCTTATGTGTTCGTTGTTTCTCCTCATTCGCGTGATGATAGCCTGGATGTAGAGTTGTCTTACACTCAGTACTTTACTGTCCTTGAAAAGAATGTTCGTGGGGAATTGATTCTCCTTGAAGCCTATTATTTTTAGTATTCGTTTTTGAAGTTTATAGAGAGGTTCAACATGTGTAAAATTCGTAGCTCCCCAGATAATTATGACGTATCTTAAAATTGATTGCACTAAAGAAAAATAAACAGTTTTTAATGTCTCATAGTTGAGGATTTTACGGAGTTGATAGAATTTGTAGAGAAGCTTCCTGATCCGGGTAATTGATAGATTAATGTGCTTGTCCCATTTGAATTTGTTGTCCACTATTGTTCCTAAATATTTTATTTCATTGACTTGTTGAATTGAAGGGCAATCACACGGGTTGTTGGTGCTTCCACAGTGATGCAGGATTATTGAAGAATCCGGTGGTCTCGTCCGTTCTGTCAGAGAAAAGGCTAAAAATTTCGTTTTTGTTGCATTTACTGTAAGCAAATTTTCTCTTAACCATTTATCGACTTTGATCAATTCTTCCTGTGCCAGATTAAAAACTTCCTCCCAGGTGTTTCCTTCAAATAGTATACACGTATCATCAGCAAAAGCTATTACTCTTCCTCTTATCTTAATTGAACATAGCTCATTTGCATATGCCAAATACAGAATTGGCCCAAGAACTGTTCCTTGGGGAATCCCAAACATCGTTTCCTCTGAACTGAGATGTTCTTCAACTTTGACTTTTTGACGCCGGTCACAGAGGTATGATCTACACCATGCTAGAGGAACTCCTCTAATTCCCATGGCTTCTAATTTCTTCAGCAGCAAACTGTGATTAACAGTGTCAAAAGCTTTTGCTAGGTCCAGGAACACTGCTGCACATTTTTTGTTATTTTCTAGCTTATCTGTGACAAAATTTGACAATTCTAATACCGCATCTTCTGTACTCCTCCCCTCACGAAAACCAAATTGATTCCTAGATAGTAAGTTGTTTTTTTCCATGTAATTCACAAGACGTTTCTTTACCAGTTTTTCCAAAATCTTAGAAATATTGCTTATAAGTGAAATAGGCCTGTAATTGGTGGCATTTGTTTTGTCGCCTTCTTTATGTAATGGTCTAACACATGTCTCTTTCATAGCTTTTGGAAAAATTCCTTTTGACAGACTTAAATTAAATATGTGAATTAATGGTTTTACAATTACATTTTTTATCGACTTCAATGTTCTATTATTGATTCCATCAAGTCCTGGAGCACTGTCATTTCGCAAACTACTAATAGCTTCAAGAAGCTCATCTTCAGTTACTGGGTGAAAGTAGATGGAGTGTAGAGTTCTTGTAACAGGTCTATATTGGGATATGATTTGGTCTAGTGGTTTTCTTAAGGAATCTATTATTGTCTCCGCCATTTCTTCACCTACATTTGTGAAAAAGTTATTCATGTGGTTGAGCACAGTTTCTGGATTTTCCTTTAGATTGAAAATCCTATCATCTATTTTAATAGCATTCAATTTCATTTTTGTTTTTGATTTAGAGTCAGTAGCATCTTTGATTACTTTCCACATTTTTTTATTATCCTTTCCAGCTTCATACAATTCTCTCTATAGTATTGGTCCTTTGTTTCATGAATTAAAGCTGTGAGTGTATTCCTATACCGACGATAGAAGTTGGTTAAGTTAATGTTGTTTGGGTCTTCCTTTCTTCTTTTGTTGAGTAGATTTCTGGTTCTTATTGCTGCTACTATACCTCTGGTGATCCATGGTTTGATGGGTTTGTACTTCTTCTGCCGCCGATGCTGCTTGATATTATTTTGTATATGTTGTCTCAGAGTTGATAAGAAGGTGTCATAAGATGTATCTGGATTATTATCTTCTAAAACATGAATCCACTCCTCATTCAGTAGTTCATTCTTCAAGCTATTAATGTCTATTTTCTCGTTTATTTCATGTGTTCCAGTTCATTTGCACTATTTCTCGAAATATGTTGCACTCCTAGAATTGTGGTGAAGTGGTCAGTTATTGTTGATTCATAAATGATTGGAAAAAGATTATCTCTGGAGTTGGTAGCAATGTGATCTATGCAAGAAGCAGTTTCTGTTGTAGTTCTGGTTGCTTGCTTAATGCAGAGTCTGAGCCCATGCTCGCTTAGAAGATCGCAGTAGTCATTCAATTGATGATGTGGACGAATTTGAAGGGTGTTAATATTCATGTCTCCGGCACATATGACTTGTTGCCCTCTTAATTCATTCAGGATCGATTCTAAGTCACTCAGGAAATCTGTAATATCATTGAAGGACGGTGATCTGTATATTGCAAGGATGTTCCACTTTTTGTCTGCTGCATCCAACCGAATATGTAGGACATTTGCCTGGTTAATATGTAGCTCAACACATTGTACATTTATACTATCTTTAACATAAACAACTACACCATCATTTTGTAATGGGTTGTTTATGGTGGAAAATACATCATATCCTCGAATGGACTGGAGTACAAATTCAGTCCTAATCCAGCATTCGGTTAGAATAATAACATCAAAAGAAAAATTAATGTCGCACAATTGAATCATCAGCTCATCAAAATTTCTTCTGATACTCCTTATATTGAGACAGAAGATGCTCAAATCACAAGAACTCAATGCTGCACAAAGTTGTTGACTGTTGTTGATCACTTCATCGTTTATTTCTTCAAAATAATCAAGATCCTCGAAGCTGAGCAAATTTGATAAGTTGTTGTTACTCATTATTTAAACTCTCATTAATCCCTTCCATGTTTCTTTCATTCCAGCTTAAGAGAAACTCTTCACTAACATCCTTTAGTTTTCGAATTAGGGTCAGCACTAAATCTTCTTGCCCTGTTGTGATATATCTGAAGGTTTGTGTGTGTCTGCTCATTGCTACTATTACATGTTGTGTGCTGTTATATATTCCAAGTTGTTTTTTATTGTTCCTTATCAGAACTACATTCTTGTGAGTTAAGCCCTGTGCTTCATGAATTGTATGGACTTTAATTGAAGGGTGAAGTTTTGATTGCAGCTCTTCTAGCACTGTTTTCTTCTCGAGCTGAGTGAATGTAAGAATCAGAGTGTTAGGTTCAAGTGGTCCAAGTTCTCCATTTGTTATTGGAGGTCTGACGGATAACAGGACCTCATTTTTCGTACCAATGTCCTGGTAGTAGCTGGAAAGGATGTAGCAGACGTCTATTGGACACCTTCTAGTTACTGTTTGATGGATTCTCTTCTCACAGAGAGATGAAATGTGTGACCATTCAGCTGTTAATTTACTTCTCTCTATGTAAGGTATTTGGTTTGAATCTCCTAGCAGAATAATCTCAGAAGCACCAGCGAGAGATGAGACAAATCCCACGAAACCTGCATGCATTAATACTGCTTCATCTATGAAAACACGTTTGTACTGCTTTTTTGATCCGTTTATTATAAAAGATGAAACTGTTCTATAATCCTGTTTAATTATTCTTTCATATTTATTTTTGTGAATTCTATTCACCTCTTGCCTAATTTCATTTATTCCAGCTCTTGTCTGACACAAAATGAGATCTTTACCTGGTGTATGTTGCTGAAGGATAAAGTGAGTTTTACCACACCCTGGAACTCCATCCATCCAAGTTATTTTTGGCATCTTACAATTTGTGATGTCTACTTTTAGAATATTCTTCAGTAGCTCAGCATTCAGCATGATTTGGGTGTCTCTACTGACTAGAATATACTTTTCCTTAGTTAAGAATGACTTTGTTGTTTCATGGTAGGGTACGTATTTTCCTTCATTTTCAAAACAGAAGCCCATTCGATATGTAGTGGATGTCGGCCACAGGAAAGTCTTAAGTCGATTGTCGTAGATGTTCATCTCGTTTTGCCTTATCTCTTGAATACATGCTGCTGAAGAAGAGATATTACTATTCAGTGATGATAGTACTCCCCTATATAAATCCGCATTCAGAACATCATACTGTTGAATAAAGTTCCTGATTTCTATCATACTGTTCAAATAAGCATAAAGAATAGAATCATACGGTAGGTATCCTTTTGGACAATCTTCAGAGCCATCGTTTTCATGTGGTATATCCAAGAACTTTAGATTGTTTATTCCTCTGTAATAGAATACATAATTCAGGTTTTTTTTTTAATTACTAAACTTAAAATGTCCAAGCATGTAAACTCGGAGTCAATATCAAAAGAATCTATTCCAATCGTAATGTTGTATTTATTTATCGATGCATATTCGTCTATTACCAGTAAGAAGTCACGGATACCTAATTGAGCCTCATTGTTATTATTTTGCGCTAATATCAATGTCAATGAATTTTTAACAAGATGAAAACGAATTGAGCTATTATTTACGTTCCGTAAATAAACAGTAGGTAAGCTATTGTATTCATCTTGACTCAGCGTTTTCTTCTTGATTGAATGTGCAACGCCTTCTGAAATACGTAAACTATTTTTATTCCAGCGAGCTAATGATAAATTAAAATCTGTATATTGACCAAAGCTGAAAATCAAAGACGTCCTACTTTTTGCTGACTGTTTTATTAATTCTGTTTTTTTAATAGATGATAGGAAATCTTGAATATCTATTTTTATATTTGATGCTGTGAATTTATTTGATGATTTTGAGCTGGAAATTCAATTTCTAATCTTTTTAAGCACTTCCATAATTTGTTCGATCAATTGATTGTTGCAATGCTTTCACATAGCTGGGACACTTTAGATAGTTCACTTTGTGGTCTGAGGGTTTATCAGCTCTTTTGCAGTTAAAACATACTGGAGGTTTATCGATTGAAGGGCAGGTTTTGATGTTGTGTCCTGTGATGGAGCAATGACCACAGATATCTTCTTCCTTTTTACAATGTTTTGTGATGTGCCCATAGACTTGACATTTATAGCACCTTTGCACTGCATGGTAATCATTAACTCTACATGATGTCATATCTATAAATATTTTTTTCTTATTAATTATTGCTTTCCTAATTTCGGGTTCACATTCTACTACCCAATGCACGGAATCCTTGTTTTTCGGCCCTAATTTGAATGATGGCTTGCAACCTTCTTCAAATTTTTGTTTTTCTATTCTTGAATTGACAAAATTTTTGTTATATATTTCTTCAGTTACCTCTTTGTTAGTGAGATCAGATGGAACATCATAAACAATTATCCTGGGTTTTTTATTTTGGGGCTCACTTATCTTGATTTGATCATTATTTACAGCTTTATTCTTCAATAATTTCTTTTTGTCCTCTAGAGAATCCAGAACAATGAGTAAACCTCCTCCTCTAACGGGTACTGTCTTTTTTATTTTAATGTTATCCTTTCTCGCGATGTTGGTTTTCAGTGTTCCTTTTATTTTTTCACTGTCTTGTTTCTCATTACCGGTGGAATTTGAGGGTTTAATTAAGACTACCTGTTCTTTTGGAAGGATTTTCCTGACTTGATTATTGGACTGGGGATCGCTTGAAGTAGCTTTTTTTGGTAGTTGTATCATGTCTGCGTAAGTAATAGGCCTGTCTTTATTTTTAATTTCCTGAACAGATTTGCTTATGTCCTGTAATGAGTCATGAATTTTCGGATGCCCTAAAGAATCACTTATTTGGCTAATAGTAACTGCTCTCGTTTCTACTTTCACGATTACCAATGCTAATTTTTGAACTAATTCTAAGAAATTATCATATTCGGCTCTGGAAACCTTGTTTTTTTTTAAATTCTGACGAAGCCCATTCCTTGAATTCCGAAGAGATACTCTTCATGTTCATTATGTCTGTGTTGAATTCACTCAGCAATAATTGTTCAACAGTTTCCATTTTACCTGGTTGTTCTCGTACTTTGAGTCCTTGGTTCCCTGGAAAGTTATCCTCTTCTTCCTCCTCCTCGAATTGCGGGATCAGTCCATCCGGTGGTTTGGTTGGTGACCTCATCTATCCGACGACGATGACGTATGAAGATAGCTGCTGTATGGTTATGTTCCAGTGATCCACTTATTGATGAACGATGATTGTTTTGAAAACTATCACTACGGTGAAACTAAACTACTAAGATGTTTACTCTACGAGCGCTGCTGTAAGACTGAGTTTATAATGCTGTAAGACTGAGTTGATAATACTATCTTACGTCACATGGACGGGAAGCGGCCTTTTGCAGGCGAGAATGATGTTTCTAGTCGAGGCGTCAGCCGAGACTAGAATTTCATTTGAGCACTGCAAAAGACATTCACGTCCAAGTAACGTAAACTATTTTTTGTCATAATAAACTAAAGAAGAATAATTGAGAAATATAAAACATTACCTGCTTGTGTTGAAGTTACTACATGCATTCTATAAACATAACCGAAATTGACATCAGAAATTTGCGGAAATTGACAAAACTTCCACCTGGAGCGCTGAAGGTGGTTTTTTGTAGCAGTTTTGCTGTTCCTATTTCGGAACTAGGAAACATACTCGACTGTGAACAAAACATATGGTTTCATTACAGTAGAGTATGCTGTAATGAGAATCATATGTTTATTTGCTCTGCAAACAGCCGTTTGCAGATTTCATGCATGGAAAACAGCTGAGATTGAATGACTATGACAAAAAATATTAAAATTAAAACAATAAATGATTCTTTAAATTCACCTTATTCAAATAGGGCAACCCCTGCAACCTCGACAACGAATTCATCAGAACCTGATCGCGCTGGTAGGTCAGCATCACAATGGTGAACTGTTCCCTGGGGCTATTGCCCCCCAAACTGTCGCAGAACTCCTTGCCGGCACCCCCCGCCCCGCCGCCGATTGGCCTGAACCCCACCCCCGACCCGAGGAACTTGGCATCTGAGGGCAGCAGGGGGTCTAGCGGCAGAAAGGGGTACAGGTGAAAGGGGTCGCCACCCCCCTCGTTCCACATCTCGTAGCCCTGCGTCACGAACAGCGAGAAGTTGCGTCGGAAGGCAGGGGACGGGTAGGGGGGCTCCAGGGGACCCAGGCTCTCTTCCGGCTCCACTATTGCGTCTGGTTTCACCGGCTATAACAACAAAACCCAGTTAGTTATTTGTCATAAATTGGAAAGTATAGATAAATTATCATCCAGTTACTATGAAAATGGACAAATTAGAATATCCTTGTAAAATCTAAATTATAATCAAGGTAATAGATAAATTATCACCCACTCTTCTAAACATTTTAAAAGTTATTTGTAATAAATTGGAAAGTATAGATGAATTATCTCGTTACAATAAAAATAGACGAATTATAAAATCCAGGTGGAATCCATATTATAATCTAGGTAATGGATGAATTATCAACCATCATTAGAAAAATTTCAAGATATTTTCCATAAAATAGAAAGTAAAGATTAATATTATCATCCACCAAGTTATTTTATTGAAATTAGTTGAAAAATAATACCATAGTACCCTTTAAAAAAAACTTTAGTTTAAAGTACAAAAACAACTAGTTTTGGATGTTTAACCTATTTTAAAGTTTTAAAATTTGAAAGGAAATTTAAAAATAAACTCTTTTTCAACTAACAAATCAGGTAGCCCTGACGAAATACGTTTTTAGAATTTATTGAAATTATATTCCATTGCCTGTAACGGAACACATTCAGTAATTGCCAAAAACAAGAAAGTACAAAAAAATCAAACCGATCTCCAAATCAATCAATCAAAAGATTCAAGATTCTTTATACTGGGAATTGATAGAATAAGAATAGCATTGAATGAATCTTAAGCTGTTGCATATGACTCTCATACGATTCATGAGAGCTTGATTAGGACAGCAGCCGTGTCTTTGCAAATAAATAATCTTGAATCTTTGAACGGGGAATTGATAGAATAACATTGAATGAATCTTGAGCTGTTGCAGAGACTCACATAAGACTCATGCTCGATCAAGATGGCCGACGTATCCTGCCTTGGGCGAGGCGGCAACCCCAGCCTATCCCTGACCGTGGCAATGACCGTGTCTATGATGGCTTGCAACGTTGCCATGTATCGTTCCCACAGCAGCCGGCCTTGGCGTCGCATCACCAGGATGTCCGCGTCGCCGAACGCACGTAGCAGGAAGTGCAGCTCTGGCAGTCGCGCGGCCGGCAAGTGGATCACCGCCTTCTTCCAGTGGATCACCTGTCACAAACACAATCAACAATATTTATTTATTCAATTCTTTATTGCCAAAATTTAACAACATAACAAATCAAAGGTTAATAAATCAAACACTTATCACAAGAAAATAGAATAAAATTAACTACCCAGAACTAAAAAACTAAAAATTGGCACAATTAAGCTCGAGGAAACGAGCTTTGCTCTGGAGTGTAAAAGCATAGAAAATTTGTAACGAATTTATAGTTTATATTTATTTATTCATTTTCTCAGTCGAACAATTTATTTTTACAGTTATATGAGGAGGCAGAACAGGCTTATGCCCAAAACTGTCCCTTTTCAAATTTACACTACAGTCCAAATCAAAATATAGGTTAAGCTACTATCACTTAAAAAAATAACAATTTATTCACACTTAAAAAAACAAACATCATCAATTACAAATAGATATACTATGAATTCGATTTAGAATGATATACTATGTTTGCTACAATATTATTTGTTAATATACTATGTACTATTCTACACTAACAGCATCTAGTTACTATTTTGGACTTTCTGAAGTAAACATGTTTTCTAAAAAAAGAGAAATAAACAAAAATAAGTTTCTCTTGCTGAATTTTTCTTCTCGTGAGATCAGCTGAATGATCCCACACATGCACTCGTTCACTCACTTCCATTACGGTTTTGAAATTTTGACGACAAAATTTCCAGCTGTTTTTCCAAGGAAGTATTTATCCTTTTAATGTCGTTCAGCGAGTTTTCCCAGGGATGAGACTTAATGCAATCGAATTTTATATCATAAACCTACTATGTTAAAAATTTCGTGAAAATCGTTAGAGCAGTTTTCGAGATCCGTTGAACATAAATATATACCCATATAACCATATAACCACATAACCATATAAATATATATATATATATATTTTTATATATATACAGAAATTGCTCGCTTAATATAATAGGATTAGGTTAGCACAAACAATACAATGATTGGAAAAGAAAAAACAGGCTATTGCCCAAAACTTTTTCAATTTCCTGTGTTAAGAATTAATATGCCATCTAGTAGTGATTGTGTTAACTACTTGGATAATTGAAACGCAATTACATTCCCCTCTCCTCCTTTCCTATTCCTTTCTTGACGTTGGCTGTGTGCGAACCAGACCTGTTCCCGCTCAGACGTCTCCAAGTCAACACATCATGTCATCTCGCTACCATAGCTATTTTTGTGACGCTCTCAACTCAACTTTCCGTAAGTTTTCTCACCTATGTTATTACAGTCATTGCTTACATATTAGTAAACTCGGTCCTCCGTAAATTCTCATTGTGTTATCTCTCACATCCTGATTTAGTTTCAAATTGTCCGAATATTATACATAGGTTATGTCCATTTCAATTTCTACACCAAATCACAATCTGAAAATATAAATTGGAATAAAACAAACAACTTTAAATGTTGATAGATTGATAATAAAACTTTCGTGAAAACATGAAACAAACAAATATGTTGCCTTTTGTACAATAGTCTGTTTATCGAAAAGAGTGACTTCAATAAATACAAATTACTGTTCTAGCTGGATTCCCACCAGTGTGAGTAAACAGTGAAAATATTATAGTTGAATTAAAATAACTTCAAACTTGGAGGGATATGCGGAACAGAGAGATGGAAACCAGTTCAGCCAATTAGAGTGATAAATAGTCATAGAGACAAGTGGCTGTTGCCTAGTTTACGAAACAGGCTCTGTCGATGCAGTGCTTTCAGAGAGGAAACTAGGTATGTGTATCATGAGGTGTTGAACACTCACTAGAGACTGTAGAACGCTGTCCGCTTCAACAGGGCAACATCGCCGCCGCTGTATCCCTACTTTTCTCGGCTCTGCATATCCCTCCAAGTCGGAAGATATTTTAATTTAAAACCCCCCTTTTTTGCACCACAGTTATTGTATTTGGTATATTGTGATTGTTGTTGTGTTGCATGTGTTCATTTGTATTCATTATTTATTTTGTGAGTGAATAAATAAAATTGATTGATTGATTGAATAATTAATGATCTGTGAAGAAAATTTGTCAGTTTACTAAATGATTTGTTGACCGAGCGAAGTGAGGTCTAAGATTCAAGTAGACGATTTGGCATTTCTCTTAATGTTTATATGTTGCGCATTTGCGGCGAAACGCGGTAATAGATTTTCATGAAATTTGACAGGTATGTTCCTTTTTAAATTGCGCGTCACGTATATACAAGGTTTTTGGAAATTTTGCATTTCAAGGATAATATAAAAGGAAAAAGGAGCCTCCTTCATACGCCAATATTAGAGTAAAAATCAGACTATAGATTTATTCATCATAAATCAGCTGTCTAGTGGACTATAATACTACCCGTTTAAAAACATCGAACATCTTGAAAATGTATCTTTCCATCAACGTTAGTAGACAGTTGACTAAAATCAGGACCTCCTAAATACCTGTATTTAGGAGGTCCTGCTATAACACTACCCGTTCAAAAACATCGAACATGTTGAAAATGTATCTTTCCATCAACGTTGTAGACAGTTGCAGCCAGACCTGATAACAGCGCTCACACTCACATTCCGGGACGACATGTCACGGTACGATAGGACAGAAAGCTCTATGCTTATTTAGGATTTTTTCTAGACATTTTTAATTGATAAATTATTTATTAATTTTTGAGAAAACATAACAAAAGGTCAATGTAACTTACTGAGCGCGAGGTCTACTGTTCACAGAACTACTAGTTATTTTATGTTGTGTGTAAATAAATAAAATTGATTGATTGAATAAATGGATAAATGAATAAATAATGATCTGTGAAGAAAATTTGTCAGTTTACTAAATGATTTGTTAATTTATTGTTTATTCATGTAAGACATTACATGAAAATATGACAGCTAAATTACGAACTGACCTCCGAATAAGGCAGCACGACACTGAACTGGTCGCCGCCCACTAGCACAGGGATGGCTCCATTCTGCAGGGCTTCATAGAGGCGGGCCAACATCAGACTGCTGCTCACATAGCTGCTATTGGCTGGTGCAGGAATCAACACAAACGTCGATGCTTTCAGAACTTCTGACCTGCTTCCCTGCAATCATCAAAGCAAATTATGATGAAATCCAGAGTGTAAAATATAATTATAATTGTACCTCAATTATAATTACATAATACTGCTTGTTTATTAATACCAGCTATCAATTATTCTATAATATGGTATTTTATTCTGATGCTTACTACCAATACTTCCAATTATTTTGTCATGAGACGTATAGTGAGGTTCACGTTATAATGGCAGTATTTTATTAACATAGGTGTTGCTATCCTTATCTATCATTCGACAAAGCAGATGCTATCTTCTAGCTCAGCAACGTTCCAGATCGTTTTCAAACAGTGTATAAAATATAATCAACAAAATATTTAATCTAAATTTATTATTTAATAATTGAAAAATGTATTTTCTTGACAGAAAATACAAGAATGAACAGTTAATATTACATCTGCTATATTCTATGAAAGGCAGTGACAAGGCAGAGAGATAATGGAATATTCATACTGCAGAAGAAAGCCTTTGGGATAATTTATAAGCGCATTGTAAGCGCTCGTGCAGACCTTATTTTAAGGAAAAGAGATTGCTGACGGTTCCTGCTATTTAGATTAGATTTAGCAATCTTCGTTTTAAAAAATAGACGAATGTATGAGGAGAACCAGGTGAGTCATCCCCATAATACAAGATTTAGAGGTTTTGTTTACCCACATCACAGACTTAGCCTGCTGGAGAGTGGCCCGTTTTATATGGGAATGAAGATATTTAATTCAATCCCATCTCACATAAGAGAAATTGATGGCTTGAAGGAGTTCAAAAAACACTCAGAGAATTCCTTATTGTATTGTGACTTCCTTGTTGAATAATGTTTGATTGATGTATGTTATGTGGGATCTGTTGTGTTCCTTTTTCAACAAGATAGGAGGGATGTAAGATAGGAGGGATGGTAGATATTAGATTAAACTTTGACGTGTCATATACTGCACTTCAATAATTGTGACGAACAAGAAAAGTAAAGTAAAGAGAAACATCAACGCTGTTCTATTTTTCTCCACTGCCATTATAACGTGGACCTCACCTATGGGCTATGGCTGGCGGAATAGTCTATTATTTATTTTTGTTATTCAAGAGGAAAATTCTGAAATGAATTTAATTATAGTCTAATAATTGATACCTCTGAACCGCATAGCTGCCACTCGTTAGCATCTGCTTCGTCAGTTGTGGCACAATTCGTCTCAAGAAGAAACTCATCCGATGTCGACCACGTTAGGAACTTTTCAATATCCTCCACTGTAACATAAATAGCTCACAAATTTCACGTTTGTATTTTGAATTCAGTACAACTTTATATAAATTTTATACACACTTGTTAGTACAGTGACTGTAGTTATTTGGTTTTAATGTTACTACATTAGCATTCAGAACATATAAAAATATTTTAGAAAATGGATTCTAATAAGAGACTTTATATATTTCTTGTATGTAAATGTTTCCTAATACCTAAATGAAATATCATCCCATTCAGTTAATGAATAGAATCTTATCAAAGTTTATTTCCACAACAAAAACAGAATGTATATCAAGTTTTAACACAAAAATTACGACTTGCAGACTAATATAATTGTGAATAATATGAAATATTTACTCACTTACTAGAGCATGCTTTCGAATAACATGGGAATCATTGTCAACAGTTAAAGCGAAAGCATTGTCCAGTCAGTGAATAAATACTTCATTTTTCCACAATTATAATAAGCCTGCAAATCACCATTCAGTGTTAAAACCTGATGGAGAGTAGCAGCTCGTAATGGATCATTACTTCGGAATATAATGTCAAAATATAATCTAATGAAGAAATAAAGAAAGAAGGACGATTTTCCCCACGCGTGTGTGTGTGTGTGTGTGTGGTGTGTGTGTGTGTGTGTGTGTGTGTGTGTGTGTATATGTGGAAAATAATTTTGGTAGATAGATGGTAAAAGAAGAAACGATTAAAAAATGAAAGATTATTACAATAAACGAGCAATTCATTCACCAAATTGTACGACTCACAACATACTATTCCCATAAAAATATAATTGAATGAACGATTCTTATTATAATTCATTCAGAAAATTGTACTACTGGAAAATATCTCCCAGAGATATGAATCATTGATGAATGTACAATTCTTAAAATAGACAATTCATTAAAAAAAATTGTACTACTCACAACTATTTATACAAAAAAAAACTAATGAATGAACGATTCTTACAAAAATAATTCATTCGACAAATTGTACTACTCACAACTTTTTCTACAAAAAACTAATGAATGAACGATTCATACAATAAACAATTAATTCACGGAACTGTACAATTCAAAACTATCCCCACAAAAATATAAATGAATGAATTATTATTGCAATAAAAAATTCATTCACAAAATTGTAATACTCAACCCCCACAATAATATAAATTTATTTTATTTTTTATTCATTCATTGTCACAATAAATCATATTTTTGAGTTGTACTCTTTTGACAATTGATATAACTAAACAAATATAATTTTATTTTAGATTAAACCAATTAGACATACTGACTAACTAGATTCTAACAGTATGGTTATTTTAGATTGAACCAATTAGACATATTGATTAACTAGATTCTACCAATCACAGTATAGATTGAATGAATGGATAATTCTCACAATATACAATTAATTCACAGAAGTGTACTACTCACAACTATCCCCACTTCCACCAGCCGCCATATCCTCGTCATCATTGCCCTCTTTGGCCGGGGTCCCCCCTCTACCAGCCCCCACCCTGCGGCCCCCCTGGAAGGAGATGAGCAGCCGCCTCCTGGCCGGCAGTTGGGGTGCCGCCTCCTCCCAAACACCACCACCGGGCGCACCCAGGGCAGGGGGCAGGACCACGTCAAAGCCCCGCCTGAAGTGGGCACGCAGGTGTGATGACTGAGCTACGAGGGCGCGAGACTTGTGCGTGGCGGTCAGAGGCAGGGAGGCGAACGAGGAGAGGTTGCGACGGGCGAAGTTCAGCAGGATGTGGTTGCGACCTATGAAAAAAAATATTCAATAATTATTGTCTTAATCAATATATGTAGTATTACTATTATAATTATAACTATAGCACTGTTTTGTGATATTTTTGTATGTACCTGGCGTATTGTTTGATATCATTCAAGCTCAATATTTTTTTGGATGACATTCACTTCATCAATATCTCACTTGATCAAGAATCAACTCGGGTAGGCATCTTCATTTCTTGGAGCTCTCAGGTCTCCAAGTTCTAGTTGCTTGTCACACACATATTTTTTTATGTAAATGTTTTATTTTGTAAGCTTCGGAAATAAAATGTTATTTTGATTTGAAATTCAAGTTATAAAAACAGCGGAAATGATAGAACGGCTCTTGTGAAACACAAGAGCAATTATTCTTTTGTGCTATTCCTTATGGAAAGGATTGTGATGATCCTTAGAGATACATTGGGTATACATACATAGGGAATGATCACATTGGATGCTCGTATGTGCAAGTACACGTGAGATCATGCATGAACAAGCGCACACATGGGAAAATATCTAGAAAGAGTAATAGAACCAAGTTGTGACTTTTCTATACCTGCTCACACTGAACGCTTGCACCTGAAGATAGTTTTCAGTGTGAGTATTACTATCGCTCTTTCTAGAATCTTAAAAGATGAGTTGATTGAATTCTGAACATTTTTCATTTACAATTTTGTTAATATTTTTTAAAAATTTTCACTTTAAAACTCATTTTTGTGTTTAATTTTCATTCATCTTCAGTATATTCATCTATTCATTTTATCTATTTCAACGTTTTATTTTTATGTTTTTAAAATCATTTTTATCTATAATTGACCGAGCGAAGTGAGGTCTAAGATTCAAGTCGACGGTTTGGCATTTCTCTTAATGTTTATATGTTGCGCATTTACGGCGAAACGCAGTAATAGATTTTCATGAAATTTGACAGGTATGTTCCTTTTTTAATTGCTATATACAAGGTTTTTGGAAATTTTGCATTTCAAGGATAATATAAAAGGAAAAAGGAGCCTTCTTCATACATTAATATTAGAGTAAAAATCTGGTGTGGCGCACTCACACAACTTTCCTTGCCGTTATGAAAATTGTTCACTTGACGCTAGTGTTCACGCGCATCTCAAGTCTACTATTTCAAGATCTGAGTCAGCTGGTGACAGGACAATAACGCTGCAGACGCATGAGGTTTGCTATCGCTTCGAAGTGAATCATTTAATAGAATCAACAGTTGCCAACAGTTTGCAATTGAATAATCACATTTTCTCGAATTCCGAGCTTATTTTCAATTTTAGGTGAAAATGTTACTGAACATTAATTGTAGAGATTTTCATGCTCAATCTTTTACACTTGAATTTTTTCGTTTCAATTGTATCTGAAGCCTGATAATTGGGAATCTAAAATCGAACTTTGCATAGATGGGGCGAAGCTCCTGAAATTTTTACAGATATGCAACTTGTGGCAGTTGATAGAGCTATCAATGCCTATATTAGGTATAAGTTCGATTTGAATCGTTGGGGCCGTTTTTGAGGAAATCGCGAAAACCCCTGTTTTTGACAACATTTTTGCCATTTTAGCCGCCATCTTGTATTGCATTTGATCAAAATTGTTCGTGTCGGATCCTTATAGTGTAAGGACCTTAAGTTTCCGAATTTCAAGTTATTCAGTTAATTGGGAAATGAGATATCGTGTACACAGACGCACATACACTCATACACACACACACACACACACACACACACACACACACACACACACACACACACACACACACACACACACACACACAAATACAGACCAATACCCAAAACCCACTTTTTTGCACTCAGGGGACCGACCATGAAACGTATATAAATTTAGAAATTTGGGTACCTTGATTTTTTTCGGAAAGCAATACTTTCCTTACCTATGGTAATAGGGCAAGGAAAGTAATACATACCGTAATGATATTAGTAGTCAGGTAGTAATTAGAATAGGAAATTACAAAAATATTATATGGTATTTTCTAATACAACAGGGGCCTGAGATTGTTTTTCATCTGCGCGCTTGTTCCAGAATGATCTCACGATTTCACGAATCACATATCCAATGTGATCATACCCTAATAATACCAGTAGTCAGCTGGCTATTAAAATAGGAGATTATTAAACTATTAGCTTGAATATTACCATGCAACAGGGCTCTAGGTGGACCGTCCACTAGAACCGTTTTCGTCCGAACTAGCATCGGCCGAAAACTACCGAACGCGACCGAACGATCCCCCAAGAAAGAAAAGAATAGATGCTCGTTCATTGCAACAGGTTCATACGGCCGATCAATTTTTCGATCCGAATTGAATGGGATTTTCCGGCTCTATCCGGCCGAACTAACTAGTCGAGCTGAGACAACAAAGTGCTCCTAACCCAAAATTGTTTCACAGCCTTGTTTGTTTTTGTTTTTTGAAGTTGTTCTGTTTTATAAAGTTGTAACTATGGACAATGAAAAGTTGATAAGTTTGGTTTTGGGATATGCTAGACAAAAGATATCATCGTCGTGATGTTCAAAGGAATCTGTGGACAAAGATTACTGAACAAGTAGGATCTGAAGATAAGATTATTGTAATGAATAACTTATTTAGTGAATATTTGTTTATTCAATTTTCAAAATCTCAATATAATCATTGTTTATGAAAAAAATTGGTAGCTAAGATAGTAGTTAATTAAATATTCATTCAATATTCAATAGTTCAGACAATGGACGATCATATTCGGCCGAATTAACGGCCGGCAGACTCGTCCGATCCAACAGCCGAACGGTTTGGTTGAATACGGTTCCAGTAGACGGTTACCCTTAGTGGTCATTTTTTAATTTTTCATCGAATTCACAGTAATAATGAATGCGTTTCTCCACTTACCATCACCGCCCCAATACGGCAACCTCTCCAGTTCCCCCCACTTAACCTCACTGTCCCCTTCTCCCACCAGCACCAGGTACAGACACGCCTCGTCAGCATTGTAGGTGATATGCGGATTGTAGCCGACCGTCTGCCGGACGGCCGTCTTCAGAAATGGCGAGACCCCGGCGAACCGATCGACGTCGTACAGGTAGACGGGCAGACCGGAGGTGAGCGAACAGCGGCTGAAGTCGAAGCAGGTGCTCAGCTGACAGGGGGCGTGGTCAGCTGATGGGGGCGTGTAGTGGGTGGGCGGAGCCAAAGCCAGGAGTGGGAGGGGCGGTGAGAGGTCTGGTGTGTTTCGTTGGCGCGCTTCAAGGTAGGCCATTTGCGCCTATTAACAATATTATAACAAATTGCATTCAATAATAATAAATAGAGGCAGGTGCTCAGCTGGCAAAGAGCGTGGCTAGGGGAGGATGGCGAGTGGTGGGTGGGCGGGGCCAAAGCCAGGAGTGGGAGGGGCGGCGAGAGGTCCGGTGTGTTGGATTGGTGCGCTTTGTGGTAGGCCATTATCTATTATTACAATCAATTACAAATAATTTCATACATTTCAATGAGTAACAATTCAATCCGAGAAATCCATTATTCCTTGTTCAAAACACAAAGATAATAGATAAATGGTTTTATAAATTTTATTATACCATTTTCCACTGCATTCAAAAACAAGGAATAGCCATATCTTTCAGCAATTTAAAATGTACAAATTATTTCTTTAGCTGATGAAGAATTGTCAATAACAAAGATTAAAGCTGCGTTTACACCAAAGGTATTAACAAAATGTCGATAACTTAATCCTGATAGATTCTATTAGATTGAACACAACTTATCATACACATGATGAACATATATGTTTGTCAAGTTTCGTTTAATCAAATAGAATCTGTAAGGATTAAGTTATTAACATTTTGTTAATAACTTTGGTGTAAACCCAGCTTAAGATAGTTGTGAAGTTTAAATAATTGATTGGGGGGGGGGCTGATCACTCAATCAATGCTTCAAGAGTTCCATTTGAATGCTGCTATTCTTGTTGTACTCACTCAGTGCTGTGTTCTGTATGCTATTTCTGTATCATTTATATGTTTTATGACTAACTTACATATTGTAAACTAAAGAATCTTGATTCATGGAAACAAAATATACCTTAGGCTCAACTCACACTTACGCGACTCAGGTCGAGAAGAGACTCGACTCTAGTCGAGAGCATGTGTTTTCAAAAATGGTAACAGTCGCGGAGACTAGAATCGACTGGTCTTAGTGTCACCATTTGAAAACACATGCTCTCGATTAGAGTCGAGTGTCTTCTCGACCTGAGTCGCGTAAGTGTGAGATGAGCCTAACAATACCTTCAAACTGCTCTTTTGATTCAAAAAGCGTTTTTCTTCAACAAAACCGATAACCAGGCTTCATATTGTGTAACATTTATTGTGCGATTTAATAAGCGAAGAAGTGGTAGAACAGACTATAAAATAATATACTGAAAAATATGAATATGACAATGAAGTGGTATACCTGTTGGACAGACAACTTAACACGGTCCAGTTCATTCTGTTGATGAAGCAATTCCATGTTGAGCTGATCTATTTTCTGTGTGAAAGAGGCAACCGCTGTTTGTAGTCTCTGTCTTTTACTCTCAAGATCCCTTAACTCACTACTCACCGAACCTGTAATTATTAAAATATACAAAATGAATAAAAATATATAGTTTTTTGGTATTGTCAGCAGATAATGGATATAATAGCTATATTTGAACTGGTGAATCAATTAGGATTGGTGAACAGTTTTGGGTTTGAGCCTGTGGTACTTTTCTGAAAGTTGTTTAATTCTGAATGATTAACTAAATTAATAAATCCTATGCTTGAAGATTTTTATATCCATACCCACTATTAATTATTGGGGGTTAATGAATGTGAATTTATTGATTTATGGATTTATTATTACATTGTAAATTTATTGAGTTATTTAATTGAATAACAGTCACAATGACGGGATAAAAAACAGGCTGTAGCCCAAACGTCTTCTATTGTTCCTAAATTTAGTCAAAACAAATCAAAGTTTATTCATCAAAAACAATTACAATATAAATTAGAATACTATAACATTTATTACCGAGTGATTCAAAAAGGACTTTACAACTTTGAAAATACATATAAATCTTATTAAACAAGGTATAGAGCTGGTTTTGGTGTTGTTTTGAAGGAAAACACTCCAAGTTTTGACTTCCGTAGTCCGCTAGTGCCTGGTCGCGTCGAACAAGCGCTAGTGGTAGTTACGTCAAAGATGGCTGCCTTCACTGGACCCGAGCGAAAATCAGCATAGTGGTCCTTGATATGATGCAAAAACTTTTGATACCACAGATCGAAAAGGATGACCGATACCGAAATGTTTTCTTTATGCAAGATGGCGCACCACTACACTATCTGACTGACGTTAGGGATTTTCTTAATGACCGCTTTCCAAATCAGTGGATTGGCCATAATGCACCAATTGCATGGCCCCCTCGTTCCCCAGACTAACACCGCTGGATTTTTTCTTGTGGGGTTTCATAAAAGATATGGTGTATGTACCTCCTTTGCCAGCCATTCTACCTGAACTTGGAGCAAGGATTTGTGCTGCTGTTGAGCAAGTTACACCTGAAATGCTGGTGCGAGTCTGGGAAGAAATCGACTATCGATGGGATGTCTGCAGGATAACCAACGGAAGTCACATAGAAAATCTTTAGTTTAAGGTAAAAAAGCTTGAAATGTTTTCCTTTATAACAACACCAAACCCAGCTCTGTACCTTGTTTAATAAGATTTATATGAATTTTTAAAGTTGTAAAGTCCTTTTTGAATCACACGGTACAATTAAAACAATCAATTTTTATGCATTGAATAATTTATTGATAGGCATAGACAATTAAATTAATAAATATACTATTGACAGTGACAGAGTCCAATAAACTGTCTCTTTCCAATTGATTTATTCATTTGGAAAAATTATTTAAGGATAAAGGTTATCTACTTATAGATGATAGATAACGCAATCAATTACCTTTTATCCTAAGCATTTCCTCAATCCTCATACGCAGATCGGATGCTTTCATTGCGCTAAAATCCTCATAAGTTTCCAATTTTGAACGCGTCCTATGGATGTCACCCATAGGAGCATCTCTTTCTACCTGTTCAATGCAGAAAATTTGAATTATTGTCAAAAATAAAGGAATGTACTAGAAGAGTAGATAGATGAGAATGATATTGTATTTATGAATGTATAAGTAAATGAATAGATGAATAAGATGAACACAAATGTTTTTCAATACATTTTTTTCGGACATAACACATATGCATCAAACGCGGTATGCTATAAACACAGCTATACCCCTCCATAGATCTCTTACACAAGCCAATTCCTTCTATATTTCACATTTTCTGTATCGTAACTTGGTAGTCACTTCCCACATCAGATAGTATTTCAGGACGTCTCGAAAACCTTATTTAAATTGAAATTAAAGAAAGTTTTAATACAGGTGGGAGTGGACAATGCAGAGAACATCATCACAACAAATAAATTAAAATACCTACCTTGGTCGATAAATTCGCTGGTGGTGACAACCTGTCTACTGTTCTTGAAATCTGTATGCACCCATTACCCATTACACTTATTAATCTTCTTTTTTGAGCTATTCAATAATTCACTGTATATAATAATTATATTCAATAAGATTCCTTTCTCTCTGTAAAACTTGTAATATGCAACTCTAATATGTAACAGGCATTTTTTGCCCATGCAGACGATTTTCTAAAGATTTATTGGGCTAAGTGTATTCATGAGATTTGTTTTTATTCTTTGTTGTTGTTTTAAATTGAAAATGAGTACATAAGAATTTTACATTGTAAATTGCAATTTTTTAAAATAAATATATTTTGTCACCCATTACCCATTACACTTATTAATCTTCTTTTTTGAGCTATTCAATAATTCACTGCATATAATAATTATATTCAATAAGATTCCTTTCTCTCTGTAAAACAAGTAATATGCAACTCTAATATGTAACAGGCATTTTTTGCCCATGCAGACCATTTTCTAAAGATTTATTGGGCTTAGTGTATTCATGAGATTTGTTTTTATTCTTTGTTGTTGTTTTAAATTGAAAATTTCGAGCTCAAAATTTAAGTGATTTTATTCTATATTTTGTGAATATTTGAAGTTTGGTTTTAGTTTTAACGGAAGTTACATTATCAATTTATGTAAAATCTGTGATTTGAAAATCTTTGTTTTATTCTGATCCATAGTTTCAGATTGAAGATTTGGTGTTGAAATTGAAGTGAACATAACCTATATAATATTTGGACGATTTGTGACAAAATCAGGAAATTGAAGAAGTTTTGAGCAATAGCCTGTTTTTTCTTTTCCGACTATTATATTGTTCGCTCTATCTAATAAATAAATAAATAAATAAAATGAGTACATAAGAATTTTACATTGTAAATTGCAATTTTTTTAAATAAATATATTTTGTCTGTCAAAAATTGCGTTCATTTACATTGATATATTTAAACAAAATCACTTATCTTTAAAATCCTATTGAAAGAGGGGAAAAAGACGAACCCTTTAATATTCCTCTTCTAATATTACTATTTACGCACCAATGTAAAACTGTCTAGTCTATCCCTGCGTTGAGAGCCCAGCCATATGAGAGTGTTTAAAATTGAAATGAAGAAGAAGGTATAAGGTATGAGACGTGCGTCCCCGGCATAGCCACTCTCTCAACACTGGATGCATGTACCCAATAAACTGCATGGAGTTCAGCCTCAAGAGTAAGACTGGCATCCTCACAGCGAGAAACTACTTTAGTCTATTCATGGAGTATTGTACGCCAGTCTTCTCGAGAACAGATAGTCTGAATCCTCCCACCTTGGGACCTTGGTGAGTCAGTATGGAGAAGAAGAAGTGTCCTTGCTACTCGTAATGCTGTGCATCATACTTCCGAAAACCCTTCAAGGAACTCAGTTCCCCAATCAGCAAACTAGCAAGCTACCAATACCAAAACAAAATAAACTAAAAAAAAACATTTCTTCATAATTTCCATGGTTTATAATATCTAAAAAGATCTAATCCTACAGCAAATAAGTTAACTAATAAACTGTAAAAATATGAGTAATAAGAAGTCCACATAATAAAATATATAGGAAATAGTGGTCGATCGATATGACAAATTCAACTAAAAAAAATATTGATTGACAAATACTTACATTTGATAGGTAATAATGAGTGAATAATGGCACTAAAACCAGAGCGAGAGTTACCAAAACGATAATACGTGACAGCTTGACATTGGCTAGCCATAGACAGACTAGCTCTTTGGTAAAACTCATGGCAGTATACTTTTTAATTCACTTTCTGGCTGCAGGTAACTTAGTTCAGTTTAAAATCCTATGGCCGGCATATTTCAATGTCCAATAGAGACATTTGGTCATAATGTAAAAAGCTGTCAGCTTCATGATTTTCAATCATGTTTGTCTACCTGTAACAAAATGATTCAATATAAACTTAATATAATTTTACATGAAGAACTATGATGAAACACAATATGTGTCAATTCAATTTGCAGTTTCTGGGCACAATTTTTGGAGGTAATAGTATGAAAGACTCAAGTATAATATAGTTGAAGACGCCTCTAGATTTGACGGTACCGTAATAATATTGACCATGATATAAAAAATGCCTTATGACTTTATGTGCGGCAGTGTGGGGAATTCATATGAACAGAAAACTGTATTTGGAAGAAAAATATACTCAATTTGGATAGGAAATTGGAGTAAAATCAAAGATTAAATTAAAAAAAAATATAGTTGTTCCAAGGAAATGAAAAGATAGACTGTAGAACCTAGGTAGGTAACATTTTAAACTTCAACTGCTTCATAATTATATTTTTTTAGGAACAAATCATCCCTGAATTAAGAAATTTTTAATAAATGGATCCATAATTTTTTGTAATGATTATGAGCAATAAAAGAGCTGAAAAACTAAGAAAAACAATAGGCTTTACTTCAGCAATGACAACATTGGTGTAACATTAAGTAAATCATAATTTACAACTTCTTGAATGAATTTAATTAGAATTTTTAATGATGTATAAGTGAATTAATGTGGAATGGATTAATTAGTAAGACTTACTACGTAAAACTTCACATTTCAATAAAAATTCTCTGATTAAAACCCCCACTTGCTAACAATAATATCTACATAACCTAAAATATTGAATAACAAAATTGCTGAAAGATGGATTGCCAACTGAAAAGGGCTCTGCGATGCAGTACAGGACTTCGAAAACATTCAGTTTAAATGTCGTTTCCGTGTATATTTTCAGGAAATTGTGATATTCTACTGAACAAATCTCTTGATATAAACCTCAATTTGAGCTCGAAATCAATAAAAGCGCAGCTTCAGTAACTTTGTTAGCTGGGAGGGTTAAGTTGGTAACAGGTTGGCTCGATTTCTTACCCGCTAAAATTCAAAAATGTATATAAAAAACTGCTATCAGTACTACAGATACAGGAATAATACAATTTCATAATATTAAGTAAATATGAATTACTAGTAGTTCTGTGACCAGTAGACCTCAAGCAGTATTCTCATCTAAAGGTACCTATTCAATTAGTTTTTTTTTAATCTGAGAATATTGATACTCATGGGCACGCATAATAATACCATGACTGCAAAACAAAATATTGAAACCGAAAACCTTAAAGATGCATACCTCTTTAAGGTATTTGATTGAAACTGTAGACCTTTTAGAAAATAACGGAGACCGAGCTTCGCTCTGGAATACAAAAGCATGAAACATTTATGACGAAAGAAGAAATTATAATAACATTCATCGTTCATACAGAAATGTTCTATCTAATCACAGTAAATTGTGATTAATTCCCAGAGGAATGCAAAAATTTCCTCACAAAGGTCCAGTTGCACAAAAGCCAATTAAATTTTAATCCTGATTGATTTCACGTAAACCGAATCAGAGAAGACCATTTCAAAAAGATGGATCTACTGGAATTAATCAGGATTGAAAATAACCCGGCTTTTCTGCAACCGGCACTAAGTACCTGATTGAATGATTACAAAAGTTCAACAGCTAATTAATAATTTTGACACAGTAACACACAAATGAACTCGCTCGCTCACTTCCATCATCAACAGACGACGAAATAATTATTATCAGCTGTTTTTCCAAGGATGAATAATAATTATCCTTTTAATGTCCTTCAGCGAGTTTTCCCAGAGATGAGACCTAGTGCAATCGAATCTTTATATTATAAACCTACTATGTTCTGAATTTCGTGAGAATCGTTAGAGCCGTTTTCGAGATTCGGTGAAATACAAACATATAAACATCTAAATATCCAAACATATAAACATAAATTGCTCGTTTAATAGTATAAGATACAGAAATAGACTGGCTTCTCCAAACATCTGTGTAATCACTTGTCTTGATTGATTATGAATAATATTCTATAGTCTGATTAATCCTATCTTCAGAGTAGATGATATATAGTGATGTCGGAGTATGGAGGAATTCCTTTTTCGCCCCACTTGGATGTAATGAGCTGGTTTACGTGTGTCATATGGAGGCCGAAAGTGATTGTTTTCTGACCAGGCCGGTAAAATTTTTACGGCCCTAGGGCTGTAAAATAACCTTGAAGTCAGCTGATTCTGATTTGATGTGAACGTGTTTACAAAATAGTTTATGAAACGGAATCAGTTTATGCTTCTAGAATTAAATAAAGTTTTTGCAATATGATACTATCAGTTTATTTGGATGAATGAAATACAAATAATGAGATATTATAAACTATTCAAATTCAATTTTCAGAGTATAATAGAATCTAACCTCAAACCTCCTAGTACAGCGTTTATCATGGAACATGGTGGATAAACGGAATCATTTTATGCTTTTAGAATTCAATAAAGTATTCTGTAATAATATACTATCATTTTATTTGGATGAATAAAATACAGATAAGATATATATTATAAACTATTCAAATAATTCTATTTTCAGAGTAGGATAGAACTTCTAACCTAAACTTCCGTTGACATTCAGATTGGCCAAATTTCAAGTGTGCTAAAACAGCTGATCAAAAACTTTTCATTCTTTGTGTTTATCATTCAATAATCAAAACATTTATAATAATATCATCTTATTGTCATTTGGAAGAATAAAAAGTATAAACTCAACCTCTTACATAATTGAACATAATCTTTTAGGTTATTTAGACAAATCAGAATAAAAAATAAAAATACTTGGACAATTTCTTGATATTCAGATTACTTCAGATTTGCTAGAGCTATGACCTTCCACTTTTGCTTTCGAAAGTGCTTATAATAGACAATTATTCTCATATATATATATATATAATATATATATATATAATATATATATATATATATATTGTTTATTTTCCTGTGTGGCGAAAAATAACGTTCTCACCATGGGCAAAAATGTTTTTCCGGCTCTCAATCTTTTCTAGTCCTCGGCCTACGGCCTCGGACTTGAAAACCGATTTCGAGCCAGAAAAGTCCCATTTTCGGCCCTAGGTGCGAAATATACTATTCCTTTCATATAATCCTTATAATGCAAAATTTCAAAAAAACCTTGTGTATACATCGACGCGCAGTTGAAAAAGAAATATTTCTGCCAAAGCTCATAGAATTCGATCAACTCGTTTGGCCGTAATTGTGTTACATACATACAGACAAAAGAAAATCTGAGTTAAACATAGACCACACAACGTTCGGTCAAAAAACAATATAAAAATCTTGTAGTACCCTTTATTTTATATTTATTTTTGTAAATATAAATATTTCTGATTGGAAGAATTTTATGTAAAATCCACAAATATAAAATAATTTACAAACATTAAGTTTGTGGAGCTAAATCTATTTTTTATCTGAATACTATGTTTATTGATTGTAAAAACAACTTAAAATAACTGTTAACACTGTTAAACTGTTAAAAAAGTAATAATTATTTTTGAATTCACAGGTTGTTTCACCGATTCTCATTCTCATGATCTTGTTACTGTCTTTGACCTCAACTAATTCGAGATTATCCAATTATCCTTTAATTATTTAAATAAAACTCACTGCTGGCGCACAAAAGTCAACTGCAAAAAGTAGTGCCGTACGACGAACTAATAGGCTATTTTTATGATAAACTATATTATCTTATTTATTTATTCATTTATTTTATTTATTTATAATTTTTACAAAGTAGCACTGATTGGGAGAGAAAAACCAAGGATACTCCTTGTACTATTACTCTCCTAAATTTAGATAACATTTTAAATGTCCGAAATAGGGTTATGGTTTCACTTTCCTAAAATTTATTCCATTTTCACTAAAAAACAACGAAAACTAAGAATTTTAATTTTGACGGTTAAAAACAGAATAAAAACCAAAAATATCTCACTCAAATCACCATTAATTGGAACATAAATAAAACAATATAAAAAATCTTATAGCACCATTTATTAAAAAAAAAAAATTAAATAGTTCAACAACTAGTTTTGGTGATCACACCATTGTCAGGTTATAAATCAGGTTGAAATAGCATATTTTCATTTTGTATCAATTAGTAAACATTTATAGAATTTTATTATATTTTTTAACCTGACGATGGTGAGATCACCGAAACTAGTTGTTAAACTATTTTAAAGTTTTTTTTTCTAAATAAATGGTGCTTTAAGATTTTTTATATTGTTTTGTTAATTAAAAAAGTAGCCCATGTGAATGAAGTGTTTCTATATTATCTACTATTCAAAATAATAGTTAATTGTATTGTGATACATATAACTCAAGCAGTAAGTGTTGTATAATTTTTCTATTATAAAATTTTTCTGTACATACTGAACTTAAGGTTGCTTGCTTTAGTTCTTGTATTGACGAATAGGTATTAATTAATAAATTGATTTTCGTGCATAAAACTAATAAAAATAGACAGCACTTATTGGCACACAGATGTGGAATTTCTCCATAAATTAAGGTGAAATGAAAAGGTATTGTGCATCGAAACTATTTTGGACTCAAATAAATTATGTGGAATTGACAATATCTTTTCATTTCATCTTAAAAATAAACAATCTTACTCAATCAAGCTCAGAAGTTTATTTGAACTTATTGTCACGGACAACAGAGAGGAAAGGATTTTCAAAGATATTCTAAAAATACAATAGAATTTCCAAAAATCCTCAGTATAAGGGACTACAGAAATGCAATGCAATGAAAAGTTACTAGAAGTGGATCGAAATTATTTGCTAGTAAAAGTAGAATTCACATATTGATCCCAAAACAATGTTTTATAATCTACAATAAAATAAATTTAGCTCATTTATGCCAATGTCAGGTCTAGTGATCTACATTTTACTTAAATCAAATTACAATACAACTGCTAGACACCACATAATATGATGTTGCTTCAAATTACGCAACGCATAGAGTAGACAAATTCTTATCAATCATTTCCCATTTGTCAGAAATTAAGAGTTTTTCAAGATTGACAAAATCTTATCTAAGTTAAATCCGAGAAACCTATGCTGCTCTGTAGAATTCCATTTTTCAAGAGTCTTCTCATTATATGCTGTCAAGGCCAAACTATAGATAGAAAAATTATACAGACACAAGTAATTAGAAGTTTTGATTCAAAATGTAGCAAAATTCACTTCACATAAACTGCAATAAAGTAGATAGATAGTGTCATAGTGAACTGAATCATTTTTGGATAGTAGCTCTGATAAAATTTCCTTCTGCTTGGCCACCCTGTTGTCAATATTTTCAGTAAAATGTCAATATTAAGTCTTCGATGGTTGACATTATTTGGAGATTCACTCAATAATAATTATTATGTAATGAAGTTTGTTGAGAATATCAATTAATTATAATGTAATACCCAAATGGAAACAGTTAGGAAGAGTTAAAAAAAATGAACAGCTACCAAATTCATGGAAAAGTTTAGCAGTCTGGTAGTAAAAGGACGTTAGTAAATAGAAAATGAGCTTCTAGTATTAAAAGGAAGATCTCAAATTCATTCAAGATTTTGTGTTATTGCTTGCACAATTTTCACAATTCAGACTTAAATTTTTGAATAAAAGGACTTTGTTATAAAACTTTTGAGTCCCGTGTTATTGAAGAAAGACTATCCTACACTAGACATTATAATATTATCACATTACGATTACACATACAGTACAATAATCTCGCCATAACTTTTTGAACTAGTTTTCAATCAAATTCCGAAATTCCCAAAATAGTAAGGGCTATACGCATGTGATTTTATTCCCAATAATGTTATGTTCATTGTTTTTATCATTTTGAATAATTGAATAATATTTTCGTCTAGTGTAAGAGAGCTCTCTTCCTCTCTTGAACTACGAAGTGCTTCTAGATATTGCAGTAGTGGATTTGATATTGTGGTGAATATTCAAATTAAAAGTAAAAGACTCGAAAATGCCACTGAAATTTATTGGAAAGGAAAATTTGTCTCGTTTTCCCAATAAATACCGATGAGTGTTTGTAACAATTTCAAGTAGCCTTATTCAATATCACTGATAAATTCAATAATTGGACATGCCTTTCATTTGGAGACAACTGATTATTATGTAAGTGAAACTGTGCTAAGAAAGCTGAAAGGGCTGAATTCTCTCACGTTTATTTGATATCGTTCTCCTTCTTCCCCTTTCTCTTTCTCACATAAATAAGTTTGAACATAAAAAAAATCAGTTTGATTTGATTGTAATTTGATTCACACATACGGTACTAATAAATTGGCGTGAGGAGGTTTTGGTGATGGCAATATTTTCAAAATCGAAAATCTAATAAAGTCACGAATAAACAACGTCTGTCCGTCCCTACTTTCTCTTTTCTTCTTCTTCTTCTTCTTCTTCTTCTTCTTCTTCTTCTTCTTCGTCTTCAAGCCGGTCTATCACTACCCACACACACACAACACAACTTGAACCCCTTCTAACAAAACCCTCAGTCAACCCTCTGTAGAATAAAGTCACCCTTTTTGGGGGGGGGGATGTCTAGTGACAAGGAGAACTAATAAAATTCTAATAATAAATAATTTTGCCACGGATTTTCTATTGTTCTTTTCACTTTATTGATGGTCTTTGTCATCGGTCTCTGTTTTTCCAGCCCTTCATCCATATCATATCCTTCTTATCTTATAAGTTTTGTTCCTCTGCACACTCTTCTACTCTTACTCTTCACACTAATCAATTCAATTGGAAAGCATAACCTGCAGCTTTTATTCATTCATAACTCTACCTTCATTGTATTATCATTCATCCCATCATCATCACCTAGGCTTAAAATACTTCTAGAAAGTCGCCTTTGTAAAATAATAAATACTTTAGTTTTCATTGGTTTCCATTCTCCAGTCCTCTCCCATTTTTCTTTTTCATCACCGTATTTGCAACTCCCAATATCATCTTCTGTTTACCTCTTTTTACTTTTGAACCTGTATGCTCAATTATTATTCTGTTCCCTTGTCACTGTTCCACGTTTATTTATTGTTAATATTTAACAAATATGTGTGTTTTTATTTCATCATGGAACGATTCTACAACATTGACAGTGACTCAGTCGAATTGTTAATATTTTGTAGTTTTGTGTAAGTAATTGTAAAAAAACTCATTTCAAGGTCAACTGCTGAAACTCTTATCAATCCATCCCGGAACTGACTAGTCTTCAAGTTCAAGGAAGATCTCAAATTCATTCAAGATTTTGTGTTATTGCTTGCACAATCTTCACAATATTCAGACTTTCATTTTTTAGTAAGAGGACTTTTTTTTATGAAACATACATGTATATGTCCTGAATTATTTAAGAAAAAATATCCTACACTAGACATTATAATAAACAAACAATATTATCACATTCCACATTATACGCTACCAACGTTAGTAGACAACTGTTTCTGTCTACTAAGTTTGATACGGTACTATAAGCTCGCCATGATTTTTGTTGTTAATTTCAATTGTAAGATCATGATTGGTGTTTTTTGATATTAATAGAATTCATGTCCTGAACCTAATCTTATAATATTTAGAGAATTATGATGATAAGATTTTAACTTGAATATCAGCGTTGAAGTAGCGTTGAATATTCAGCGCCCAAGGTTTTACTGTATCCCACATTTTCTTTTCAATAATTTAAACGATTTATATTCAATTTCTTTTTTAAATTTAAATGAATTCTGTTATTTTATCTAATTCAAAACTTGTCATATTTGATCTTCAACCACGGAATATTTGAAACTCTGGTAATCTTATCGATAAATTAGAGTTTGAGAAACTAGTATTTTCTAGAACTAAATAGATATTAAATAAAAGCGTTTGCGTTTAGATTACTTGAATTTAAACATTGAGTTTACACTCTTCTTTTTTGACAAATGTACCTACACTTTGTAAAAAAATTTAAAGTTTTTAATAAAAGGTTACTAAAAGTTTTTATATATGTTTTTTATTTGAATTAAGTAGATCATATCATAGAGAAACAATAGCTTGAGTAGATATCCCATGGCGTTTATGTCGCAACTTTTACTGTTATCTCAAGCTGATAGTCCACGTATTTCTTTCCCAAAAAGGTGTGTGACGCTGGTAGTCTCTCATATTGTGCTGTTCATACACTCTCACCCGGCCAACACAGTAAAAATCTACAATAATCGATAGTAATCGACTTGAGATAACAGTAAAAATTGCGACATAAACGCCCTGTACCATGGGATTTCTACTTACGCTATTGTTTCTCTATGCCCTTATAGACTAAGCGAAGTGATTCTACACTTTGTAAGTATTCTCTGTAGATTCTAAATCCAAATTCTCGTGGTCCTCTTGATTCATTCTTCTTCTCATGTTCTTCTTCTTATTATCATCAGCTTCCTTTCAATCCTTCTCATTTCTTCCTTTGTTACTTTTTCAATCCTTTCCATTTGATTTTAATTTCCTCCTGTTCTCTTTTGGCCAAGACTATTATCCTTTCGACTTTTCATCAATTATTGTCTCTTCTTCTTCGTTTTAACCAATTCAGTGTCATCCTCAATTTCATAAGATTACCCCTGTATTTTATCACAGATCCATTCTACCCCAACTCATTAATAAACTCAATAATAGCGATCACCCCAGCCAAAGCGAATCGCCTAAGCCTCATGTAATCCTTGTCTGTTTATTCATTGAGGCCTTCCTTTTGTCATCTGATAAGATCACACGTCAATAAAGGGGACCGAATCTTGATGAAAGTTTATCGCTTTTTTATTTATCTTGGATTTGAGAGTGTGACAGGATATATCATATTAAAGCCTATAACCATAACCTAGGCTACATAATATTTGGACAATTTAAGACAACATTAGGAATTGAAAAAGTTTTGGGCAATAGCCTGTTTTTTATTTTCTGATTATTGTAAAGTTTGCTATATCCAATAAACAAATAACACTACAAAAGATTCAGTTATTCGTAAATTCATTCTCAGGCCAATTTTGAAACACATTTTCACCTCCACAACATTACTGACATGTTTTGTGAATGTTAGCGCGTTTCAAGTTTTTGGAGCCTATCTTCAGATTCCAATACAGTACCTTGATACTCTCCGTACTAGAGTCTTGATACAAGCTTAGCAAAAAAAGTAAGTTAACCAAAAAAATTTGTAGAAGTGAAAAGGCTGATATTACATAAATTGTTATTATTAACTAAAGTTTGAAAAGGATCGAGTCAATTGAGAGTTGTTCACATTTATTTTGCAAAGACCCAACTTTTAAATGTTTATGAAATGTCAAGGGAAGATTATTTTGGAGGTTGGCAGGAACACAGGTACCAGAAACACAGTCATCCAAATTTATGGCAATTAGAAGCTACTACTATTATGGTTTATTATGAATTTGTTACTACATTTATTTCATTTATTGTAATTCTTTCCACAAAAAACACAGATCGGGAGATAAACACTAAGGATATCTTGCACTATTATAAATAATATAATAATTCATAATATGAATTATTATATTTTGTCTCTACTAATTGTCTCTCTCTAAGTAGCTTGTCTTGACTAATTTTCTCTCGATTATATTATAATTATAGTAGATTATATTATAATAGTGCATTATAATATTATATATTATAATATTATATTATAGTAGAGACAAGCTCACTTCAACAGAAAACCGTTTACCCATATTATGTTACCGTGATGATTTTGATATCAGATATCATATACTGGAACCATGAGGAATATAGATTCCTCAAAAAATCTGGTGTGGCGCACTCACACAACTTTCCTTGCCGTTATGAAAATTTATCACCTGATGCTAGTTTTCCCGCGCATCTCAAGTCTATTCAAAGATTTGAGCCAGCTGGTGACAGGACTATAACGCTGGAGACACACGAGGTCTGCTATCTCTCCATAGTGAATGATTTAATAGAATCAACAGTTGCCAACAGTTTGCAATTGAAAAAATAACATTTTCTCGAATTTCGAGCTTATTTTCAATTTTAGGTGAAAATGTTACTGATCATTAATTGTAAAGATTCTCATGCCCGATCTTTTCCACTCAATTTTTTTTGTTTAAATTGTATCTGAAGCCTGATAATTGGGAATCTAAAATCAAACTTTGCATAGATGGGGCGGAGCTCCTGAAATTTTTACAGATATGGGACTCATGGCTGTTGATAGAGCTTAACAATGACTATTTTAGGTATGAATTTGATCAAAATCGTTGGAGCCATTTTCGAGAAAATTGCGAAAACCCCTGTTTTTGACAACATTTTCGCCATTTTAGCCGCCATCTTGGATTGCATTTGATCGAAATTGTTCGTGTCGGATTCTTATAGGGGAAGGACCTTAAGCTCCAAATTTCAAGTCATTCCGTTAATTGGGAGATGAGATATCGTGTACACAGACGCACATACACTCATACACACACACACATACAGACCAATACCCAAAAACCACTTTTTTGGATTAGGGGACCTCGAAACGTATAGAAATTTGGAAATTGGGGTACCTTAATTTTTTTCGGAAAGCAATACTTCCCTTATCTATGGTAATAGGGCAAGGAAAGTAAAAATGAAAAGATTCTAGATTGTTCAAAGTATCAGCGTTTGTTTCAACTCTATGGTCAATCCAATCAATCACTTCCGTTTCAATCACCTACTACCTAATAATTCTTCTCTCTCTCTCTCTCTTTTTGTTCACCCAATTCATCATTCATTCGTGAATAACACATCACTCAATCTCATAAATCTTCAGAACTGACAACGCTTCAATCACAGGATCGAAGTTTAATAAAACTTCCAGCCAACGGATTAAAATTTATGGCGGGAAAAATGTTGGCGACCCTGCTTTTATTGGCGGGAAAAACAATCACGCGCGTAATCTTATTACTGGTGTTTTTCGGGGGTGGCGTGATTAATAAAACAAGGACGAATAATCTCCTATTTTCAATTCACCCCTATTGGTAGCCAAGGGGTGGAATTCTCATTACGCACTATTTAGGCTTGATCCAAGCTGCAACTGATTGAATTTTCGGCAATAATCTGATTCAATTGAGCCTGAACATATTAATCTGTTTAAACGTAATCTAGTTTATAGGGAGTGAAACTAGAATATCTCAGTGGATTTCTAGTTTAAAAACAGTCACTATGAGGGAAACATGAGAAGACGATTGAATCTGGTATCAATACTATTTGGATTTAAAATTTGCAGAGTGAAAATACTTACAAAGTTGGGTACATTTGCTAAAAAAGAACAGTGAAAAACTAATTCTCAATTCAATATATTCAAAGGCAACCCTATCATCATACAGTGGTTTGATAAATTAGATTATTATGATGGGCTCCAACAAAACATTCTTAAATTAAAGTTTGGAAATATTTTCAGGCTACAATCTAATCAAACATATTTAAATCCCTAATTACTGTCAACGCATATTAATTCCGTTAATGACTCATAAATACAAATTAAAACACGCGTTCTCTTGCGCGGCGTTTAATTAGAATTTATGTGGCGAAAATAAGTAAATTTGAATCAAGTCGCGAGAAAGGGATGCAACTTTGGGGAAAGAGGAGATAAATTTCAGCGGGATTTGTCTTCGTGGGTGGTGAGATACCCCATTGCGCAGAAAACGTCTTCTTGTAAAGAAAAGTCTGTCTTGAGAATATTTTGATCACATTTCTTGAGCATTGAACCATGTTGCATGAGTACAGTGATCATGAATTAGAGCTTTACAATCTTGGGAAGAGTTTGTGGAACTTAATATCTGTTTCTATAGCATAACATCATTTGAGAAATCGTAAAATTGAGCCGTCATAACAATTTCTTTCGAATTGTTCAACTCATGTAAATGGAGAAACCAATTAATTCATTCATTTTGTTCTATCAAAATAAAAATTTCTCAACTAAGTGAGTTTTTCACTGTTTAGTATGTCTAAAAATGGCTTTTCTGAGCCCTGAGTACAATCCTCATGATTTATGAAATCTTTAAACATTTTTAGTATTCGATTGATACGTCCACATTTGAATTTTCTCTACAAGTTTCGCAGAAGATCGCAATTCTGAATTCAGCCTTTGAAGGTCAACTCATCATTCATTGTTTATCTGGCGAAGTTAGTCCTACATTTCAGTTCCTCCTTTTTTATCACAACGAAGCACTGTTCAAATCTGACTTTTATAGCGATTCATTCAAATATTGCAATTAATAAAAAAATATTTAAATAGCGATTTGGTTTCTCAATGTTAGGACAATATTGCAAATTAAAATAAGCATGTCCATCACGATCACGAGGTACCGGTACTATATAGACCTGAGTAAGATAATTATACAACAATAATTAAACTTGCACTCAACGGAAAATGATTACTGACATGATTACTGAAATGATTATTGGAGAATTAATGATATTGTGTTACCTTAATTTTTTTCGGAAAGCAATACTTCCCTTATCTATGGTAATAGGGCAAGGAAAGTAAAAATGAAAAGATTCTAGATTGTTCAAAGTATCAGCGTTTGTTTCAACTCTATGGTCAATCCAATCAATCACTTCCGTTTCAATCACCTACTACCTAATAATTCTTCTCTCTCTCTCTCTCTTTTTGTTCACCCAATTCATCATTCATTCGTGAATAACACATCACTCAATCTCATAAATCTTCAGAACTGACAACGCTTCAATCACAGGATCGAAGTTTAATAAAACTTCCAGCCAACGGATTAAAATTTATGGCGGGAAAAATGTTGGCGACCCTGCTTTTATTGGCGGGAAAAACAATCACGCGCGTAATCTTATTACTGGTGTTTTTCGGGGGTGGCGTGATTAATAAAACAAGGACGAATAATCTCCTATTTTCAATTCACCCCTATTGGTAGCCAGGGGTGGAATTCTCATTACGCACTATTTAGGCTTGATCCAAGCTGCAACTGATTGAATTTTCGGCAATAATCTGATTCAATTGAGCCTGAACATATTAATCTGTTTAAACGTAATCTAGTTTATAGGGAGTGAAACTAGAATATCTCAGTGGATTTCTAGTTTAAAAACAGTCACTATGAGGGAAACATGAGAAGACGATTGAATCTGGTATCAATACTATTTGGATTTAAAATTTGCAGAGTGAAAATACTTACAAAGTTGGGTACATTTGCTAAAAAAGAACAGTGAAAAACTAATTCTCAATTCAATATATTCAAAGGCAACCCTATCATCATACAGTGGTTTGATAAATTAGATTATTATGATGGGCTCCAACAAAAACATTCTTAAATTAAAGTTTGGAAATATTTTCAGGCTACAATCTAATCAAACATATTTAAAATCCCTAATTACTGTCAACGCATATTAATTCCGTTAATGACTCATAAATACAAATTAAAACACGCGTTCTCTTGCGCGGCGTTTAATTAGAATTTATGTGGCGAAAATAAGTAAATTTGAATCAAGTCGCGAGAAAGGGATGCAACTTTGGGGAAAGAGGAGATAAATTTCAGCGGGATTTGTCTTCGTGGGTGGTGAGATACCCCATTGCGCAGAAAACGTCTTCTTGTAAAGAAAAGTCTGTCTTGAGAATATTTTGATCACATTTCTTGAGCATTGAACCATGTTGCATGAGTACAGTGATCATGAATTAGAGCTTTACAATCTTGGGAAGAGTTTGTGGAACTTAATATCTGTTTCTATAGCATAACATCATTTGAGAAATCGTAAAATTGAGCCGTCATAACAATTTCTTTCGAATTGTTCAACTCATGTAAATGGAGAAACCAATTAATTCATTCATTTTGTTCTATCAAAATAAAAATTTCTCAACTAAGTGAGTTTTTCACTGTTTAGTATGTCTAAAAATGGCTTTTCTGAGCCCTGAGTACAATCCTCATGATTTATGAAATCTTTAAACATTTTTAGTATTCGATTGATACGTCCACATTTGAATTTTCTCTACAAGTTTCGCAGAAGATCGCAATTCTGAATTCAGCCTTTGAAGGTCAACTCATCATTCATTGTTTATCTGGCGAAGTTAGTCCTACATTTCAGTTCCTCCTTTTTTATCACAACGAAGCACTGTTCAAATCTGACTTTTATAGCGATTCATTCAAATATTGCAATTAATAAAAAAATATTTAAATAGCGATTTGGTTTCTCAATGTTAGGACAATATTGCAAATTAAAATAAGCATGTCCATCACGATCACGAGGTACCGGTACTATATAGACCTGAGTAAGATAATTATACAACAATAATTAAACTTGCACTCAACGGAAAATGATTACTGACATGATTACTGAAATGATTATTGGAGAATTAATGATATTGTGTTACCTTGAGTTGTATTTACCTCAGGTAAAAATGAAATCTGCTTTCAATAGACTGTGCTATAGAATAAACAATCTAATTACTAGTATACAAGTTCTCTCTGTATGTGTATAACACAGTAGACTACTTAGTCACGAAAGAGAGATAGTCGAGGAAGATCCAGCACAAAAGAGTAAGTAGCAGCAAAAGATAATGAGAAAAGGAGAAGAATTGCGAGATATAATAGGGCTATAGAGAAAATCATGTGTTGCATGAACGAGTGAAATAAAGAAAGGAAGAAGTAAGACTGAGAGAGCGGGAGGATGAGGGAGACAACAGAAGAAAAAAATAATCGGTCGAGTCATTTTTGAGAAAATCGTGTAAAACATGGTTTTTTAGTGATTATTCGCCATTTTTCTCAATAACATTACGGAGCTCCTGGAATTTTCCCAGAAATGAGACTTATGTCAGTTGATAGGGCTTATAAATAGCTATCCATGGTATAAACTTGAAGAAAATCGTTAGAGCCGTTTCCGAGAAAACCGTGAAAAACATGGATTTTAGTGATTATCCGCCATTTTTCTCAATAATATTACGGAGCTCCTGAAATTTTCCCAGAAATGAGACTCATGTCAGTTGATAGGGCTTATGAATAGCTATCCATGGTATAAATTTGAAGAAAATCGTTAGAGCCGTTTTCGAGAAAACCGTGAAAAACATGGTTTTTTAGTGATTATTCGCCATTTTTCCTAATAACATTACCGAGCTCCTGGAATTTTCCCAGGAATGAGACTCATGTCAGTTGATAGGGTTTATAAATAGCTATCCATGGTATAGATTTGAAGAAAATCGTTAGAGCCGTTTTCGAGAAAACCGTAAAAAACATGGTTTTTTAGTGATTATCCGCCATTTTTTCCGCCATCTTGAATTGAATTTTATTGAATTTCTTATTGTCGGATCCTCATGGTATAAGGACCTTAAGTTTAAAATTTCAAGTCAATCGGTTAATTAGGAATGGAGTTATCGTGTTCACAGACATACACACATACACACACACACACATACACACACACACACATACACACACACAGACCAACACCCAAAAATCATGTTCTAGGACTCAGGGGTCCTTGAAACGTATGGAAAACTTGAAATTAGGGTACCTTAATTTTTTTTGGAAGGCAATACTTTCCTTACCTATGGTAATAGGGCAAGGAAAGTAATAACCTCAATCAGCCAATCAATCCATACCTTTTCAGAGTAATGATGCAATTCAATTGGGTTGATTATGACTATACCCTCCATTCTAGATTGATGTCATTGAATACACTGCCTGATGATTGTCCTCCAATCATACTTTTGATCTAATTTTATCGTTCTTATCAATATGTTACCTGATTTGATATAACTACTATTCTTTCTTCCCAACTTTTTCTCCTCTTACTTTCTTCTCTTTCCCTTTTCTTTCCTTTCTCTTCTCTACTGTCTTTTTCACATATTTCTTCTTCTTCTTCTTCTTCTTTCCCGGGAAAAAACGATGAAATCAATGAGAAAAACCCAACTAAATCTCCCTCAAAAATTTCCCAGTCTCTTATTTTTTTGCTCTTGCCTTATCAAGCGCGTACCAAAGTCTCCAGTATTGGTACATCATGTGTTCAACGTATATAAGACGTCAATATTGAGTATATAATGACATAGACATGTATATAATATTATGACGTAAGCATATTGAGCAGAACGATCGCATCTTTTTCCCTTCTATATTTACTTATTTTTTTATTATCACGATCACCCCCTCAACTGTCTACAGCAGCAAGATCTATACATTAAATCATGGGCTATCAACTATCATATCCCTCGTTCTGTTTTCCCGTTACCCACTCACCCACCCCAGTAACAACCTTCTCTTCACCCTCTTTCTACCCTTCTTTTCCGTCTCCTTTCACCCCATCTTCGTAAACACAAGACCTAAACATGCAGTGATAATCAACATCTATTGTACAGAATCGACGGGGGTCCAGAAGTTCTCAAGTAGTACTTCCCCCTCTCACTCCCCCTCTTGTGTATGACAAAGATCGTCTTGTTTCCTGTCATTATTTCTATTATTTTGATCATTCTCTTGGTGTGGTTATCACCATAATCATAATCATCTCGTTATTGTATCGCATTATTTATTTCTGTTGCCCCGATAGTTATAGAAATGGAATTGGCTGGAGTGGAAATTTGACAGAAAAGTTGTGTTGTAGAATCTATTCCAGTGTTGGAGCGCTGTAATTGAAATGAGGTCGATTAAGAAAAATAGAATTGAATCAACTCTTATGAAATCAGATCGAAATCCATTACTATTAAGCACAAAATACAAGACACATTACACAAACTACTTGACATTGAGTTTTGGAAGGTATAGAACATTCTCAATTCTGCGAAGTATGATAAAAACACCCTGAACGATATGCTATACAAAGTTGATGTTTTCGGTTTTTTTTGCAAAAAGGAACCAAGGAATAATAATAATAAACTTCATTGCCAAAAACAATGTGTACAAAATAATACTCAATCATCTAGAGCTTACATTTATAATAATAAAATAATAAAATTATGAATATTATATACATTTAACTTCTTCGACAATAAATACTCTCATGCAAGGGGAAGCTTCCCTGTACGCATGGAGGAGTTGCTGCAGACCCTAAAAACTCTCTTATAGTTAGAAAAATCAATTTGTTTATCGAATTCCTAACATACTAATAATGAATTTTTAGGATGTTGGTAAAAAAAGCGGAGGGATTAAAGTTTTGTTAATAATGTGAAAGTTGAATGAAGAGAAAAAATTAAAGTCCCGGTTGTCTGTTAAATTTTAATCATGATTAAATCCCACGAGTAGACTTAACTGAGAAGACTCATTAAAAAAAGGCTTCTCTAATTGGCTCTTGTGGCATTCAATCTCGATTAAAATTTAAAAGGCTTCTGTGCAATCGGGGCAAAGCCCTTCAATAACTTCAATGCAGGTGAGACTTTCAAAAATGCTGAATTACATTCAAATGCATTCGAAAAAATCAACTGAGGAAAGCATGCTGGAAAATCATTGACATGTTGACTAGAAAGTCAACATATATCACTATGCACAACTGAACTGAAACTACAAAAATTCCACGTGTTGCAAATAATTTCAAGACAAAGTATAAGAAAACGATCAAGGAAAAATGATCAACTAAACACTCCCAAACATGGCGACATGAAGAGAAATGAGCTCATTGAAAGAAATCGTCTCAAGAGTTTGAAAATGGAAGTGAGGATATGAGTTGCAAATCACTATAATGTGACTTGCAAATCACTTTAATGGAAATTTTTTCTCAAGTACTCGTTTAAGTATGGTAGCACGAGTATTCAAGAAGAAAAAAGACAGAGAATGTTGACTACATTTTATATCATTATCTAGAAGCATGCCTTGTTGAGGAAGGGGCCTACAACTTATTCTCAAGTGGCAACTAATCAAGTATCTAATTTTTAACTTTTCTACAAAAATCGTCATTCTCAGTGGAACCTTCAGTTCAACTCAATGCACAGATCTTACTAAATTTAAAATGGTGTCACATACTCGGAGTAAAGCACCTCACACTGCCGTTTTCTTCTTTATCCTCGTTTCCTCTTTGTGCTGTCCTTCGCACGCAGGATGGAATGGCTGGGATAAGGAGTTGGATTGGTGGCAGGATACGATTGTCTATCAAGTTTATCCTGCATCGTTCCAGGACTCGGATGGCGACGGAATTGGAGACTTGAGAGGTGAGTTAGTACAAGTTTTATAGAATTGATTCGAGTGGAAATTGATCCAGGTTGTAAAAATCTTGAAAACAAGCACTAGAGCTACTTATCGATTGCTACGGAAAATATTCAGTTCACGTTTTATGAATCTGAATCTATGAATTTATGAATCCACGAATCTCTAAATCTACGGATCAATGAATGTATAAATACATGAATCTGTGAGCAAATACATTTCAATTTCATACTATTTATTCATCATAAATGATTCTACTGAATGATTTAATTAATGATTGAGTTTACTAAATGATTTTGTAGCCTAATGATGACTACTATGTCTTAACAAAATTGTGTATTGACATTTTTGGTGAGAAACAGTTCTAGGTAATTCTGTTGATTCTCAACCAATACTTAACTTGATTACCTATGTGTTTTTATTAGTAAATAAATAGAAATTGAAAGACGTTTTACTTCTTTGAATTTTTTTGTTGGAAACTAGCAAGCTACTTTACAACTAGCGTTTGAAAGCTGAAATTTTGAGAAGATAATTGCTCTGAAAGACAGTATTAATTCTTTGAATATTAATTGAACATGTTTCAATGTATGAAATAAATCTAAATGTTCTAAAAATTGAACTAATATTTCTCGCGGCATTTATACTATTGTAGTACCACTCCTGTGCTTTTGATGGACACATTAAGTCATCTTTCACGATCATCCAAAATTATATGTTGAGTCATGTCATAGACCCTGAAGCCTTTCTGTAGTCAAATCTGCAAAATCCATAGAAATCCTTGATAGAAAAATTCATATAAATTGGCGAGCTGTAATAATTCATCAATTTTGAGACCTGACAAATACTGAGCCAGTCAGGTCACACGATATTTTTTATTATTTTTCCTCCACCTACTGTCAAAATTACTTACTTTACTCCCTGAAACATGATACTAAAGTGTCACTTTTTCGCTCTCGGTACTAAAAAACAGAAAAACTCCCTAGGGAGTAAAAGTGACCCCATTTAAATAACATGGGAAGCATCTCTATTTTAAAAACGTACATTTGGAATAGGTCAGAAGGTCTAAACTCAGATGAGGAAGCATATAGAGTAGTCATTAAACCAACTAAATTCAATGCCTCAACCAGACATTTGATCGATATATAAAATTTATGTTTGTATGCTGAAATTATTATTACAAACTTCATATCACTATACTAGAAAAAATTTATATTTTTTTCTTCCATGTTATTCAAAATACCAGCCAACGAATATTACTTATTAACTAATCAAATTTGAAACGGGAACTTGATCATAGCTCTATTTGTGGCTGTCATTGTTATTACAACTTTAGCCGACAGATAGTGCTGTCGGAGGAGAACTGTGATTACAAGCCAGCTGTTTCAGTTTACTTTTTAGATTATGTTGTAACACATTGTTTGATCACATACGTTTTTAAAAATTATTTTATTTGCAGTTTTTATAAAAATGTAGGTGGAGGAAAAATGTTGTGTATATCACGAGTGAAAAATGTTTTTTCTCCCTCAGGAAAATTGTTGCCCTCGGCTTCGCCTCGGGCTTCAAACTTTTCCCTCAGGGAGAAAAAACAGCACTTTTCACTCTAGATATACAAATAACTATTTATTGTAACTGTTTTTTCTCTTCTATTTCTATTCCATAATCCATTTACATTTATATTTTTCTCTTAAATCGATCCAGCTATTTTCAATCCTCATTGATTGATAGATTCACTCTTATCACATTTTCTTCAAAATTTCACGCAAAATTGGTGGAACATAAGGAGTTTTTGAAAAATAAGTTTAGTTTGATAGGGGTTATAAAAAATAATTTTAGAGGTCAGCAATAGAAGCCAATCAAAGGATAGCCTAAATGAAATTACTCAATCTGATCAAGTTCATTGGAGATTAGATAAATTTGATTGGAAAATTGACATTATTGCGATTGTAATTTACTGTTAAATTGAATAATTTCTATGGTATATTGAACATTGGAAAAATTTTGAAACAATAGTGAGTAAACTGTAGAGAGACTAGATAGAGTATGCTATTAGTACGAGAGGATATTATTCAACTGGGGTGATCTTTGAGACAAAATAAATTTGCCTTACTTTTATCTTGAATTTTATCCAAATTATTAACCATCAATCTCTTTTCAATTTTTTCAAAAGGAGATTTAAACTCATTAAACAAGTCGAAATTATTTGTACGCGTAATTTACTTCTTCATTATAATAAGAACGGAATCAAATGGGTACCTTTTAATTTAAATTTAGATGGGTTTAATTGCAATTTAGATGGTTTTAATTGATTCTTTTTGAATGGGCTGTAGCCTTACATCCCAACAAACAAGGTTGATAAACATAAAAAAACGTCAATCATTTTTCCACATTCAAGTACTGTTGTCAAATCTGAAAAACAGAACACAAGGACTGCATGTCAACTTTGCTATCAAAGTAGTTTGACAAATTCAAGTAGTCGTTTTGAGAAATCAAGTCCAAACTAGCTGTACTTTCAATTCAGAGATAAGCAGAAGCATCAGCAGCTATGGAAACTAGAGTATCAACTCGAGAAAAATATAGGCCATAATTGAATGAAGGCTAGGTCACAACAGAATGCAACAGATTACGCAATTTTTTATGATTTCATTTTCAATTCCAATGAACAAACGTTCTTAGAATGGTACGCTACTTTTCATCATGATATTTTTGTTATTTTCATATTTCAATAAATTCAGATTCAAATTTCTCTCGCAATATTCATTCGTTTAATTAATTATGAAATCTATATAAAATAATATGTATAAACGCAAAATGACACTCACTCTCATCAACAGAACTGAAAATCTACTGGACATATCTGCGATTTTCCAGCGTTTTTCACGGCTTTCTTAGCATTTCTTGGCTTTTTTGATAACAAATGAAATGAGAATATACAAGAACATACATTTGGTTTTTAATTCGAGCTAGGATCAATAAATTTTGTCTTGAAACCGGAGAAAGATAAAACAAAGGTGGGACAGATTCGGCTTAGATGAGACACCTCCACTTCGATCTCTAATTTAAACGTTCCCTTTCCTATATATATCTTTTCTATTTTGTTCTTCTTCTGCTTTCTCTTTTTATTTCAAATTTTCATCCATTTCATTTTCTTCGCCAACTCTTTTATTTCACCTCTTTGCATACCTTCAAGCCATCTCATCATATCTCCAGCCTTCCAAATTCATCTACTCTTATTTTATTTCTCCCAATTCATCTTGTTCCTTTTCAATATCCTCCTACCCTTCGATCTCGTGTTCTAAAAATAACTTATATTATTATTCTACTTAACATCATATAAAATGGATAACTAGCATAATCATAAACGGAAATCAATTTAAATACATTTATTACGTACTCGAGCAGCAATGATATTTTTCTATATTTTAACCTATCATATGTTATCATAATCTTCCATGGATTTTTTAAAATACGAGATAGATTTGATGAGTATCAGATCTTTCTTATCATATCTTCCATAGTTCCTTTCACATCTTCTCTCTCACTGCATGGTATCTCTCTGTTTCGTTTCAGGAATTCTTTCAAGACTGGACTATTTCGTTGAATCTGGGATCAAAACATTCTGGGTGTCGCCAATTTTCAAATCACCTATGGCCGATCTTGGCTATGACGTATCAGACTTTGAGAGTATCAACAATCTCTTCGGAAATATGGAAGATTTCAAGGAGCTGATGAAAGCAGTGCGTGAAAAAGGTAAGCTATTGACTGGTTTCTTTAAACAATAGTAGGATAGTGATATTTATAAATTATGAAAATAATAAATCTAAACAGAGGTTTTATCGTGCACATTGACACAGTTCAATGATGTAAGTGTGAAAAATCTCCCCCTTATAATGCATTCAAAAAATATAATACTGTTAGAAGGTAGAAAATTACCAAACTATATGACATTTAACATAATATAACATTCATATTGGATGAAAAAGACTAAGAAATTGTCAAAAAACCACAGATTATTGATATTTAGAACGACCGGTCTTTCTAAGTATCAATAAATCTGTGTTTTTTGACATTTTCTTAGTCTTTTTCATTCAATATGAATAATTACCACAATATCAACTTCTCAACTACACAAAAAGTGAATATAACATTCACACCACATCAGACCTGAGATTTGCTTGAAAAGCAATTATGATTGAAGTCCTGATGTAATTATAAGATTAATGAAAGGTACTTTTAACTGATGTATAATACGATTATAATTATTTATTTATACAGTACTACATGATAGTTTTTCATAGAATTACTATTAAATTATTTAAATTTTCAATAATTGACAAGGGTGATTATAATTTATTTGTAATCTTTCCTTATTCACTGGTTTGAAACTCCGCCCCGAAAATCATCCCTCTTCCAGTAGAAATTTCCCCTCCAAATTCCTCCTTGACACATTTATGTTGGTGGCGCAAAATGCCCCCTTCCATGCACCCCTTGTATTATTATAAATAATAATAATAAAGCCATTATAACATTATACAATATACATTCCCAGTGCAATAAATTTTTATCAAATAATTCTTCATTCTCCATATTTTCAAGACTGCGTTTTCTGATAGACATCGTTGCCTAGGGTAACATCCACTAGATCGAGATTTCAGTTTATCAAGAATCAGTCCACTTCTACTTAATTACGTCCAGCTTTCAGTACGTCAAGTTCCTGTTGCTTTCATAAAAACCAGTGACTACAGTATTTATTTATTTTATTTAATTGTTCAGAATTACACAACTTTCAGAAGAGCTTACGCCCAAAACGATACCAATTTTAATTATTTATACAACAGTTTAAATGTAGCTAGTCTACGTATCACTTCCACATTTTTCAATTACACACTTTGATTTACAATTCAAAACAAGCGTTATTTGCTTGTTAAAAATACTTCCAAAATGATTACAGAAATCGAATCCTAAAATTATCAAATAATTACCAGCATATTACCAGCCATTTAAAAGCAAAACCCATAATCCTTACCTTCCCTTAACTAATCTAATCTTTAATCTTCAACTGACTTCTCCCTTACCCATTCTCATTTATGTTTGAATAGAGTATAATGTAATGTTTAGCTAGCATCAGTGGATGACAGCGGTATGTATAGTGAGGTCCACGTTATAATGACAGTATTTGATCAACTTTGGTTTTGCTATTCCTTTCTATCATTCGACAAAGCCGGTGGTACTATCCTTTTCTAGGTCCACAACGATGCCAATTATGTTTTTGACAGTGTAGAAATATGATTAAATTATGCAGAGAATCGGTATCGTTATTATTCTATCTTTATCCACTGCCATTATAACGTGGACCTCACTATAGCTGACTGCATCTTCCTAAGCTATTGGGGCCCTGAGACTTATGAACTTAACGGCTCAACTTTCCACTGTCTCAGTATCTCAAGAAATGGTCAAAATAAGCAGATAAATTGAGATCTTGAAGAACTGAAACCCTCCCTTCTGGAATTCCTAGAACGAAAGGGAGTAGAAGAGCTTCCACTTTCGAACTCATACTACAGATAGCAGCAGCGGTCTATTGGAAGTAGTTTCTCTTTCTCACTGCAACTCTCGTTTGAGTTTTGTGCAAAAGCTGGTATATAAAGACGATGCAAGGCACCGTTAGTTTGTCATCAGAAGGGTCTTAACAGACCAAACTGAAGAAGTGATGAACTAGCCTTGTATGATTATGATGATTCTTGGCTCTTGAGAATGTTCGAACCAAACATTTCTCAAGTTTCTGATTATTCAGTTATCTTCTGGTGACGCTATGTAGACTATATAGACGCTATTATAGACTATCTTTATGTGACACATTGTAATTTAAAGATTTTAAATCTTTTGTGTCTCTATCTCAACTCTCTGCTTCTATCAGACCCTCTTGAACATAGACCCCCTCTTAATGCCAAAACTATGATTCGTTTCGTAACGCCTAGTCCACGTGTTGACTAGGCTCGCTGGCCCAACCTGGTAATGCCTATCTATAATATTGTGTTAATTGGCCAGCGCTGGCAAACCACACATCCACACACTGGTCATCACTAGCCTTCATTGGACCAACATACGGAAGCAGCATAATATAATAATATCATTTAATATATTATTAATTTACTAATATCATTTTTCTATCCAATAATTACTTAGAGTTGATCAAATTTGCAGGACTGCGCATTCTTATATACTTTTTTACCAGCACTATTAGCCAGCACCATAGACTGAATAAACAGCTTCGATCTGTGCCAGCACTAATACAATTATTTTTGAGTAAAATATGTTCTTGTTTACTAAATGTGCTCGGAGACTGCACATTTTCAAGGACCCTGTCAACACTATCCAACATCCATCCCTAATAAAATATATATTTTTTCTATTGTAGTTTAAACATTGAATTATTTTTTACACAATTTTCATTTCATTTTATTTTTAGACACTGAGTCTATATGTTAATATTTGAGAGCACTTACTTTTTCATCAGCCTGTGATGAAGCTCCTTTTTAGAAGTGAAGTGGATCTATCAATATTCTAAACAAAAGTAAGTGTTTTTTTTTTAATATCTACCTAGGAATTCAGTGTCTAAACTACAATAGAGTTTATAATGTTTCTTCATGAGCTGCGTACAGACTTTTGTGCCACGACACGCGCATTTCGCTTTTCATCAGCTGATGCTAAACTTATATCAGTATCTGTACAGAAACGGTAAGATAGAGAAATAATAATCCCAGCACCAGCTGATGAAAAGTGAAATGCGCTTGTTCGTGACGCTCAAGTCTGTACGCACCTCGGGGCATAACAACATCGAGGCAATGGCGGCAGAAGCTGGACTATAATAATTGTGACTATTATTAACATGGGTTTACTGTTATTGGATTCCAATCCACCGACGTTGAAGGTGTTGTAATGTTCTCCCTTGACCGTTCCATTGAGATAGGTTTCACCCACAACATCAATATTGAATGAATGAAAGAATTTATTTGCCAAAAACAATATACAAAGAAACTTTACAAAAAATAAATATAAGTATATGCTACTGCACTTAACTATCAACTCAACTATTACTTTTCTATCAATTTTATATTTTCAATTGACGAAATGTGCAGAACTGCCTATTCCTAGGGACTTTGTTACAAGCTTTATTTATTCCAAATACAATATAATTTTTCTTTCAAATAATGTATTGTCGACCAAATTTTCAGGACTGCGTACTGAATTCCTAATTCAATATATAATTTATCTTTCAAATATAGTTGACGAAATTTTGAGGACTACGTATCTTGATGGACTTCGTTTCTTTGTCAACACTATTAATCCCTACTACAATATAATTAATAAAAAACACTTCATTTACATGGGCTACTTTTTAAATTAATAAAACAATATAAAATCTTATAGCACCCTTTATTTTTAAAAAAACTTCAAAATAGTTTAACAACTAGTTTCGGTGAAGTTGGAGTTTTTTATGAGATATGTTCAAAATTGATGTAGTATTTTTTTATCTTGTTCATGTAAGCCTTTAATGAATAATGTGTTAATTACAGAAGCACATTTACAACATAAAATTTTAAATTATTTATTTTTTTTATTACCTGACGATGTGATTTTTTATGACCCGACGGTGTTATATCACCGAAACTAGTTGTTAAACTATTTAAAACTTTTTTTAAAAATAAAGGGTGCTATAAGATATTATATTGTTTTATTAATATAATTAATCTATCAAATAATTCATTGTTGTCCAAATTTCTAGGACTGCGCATCCTGATGGACTTTGTTCCCAACCACACAAGCAACGAACACGATTGGTTCAAGCGTTCTGTGCGGAACGAAACGCCCTACAAGGACTACTATATTTGGAAGAACGGCCGGAACCAGCCGGATGGGTCAGTTCTGCCGCCCAACAACTGGCTCAGTCTGTTTGGAGGATCCGGGTGGACGTTTGTGCCCGAGAGGGGTCAATACTACTATCATCAGTTCAGTGTCAAACAGCCCGATCTTGACTTCCGGAACCCCAAAGTCAGGGAGGAGATGTATGTGAGTATTAGAATTGAAGTTGATTTATTTTCTTATTCTTTTCCAAAATACAAAATATACAACATTAAATGTGAAGCAGGCTCCTCATATGGGCAAATGTTTGTGTGTGAGGAGCGAGTTCCAAATACAATTGAATAAGACAAGATACTAATTGATAAAGAACAAGCGACAAGATAATTCTAAAATACCTATAGATTTAAGCTTACTAATTGATAAAGAAAAAACGACAAGATTATTCTAAAATACCTGTAAGTAGTACATATAAATACAGTATTCTTTTTGTGAAGTGAACAACTACAAGACTTGATATTTCGGACAATGTATATAACCTTATCTAAATTTGGGAGAGGAGTACATCATTTTGATGATGTACTTAATAATAATAAATGTTTATTTCCTAAAAAAAAACTAAAACTACAACACAAAATATTAGATAAATTACAATATTACATACAATAGTTAGTTACATAAACTGTTATAATGTGTCCTCTACTTGTTTAGTTGACCTACTCCACAATGGCGTACCATGTTCTAGAGTAGGTTTCCATACTTATTGTATGAATCAATAGAGAATAAAGACCGTTTTTACGTTTTTAATTACACTGGAAAGAAATTCTTCTTGTTTTACTTCTAGAAATTTCTTCACTATAGTCAACCGAACAAAAATAGTCCGAAAATTGGAATTGAAAATATGAAAACTTGAAATTTGAAAACACTTATAGAGTGAAAATGCACTTACATTATTAGCAGTGACGATCGTTTGGTCCTGGAGTGGTCATCATTGGACTGTAGAAACTTACTCTAATATCAAGGTTATGTATGGTTTCTCCCAAGGTATTTAGAATACCTTGATTTTGTGAAATTTTGTGATTTTGATCTTGACCTTGTGATTTTTCCCGCCACACACTCTTTGACCTAATAGTTCAAATTTCAAAATCACTGTCCTAACCTTGATATTGGAGTAACTTTCCACAGATGACCCACACCAGGTCGAAACGACCATTTTGACATGCATTTTAAGTTTTTAAATTTAAAAGTGTTTTTAAAATTCAAGTTTTTTTTTCATTAGTGAAAAAGTAGTATGGATATGCCAAACAGTTATCACGCCAAAATTGAAAAGTTGAAATATGGAACAGGTGAGTCCCTCTTCAAACCCCTCCCCGCAACGATAGACATTGTCATGTGATGCATGTCATGAGGGAAAAAATCAATTTAAATAAATATTTTCATTGTCACAGAATGCCTCCACATTATAGACAACGTCATGGTTGGTAAATCTAGTAAATAATAGAAGGCAAACATGAGCCTGCAACAACAAGCACACATAGTCAATTTTACAAAGTTTAAATACATCCATTACACTCTGAATTAGGTATCAATTATCTTTCCCAATCACTTATTAACTACTTATAGTCTATATCATTTATAATATTTATTATATGACTTCATAATTAGATGATTTCACTCATCTATTTCACAATTAATGACGAACTTCAAGTTAATAATCCGTTTTGAACTATTTTCGACAACACTACAGTATAATTTTTGAATATTGGTCTCAAAAATAGTTCAAAACGGATAATCAATTTCACTTATGTACACTTTTCATTGGATTTTTCTCTTGTAACAACCATAATACTGATGAACATGTTCTGATGAATAGGATGTGCTGAAATACTGGCTGGACCTGGGTGTTGACGGATTCCGCATGGACGCCGTGAAGCATCTGATGGAAGACTCGTCGTTCAACGATGAGACCTACATCGACCCACGAGGCAACCACATGAGTTACCTCAACATGTACCACAACCTCACCACTGACTGGCACGAGACGTATGACCTCATCTATGAATGGAGACAGTTCCTCGACAACTATGCCAGCAACTCCTCTGATACCCACACCAGGTAGGACTTCCTCATTTGGTTCCTTATCCTATCGTAGGTTGGAGATCACCACAAAGGTTCTCACTTTACTTAACTTCACTAAGGTTCTTACTTTACTTACTGAGAAACCTTTACTTTACTAATTGCAGCTCAAATAAGCTCTTTACATGCCGGCGTCACACTCTTGTAGAGTGTGGCACTATAAACACATAAGGCACTATAAACACTGGGTGGATGCAAGCGCAATTTTTGCAGATAAATTTCAATTTCCCTGGATCGAAAGCTTTTCGATGTGACGAACTAGTGATGATTGAACTATTGTAATTTAATGATTATTTTTATTTGTAGAAATATTTCTTGTATTTGGCGATAAAATTGAATGCCGCAGTTCAAATCAACAAAGTCGATCAAAACACATTCCTATTGAAATGTGTCAGAACATAGTAGAGTAGAGGAGTGGTGGAAGGCAGAAAGAAGTGGAGACATTTTAATTCATATACATGCATTATTTTCAACACTCTTAGCTACATTCTCTTAATACACTCTATCTTTGCCGCTCCACTATGTTTCTCTGTTACTCTCTAATGAAAGATTGTATTCCATTCCAAACTGCGAAGAGAGTCAAGTACGACTATAAACTGGATTCTCACATATCAGTATCAGTAAACGTGTCCTGTATAGGAGAAAAACCTATTCCCATGAGTTCTAATGGGACTTTTTCCACTCAGCCTTGCCGAGCGGAAATCCCATTATTAGAGCTCATTCTATCAGATTCAAACTGCATTAGAACTAATCCAACTAGTTCTAATAATTATCATTAAGCTGGGTTTACACCAAAGTTATTAACAAAATGTTAATAACTTAATCCTGATAGATTCTATTAGATTGAACGGAACTTGTCAAACACATATGTGTATCTTGTGTATGATAAGATATGTTCAATCTAATAGAATCTATAAGGATTAAGTTTATCAACTTAACATTTTGTTATTAACTTCGGTGTAAACGAAGCTTTAGAACTCATGGGAACAATATGTTTACTGTACTAAAGTGCGAGATAAATTACTTTTAACATGAAGAGGAGAAACCCATTTCTCCCTCCACAGTTTGTAACATAGTCACAGACGGACATCCTGCGCACAATTGGATGCGCCGTGTCATTTTGCTTCATGTTCTTGTGATGAAAACATCTCTGTAACATACACAAACCATGCTGACGCGTCGCGTTACAAAGCTCTCTCACTCAAAAGAAGGAGAATGCTGCTAGGTAGTGGGAGTGATCAGTGGAGGATAGAGCATCGGACCTCTCCGTCTTCGAGAAAAAGCCGTGTTAAAAGTAATTTATCTCGCACTTTAGACAATAGACTTTAGGCTTCAGATGAATGAAAAATTAATTTCTCTGATTGGTGTAGATGAATGAGAAATTAATTTCTTTGAATGTTGTAGATGAATGAGAAAATAATTTCTTTGAATGGTATAGATGAATGAGAAAATAATTTCTTTGAATGGTATAGATGAATGAGAAATTTATATCTTCCACTTTTTAAAATGAATTTCAATTGTATGTTTGCAGATAGGTAACCATGACAACCACAGGGTAGCGACTCGACTGGGTGAAGACATGGTGGATGCTATGGCGATGCTATCCATGCTGCTGCCTGGTACGTCTGTCACCTACCAGGGCGAGGAGCTAGGACAACCTGACACTCTCATACGGCGAGACCAGATCAAAGATCCCAACAACAACGGCTTGGGTGTGCTCGATGTCAGGGACCCTCAGAGGGGTCCTTTTCTCTGGAACGACTCAGAAAATGCTGGTCAGTTGAACACAGAGATTGGGCTATATGTAGTCATAGTTTTGGTAGGATATTTCTCGTAAACAGTGTTCATTTAAGTGAAATAAATTTTTCTATGATTTATTTTTTGGAAGAAATACAATTCTATTGTACTCCATGTAATTAAGATTGAAACTATTCATTAATATGGACACAATGACGCAGAGTATGCATTACTTGTTGTTATAAAATTTGTCATTTGAGTGCGCAAAACAAGAAAATTTCATAATTATTCAGTTGTAGCTAAGAAAGCAAATGGAGGATTCAATGCTGAACTTGGAAAGAGGAATGCCCGCGAGATCTAACGGCGGAAATTGTAACTAGTCTTTGCTAGGAGTAGCCTACAGAGTACAGTTTTCTTCAAATTCTGAGCATACTACAAACTCCTCATTGTTAGAAGAATACTGATGGACTCAGAGACAATTTTGTAGAAAATAAATGAGCTGTAAAATTCAGTACATTTCCTTGTGGAATTGATAATAGGGCCATAAATTGAAGCTAAAGAGTGAAAAAAGAAAATCATGAAAAGTTCAGCAGATAAGATCAACAAATTTGTCGGTCTACAAGGCTAAAATATTCTACAAATTATGTTCTTCTGTTCCAATGCATGGGAAAATCTAGTGAGAATATCGATTTCTCAATTTCTTCCTCTAGTTTCCTAAATTAATCATAGTCTTTGAAATACATTCTTTTGAAATTGATGATAAATTATTGAGAATTGATGTGCATTTTGTTTATTTTTCTTTTTTTTAGCTTGGAGGGAAAGCTCGAACTAGATTATATGCTAATATCTTTGTTACCTTTCTCAAAATATAATATTCCCAGTAATTATTCTATAATGCATAGTATTCATAGATTGCTGTCATGAATAACATTAAGATCATTAGGACGATCGTTATTTTTTCAATGTCATAACAATTATACTTTGATAATATTATACACACTATATGTGTAATATATGCTATATGATTTCTGTGTTAGGTTTCACATCAAGGAAAAAGCCGTGGGAGCCAATTCACCCATCCTACTGGAAGCTGAACCTGGAAAGTCAGAAAGTAAACGAAAACAGTCACTTCAGGATCTACCAGAGGTTGGCCGCCTTACGAAAGCATGTCACAATCCAGAAGGGAACCCTCACTACACATGTATTATCTGAATGGGTGTTTGCATTTGTCAGGTCAGCTACGATTTTATTGAAACATTATATTTTTTCAATGTATGATTTGAAATAATTGTTATTCAAATGTTCTATTTAGAGATTACAGTGAACTAATTCATCAACAATCAATCATATCTCCTTCTTATTCTCCATTCATCAATCTCCTTCCTCTTTGTAAAAATTATCCTCCTCCTTCTCCTTTTCTTTTTTTCCGTCCTTCTCACCTACTATTTTACTTTTCACACCTCATCTCATCTTCTTCTCTTACCTTTTCCTTTTTACTCCTCATCTCATCTTCTTTTTTCCTTTTCATTTTTTAACTCCTTCCAATTTCTTCTTCTTGTTATTTCTAGATATTAGTTTTCTCCTCCACCTCCTTCCCCTCCGTCTACTCCTTCTTCTCCTTCTCCTCCTATACCTCCTCTTACCGGTTTTTTGTCTAACTCGTCTTCCTTTATCCCTTCTACTGCTCTTTTCACACTGTTCCTCCACAACTCTTTTCTTCCTCGTTTTGTTCTATCGTCCCATCTTTCTTCCCTTTTAATTCTTTCTCATATTTAATTTATTTCGAGTATTTATTTTATTGATTTTTCTCGTTTGCTTCACCTCACGATTCTGCTCCTCTTTCCAATCCTTATTCAATTGAACGATTTTCTCTCCATTGACCCTTCTTTCCACAGCTATCATTGCTCCGTTTTTTTATGTTCCAAATCTATTATAACCTGAGTATTGATTTGCAAGCCATTTTTATTCTCCCATATACTACCATTTTCCATTATAATCACTTTACCGTCTTCTTTCTCGTTCTTCTTCTTTGCCTCTTCCTTCATCAAGTTTTAGATGTTCGAATCAGAAACATTAATTCTACACATTATCTTTATCTATAACCTGTTAACTTTTGATTTGTTCTAATTCGTGTGATTTCCATCATCAATTATTCATTTTTTGTTAATTGATTAATAAATTTCAATTTCAGGAGACACGCGGACAACGATACATATGTGGTAGTGATCAACTGTGGAAGCGAGAGGGAAGTAGTCGTACTGAGAGATGAAATATCAAGGCTGCCAGATTACCTGGAGGTGGTTGTTCCGAGTCTCAATTCAGGATACAAGATCGGGTAAGTTTGTTTCAGTAATGAATGAATTACATTCTATACTCACTGGTTTGTGGTAACAACCGAAACTGATATCACAGAATTGTTTCCAGGATATCAAGTTGTTTTCACTCAATATGAATACTTACCACAACATCACCTCACAACAAAACATAAAGTTTTAAGAGGAAGGTGAATAGTTTTTATAATTGGAAATTTCATCGAATTATTTATGTTTCAATTGTTTTGTTTTCAAGGTCTGCTGAATCAGAATTGATTTTGAAATGACTTACCTGATCGAAAGGATTTTTAAATTCCTGAGCTGGACTTAAACTAATTGAAACTCCAATAATTGCAGTTTCAAATCCATTTTTCTCGCATATTCTTTAGAACTTCTCCTTTTTTTTCTCCACAACTATTATTTTACGTTCTATAGTAGATTATATTTCATATCTATTTTAACTTGAGGCCCTTTCCGACATCCATGTGGATCTGTGTATATTCGACGTGTGAATCATTTTTTTCAAAGATTACTGAATCATTTCCCAGGAAACGTCTTCATTCATCAACATACTCATCGATGCTCGTAATGTTTTGTATGAGTTTGTAACTCAAAATAACTTGATATTGTATTGTATTGGTTGGTCAAGTGTAGGAGAGGCCCAGCTGCGCCCTAACATCGTCCTTCCATGATTTATTAAAAAGCAGCATTTCAATTCGATTCAATTCCTCAGATGAAAACGATAATTTGAAAACTACCAAGCTCGGTCAAGACTTTTGAACATGATCAAGTGAGATACGCTTTAGAATGAGTGCACTAGAATTTATTATGATTTCTACGGTAATAGTTACAATGGATAACTTCAATGCATATTTTAAAGCGTACCAGGCTTCAAGGCTGTGCAAAAGCTAAAAATAAACTTTTTACTCGTGATATTTTTCAAAGTTTTTCGATTTGTATATCATGAAGCTATCAAAATGAAAAAGTTTTCTCAGGAAAACATTTATTTTCTGATCATTACTTTTTGAGATATGAGCGCCTACAGTTTAAATTTTTGGGACAGAAAATTCTCAAATTCGGTGGGAGATAAATCCATGAGATTTAGAGGATAGATTCTTCATGGTATTGTTGATCTAGTAAAACAAAAATTTTCTGAAAATATCAATTTTTGGGAAATTTATTCAATTTACTAAAAATAACTCAACTAAAAGTTATTTTTAGTAAATTGAATAACTATCTTAAAAATTGATATTTTCAGAAAATTTTTGTTTTACTAGATCAACAATACCATGAAGAATCCATCCTCCAGATCTTATGGATCTATATCTTACCGAAATGTTCTGTCCCAAAAATTCAAACTTCAGTCGCTCATATCTCAAAAAGTAATGATCGGAAAAAAATGTTTTCCTGAGAAGACTTTCTCATTTTGATAGCTTGATGATATACAAATCGGAAAACTTAGAAAAATATCACGAGTAGAAAGTTTATTTTTAGCCTTTGCACAGCCTTAACATGTTCAGATGTCTTGACCGAGCTTGGTGAAACCGAGCATAAGTAATTACAATATGTGATCAAACACGGTAAGTTCAACAAAAATAGTTATTGGTCAAGGGTATATAAGGTGAAATTGATAAGCTCAAAACCTCTTGATAATGTTGAAATGTTGAAATCTGTTCTATTTTTTCAGAGATATAGTGAACCCTGACGCTCTAGTTGATATCAGAGCCAGGCTTCTAGTTTTAAGACCGAAAGCATCGGTTGTTCTCCGCAGCAGTTTCTCCAGGATGCCCACACCTGACGATGATGGCAAAAGCAAGAAGAAAAATAGTTCAACGTCACTGCAGCCCTTATCAACTGGTGCTTTATTCTTTTCAGCATTAGTTTTGCTACTAAGGTTAAACATGTCTTGGATTTAGCTTTTCTACTAGAGATAAACAGTGTATTGGCTTTAGTTCATTTATTTATTTATTCATTTATTGTATAAAACACTATACCGGTAATCATAATACAATTATGACATTGGAGAAAAAACTAGGCTGAGCCTGTTCTATTTCTCTCCAAAATTTTGATAAAATGTTAATGTTAATTAAGAATTCTTAGTTTCTGTTGTTTTTGAGTGAAAAAGAACTAAATTTCAGAAAAGTGGAATCATAACCTCATTTCGAACTTTTAAATTATTATCTAAATTTGTGGAGAGAAATAGTACAAGGAGTATCCTTAGTTTTTCTCTCCCATTCAGTGTTTCTTGTAAAAATTAGAATAATAAAATAAAATAAATAAATAATGTTGTCCAAAAGTTAAGGTTATGTAATCACACACTGCTTCGTCACTTGATTTTCGATCCAGGAATAATGAATTGAAAATTTTGGATTTTGAAGTTTTCTTACTAAGATTTATTAAATATGTCTTAGCTCTAAGGATGGAAATTTAATTAATTTAATAATTATTAATTCTTAGCTCCAAGTTTGATAATAATAGGATCAAACATGGCATGGTTTTAGCTCCACTGCTACTCATGTCTGAATTTGGAATCAAACTGGAGTTAATAAAAAGGAAATATATCCTGAAGATTCAAGAACGCTTTGGAGTGTCATAAGAGTTCTACTAGCATTTTTTGTTAACAATACTATGGGATAGTGATATTTATTTTCTTTGAATGTGAGAGATAGATGCTTTAGGCTACAGGCTACTGTCTGAATTCGGAATCAAACTGGAGTTAATCAATAGGAAATGTGTCCTGAAAATTTAAGAACGCTTTGGAGTGTCATAAGAGTTCTACTAGCATTATTTGTTAACAATACTATCGGATGATGATATTTATTTTCTTTGAATGTGAGAGATAGATGCTTTAGGCTACAGAAAAAGATAGAGACTAAGAACTCTGCATGTTTCTTGGTTTTTCTAATGAGGAATTGACGTTTCTTCCCTAACATCATTCATTAGTAATTATTCATTATATCATCAACTTTATTAATTAGAAATAATCTATTTTTTCGAGTATTATATTAAGAATAGTATTTCACAAATTAATAAAACAATATAAAAATCTTGAATTACCCTTTATTGTTTAAAAAAATTTAAAATAGTTCAACAACTAGTTTCGACCCTAACTTGAGTCTAAAACTATTTTAAAGTTTTTTAAAAAATAAAGGGTACTTCAATATTTTTATATTGTATGATTAATTTATTTCACAAATGTATCTATCTAGTATTCGACTCTATATTGTTGAATTGTGTTTTAAGTTATTTTGAATAAAACATACTTTTTTATTATATTCCATTCAATTTCCTCTTTCTCTATGTTAGGCGGGATGAACACCGGAGAAACGCATTTCGTGAAGCCCTCTTTCATGAAACTTGTTTCATGCAATCCGTTTCACTCGCGCATGCATACAAAAGAAACGTTCCCTGCTTAATCGTATCAGTCGATTGCGAGCAACTTTCGTTTCATGTTTTCTGAAACTTTTTCACGAAACTCGTTTCTCCGGTGTGCATCCCGTCTAATTCGTTCAAAAAAAGTAGGAGAAATTTCGAAAAATAACTGGGGCTATATCTACTTATATCTACTATTAAGTAGATATAAGTTTTTCAAAGATTAAAATTTAACTAGATTGAAATGGAAGATAATTCAAAGAATTGTATTATATTTTCTTTTATGTACTAATGAATTACTACTGAGATTAAGAAAGGAGGGAAAGAGAGCCTTCAATACGGAGAATAATTGGTGAAGTATATCCTTATCCTACAGTTCAGATTCGCCTTGAGAATTCTTCCTCCTCTTCCTACTCTTTCTCATCCTTCTTCTCCTTTTTCTCCTTTTCACACTCCTCCTCATTCTCCTATCTGTCATTCTTTTGAACATGATTTTTTCATTACCTACTTTCATCCTTTTCATATCCATTTTTGTTACTTAATTTTACATCTCCCTTTCTGATTTGAATGTATGCTTCCATCAACTCTTCACCTCCAATCACACCTCTTTCTCATTCACAAACAACGGAAACTACATTTATTACAGAATGAAGGAAACTACAGCAAAGCGTTGCATGAGATAACTAACTATAAGTGAAGAGCCACTGTTTTAAGTTCCATTGAGTTGGATCTTTGGTCTATAATTCAGAGGCCCGGGTTCAAATCCCGGCCCGGAAAAGATTTATTTCTCGGGCTACTCCCGTGTTTTGGATGAACACGTTAAGCCGTTGGTACATGCTAGGAAGAAAACAGTCGTCATGTCAGAGGCCCTGAAATTGATCAGGTGCGACCTGAAAACTCTGACACCAGTCCTGAGCCAGCCAGGTTACTCTATATTACTATTATTATTTGGGATCTATGAAATCCATCTTTTGTAGGAAGAAGGAGGAATTATAGAAGTTGTAGAGAATTAAGAAATAGAGTGTGTAAGTGAGAGAGAGGGAGAGTGAGAGAGACAGAGTGAGAGTGAAAGAGAAAGTGACAGGGAGAAAGAAGAGAGAGTACAAGCAATACAAGAAAAGGAAATCCAGAGACTTGATCGGAATCCACATGGAAAAGCCAGATGGATGGAATAGCTGTTGGTGTTGCTATAGCTACAGCGTTTGTTACGCGTGTCTACAGAGGAGAAGGAGAAAATAGAGGAGTAGTAGGAGAAGGAAGATGAGGAGGAGGATGATGATGAGGGTGGGAGGATGAAGAGGAGTTGGAGTAATAGTAGGAGGAGGAGTAGGAGGAATAGAGGAAAAGGAGGAAGACGTGGAGGAGGAGGAGAAGGGAAAAGGGACTATCGGAATCGATATTTATTTGTAGAAAGAGTAGGCAAACAAGTAAAGATAGAGAGAGATGTAGAGGCGCGTGCCTCCAAACGTTATTTAAATGACTGGAGTATTTTGTGAATTCACAATGTATCTGAGGCTGGAGACTTTATTGGATTCCATGAAGTGGAATCTGAATTAAGTGTAGAAAATAATCAATGAATTATCAATAATATAAATCATAGAGGAAAATTCAATGATGTAAGCTAGTATAAAATATTTTTGAACATTGCACTTTATACAACTTGTATGGCTTGCTTAAAATTTGATTACACCAAAGACAACAAACACTGTATAATATCATGTATTGTTGGGTTTTTATCTGTGATTGACCTTATACTAGAGACCTCATACTAATACCTCATTCGTCTAGATTCTCTGTGGAAAAATGTAATGATTCATCACAATAAATCGCTATTTGTATGCTTCTGAGTGCTTAGTTCTCAACAGTAAGGGCGACCGTGAAAAGTTGGAAGTAGAAGAAAAAAAGATTGTGAGGAAGATTTTTGGTAAACACAATGAGAATAATATTTTCACTTGCAGTAATGAGGAAATCTGTAGGCATGTTGAGAAGATTTTAGAAGTGATCAGAAAGAGGGGATTGGCGTTCTATGCTCATTTGTTTAGAATGGATCCCAGAAGACAAACAAATAAAATATTCAAGAAAATAATTGGGAGATTCAAATTGAACTGGCTTATAGAGTCTAAGAAGAATATGCAAAAATCAAATGCAACAGAGGCAGATTTACTAATCAGAGCAGGGCTACGGAATCAGCTTAAAGTTAATGTTTTCCCAGACGAACCTAGAATTGAAGCTTGGTCGTTAGAAAGACGAATCGCTCAGAGTGCGAGGATAAATGAGATTATTGGAGACGAAAGCGGGAGACCAACGTAAATAATAATAATGATGGCGTTTATGATAATGGTCAATGGTGAATTACTGTGGTCCTAGTTGCCCTATACGAAATGGGAAAAAATCGCTATGAGAAACATAAAGCCCATCATCAACATTTAGAATTCAAACCCACATTATGATACTCTATTTTGAATCTAATCAGAATCCTCCCCATGAGTAATTTCACATTACCTGTGATTTTATTATTGTGACATTATTTGTGAAATATATTTTTTTTGTCTGGTTTCACAAGGGGGATGTTTCACAGAGATCTAACAGCTACAAGTAGTTTCATAGGGACAAGGTTAGTGTTTTGTAGAAACTAGTAGTTCTATAAATGGCAGTCTTACAGAAGCAAGTTCTCACTCAGACAAGTAGAGTCTCATAGACACAAGCGTGTTGTGTGGCGTGTTGCCTACATCTGAACATGAAGGCATTGTAAGATACTACTATAGTTTATCAAAAGCACTACTTGTCTCAGAGATCTTGTCTCTTTGACACGTGTCCCTCACAAGTTAATCCCTGGAATGATTTACGCCTTCGACAGTATCTAAATTTGGGAGAGGGATGGCATAAGATTTACCTTATTTAGTTTTATTGTATCAATCAATAAAGAATAAAATAATAAAGGCGCTATTATTATGAATAGCAATAATATTTGATCAACCAGCTGAGTTTTAGTCAGCTATTTAGGTTAAGCAGCCAGCACGCCATACATAATTCTACGATGAGGAATACAGAAGTCATGCAGTTGACTTTTTTCAATTTCCACCTGCCCCCGCTCCAAAATTCAAAGAGATAATATTATCTTAAGTTAGACGATATCTGTATATTTGGTCTCTATTTTGTCATGTCTTTATAATATTTACAAGTACTGGATACCTAAATATGAATATATACAGACAAACAAACTCACAGACGGACAACGAATTTGGCCTTGAGTCAAAAGTAAGAACTCGCTGACGCTCGTTCAATAACGGTAGAAGTAGTTGTAGCTGCATTAAGTTAGCTGAAGTGAGTAGCTAGACTGTTCAACTGTTCTTGACTACAAAGTTGCTGAACTGTTCAGCTACAATAATTCTTCATATTGAGTACATGATTTATTTGATTGACCAAGGCTCATTATGCAACATCCACGTTTAACGCTAAATATCAGGGACCGAGCTTCGCTCTGGAGTACAAAAGCATAACAAAATTATTACTAAAGAAAAAATTATTATAACTTTCATAGTTCATAAATAAATGTTCTATCTAATCACAGTAAATTGGGATTAATTTCCAGAGGAATGCAAAAATTTCTCTCACAAAGGCCCGGTTGCACAAAAGCCGGTTAAATTTTAATCCTGATTAATTTCACGTGAACCATATCAGAGTATACCATTACGAAATTATGGATTTACTGGAATTGATTAGGATTGAAAATAACCCGGCTTTTTTGAAACCGGTACAGTACTAAGTACCTGATTGAATGATTACAAAAGTTCAACAGCTGAGTCATAATTTTGATACAGTCCCACACACATGAGCACGCTCACTCACTTCCATCATCAACAGACGACGAAATAATTATTATCAGCTGTTTTATCAAGGATGAATAATAATTGTCCTTTTAATGTCCTTCAGCGAGTTTTCCCTGGGATGAGATCTAGTGCGATCGAATTTATTTTATATTATAAACCTACTATTTTCTGAATTTCATGAGAATCGTTAGAGCCGTTTTTGAGATCCAGTGAAATACAAATTTATAAACATCTTAACATCCAAACATCTAAACATATAAACAGAAATTGTTCGTTTAATAGTATAGGATCTACGACTACGATTAAGTTACACATGTTGAAGGTATGACGGTATTCATTATAATGTGTTTCATTCCGGGTTTGAGCGAACAGCTGATCTATCTATTTCGGACTATGTAACCTTATCTAAATTTGGGAGAGGAATAGCACAAGGTTACACTATGTTTGCTCTCCCTATCATTTTGTTGATGTACTTATTGTATGAATGAAACTCCGTTTGAACCGACAAGGTAGACTACATATCGGGTCCAAGAATTACACAAACATCCGAATTCCACAACTAAACCAATCTACTACCCATCAATCACTCAACCCACCCCACCTTGAACAAACATTTATATGAATGAAGAACCACCCCAGTCCAACCACCCCTGACAGGGAGGCGGAGCGGCGGTCATTCACACATGGACGCATGCGCAGTTGTGGTGGACAGGTTGCTAACTCAAACAGTCGGTTGCTAAGCATTACTCACTTGCTGCACTAGACTGCGCCGGGTCTGGAGGTCTAGACCCTCTCTCACTCTCACGTCACCAACACTCTCTAGAGCGAGCGTCGCTCTAGCATATGTGCTCTATTGTCAGCCCGTCACTTGCAGCAATATGGGCGGTATATTCATATCAGTGGACCTGATCGATGTGTTATTGGGGCCAAGTCAATGGGGTCAACAAGATGCTTTAGAATTTCAATTGATCAATTTTGTTTCGGATTAGTTGAGATACTGAAGGTATTGGTACGGTCTGATTTAAATCCATCATTTCATCTGTATGATCCACACTCCACACCCTCAACCTAACTTCTTCACCAAACACAAAAATCTGGTGAGGCGCACTCACACAACTTTCCTTGCCGTTATGATAAAAGATCACCTGACGCTAGTGTTCCCGCACATCTCAAGTCTACTATTCAAAGATCTGAACCAGCTGGTGACAGGACAATAACGCTGGAGACAAACGATGTCTGCTATCTCTTCATAGTGAATGATTTCATAGAATCAACTGTTGCCAACACTTTGCAATTGAAATAATCACATTTTATCGAATTTCGAGCTTATTTTCAATTTCAGGTAGAAATGTTGCTGAACATTAATTGTAGAAATTTCTATGCTCCATCTTTTCCACTTGAAATTTTTGTTTAAATAGTATCTGAAGCCTGTTAATTGGGAATCTAAAATCAAACTTTGCATAGATGGTGCAGTGCTCCTGAAATTTTTACAGATATGAGACTTGTGGCAGTTGATAGAGCTTATCAATAACTTTTCTAGGTATGAATTTTATCAAAATCGTTGGAGCCGTTTTCGATAAAATCGCGAAAAACCCTGTTTTTGACAACATTTTCGCCATTTTAGCCGCCATCTTGAATTGCATTTGATCGAAAATGTTCGTGTCGGATCCTTATAGTGTAAGGACCTTTAGTTCCAAATTTCAAGTCATCCGTTAATTGGGAGATGAGATATCCTACACAGACGCACATACACTCATATACACACACACACACACACACACACACACACACACACACACACACACACAACACACACACACACACACACACACACACATACAGACCAATAACCAAAAACCACTTTTTTGGACTCAGGGGACCTTGAAACGTATAGAAATTTAGAAATTGGGGTACCTTAATTTTTTTTGGAAAGCAATACTTTCCTTACCTATGGTATAGGGCAAGGAAAGTAAAAATGTAAAAGTGACAGAATGAACTAAACTACTGTATAATAATAGTAATACTATTCGTATGGCTTTTATTGGTGGGGAGGAGTTCCCGACGGAAGTTCCACCTCGCCTGAATATTTCATTTGAGCCTTACGACTGTCATACTTCAGCCGGGACCGACATTTTAACGTGCACATCCGATAACACGGGAGTGAGCTGTTCAAAAACCTTTTGTTACGAGCGTGGATGGAACCGGGGATCTATAGGCTGCTAAGCAAACACTCTAACCACTAGACCACGGATCACTCCAATACTACTGTATAAATAACGTTGTCTGAAGACACTAAGCTACTAATGTTCAATAATACAGTATATTCTTAGAAAGTTTCTACTTGTAAAAACCTACAGGTAGGATTCAGGGTAAGTAAAGAGAATTGAAAGATGATGTATGTGTGTCTGTGAGAAGTGAAGAGAGAGAAAAAGAGGGAGAGGGGTAAGAGATTGATTGATTGATTGATTGATTGAGTACTTTATTTATGTAGATTACAATATATACTGGATTAAGCTAATATCCAACAACTCATGCTCTCAACTAATCATCACGATTTGAAAGTCAAGTGAAAAGAAAATGAATAAATGAATTTATTTCTTCCTCAAATTACATAACATATAATTAGAAATTAAACAGTATTTTGGAAATTTTACCGATCACGTTTCCAGTAGTGTGATCAGATAGACGAAAAAATTAACAAGGAAAAAACATTATGAAATATTATGTTACTTTGAGTTATTAATTGCATGCAATTGAAAATCCACTTGACAGCAGATTAATCATGAATGATTCTATAGTCAATATATACTGACTCATACACAATAGCTTACAATACAGCAAAATTAAAGATGGATATTTACATATAATATAGACTAAGAAATAATTATTGAACTGTATATGATATGGACAATAATATTTGACTAAGTAGAAAATTCCTTTTCCTCTTATGTTATCCTTGAAATGCAAAATTTCAAAAAAACCTTACATAAACGTCAACGCGCAATTCAAAAAGGATCATACCTGTCAAATTTCATGAAAATCTATTGCTGTGAATGCGGAACAAACATATATACAGTCCAGGTCCTGTAGCTTTGCCTATCGGCGGATAGCAACTGGACTACAATACTACCCGTTCAAAAATATCGAACATCTGTAGGGAGCCTCCTCTATCTAGGGAACTAGGTACTCTGGAGCGTATGTTTTTTCAATAGTAGAAATATCACCCCGCGAACCATACTTTGCCTACATATAGTTTCAAAGCCACGGAGACAAAGCTACGGGACGCGTACTTACAAACACATGAAAACATACAAACATAAACAGGAATTCAAAACTATACAACTTTATGAAATCATCCAATCTTAGACCTCACTTCGCTCGGTCAATTATGTTGTATATACGTAATTTATCTGTTTATATTCATTTTTATACTTATTCTTGTGAAGAAAGGATTGATTGATTGAATTTATGTACTTTATTTGTGTAGATTACAATATATACTGACTTATATACAATAGCTTACAATAAAGCAAAATTATAGATGAATATTCACATAATATTGACTAAGAAATAATTATTGAACTGTATATGATATGATAAAAGCAATTTAGAATAACTATACAATAATGCATCTACATAAATTAGCGTAGCTTTGGACATATCAAAGTCCATTCTTTGGAAAGAATTGGTTTTTTAGCATTATAAAATTTGAATTGTATAAAGTACTTGAAGCAGAATACTCACTGCCAACACACAAGGTTTTTTATGTTGGCAGTGCCAAATATTACATTGATAATATTGTTAAACTCAAGTTAAAATCAATGTCTATTTGTATTGTATACTCTTGTAATTAATATTATACAAATATGTATTTGTAATTTTTGGCAATAAATTCAATTCAATTCAAGAATATTCAAAATATCCTTCCCACTAACTCTCTACCAAAACATTAATTTCATTTATTCAACTGAAGATTTATTTATAAGTAAAAATGTTGTAAAAGTTTTAATTAATATGAAGATTTAAGAACCAGACAGAAAATGTATGAAGTTATATATAGAGAGAGAAGTAAGGAGAGAGAAAGAAGAGTGAAGAGGGAGTGAGAGAGACAGCAGCACGAAATCATTGGAAATGAAATAAATAAAAGAGCAGAATCAATGCAGCATGCATACTGGCAGAAAATCATCCCCTCAAAATAAACACTGTTATTGAGGGGATGGAAATATTCATTTTACTTCCTGTATTCAACGAGTGTGTTCCTTACCCCTCCCCCCCCTCGGAGGTCACGTGTCAAGCTTTACCACCCCCCCACCACACCACAACAACCCGCGCTAAATAAACGCGTGTGAGTGTGTGTATGTGTATGAGCGCAATGGGCCGTGATGTTTATAAACCGACAACACTCACTAACGTCTGTTGGTGCAACCCTCTTCGAATCTATCTCTTCTACTTCTTTCCCTTCTTCTTATTCTTCTCTCTCGTTTTCTTGTTTTTCTTTATGGAATGGGGGCTCGATTGCTACTACAGAGCTAACACCCTTGACAATAGTGGTAGTCTATAATCGACGCTTCACTGATTTCTTATCATTTTTCTTTTCCTCTTCCTCTTCAATTCCCTCCTCTACCTCCTCTTCTTCCTCTTCCTCTTCTTCCTCCTCCACATCTTCCTGCTTCTCCTCTTCATCCATCTCCTCCTTCTTCTCTTCCTCATCTTTCTCCCCCTCCTACTCCTCATCCCCTCTCTGCTCCCATTCATCCTTCTCATTTTCCTCTTCCTCCTTCTCCTCCTACTCCTTCGTCTTTTCCACATTCTCTGCCTCTTCCTCTTCCTCGTCCTTCTTCATTGATTCATACAATACGTACATTATCAAAGTGATAGGGAGAGAAAAAATAAGGTAACCATGTGCTATTTCTCTCCCAAATTTCGAAAAGGTTACACATAGTCCGAACTAGGTTAAGTCTTTTAGTTGTTCACTTTACAAAATTTTCAGTCCTTAATTATTTTCACGAAGTAAATTTTTTAAATTTGGATGCTTCGAAACGAAACATGGAAAAAATATTTCACATTATCACTACTAAAATAGGAAAAAATCACTAAAATAAGAAATAATTTTCTCAAACTACTATCCCTCTCCCTCCTTTTCCTCCTCTTTCTCTTCCTCCTCGTCCTCACCCTCTTTCTCTTCTGCTTCATCGACTTCCTCTTCTACTCTTTCTCCACTTCCTACTCCTACCCCTCTTCCTCCTCTCCCTCCGCTTCTTCCTCTTCCTCTTCCTCGTCCTTCTTCATTGATTCATACAATACGTACATTATCAAAGTGATAGGGAGAGAAAAAATAAGGTAACCATGTGCTATTTCTCTCCCAAATTTCGAAAAGGTTACACATAGTCCGAACTAGGTTAAGTCTTTTAGTTGTTCACTTTACAAAATTTTCAGTCCTTAATTATTTTCACGAAGTAAATTTTAAATTTGGATGCTTCGAAACGAAACATGGAAAAAATATTTCACATTATCACTACTAAAATAGGAAAAAATCACTAAAATAAGAAATAATTTTCTCAAACTACTATCCCTCTCCCTCCTTTTCCTCCTCTTTCTCTTCCTCCTCGTCCTCACCCTCTTTCTCTTCTGCTTCATCGACTTCCTCCTTCTACTCTTCTTCCTCCTTCTCCTCCTCCTCCTCTTCATTCTTCTCCTCCACCTCTCCCTTCTTCTGGTCCTCTTTCTCTTTCACTTTTCCCCCACTTCTTACTCATACTCCTCCTCATCCAACTCCAACTCCTTCCCATCCTTCTCAATACTAAAATACTATGAGAAATTATCCACTCGTATTTATTATTGAAAACTTGAGAACATCAATTCACTTTTATCTTTGAACTGATGACATTTTTACAGCTACTTGATTCAGCATTGAGATCTCTCGAGAAAATATACGAGATAAGTGTTACAGCAATGATTATTCATGTCATTGAAATTGTTCTAATCCTTTGAGTTTAATGTTTATCATTATTTAATCAAGAGCACGCGGCATATATTGGAGTGTATTAGTGGATTACTAATAAAAGAAGTTGAGAATGAGCTCATTTTCAAAGCAGTTTTGGCCTTTTTAGGGATCTTGCTCTGGAAAACCTTTTGATCTGATCTCAATGCACACATATGTGGAAATACACAAGATAGAGATAAGATACAGATACAACACAAAAATTGATAGCTCTGTGGAATATCATAATGTTAACATTATAGACAATATATACCTCCATCCTATCATCCATTCTTAAACATTGAGTTACTGAGTAATTTGGTGATTAAATTAATAACAAACACCTCGACCCACAGGTCAGGGTATTCAGGTCGGTATATTATATACAGGTCGGTATATTCAAACATACCCACAGGTATGGTGGAATTCGCAGGTACCTGTACAGGTTAACCATTGTTTCAAATAAGTATTCAAATAGAGCTACTTAAATGTTTAATTATAGAGAATGACTGGTACACTATTTATATTTTTATATAAGACACTACTAGTTTTAGAATCTTAAAATAAGTAGATGTCTATGTGGCATCATTGTCAATTGTACAAAATAAAATGATTGTATATGTATAGTGAATAAGTTATTATTAGAGATACAATAATTGATGAGCAACAAAATATCAACAAACAAAAATATCAACAATAACAATAATATTGAAAATATGACATATTTTAGATTAGATTTTTAGATTTAGAATGAGTTAATACTTTATCTATCTTTCAGTTTTATTAATTTTTTAGTCATTAATTATAACTGTCTGTTTCTGCAGCCAATTATTTGTTTTCTTTCTTTAATATCAACATTTATTCATATAATGTTTTCAGTCAAATTTAGTTTAGTATGATATTATTTTCATAATTTAGTTTATCTATTTCAAATTCAGCGAATTACGCCAGGCCCTCACAAACACAGGCTTAAGCCTACATGTGAGTCTCTCATAACGTAAGGGTATATATAAATGTACTGTAACTGTACTGTGTTATTTGTAAATTGTGAGAATAAATTGATTTGAATTGATTTATATGATCAATTATAGTACTTTACGTAACAAGTCCGGTAACGATAATTTACCGCATAAGTATGATCGTTCCTGCCCGAAACGTAGTTGAGGGCAGAATTATCATACGAATGCGGTAAATACGTTACCGTACAAGTTACGTACAATATTTTTTGTCATACTTATCTGAGAAAAAATAATATTGCTGAGAAACAGAAACCATTACTTGCTGCTACTCGAGCTACTGCATTCTATAAGGCATGACCTAGCCTGTAGCGCCTAGTTCACAACCGACAGACCCTACGAGCTCAAATAAAATAATAAAGGCCTAAATTATAAGATTTTAGATGAGTTCTTATAACTTGAAACTCCTTAAATGAGTTCTTTAATTATTTGAGTTAGTATATTAATTACTCAGATGTTATTAGGACTCAGTAGAGTCCTAACATACTCGACTGTAAAGAGAACATATGATCTCTTTACAGTATAGTATGCTGTAATGAAAATCACATGTTTTCTTGTTCTGCAAACAGCTGTTTACCGGCTTGGTTTAATGCATGGAAAACAGCTGCAATTGAGTAGTATGACAAAAAAGTATTTAAGTATTTTAGAATGAGTAGATTGAATAAGATGCTTCTTGTAAGTTTGCAAGACAACATAGATTCTAGGATAAAATTCCATCATCAAACTTCAGTAGGACTTGAAAGAAAACAATATGACTGAAGATTACAGTAATGCAATTAACAAAAAAACACTTTTGCAAGTGAAAAGCTACTTCAACTCCTAACAGATATATGGGGAGAGAAAATTGTTTACGATAAAAAAACCAACATAGAGAATAATATTAAAGTCATAGAACATCAACTTCATCTGCCAATTCAATAGACATTAACGTCATTCATTATATTTAGGAGAAAGAAGGAAATGGACCAATTTCGTGGGAAAAACAGCTGAAGGTAAATTGAGACCATGATACAATTCAATACAATTATATTACAAGAAATCCAAATACAGTAATGGTAAAATTAATTGTTATATAATAGAAAAACAACAATATATTAGATCCATACAAAATCACATTTTTCAAATGTTCCTGACATGAATGTCAGGACAGGAGAAAAATGAATCTCAAAGAAGGAAGAAAGGAGGAAAATGAATAAATTCTTAAAGAAAATAAGTTGAAAAGGTAAATTGAGAGCATGAAATACATTCCTTTACAAATTTAGAACATGGAATTCAAATACATTTATGTGAAAAAATGAACTTATCTCACAAAATCAACAACATATTGGACTCATCCAACACAGCATTTTCCCAATTCATGACATTCAAGGACAGGAGAAAAATGTATGAATCTCTAAGAGAAAAAACAGTTAACAAGACATTGAAGGCATGAAGGGCTTCAGTGTGACGGAGGAGATGAATCAGAGCAGGATTTACAGTATAAGCCTCCGCAGTTTATCATACAGCCTTTTGACTTTTGACTTTCCCTCTTATGATCACTTCTCTCTCAATCCCTCTCTCTCCTGTCGATTCCTCTCTCCCTCTTCCCTTTTAGAAGCCCTCTTTGAGCCCTTCAATCCAGGAACAATATTCCTTGCTTCCTCCCTTCAGAATGCTCTCCTGCTCCTCCTCAGAACAAGTCCCTCCGCAGTGAGGAGGGATGCATGTTTGTGTTTTAGACAGGCCGACGACGCTTGCTGGTGATATAAAAAAGAAACACTTTTTGATGGGCGTGTATGAACTGATAGGAAATCGAGGGAGTAGGCAGAAGTGAGAAAAGGAGAAGAAGAAGAAGAGAAGAAGAAGAAGAAGAAGAAGAAGAAGAAGAAGAAGAAGAAGAAAAGAAGAAGAAGAAGAATGAAAAGAAGAAGAACAAGAACAAGAAGAATAACAAGAAGAAGAAAAGGTGAGGAAGTAGTAAAGTGAAATAAGAGAAAGAGATAGTGAGGAAAATAAGAAGAGTATTGAGACAATCTTGCGGTAGAATAGAATGCAAGAGAATAGAGAGTTCAAGAGCATAGACGACGCATGCAAAGATGATTGAGAATTAGGAGGAGAGGAAATTGAAGAGAAAGTTTGGGAAAGGTTGAGAAAAAAGGAAAAGTAGAAGACAGTAGAGTTGATAATGATGGAAAAGTCAAACTGATTATTGGAAGAAAGGAGATAGATAAATAAAAGATAGCTGAGGAGTAGAAAGTGGATAGAAAGAAATAGAAATAGTAACATACGTTAAAATAATAAATAATATTTTATGTATACTCCCATCAATTTATTTTGTCCTTCAATCGAAACCCAACAATAAAAACCTACTGTTACAGAATTAAGTACTAATCCCTTTAGAAAACGGAGTTCTTTCCAAAACACGTTACTTTCACTAATTTTATTGCCCTGAACAACTTGAAATAGAGCTTCAAAAACTGATAGAATGATTTATTACCGTTTATTTACAAATTTTATGGCCCTATTGAATCCATCTTCATTTGTTAGATCTATATAAACACACAAACATCTTTGGAAACGTTTCACATGTAACGGAAAAATCCTTGACATAACACTGGTTTGGATTTGCTTTTTTTCAATCGACTTTTAAGAATAATTATTATATTATTTTTATAGAAGATGATTTATTGTGAATTGTGATGTATTAGATCGGTGGTATAAAACTTCTCAACAGAAAAAACACAGAACTAGTGAAATGGCAATTTTCGACGCTATTTTTACAATTCGATTATTGGTTATTCTAGTTTCTAGTTTTTTTGTAACTACTTGTAGTGCTAGAAAAGAATTGGAATGGTGGCAGACCACGGTTATTTACCAAGTTTATCCAAGAAGTTTCAAGGATAGTGACGGAGATGGAGTGGGAGATTTGAAAGGTAATTATTATTTGTTGAATTTTTACACTTTCCGAGCTCGAGATTTAGCTTAGTTCTAGACTTTAAACAGCTCGAGTCAGAAAATTGTTTTTTCGAAGTGGGGCATTGTCGAAGTTCCCATTTAAATTTAATCTCTGAAAACTAGAAAATTGAACACAGAGAAAATAGTGTCAGCTATTTTGAATTATTTAGGATTGTTTAATTTCGTCAAGGAAAAATCTGGTGTGGCGCACTCACACAACTTTCCTTGCCGTTATGAAAATTGATCAACTGACGCTAGTGTTCACGCGCATCTCAAGTCTTCTAATATCTGAACCATCTGTTGACAGGACAATAGCGCTGCAGACATACGAAGTCTGTCTCTTTTCTGAGTAGGGCTACTTTTCTCTCTATTTCTATACGAAGTCTGCTATCTCTTCATAGTGAATGATTTAATAGAATCAACAGTTTGCAATTGAATAATCTTATTTCCTCGAATTTCGAGCTTATTTTCAATTTTAGGTGAAAATATTACAGGCCATTAATTGTAGAGATTTTTATGCTCAATCTTTTCAATATAAAATGTTTTGTTTAAATTGTATCTGAAGCCTGATAATTGGGAATCTAGAATCAAACTTTGCATAGATGGGGCGATGCTCCTGAAATTTTTACAGATATGGGACTTGTGGCAGTTGATAGAGCTTATCAATGACTTTTTTAGGTATGAATTTAATCAAAATCGTTGGAGCCGTTTCAAAGAAAATCGCGAAAACCCTGTTTTTGACAACATTTTCGCCATTTTAGCCGCCATCTTTAATTGCATTTGATCGAAATTGTTCGTGTCGGATCCTTATAGTGGAAGGACCTCAAGTTTCAAATTTCAAGTCATTCCGTTAATTGGGAGAAGAGATATCGTGTACACAGACGCACATACACTCATACACACACACACACACTCACATACAGACCAATACCCAAAAACCAGTTTTTTGGACTCAGGGGACCTTAAAACGTATAGAAATTTAGAAATTGGGTTACCTTAATTTTTTTCGGAAAGCAATACTTTCCTTACCTATGGTAATAGGGCAAGGAAAGTAAAAATCAGACTATAGAACTATTCATCATAAATCAGCTGACAAGTGATTACACAGATAGATGTGTGGAGAAGCCAGTCTATTGCTGTATTTCCATAGTTTCAATCCGGTACTTGTGGATGAGAATACTGCGTGAGGTCTACTGTTCACAGAACTACTAGTATATAATTTAAATAATATAGTTAATAACTGATTAATTGAATATAATCAGTAGTTAAATATAATAAATCATTGTATTTGTCTTATTTGAATTACAAAGTGTAATTTCTTGGTAACTAGTCAATATTGTAGAACTGAGCTCATCTTATTTCATCTGGTGATAAAAGTAAAGACAACATTATTACAAGTTTTGTATTTACATTTTTTGTCTTGGTTTAATATTTCACAGAGAGGTTTATATACAATTGAATACAATAAGGCTGCGCGTACACCGGTTAGTCAAGACAAGACTAGTCACGTTTAGTCACAATACTTCACATAGCTACTTGTGACAACTCACACTGATTACTCATTGCAAATACAGGTCATGACACAATCCCGTGACATTGCAAAATCGCCATTTTATGGGGTTCTAGTTCACCAATTTTCAAATTATCAGCTGTTATCATTATAGATTGAACAATATGATGTGCTATTTTGTTACATTGTTCATAGAATATTGCTTGGCTTTGAATTGTAAAATGAGTTCTTCCCACAGAATAATGATATTTAGATTCCAACTAGGAACTGATTTGTTGATTTTTAGATTGGGAACTACAAACTGTTTTGAGGTTTTGTCCCAATGCCTTATGAATCATAACAAGTTACAAGAATAAGAACAATTTTTAATGATGAAAAATGAATTATTGAACCATTTTATTGAAATTTCATTATTAAAAAATCGAAAACTTGAATTTTACATATTATCTAAACCAGAATATTGTATTTAAAAAGCATAGTGCATGATTCTGTTATGAGCAGCAGATTGGAATTTTTCAAATGTACCGCCATAAAGACCCCACATAATGGCCGCGAACACGAGTTTCATGACCTGTATAATGACCTGCCAATATTCTGGACCTTGATAAGCAACGTTGTTAAGTATTGTGACTAAACGTGACTAGTAGTAGTGTCTTGACTAACGGGTGTACGCCTAGCTTTATACTATCATATTGCATAGAATACAATAGTATTATTACAAACACTCTAGCATTGCTTTACTACTGTACTACTGTACTTTTCGCCATTTTAGCCGCCATCTTTAATTGCATTTGATCGAAATTGTTCGTGTCGGATCCTTATAGTGTAAGGACATTAAGTTCCAAATTTCAAGTCATTCCGTTAATTGGGAGATGAGATATCGTGTACACACACACACACACACACACACACACACACACACACACACACACACACACACACACACACATATAGACCAATACCAAAAAACCACTTTTTTGGACTCAGGGGACCTTGAAACGTATAGAAATTTAGAAATTGGGGTACCTTAATTTTTTTCGGAAAGCAATACTTTCCTTACCTATGGTAATAGGACAAGGAAAGTAAAAACGTTTCCAATTATGGGAAAATAAAAATTATCATAAAAAATACGACTACGCCCACTACCTCCGTAAACAAAGCCATACTGCATTCTGGTGACTTCAGTACAGGTAGGCCTCCTACACCAATAAAAACACTAGCTGATATAGATCAGCTGAAATCAACAAATTCTATTGGTGTAGGAGCCCTACCTTTGCTGACGTCACCAGAATGCACTATGGCTTTGTTTACGGAGGTAGTGCTACGCACCGTTTCGGAAAGCCAATTTTCTGACTCGAGCTGTTTAAAGACTAGAACTTAGCTAAATCCAATGTACCTAAAATACATGTATTCTAGTTACATTGGCTAAATCCCGTGCTCGGAAACCGGCCCTAAAATGACGACTTTCAGACTAAAAAAACTTCTTTATTCTTATTTTATGGAATAACGTAATTCGGCAAAGTACAATATGAAACTTCATTCAATATGAAATTAATACAAATTTTACTTGTTGCGTCAAGCTTCATTGTGTCATATTCTTTCGTATTGTGTTTTTTTTCAAGTTTTTCTCAATTATTTATCAATAATATTGATGATTCAGTTCGAAATCTTGTGAGACCGTTCTCCTTAACATTGCAATTCTAATGCCTCTACATTAACTCAGATGTGTTCTTCTATAATATTTTATGTTATCAAACAAAACCAAATTGATATTGTCGAAACAATTTAAGATACGGTACTAGTTTCGTTTTCACACCATTATCAATCTCTAGTAAACTAACACTTAAACATTGAACAGGTGAATATATAGTGTAGGTGGGGCCCTACGATTAGCCATAAGTTGTCAACCAATAGAGACTGACCTCTAATGCCATTGGCCAAGAGAAGACACGCCAAGTATTCAAAATAAGGGCATGAGAACCGTAAGACAACAAACAATAAAGAGATACCCAGTAATTAAAATCTGAAATAAGAAGGAGGTAGACACCGAGCACTACTCTAAGATGAGACTAAACTATAATACGGTTTTGTATTCTAAAAAATAATATATTCTGTAAAATAGTATATTCTATAAACTAATACGGTTTTGTATTCGCTAAAATGAGTCTCATATTATCCATTTGGTTTCATAAGTGACCAAGTTTAGACACGCTCAAGTATTACAAATCAGAACCTTTAGACAACAACAAATGAAGAGAAATTCAGTAACTAACACAACCAAAAGGATAATATCAATATAAGTGAAAATAAAAGAGATCCATCTTTTTTTAAAACTAGTAAACAAGAGAATACAAAGACTACATGTCGATAAACATAGGTAGAAAAATCTTATATAATGGAGGTGGTATTTAAACGTTTAATAATTATCTTCATTGCTTCTGAAATAATTATATTCTTTATTCCTCCGTAAAATGACTATAGAATTATTTTACACATAGTAGGTATTCACCAGGTTGTAGGGCTTCAAATTCTGTAGAAAATGATACCAAAAACGCAAAATTGAAAATGTTGACACAGGAGGTTTTCTAAGACCAGCGACGATATTCAATTGTCTGCCTTTACCATTGGGAATTCAACATTTTCTCAGCCTTCAACTCATGATTATTTGTTATTAAATGCTCGGCAAAATTTGAATCAACTTTTTGTGTTTGTCACGTGGTATTTTAGCACCACAGAATATTTGGAGTAAACCAGTGAATTTTAATAGAATTATAAAATGGAGAAGAAAGTTAAACCTAGTCAAAGGATCAATCAACCTAAATTGAATATTGTTAGCGATAAAGAGTAATCATATTATCTGAAATGATAAGAAAACATGTATAACTGGGATTCAACAACTGAGAATCCATTGGCAGAATTAAAAATTATAAAGCGGCTTATTTATTATTGGCGGATTATAAAAAATAAAAGTTTGCATGTACATTGAGGTTAGAATTATTTGTTTACACTTTTAAATGAATCAATCAATCTAGAATAAATCGATAGTTATTTGAATCAATACCTAGCGAATCAGCTGATTGTTCGATCAACCAGTATAGGTTGAATTATAAAAATTTACTCACAAAAGATGTATTATATATACTAAGGAAGGTTGATGTATAGAAATACTGACAACTATTATTTCTGTATGAATATTTATTATAATCTAAAAAGCACGAAAATCAAGAGTATACAAAACTCACATAAAAAACTAAATGTATATTATCTATTAACATCGTATATCGCGATTTATTTATGAATATAGTTTAAGATAATCACTCCATATATTTATATAAAAACTTTTTATTTAATTTTTTCTATTATAAAGTTGAAGAAGCCCTGATTCTGAAGCAACCAATTGTATTGAGTTTACTAAATTAAAAGTCAATCAGAAAGAGGCTTACAAATTGTTCAAGGAAGAGATAAAGTTTTTCTGAAAACCACCTTCTTCTGGCTTGTGATCTTGACCTGAGAGGATGCACATAGAGTTTAGGGTTCATTCTTCCTTTAAAATTTTAAAATTATCAAGCCAACCCCTTTTTTAAATGTGAAATATTTGTAATCAATGTTAAATTGTCTGTGAACTCAGTGTTGTTGAAGAGTTCATAATTTGTAATCAATTCCCATAAATATATCTTTAATTCGGAAAGAAATCTATAAGAAACCAGGACCACGCGTTAGCCCAGCAGAGACGAAAGGGACCTGCCTAATTAATTATTGGAAATAATTAATTCAATCCACGAGACCGTCAAGAACGTCATTAATGTGAGTGATAAATCAAACGAGCTCGTTTAAGGCCTTTCTATGCATAATTAGGGAATTAATCAAAAGCGCTATACAAGTTAAATTAAATTAAAGGAAAAATCACAACGTGTTGAGTGCTATCACATAATTTATAATAACATTTTATGAATTTGCTTGATATATGTAGGAAGCTTACTTCCATGCACGGCCCGAACTCATATAAAACCCTGAGATCTCATGTAGAGTATTAATTTATTAATAAATATTATTTGCAAATTGATCAAAGTATATCATATTAAATCTGCAGACCGAACAGGGTTTATTTGTAGAATTCTGAATTGACTTGAAGTTCATATATCAGTATTAAATACAAATTTGTAAATTTTAAAACTCAATATTGTGAATGCTATTAAACCTTGTGATAATTATTCAGATTTTAGAAAAGAATTTATTTAAGAAAAATTATAGATATAAGAAAATTTTATATACATTGTTTTATGGGAATATATTTTGTGTTTTATGTCAGCATACAAATCATAGAGATTTATTTTATCCTAACTTATCTCGTGATATACAGTTTGAGCTGTCTTGGTACCAAAAAAAAAAAAAAAATATTCAGCAGCATATAAAATTATTGAATCAATTGATATTGATCTTATTAAGAGCACTCCATATTTATCATCCTTTGATGATAATCATATTAGTCTGCCAGAAACAACATATTGACAATTATATTAATAAGGTTCCAGTTATATCATATAAGGATCCAGAGAGCTTCAAGAACTGGCGTTGTAAGTTCTAAGGAATTTTAGAAGGATAAATTGGTGAACACCTGTATTCATGACAAGCGTTTTAAGGATCAACTAGAAAAATTATAGTTGGTCTTTATTATTCTTTATTGTATACATGGTTACTGATAATCAGTCATCAACTATTCTTTTGATTTCCTCATTGGTATTCTTCAAGAACTTCATAGAAGCAGCGGTAAGAATTAATAATCACCGGTCATTGAACCTTATGGTGATTAATTGCATCTGGAAAATTCATGTATCTACCACTGAGCTAAAGCTGAGGTTTGAACACATCAATTTTGCGAGCCGGACGGCCTTAATTTTTTGTGAATCTATTCACAAAATAGAGAATTTAGTAACTGCTCTTATAAATATCAAGAACATCATATCATCTACAAAGGATTTGCAATTCACCCCTTTACACAATGTCACCCAACAAGTGGGGCAAAGGTCTTTACACAATGGCTTCATAACGTGGGACTCTATCATAAGAGATAACCCCTCAGGAAGCATGACTTTACATGTTGAATCTCCTTTTCGTATATTATTAATCCTCTCTTCCATTCACTTCTCAATCTTTATTATTATCTCTTCTCTATTTCAGGCATTGAACAAATGGCCGATTATTTCAAAGAGATTGGAGTCGGCGCAGTTTGGTTGAATCCCATTTTCGAATCACCCATGGAGGATTTCGGATACGATATTTCAAATTACAGAAAAATAGATCCAACTTTCGGAAGCATCGATGATTTGGTCAGTTTGGCGAAAAAACTGAAATCAATGGGTGAGTTGGCCTTAATAAATAAGTAAATATTGTTCTAATACCACATTATGAATTGTTAATTGAAGTACAGTAGAACCTCTGTATAACGAAGTCGATTATCCCGAGAAAAAATTCGCTGCAGTATTCGTTATCGAGAGGTTGTTCTGTCAAGAAAACTGGCATGATCTCATGGATCTTATAATATATCACGGGCAGTAATTAAATGAATATGCTACATAAAACATAGCATCGAGAAGGTAGATAGTGTCATTTTGTGAAATGTCACACATTTTACAAAATTGAAATGTGTGACAAAGGAAATGGTGGGAGGATGGGGAAATCCAGCATTCCCGTTCCATCATTCATAAATGGCGAGTTCTAACAATATATATATATATGCATGTGCATACATAATTAGAAAAAAAACATAATTTTACACTTAATATATCAAATACCAATAGAATTTAGAACGTTCTGGAGCCACTGACACGCATCTTCTCCAGCATCAGTTCTAACAATTGAAATGTGTGACAGAAACAAGGATGAGAAAGTCCAGGCGTTTACCTGCCTGCTCTACGAATGAATTCTTGGAATTCTACATTTCCAGTAATTTGCATTCAATTTCTGACATGTGTTTCAACCTGTATTGACTGTCTACCACCCTATCTTCTTCCTACCTGAATTGTCATTATTTTTAGTCTATTGACCTTTCTGCTGAAACTGAACAACTGGAAAATGACTGTCTGCTTCCTATACACACTACATTTTGTATGTTGAAGTGAAGAGAAAAATTTGTTGTTGAGAGGTCCGAAACTCGTTAAATAGAGGTAAATAAGCAGCCAAATCTCTAAAATGTCATGGGACCAGGTAAAAATTCGTTGTGTAGAGGATTTCGTTAAGTGGAGGCTCGTTATACAGAGGTTCGACTGTATTTGTTTCTCCTCCATAATAATTACTATTCATCTCTACAATGATATGATATTAGTGATGAAGAATCGTGACAGTTTGAAGTTGATCTTCAAAGTGCTAGCTTTGATTGATGAATGGGAAGTATTGTTGTAATTTATAAGGGATGTTGTATGCTGATAGTTCCAAGTTAATCTCACTAAAGGCTTCATGCAAGTTGAAACACTTATAACACGTATGACACTAATGGCCAGTTGAATGGAAAACCAATCAAATTCAACCGCCGTTGAATGTTTACAGCAAACGGAACCAATGCAACGAGAATCAATTAATGAATCTGACGTCAATAAAATGACGTCATTTCATAATAGTTGAAAAAAATCAATTCGATTGAGTCTTAGAACGACAAATTATACCACACACAAGTCTAGGGCTCATTTGGATAACATCTTCAGGAAAAGAAATGGTGTTGACTCGCCATGTTACAGAATAAGAATGGTTAATCATAAGAATGAGGGATGAGAAAGGGAATATTGTACAGAATAGAAAGAATAGAAAACGAGAAAGAAGAGGAAGAAGATAAACGAGAGAAAGAAAAGTTGGAAGGGAAAGAAGAAAAAAAAAAGAAAAGGAAAAAGGGAAAGAAGAGAATGATTTATGAATTCGATATTTCATTCATTTATTCATACAATGAGTACATCATTGAAATGATAGGGAGAGGAAAATAAGGAAACCCTGTGCTATTTCTCTCCCAAATATAGATAAGGTTTTACATAGTTCGAAATTGGTTGAGTCCTTCACTTCACAAAATTTTTATCCCGTTCTGGAGAAGAATAGACAGCAATTATCTCATACTTTGTATACTAATACAAATTATACTTTGAAAAATATTTTGTTTTGATGATAATACAATCTTCAATGTTGTTTTGCATCACGGACTGCTTATTATTAGATCACTTTTTGCTATTAGGAAAAACGACTAGCAGTCAGATATCTGACTAGCAGTCAGATATCTGACTGTTAGTCGTTTTTCTAATAGCAAAAAGTGATTTGATAATACATTGTTTTAATTCTATTGTGAAATCCTATTGAATGAATAAAATTTATTGCATCAATAATTTTCGCTTTGGTAATCCTGGGTTATAAGAATGAAACAAAATTTGTTGTTGGTTATCCATCTTGTTTTCACTATTATTATTACTATTAAATTTTGTAAAACTTTAAAGTGAAAAAACACTCTCATTCTTTGATGTGGCGACGTCCATTTCATACTGGTATTGCAAATTTCCAAGCCAAACAGAAACTGAAGTGTTTAAGGTTATGAGCGTGAAATTTGATGAGAGTGGGGGTGGAGGGGAGTTTTGGCGGTTAATGGAGGATTTAAATGAGGTCGTCAAACAGGGTGTGGGAGGAAAAGTTGATTTGGTCATTTAGAATATTGTTTGGCTGTTGTTTGTATATTTCAAACTGTTCTAGTACATTTAATTTTCTGCTTTTGTTGGAATAGTAGAGTATTTCGAGGTTGTTGTCTATGTCAGGGTGTGTGTGGTCAGTGGAGATAATGTGCTCTGCAAATGTGGAATGGGAGCAAGGATGGATGTGAAGAATGTGCAATACCAGCACGAAACGGACGTCGCCACATCAAAGAATGTGAGTGTTTTTCACTTTAAAGTTTTACAAAATTTAATAGAAGCTAAATTCTTCAAATAAAATTTTATTTCTGCAGATATAAAGCTGATCCTGGATTTCGTCCCCAACCATTCCAGTGATAAGAATGAGTGGTTCCAGAAATCAATCAAGAGGGAATCTCCTTATGACAACTACTATATTTGGAAGAAGCCAAAAGGATACGATAATAAAGGCAACCCTATACCACCCAACAATTGGGTAAGATATTTATATACCTAAATTAAGCCTCATAGAATCAGAAATTATAATTATTGGGGGAGTCAATAGCTTTTTCAATTTGAATCAACAAAATTGAATTCACTTGAAGTTCGTCGGTGTTTGACAGAACAGAGTTGAAACTCCTATATTACAGAGTTCTGTCAATAGTTACAGCTAGTTTTTTCAGTTCTTTCAGTTACCCTGCAACTGGAACAATTGCTCATTCTTTCAGCACGTTCTTTTGTTCTTCAGCAAGATATTCAAGTTAATTCACTCTGAAACTGAAAGAATCGCACCACGGAGTAATTCGTGGTCTAGTGGATAGAGTGCCTGCGTAGCAGCATAGAGATCCCGGGTTCAAACCCTCTTAATACCAAAAGTTTTCTAACCAGATCATTCCCGTGTTATCGGATGGACACGTTAAACTGTCGGTCCCGGCTGAAGTATGACAGTCGTAAGGCCCATTGGACGGCTTAAATTATATATTCAGGCGGTGGGACCTTCCCGCAAGGGACTCCCCACCAACAAAAGCCATACGAATTTACTTTTAATCGCACCAGAAAAGATAACCTGGATCCAGATTACCTGGATCCAGAGATGTATGTAGGATAACCTAGATAGATGTAGATGTATGTAGATGTATGTAGATGTATGTAGATAACACCTGGATCCAGATTACCTGGATCCAGATATGTATGTAGGATTGATTAGCAGAGTTTCTCGACTGTGCTTCCTGAAAATGATGGATTTAACTCAATTCAATTTGGTTCTTTCCAACCTTTGTCACATTACAAAAACAAAACTTGAACAGAAATCGTCTACTACTTGATACTTCTAATGCAATATTATTAGTTTTCAATAATCTAAGGCAAGACTATGTGCTAAGACATTGATGTGATTCCTTCCAGATTTCTGTGTTCAACTTGAAAAGTGCATGGACTTTCAACAAGCAACGGGGAGAGTTCTATCTGCATGCCTTCCTTGATAAGCAGCCAGACTTGAACTACAGGAGTGAGGAGCTCAAACAAGAAATGAAAGTTAGTACCGACTACTTACTCCTATTACGTACATTGATTATATTTAACTTCCATCATAGAGAGAAGATATCATAAAAATATATCCCATGGTATAGGTCATTAATGTTCAAATTCAATTATTTGCCATTAAAATTATATACAAATTTATAGAATAAATATTCCCAATAATTGCAATATGGCACTACTGGCAAAGAACAACTTGTGCGCCGGCAGTGAGTTCAAACAGCTAGGTATGATAAACATGTCAAAAGAAAGAAAAATAGAGCTTATTATAAACAACTAAAATAAATAGAATTATGGAAAACTAGGCCTCATCCCAATCTTCACAAACGATAACAAATTAAAAAGTAAATAAATTGGGAAAAGTATGAACAATTGGAAGCTTTGAAAGAGAATTTTGAAGATTTATAACAAAAGAGTGAAACACTACATGGTGAAGATGGATAATTTTTAATAAACATTATTTATCTAAATACAATTCAGTATAAGATTCATTATGGATTTTGTAATTCTATGTTTATTGAATTCAGTTGGAACTTTATTCATAAAATAGATTACAACAACATTAATAATTATTATTAAACAAAAAATGCTGCAAATCACTCCGAAGACTTCTGCTACTGCAAGTATTGACAACAGGGTAAAAAGCTAGATGGAAATTCGATGAGCGCTACTATTCGAAAATTATTTGTCAATTCCCGGGCTGACAAATAATTTTTGAATAGTAGCACTCATCGAATATCCATCTAGCTGTCTCCCTGTTGTCAATATTTGAAGTAGCAGAAGTCTTCGGGGTGATTTGCAGCATTTAATTTGGGTTTTTCGTTTAATAATAATGATTTATTCATAAGCATTTGAATCATTAGCATCTGCACCACAATATTCTTCATCCATTCAATTTTCATTCCGATTTTTGCAGGATATCCTCACATTCTGGATGGATAAGGGGGTGGATGGTTTCAGAATCGATGCAGTGCCCTACCTAGTGGAGGATGACTCTTTCGCAGACGAAGCCTACATTGATCCAGAAGGTTCTGAAATTGACTATTTCAACCTCGTTCACAATATGACCATGGATCAACCAGAAACCTTCATAGTTATCAAGGAATGGAGGGATTTGCTGGACAAATACACAAGGGACCACAATACAACTCTCAAGTATGCATATTATCATTGTTCTGTGATTTATCTAGTAACACTTTTATGTGACAAAAAATTGTCTCCAAAGAGATTTTGTAAATAAATAAATATACTCATGAATGCTTCTCAATGCTAGATTAATTTGTGAATTTGAATGATTAGTTCAAATTCATTCATATACAAATTATAATCCAGGTAAAATCCACAGGCATTCACCCAAAACTGCTCTAAACCTTAATTTGGAATAGCCAGACTAGAGGTTATGTGAAAATTGAGGGAATTATGACTATGAACTCATGAAATACTTAAATACTATCAAACCAGAATTTCTAACTTCTTCTTCTACTACATCTCCATCTATATTAAATGATATTTCAAATATATAACGTAGTCTTACTTATAGCACTCTGTATCTGACTCCTATTTGCGAACAAAGTCCAGTAACTTACTGTACTTTTTTGTTAGTAGTATCTTGTTTACTTGTACCTTTTCATTCTTTATGTTTGTAAATATTTTGTATAAATTTCGAGTGAATAAATTTGATTTTGTCACATTAATATGTATGTCTATGTGAACTGGGTTCTCCGGGACCATCAGAGAGCGAATTTTAAACTAAATAATGTTGTTAATAAACGAAATTCCACCCCGAAGACTTCTGCACTGCAAAAGTATTTTCAAAAGGGAAAACAGCATTCTCTCTGGTAATATTCCTTTCTGTTGTCAAAATTTTCAGTAGCAGAAATCTTCGGGGTGTGTGATAGCATTTCATTTGAAATTTCGTTTAAAAATATGTTTATTTAAATATTTAATAGCATTTGAGAGAATGCAACAATTTCTAATTTGGTAAAAAAAAACAGCATTCTCTCTGGTAATATTCCTCTCTGTTGGCAATATTTGCAGTAGCAATATTCTGCAAATATTGACAACAGGGTAAACAGCTAGATGGAAATTATAGTATAGCGCTACTATACAAAAATTATCTGTCAGCCCGGGAATCAAACCCAGTACCTTCTAATTGCCACTTCCAATTTATTTCCATCTGTAGACTGGCTTGGCGATTTGGATTTATATAAAATGAACGCTGCTATCCAGAGATTGTCAGTTTGGTGTAAGGGTAAGCATTCCTAACCGGCAATTAGGAGGTACTGGGTTCGATTCCCTGGCTAATAAATAATTGTTGTATTAGTAGCGCTCATCGAGTTTCCATCTAGCTGTTTACCCTGTTGTCAATATTTGCAGTAGCAGAAGTCTTCGGGGTGATTTACAGCATTCAATTGGAATTTCGTTTAATAACAATTATTACTAATCCATTTTCATGTGTGAATTTTCAAGTTTATAACTGTCTTTCTGTGATATTCAAGTTCATGAAGAGCCTATTAACCATCCATCAATCTATGTTCATCAGAAATATGGAAATTGAAGCTTATATCCGTCTGTTAGTGCAGTTAGCATCAGATTTTATCAAAATTGTGCCGTCTGTTAGTGCAGATAGCATCAAATTTTATCAAAATTGTGCCGTATCATCTATCAGAATTCTTCACTTCCCATTTATTGATATGTTCCTCGACCTATTTCCAGGGTCATGCTAACGGAAGCCTACACTAGTTTCAATAAAACAATGATGTACTACGGTAATGCCAGCTACCCCATCTCTCAGATGCCTTTCAACTTTCAGCTGATATCTCGAGTGACGCCCCAGTCTAATGCCACCGATATTGCTGACGTGGTCACGACGTGGCTCAAAAATATGCCCGATGGTACTTGGGCTAATTGGGTGGTAAGTTACACAATATTTATAACACTCTGGCCCGGTTGCACAAAAGCAAATTAAATTTTAATTGTGATCAATTCAACGAGAACCAATAAGTGAAGGCGTTCTTGAAAAGACGGCACCTCAGTATTTGATTAACGACAGTATTAATTTGACGACAGTATTTGATTAACATTGGTGTTGCTATCCTTGTCTATCATTTGACAAAGCCGATAGCGCTATCCTTTTCTACCTCTGCAACGTTGCCACATTGCTTTCCAACAATGAAGAAATTCAATTGATAAAGATTTAATCTCAATAATTATGGAAACTATGAGTTAGAAAAATATGTTTTCTCTACGAATAACATATAAATTGGTTATTTTCAACAAGAATGAACAGTGGTTAATTACATCAGATATACACCTCTATCAGCTATCTTCTATAGAAGGCACTGACAAGGCAGAGGATCAGCAAGGCTAATCTCCTATCTTTCTCCACTTCAAATTAGAACTCTAATCCAATCTAATCCACTGCCATGATAACGGGGACTTATAACTATAGGTATAGAAAAATAAATAACTATTTTTACTTTTCTACTTTTTTACGAATCATTTTCCCTTTTCAAATTTTTCTCTTACAAATTTTCCCTTTTTCAAATTTTTCTCTTACAAATTTTCCCTTTTTCAAATTTTCTTTTTTATAAATATTCCCTTTTTCAAATATTCTCTTTCAAATTCTACCTTTTTAAAATTTTTCTCTTACAAATTTTCCCTTTTTCAAATTTTTCCATTTCAAATCAAATCGTTTATTACACAAAAAATATATACAGAATACAACAAAAGGAAATTGACAACTTTGTGCTACACGTCGGCAAAAGAAAACTTGTACGCCGACGTGGAGTCTTAATATAACTTATTCACTTATACATTAATATTAATATATAAAATAATCATAATAATAGGCTTACAATAATTAACATTCAACCAACTCAATATTCCATTCTAAGAAATAACAATAATTAAAGATATACATAAAGCTGAATTTTAAATTCATACAACATTAATCAATATCAAACCAAGTCATTAATTGAATAAAAATAATTTTCTTTCACCCAGGTATGGAGCTCTTTTATTTTAGGCTTCTTTATCAAGCATCCTCTTGGAACTTTATTATAGAGCTTATTTATTAAATATGAAATACTTCTACAAATCAAAAATCCCTTCAAATTTCCCTTTTTTCAAATATTCTCTTTCAAATATTCCCTTTTTTCAAATTTCCCATTTTTCAATTTCCCCCGTTTTTCCCCGCAGATAGGCAACCACGACAACTTCAGGGTGGCCACCCGCTATGGCGTGGAGATGACGGATGCCCTGAACATGTTGGTCACCCTGCTGCCGGGGACGACGGTCACCTATTACGGCGAGGAGCTGGGCATGGAGGATGTGTTCGTGAGGTGGGACCAGACGGTCGACCCCCAGGGCATAGTGCTCGGCAAAAACAAGTACCTGACTGCCACGAGGGACGCCTGTCGGTCGCCCATGCAGTGGAACAGTGGCATCAGTGCCGGTAAACTAAAATATAAAATCATCTATGTATATAATAAGAGAGAGTAGGGTTGTGTTTGTTCGCATCAAAACATGTTAACTTGTGGATTGCATACCGGAAAAACGGGAAAGATTTAGATCTCAAAATTTTGCACATAGACTCTAGAAATATCAATCTCGTGCACCTCGAAGCCAAAATTCCAATTTTACTTCTAGATTTATAGGACAATATCGGAGGACCGAGCTTCGCTCTTGAGTACAAATCATACACATTTTATAACGAAAGAGGAAATTATAATATATTAATAGTTTATAGAATGATATACTATGTAGGCTACAAAATTTGTTAATTTACCATTTACTTATTATATACATTTACAAGTACATATTCTTCACTCATAGCATCAAGTTACTATTTTGGACTTTTTATAGTAAAACTTTAGCCCAACATTCACATCTATATGATGACGTTTAAACTTGAGAATTACTTCTAATTCTACTGTCCAAGAAAGGAATGTTATTCATACACTATGAACACTGAAAATTTATGGTCATTGCTAATACTATGTATAAACAAAATACTACACATGCAAAGGCCAACCAACAGCTGTGTGCATCTGCAAAAAAAGTTTTAGTGTTGAAGAATTAAAAGGAAATTTAAGTATTTGATGAATTTGGAAACATCAAGAGAATATGTTCTATTTTGAATATTATTATCATTTTTGAGTAATTATAATTAATTTCACCTTTCAAACCATCAAGGTTCCTTCATCGTTTAGGTCGTGTTTATATTTTACAGTTTGGCTGTACGTCAGCTTGTGAATTTCGGGGATGATATATTTCGATTTTCCACAGACGCACTCGCTCACTCATTTTCATATGCAAAAACGACGAAAATCTCAGCTGTTTTTTCAAGAATGAATTACCCTTTCAATGTCGTTCAGCGAGTTTTCCAAGGGATGAGACCTAGTGAAATCGAATTTGTATATCATAAACCTACTATGTTCCAAATTTCGTGAGAATCGTTAGAGCCATTTTCGAGATCCGGTCACATACATAAACATAAAAACATCTAAACATATAAACAGAAATTGCTCGTTTAATACTATAGGATGAATATGTACCGTATGTTAATATAGAACTATAATCTAGAGAGACTACCTCTTTGAAACGGATGTTTAAAATTGGCAACTAAATTAATAACCAGTCAAATTTTGTCAGGTTGGAATTAAGTTGAGGAAGGTTTCTAAACAAGATTTGAGTTCTGTCATTTTATTAGGTTAGCACCAAGTTGAAGAACTTATCCATACTATAATAAAGGGAATAACTGGCTTATACTCACGTACGGGATTGGAAAATAATGTTTGACACATCATCACGTCTGAACTACTGGACTGATTAACTTGAAATTTTGCATATGGATTCTTAATTGACCGAGGATGGTTATTGGCCTATTTCCAATTCAAGTTCACAGTTTCTCAAGTTTTAATATGGACCCTTGCGGAGCACGGGTTACCTGATAGTCGTAAATGTGTAGTACTGCAATCTTGAAGGTCTTGGGTGAGGGTCTTGGACCCTCAATCATTATTTTTATTCATGTACTTTCAATTATTATAAGCTTTATACAATTCTGTTATTATTGCGACTCTTAAATAATTTGTTTTCAGGATTCAGTACCAACGAGCTGAACTGGTTACCGGTGAATCCGAACTATTGGAGAATAAATGTCGAGGCCCAGAGGAATAGTAAAGTCAGCCATTTGAAGAACTATAAGTACCTTGTTGAAGCCCGAAAAACGGAGACCATCAGATACGGATCCTTCAACTCGTACACACAGGGAGACTGGATACTCATCTTTACAAGGTATTTTTATAGATTAACCAATAATTAATTATAAAAGAATACTGGTAACCTTTTTATTGGACTAAATTTTGGATTTAAATCAAATCAAATAGAATCAAATTTATTTACCAATTAACAACAGTGTTACAAGAAAATAAATAAATAATTGGCGTGGCTAGAAAGACAAATCTTGTGTTTTAGCCATGAGTTCAAACATTTCTTACTATATTCAACATGATTTTAGAATTAATTCCTTCTAGTTTTCATCTTATACTATTAGTTCAGTTTCTATCTTCTAGTTGGTTGTTGTTTTATTTGTTAGTTTACTAGTGTTTACTAGTTAGATGTTGTATCATAAATACTATAGATCTTAAGATTATTTTGGATCTCTTGAATCTAAATAATATCCTATTCGATTGATATTTCTTATAGGAAATTGGAAGGTCATCCCACATTCCTAGTAGTAATCAATATGGGAACTGAGGAGGCTCACCCTGATCTGTCCAAAGTCAACATTAACCACTTGCCTGAGAAAATGTGGGTCTATGTATCCAGTATCAACTCCTATCACCAGAGAGGGTAAGTTGTCAATTTGAATTGTCAAAATTAGAGATAATGGAATAGTTTTCTTATCGTCTCTCAATTATTCAAGTTTACTCTATATTCCTCAATGAATTTGGAGAAAATCAAATGTATCATCACAGATACAACTCTTTGATAGAGTGCTTGTCTGTGGTATCATGCATAATATGACGTAATATTTGCATTATGACGCCATCGATTCCACAAGTGTGGGTGAAGGATGAAGAATAAGGTATGGTAATATGCTATTTGTAATATTCTGAAATAATACCTTTAAGACGATTTTTAAATAATATACATAGGAGACTTTACATAAGACATAGCAGACTTTACGCAAAATTTCGAGCTGCATGTTTGAAACGGCTCTTTATTATAAAGATTGTCAACAATTTCCGAAATCAATTAATTATTTAGTGAGTTGTGTTTTATGGCTCTTAAATTTCGTAAAATTAGCAGGCAAACATTTTTCAATTAATGGTGACTCGTGTGTATTATTTGTGCTTGAAGAAGAAGAAGAAGAAGAAGAAGATTTCCTCTATCAGTTTTCTCTTCACACAGCATAGAGTAAAGATACCGTTGAATAACTTGTATTTTGTCTCCGCCATAGCATAAACTTATACTTAAGATACTTGATTTCTATTTGTCTCTGACCACAGTCACTAATAGCCAGGTTTTTGACTGTACAGACGTATCGGTCATGTAAAACGTTACGTTAGTGGCCAGCCCATGAAAATAAATATGAGATCTACGTTTAATAGTAAAAAAAGTATAATTTGAACGGGTATGGGACTATTATTGACCGAGATATCTAATATGAACAGTTCTCGACCAAAATTATTTCAATAATTTTATATATATATTATGTGAGCATTATTGAGAACACGTATATTTGGAACTTGTACGGAGATACATTATTGACCGAAATATGATCAAATTTCAACAGAATTTATTTTGTAAATAATTTCAGAGATTAGGTGAGCATTATTGAAAACACGTTTAATTGGAACTGGTTTGGCACTATTATTGACCGTTATATGAACAATTCTAAACCAAAATTATCTTAATAATTTCAGAGATTTTGTGAGCACTTCCAAGGATATCCTACATTTGAGACCGAAAGCTGCATTGGTACTCACTACGCAGAAAACTGGAAAATCATCAGCTTCAATTTCCACAGTTTCCATGCTGGCTATCGGATTCAGTTTACTTTTGAAATTCGTCATGAATTGAGTGTTAAAGTTATAGAGAGAGAACGAGTTATTAAAGTGTTCACTTTATAGGTAAGGGCTACTCGAATTTATGAGAAAATGGAACCCACACACTTGAAAATGACATTATAAATCGAGACATTTTGTGAGAAAAAAATAAAGTTGAAGAAATAGTACATTGATTTATCGATTTTTACATAAATAATTACAGTGATACGACATTCAAACTTCTATTGATTAAGAATGAATAAAACAAAGTTAGGTCAAGACATTAAATCTAGTTTGTATTCGATAGAGCTAAATAGATACCAAATAATTTGTTTTAACACTTTTCAAAATGATTGCCAGAAAAATTATCAACATACATTTTCAAGATACGCTATTGTTCAATGTTTATCGTTTCATTCCACTGTAGGGAGATAAATAAAATTTTTATAAAACTTCTGGTAAATTTTATTGTTTGTTGAACCTTTACATGTTAATTTTTAGTGCAAATGATTGACATAAATCATTGCACCTGAAATCTATTTCTAACTACAGTATTCTATTCTTCAATCAATTATCATACTGATATGAGTGAGTGATTGATATTTTTTATTCATTCATTGATTCAATTATAGACAATTCAATAAATTGATGGGGGGGGGACCAACAGACACAGCCCAAAACTGTTCCATCCCCGAATTTTGATTCTTATACTAGTCCAAAATGTAGGTTATGAGACTATTAAAAAATAAATTGTTCTCAACAAACGCAGTCCATCTACTGACTACTTGAGCTCAGTACAGACACATCGATTTTTGTTCGTACAGTATTTTGCCGTCCTCATGAATTCTATCAGATTAAACGGAACTTGACAAACATCATCTGTTTGGAAACAAACCTCATCTGTTTAATCTAATAGAATTTATAAGGACGGTAAAATACCGTACGAACAAAAATCGATGTGTGTCTGCGGGGCTTAACTGTCTACGTCTACTCATAGTAGCGTGAAAGTTACAGTAATAATTCAATAGTTATATGGACTATGATTGTATAAGATGATTACTATACTTCATATTCTATTATTTTATCTATTTACAATGCATGAAACCCATTTGCAATGGTAGATAAAATAATAAGGTGGTCCTTGTGCTATTATTCTTCCATATTTATAGGTGACAAAGTCCAAGATAATTTCAAATGTAAAATTTTTATATAATTTTAGTCCAAAATAAACATGAGAACTATAACATTTTCATCTAGATGGCCTCAATTAATAAAGTTATATGAGTGAAAACTGCATACAATCACTGTTAGCATAGTTAGTTTAGTCAGCATAGTCGTAGTGGGCAACAATATTGTATTCAGAGCTCAGTTCCTCGCTAGCGCACATAGCGAACGGACCTCATGAAAAACTTTGTAATGTTTTGTAATAAATAAAATTGTTTTTTAAAAAGTAATTTATTTATTGATAAACTTTAACTGGCGCAGTCGGTAGGACGGCTTCAGAATTAGTCAATTCGTGAAATTTAGTGAAAATAATTTTCCAAACATTGAAATAATTCGTCGGTTTTCACCGTTGAGAAGTCGTCGCGAACATCATTTGTGTCAAGTGAATATTGCCACAGAGAACTTCATTTGTGTCAAGTGCATATTGTCATCAGTGAAATAGTGTTAAGAAATCATAGTGCAATGTTGGATATTATCTTGTGAGTAGAAACAATTATTTATCTTTTGAACTATTTTATTATTGTGACATTTTGACCCACATATTCATTATTAAAAATGAATCCACCAGCACCACCTGCCCCTAAATTGCCAGCAGCAGGATCTTGTGTACCAGCAGGTACTACTCCTGTTCTCAAGAAGGAGTATCTTGACATGATTCCTGAGATCTTTGGAGAACCAACACTGTTGAATAGATTCATAACCATTGTAGATAAGTTAGTAGCTAAGTTTTATGTAAAAAGTAACCCAGATGATTTTCAAAATGAGTATTTGTATTCAACAATTCTATCAAAAATCAAAGGACAAGCCAATGAAGTAGTGAGTAGTTCAGGTAGCTATGATTGGTAATTTATTTATTGACAAACTTTAACTTATATTGATTAGAAGTATTCCACTCAATTACCACTTGTAACGAATAATATTGAGTTATTTAAGAAAATTTGGAACCATTCAAGAAACACAAACTTGTAAACGAATGTGATCACAATTCTATAATGCATGGGTGAATTTAATCACCAATCGAGCAATCAATCAGCAAAACGATTCATTCAGCAACAAATTTACAAAATTCAATTTCTTGTGAGACTTGTTCGAAACTCCCAAAGCAATGGGATACTTATGGCAACAAATTCTTCAGTTTTCTATGTTCTCCCAACAACCGGAAAGTGATTTTCAACCATGTGATTGACATACTAAACCTTTGAGCCGAGAAAACTACTATAATGTACCTATTCTGTATTCTGAATGCTGTATACTGTGCTTTGATTCATAAATCACACATAATCACGGCATTCGTCTAGTAGGTTAATCCAGAGATGAACGAAACAAGGCGTAACAGCCGAAGACCATAAGATTGATCTAAATGAAGCTTGGAGTAAAATTTTGTTCATATCGACCTTAGTTTTTATTTCTTCAAGGTTAATCATTCAAATCATTCCACTATCAAATTAATGGTCTTTAATGACCGTCTGCAAAGGTCATTTGAAACCGAAAATTCGTGAATTTGTTGACAAGTTTGAATGTGAGGTCATCTCATTAATTATTATATAATTTGTCGCGCGTTTGATAATAGCTGACACTATTGTCACATTTGTAGCGTCAAAGTATGGCAATAATTGTGGAAAACTATTGCCGTAATAACCTTGATGGAAGCATATGACCGACAATAATCAGTTAGTATTTGCTGCGATGTTTTTGAATGCACTATAGTAGTTGAGCTTGTGATAAAAAGTGCTGGTCAGTTTCCTTAAGATATTATTTTTTAATAGACAGTTAAGTTTAATTCATAATATTATTTTTGCATATACTATAGGTGGGAAGTGTTAGGTTTTGAATAGTGAGTAATTGTGTAGAATTCATGATTCTTGAAAAATTGAGGGTTTCCTAAAAAAATACTATTGAGAGTGTTAATCTCAGTTCAGCTAACAGTTCAATAGGTGTGATCGAAAAAACAGAATACAAAAAGATTATTGAAACAACCACGTGATCCATGCACCTATCAAAAAAGTACCTATTAATGAATTTTGACAATAACACCTATAAATTGGTTTTCGTGATTTAATTAACACGACCACTGATGTTAACACTTATAAATTCAACACCTATGAATTTTGGCAAACAATGAAGAATAATTTAAATCGCTCAATATAGTACATATATTGAGTACAATAAACAATTTAGTACATATAGTACAATAATAATTAATATAGTACATATAAAGACTAAGACTATTTAGTACGTAATTGACACCGTACCTGATTATTGAGTAAAATCTTAGAATAAACATACAACCCCTTTCCCCGAATACTGGCAATATTTTAATTAGATAAATCGTCAATATAGGCCTACTAGAATACTTTCAATAATTATATTTCCAAGATATAATATCAAAGTGATCATTACGTGTTCCAAAAATCTGTGGAGGCACTTGCAGGGTGTTGAAACATAGTTTGTAATTAGTAATTAATTTAGTAATACAGTGAAAGAATGTGACAATTTCATTTTCTTACAGAAATTCCTTCTAATTGTTCTCCCTGTTGCCAATATTTGCTGTAGCAGGATGATGAAGTCTTTGAGGCAATTAGCAGTAATCAATTTTAATTAATTGAATGGACTAGCAAATAATGGCGGTCAGACAAACTTATGTTCTTCCGACCGAAAACTACACAACATCTCAAAGAATTTGGAAATATACAGAGTATATCTAGGCATTTGAGACTCATGAGCTATATATTTGTTGTGTATCTGCCATACGCTGAATAAATAAATTTTAATTAAAAAAAATATTACTACAACAATTTCAATTGAATTTATTTCCATCAAAAAATACATCAATAAAACATTTACATCACAATTCAATAACAAATATTTTCAGGAAATAAATATTCCCCCACATAGACTATTGGTCCGTGTGTGGGGGAAGAATTCCTATCTATAATAACTGTGAAATAAAAAATTCTGCAGAATTCTACATTAATATTATTCTCACTTAACTATTACAATATTGGAAATATGTTATATAAAGAAAAATAAATATAAATTATTAATAGTTTTTTTTTAATAAACAGAGCATGATGTCGTGGGTTTCTTTTATTAAAGACTTAGTATTATGTTGGAGTACCTATCTCCTAAAGCTTTTAAATTACTTATTATAAAGTTCAGAGTGCTGCATCACAGTACCAGAGTTAACAGAGTTTGAATCAGAGTCTACATATAGGGCGAGTTTATGAGGGCTTCTGATGCCTCCCGACCAATACCAAGCAACCATGTGACTATCTTCTTTTTGTAGTTAGCAACACTGCATCCCTCAGCCTCTTTTATTGTAATCGGAAACATATTCGTTAGCATTTGAATAAATGGAATATCTTTTTATTTACATTCTATTAGAAGCTGCTAATACAGCTATTCAATAAATAAATACCATTATGCTGCTGCTGAAGTCATTCACTGAAACCTTCATCCAACACCTCTTTGAATTAAGAAACGTACTTTAACAAAGAGACTAAAAGCCAATATCTGAGTCATCATCTAAACTTGAAAGAATAATAGCGCAAATATTGCTCTATCATTTAATCTACAAATGTTAGCACAAGGATTGCTCTATTATTTAATCTACACATGTTATTACATTAGTGTCATTTGTAACATGAATAATTAATTCATTAGAAAACATTCAAAGGTTTAACCAGAGAAAATGTATACGGAGAAAAACAAAGTTGTACCTACCAGAGAAAACTTATACCATTGTTTTAAAGAAACTTGAGAATTTTTCATTATTCTACAAATCCCAAACTAAACCCTTAACTATCCTATGGTTTAACTTTATTCCGAACCACTGACAGATGAGAAGTACCAAACACCACAATAAATTTCACCATTATCCTTGACCTAGACCAGTAATCATTAGACCAATTTCTCATCATGATTTCCCTCTTTCCTTATTTCCTTAACCTTCTCTTCCTCCTATTTTTCCTCATCCTTCTCTCCCCTCTCTTAATTCCCTCGTTATCGACTCAGATTCGTGGAACTACTTACAGCAACTAGTGACAGAATTCACTGTAAACTCTCAGTATTCCTCATGAATTATTTCAATGCTTCTCATTCAACCAATGCTGACAATGATAAGATTCGTGCAAAGCTAGAAGATTCACTGTAAACTGTCAGTATTTCTTATGAATTATATCACTGCTTCCCATTTATCCAATGCTGACAGTGATAAGATTCGTGCAAAGCTAGAAGATTCATTGTATACTGTCAGTATTCCTCATGAATTATTTCAATGCTTCTCATTCAACCAATGCTGACAATGATAAGATTCGTGCAAAGCTAGAAGATTCACTGTAATCTGTCAGTATTCCTCATGAATAGCATCAATGCTCCCCATTTATCCAATGCTGCTATTTAGTAACGAATCATGCTTGATGCATGTGTTAGCGCGTATGATCGCCTTTGTTTTGTGTGAGATTTGAAACCGGTTTTTTGGCTACACTCTGCGACTCGGATAATGATAGACAAAACTTGTGGAGCATCAATCCAACGATAAGATTAAGATCTTTAGGTTAAAGTGCCAGTTGCACAAAAGCCGGTTAAATTTGAACGGTGATTAATTCCACGAGAACCAATCAGTGAACCAATCTTTTCAAAAACGCCTTCTCCTGGAATTAATCACGATTAAAATTTAACCGGCTTTTGTGCAACTGGGCCATAGTTATGTAGGAAATACAGTCTGTTATAGGAAGCCAATAAATACGAATACTGTGCAGAATATGTATTGAGTATGAAAGTAGTACAATCTTAAACACTGCCCCCAAGCCAATGGACGCACCCCTTTCTAAATGATAAAAAAGCGGCCTCTTCTACTTCCACATGTATCAGGAGCCCAAAAATGTTGTCAGTGGTTATTTTAAATCAATCATAGTTGAGGATGATATTGTATCTATCAATGTATAAATAAATAAATACTGCTGACCTTTTTGGGACCCCCAAGATTGATTTTGAGCGTCCAGACCTCCCCCCCCCCTGTGGTCACCCATGACTAAATAAAATCTAGCTGATCTGAGATTCTCCCCTTGTCCAAACCAAAACCCAACTTGCATCAGCCTGCATCAGTTATCAGTTTACCAAGTGGGGGCTGTGTTATCTTACGGTTGGAGATAGCAGGGTTGAAAATAAACTGACAGCTTCTCGCTTCCATTTCGATTCTTATTTCGTCTCCAACTACTTAATAATCATCATTATTCTTAACCTGTCAATTAGATTTTACCCTTCTTTGGGATTTTTAAGAAAATGGACAGTTACAGTTTAATTGCATTGATAATAGTATAATTGGAAGTGTCTTCACATGATCCATGAAGTTGTAACATTTCTCACTCAGGACATTTTTCTGGTATGTTATAATCCAATATTAAAACCAATAGGTATTTAAAAAGTAATAACATAAAGTAGTTATATGGGAGAGCATGTAGCTCTCTTCTAGTCATTCACGAATCCACTGGTAATTTTATTACTTGTTTTTATAGTTTCTCACATATTTATTACTTTCCTTGCCCTATTAGCATAGGTAAGGAAAGTATTGCTTTCCGAAAAAATTAAGGTACCCCAATTTCTAAATTTCTATACGTTTCAAGGTCCTCTGAGTCCAAAAAAGTGGTTTTTGGGTATGTGTGTGTGTGTGTTGTGGAGCTCTATTTGAAGGCTTCTCACATGTAGAGTGAATCTTGTACTGAGTCAATGGTGTAGCGGCTATAAATTTTGTAATTGCGTGTGTGGACGCTGAGTGTACACCAGACTGATTGATTCACTACAAGATTCAATACAATTGTCGGAATCGCGGGAGGCCTAAATGCTCGCTCACCCTTGATTCTTCTAATGACAGATTGTATAAAGCTGAAATTTTTATAAGTAGTGTAGCAGACGCTAAACACTGAATACGGATACCTTAAAATTATTACCTGTGAAGAATGAGCATACAAAATCATACAGGTCGAGCAAAAATCCCGATGTAGCTAATTTACGGGACTGCGTCTCTAATAAGTTCTGAAGGATTAAAAATACGGTATTTGAACCAAATATCGTTCAGAATATATTTCGAGAACAGAGTCTTGTCGGGTTTTAAGCTCTATTGTAGGAATTTATATGATCTATGGCTGCCACTGCTGTACAATTGATGCATTCGTTCCTAAGTCGAGGTAGGTAACAGATAAAAGCTGATGTATGAGCAGGTAAGGACAAAGAATAAATATCTCGATCTGACCCCACTCGCTACATCCACTTAGACCTGTTCCAATATCCAGCTTGATTCAATTATTCTAATGATCGTATTCGATCGGTTCTTGATGATATAGAACGTATCAGACACAATAATTGACAGGCTTAAGAAATAATCGAACTCAGAAAGCGAATTAACAAAACTGAAATATATTACAATAAAATATGTAATCATACAGTGCAGATTCAGAATTTGATTTACAGGTTGATAATAATTTAGCATTAATAGAATAGTTAAAAATTTTCTTGTGCTTGCATGATACCATGCGTGATCCAACAGAATTTTACAATTGATAAAATCTAACAGTTTGAAAAAATAGAGAAAAAATGAATTATAGAAAATATTTTTTTTTTTTTTTTTTTTTTAATGTTCGGGGTCGTGGTTCAGGCAGCGGAGGATAGTTAATCAACTACAAATTCTTATAAATTTAATATGAATAAACCCTAGACTCTTAAATGCTAAAGCGCTTGTCGGCGTGGCCAATAATTTAACGAAGAAAAATTTATGTTTTTCTGCACTGAAATATTTTCGAAGCGTAGATTGGGGCCCCTTTTAAAACTTATAACTCACGTGAATTTCCTTGGCGGTCGTGGTTTTCTTCTTTAGATCAAAAATCGTTTGATCGGCGGCAATCCAGGCTTCGGTTTCAGCACGTGGGGAATTTTAATTTAAATATCTCCTTCACCGAATTAATTAAGGGATAATTTACTTTAAGCTTTTAAATTTATCGATTGATGAAACAGAAATTTACGAATGACAAATAAATTGGCCTAAAAATATCGGCTCACAAATAGAACATTTAAAATCGAACAAGAAATTTTCACAAATAGGTCTTTGGTAACTATAAAAAGAGATCTGCACGGTAAGGATTTCAAAAGGGAAGTGCTGTCTTTTCTCTAAGCCTTTTAGGCTAGACCTTGCTTCTCAGAATCTCGATGTAATAATTTGTATAAAAATTTGCCATTGGTAGAACGCTTGTGACGTAAACATGACGTCAGTGGCAAGCAGTAGAATACAATTCCTTTAATTACAATAATAATTTAATTTATGTAATTCTTAAAACTGCTTAATCTTATAGACGTAGTTCCTCTCATACAATGTACATGTGCTAGTGTAACTGATAAGGCAGGGTTGGTGTCTGATAATAAATTAACATGTGTTGCTTTCAAACGATCACCTTCTTGGTGCTATTTCTATGCACTGTGATTGGCTTAGACCTGCCAAAGAGATTTAATTACCATGTGGTTCAGTTGAATTAAATCGTTAATGAATTAATACTCTTGTACAATTTTTATTAGGTTTGAGATTGTTATAAATAATTTCTGCCATTTTATCAATAATATAATTTCATGCTATGACTTATTTAGTTACAATAAGACCTGACATATAATATAATTTCTTAAATAATAAGTAGTTTCAACGATAACACATACATTTTATTTTTTTTTATTTGAAATTCTTGATCCTTTATGGATAGTTTTAATTTTTAGAGATGGTATTATATCTTACGTGAAGCCAGCATGACATTTGACAATACTTTGAATCAGTCAGCTGCGTTCGAACTGTTTTAAAAACATCTGATCGATAGTAAACAAAGTGTAACCTCAAAATCAGTGAACGATTCATAAACAATTTGTGCTTTATTTGCAAAATAATTACAATTTATTGAATAATTTTTCTAGAAAAATATTCAGTACAGTACGGTACTCTTATCAAATATACAGTTATTGATAAGTAAGCGTTATCGCTCGGTCGCTAACTATTCCTTTAGCAAATTCTTTCATTTTAAAAGGTAATCACAATTTTTCTCTCTTCTCATGAGATCTATTTGAAAAATTCATCACACAAAAGCCCCCAGGATATTTTAAATAGGTAATTGGGAGACGAGTCGAAACAATGACTATTTGAAAAATCCGATATTGTGATGAATACACTATTTCATCTCCTTACTTCTACGAAAACTCAACACTTAACACTAAAAACAATATATCGTGCACTTTTGGCTACGAAAAATAAATAATTGATTGTTCCTTTCATTGGATACAATCGAAATACAATAATTAATGAGGTCTCTTTGGATCCTTCATTAAAACAACTCCACAACTTCCATTCACGGGTGGCTTATGAGCAGACCCATAACTATAACAAATATACAAAATTTCACATATTACTTCTTAAGATTCGAACAGTATTTGCAACAAATATAGACTTTCATCATTTTTTCATGGTTATTACAGGTTTCGACTCTTTGGTTTGGCTTTTACTTAAATTGGGTGAGAGTGTGATTTTACTTCGGTGACTTGACAATCGTCTACCGTTTGACTCGAGCAATTTCTTATTTGCGCTTAGTACGTTGCGTACAAACAGGATTACACTTGAAATGGCTTTTTTGATTTTTATCAATGTTGGTTACAAATATTAAGTCCTTAAGATTATATTTATCAATTTAAATTACAATTTATGATCTTTTGATGCAACAGTAATAAATTCCACATTTGAAGGTAAGAATTTCATTTTCTTTTTGGCTTTTTTAGCAATACATTTATATGACATAGAACATGCGCATTTCGTGCAAATTAACATAAATATATATTTTTGTTTGCGTTTTTTCTTATAATTTCACATTAAATAATATGTTACATTAATAATTGAATAACGATATTGCTTGGATTCTATTAACATTGACTCTATGATTTCGCACACATTGGTTGGTGTGACGAAGAAAATTATCGAACAGGCTTTGACTCTGAATAGATTTTCTTGATCGATTCTGTATTTCGAGGTTATATTTACGCATTTTTTCAAATAAACTTTGTTTATTTTCTTTCTTCCTATTCACTACTAACTTCATCTGATTTATAATTTATAATTATTTTCTGTGGATAATACAATTTTTGTTTTTGTTTTCCAGTTGTGCAGATGATACCAGGCGATTGTTTCTGTGATGACTGTAACATGAGGCGGATGGCTTGATTAGGTTGGTAAATTTTTAAAGTTGTTTCGTAGTTTTATTTTCTTCTGTTATTAAAGTTGATAATAATTTCTTCATTTGATGTGGATTAATAATATTTCCTTATTAGCTGAGATGCGGCGAAGTTATGTTATGTTGATTATGATTAGGCTGCAGTAAAAAGATGCCAGTATGCAAGGATATGATTTGATGGGTAGGCTGTGACCATGAAGAGTTTGATGATTCAAGTAATTCACAACGTAGCTTCAGTAGATTAAAATATTATTCCTTTCTCAAGCCCCCATCTAAATTTGATTTCGGTATTATTCAAAGGTCCAATTCCGATTTGCAACTATCCGTTTTATCAAACTTGGCTTAAAACGAATGTGCCTGTGGTGTAAATCACTTCTTACATACGTGTTTCCTCTTTGTCTGCCGGTAACATGCAGTTTGATCTTTTTAAACCTCACATGCCGGTGGTGTCTGTGGGTTTTTTCAAATGATATTTTCCTTTTTTGCATGCCGGTGTACAGTCTACTGGATTTTAACCGGACGTGACTGCGGTGATTGTAGGTCCTTCCTGATACCGTCTTCCTTTTTTCTTGCATGCTGGTAGGAAGCTTGATGTACGATTTTAGCCTAACATGACGGCGGTGTAGATGAATTCTATTAGATGATTTTCTTCTTTGACGTCTTGTTTGTTGTTTTGATTCATGGGTTTTCAGTTTTGGTGGTGATTTTGATTTGTTGTGAATTTTTGTTTTATTTCTATTGTCTGGCGAACTATCTTCATGAGTATTGGTTTTATCTGTTGCAGATGCTGTCTTCGGTGGATGGGCGGTGATGTGGGCGGTCGGCGGTCCGGGCTGCTCTTCCACTCGGTGGGCAACGTCCTTGGATTCCTGGTGTCCGGCGCGCGGTTGTACGGCTGGCCCCTCTATGCCATGGATGTCGTCCTCGGCTTGGCGGGCGATGTCGTCCGGCTCGTCTTGGCACTCTGCGGGCGGTAGTACGGGCTGTCCCTCCATGCAGTGGATGACGTCCTCGGCTCGGCGGATGATGTCGACTGGTTCCTCTCGACGTTCGGCGGGGTGCGGCGCGACTTCAGTCTTGATGTTCTCGGTGGGTTGGTTTTCCATACACGTTTCACGTTTGCTTGTCTGTTTTATGGCCTCTCCTTCGAGTATGTTTGCTTCTGCATGCATGGGCTCAGTCTCTGGTCCACTATTGATTTCCATTGCATGACACTTCCCCTCAATTTGCCGTGTTACCGTCCTGCTTTCTTCCACTGCTCCCTTCGACCGTTGATCCAATTTCTCAAAACTCTGTTCATACCTTCCCTTTAGTTTTTCATTTGCTTGTTTGGCATCTGTAATCATATTGTTTAGTGTTTCATTTATTTGTTTCTTTTCTTTCTTTACCTCTTGAATTTCCTTCTTTAATTCTTCCTTTGATTGTTTGTTTTCTTTAATTATCTCTTCTCTTGCTTGTTTGTTTTCTTTAATTACATGCTTTATTGCTTCCAGGATGATGTCCCAAACCGGCATGACAACGGGCGTATGGTCTTCCTTTGATCGTTTGCGTTCATCATATGCATCGTTGAATGCTTTCAGTCTGGTGTTTATCTCTTGCACGGAAAGGGTGGGTGTGTGGTCTTCGGTTGGCGGCGAACAATCGGGTGAGATGTCCTCGGTGTCCGACAGACTTGGATTGACCTGGTCGTTTCCTGCCATGGTTTGTGAGAGAATAACGCGACGAAAGTGTGCAGTGAATAAAAAACGTGAAAGTGTTGATGTGATATATAAAATAATTAATAAGAAATCCAATAGAAATTGCTATAGCTTCGTAGTGAGTGAAATACAGAAAAAGTGGTTTAGCAATGTGTTCAGTGATAAAATGAGTCAAGTTAGCAATATCGTTAACATAAAAATGACACGAACACACAGGATACACAGTGAACACTTATGCGGTAATACAGGTACGCCTCTTATAATTTATTATTACTATTATTATAAATATTTTATTCTTATAATTTCTTGCCGCAATTCTATATATAGGGCTAGTATTCTTTGCAAAATTTTATATAAAAGGAACAGTATTCCGCAATATATCCGTGATTTAATTTTACTTCCCTCTTTATGCTTTAAAAACTTTTAAAAATGTAAATACCTTCAATCCTCTTTTCTGTAAATATTTATAAATTGTTTCAATATAGACCTAATATTCTTCAAATAATATGATCTTTCTTATGATATCTCTTATACCTATGACTTATAGTATGACTAATTTTCGAATAACACGATAATAAAATTCTGAGTTCGATTTTTTCTCAAAAAATTCATCAATCGATAAATTTCTTTTCCGTCCAAAAATTGGGTATGGTACTTCTTGTTATTTTATATAACAGTGAACGGTCAATATTAAATTCGAAAAAATTCACAACCATAAATTTTTTCAAAAATTTTCTCGTTGTCAGCGCTATAGTATACTGAGCAACTAAATAATCCTCGCAGTCGATTATCCACCTCTTCAATGCCTATCACTGTTGGGCGCCAAATCATGTGGAGCTCTATTTGAAGGCTTCTCACATGTAGAGTGAATCTTGTACTGAGTCAATGGTGTAGCGGCTATAAATTTTGTAATTGCGTGTGTGGACGCTGAGTGTACACCAGACTGATTGATTCACTACAAGATTCAATACAATTGTCGGAATCGCGGGAGGCCTAAATGCTCGCTCACCCTTGATTCTTCTAATGACAGATTGTATAAAGCTGAAATTTTTATAAGTAGTGTAGCAGACGCTAAACACTGAATACGGATACCTTAAAATTATTACCTGTGAAGAATGAGCATACAAAATCATACAGGTCGAGCAAAAATCCCGATGTAGCTAATTTACGGGACTGCGTCTCTAATAAGTTCTGAAGGATTAAAAATACGGTATTTGAACCAAATATCGTTCAGAATATATTCGAGAACAGAGTCTTGTCGGGTTTTAAGCTCTATTGTAGGAATTTATATGATCTATGGCTGCCACTGCTGTACAATTGATGCATTCGTTCCTAAGTCGAGGTAGGTAACAGATAAAAGCTGATGTATGAGCAGGTAAGGACAAAGAATAAATATCTCGATCTGACCCCACTCGCTACATCCACTTAGACCTGTTCCAATATCCAGCTTGATTCAATTATTCTAATGATCGTATTCGATCGGTTCTTGATGATATAGAACGTATCAGACACAATAATTGACAGGCTTAAGAAATAATCGAACTCAGAAAGCGAATTAACAAAACTGAAATATATTACAATAAAATATGTAATCATACAGTGCAGATTCAGAATTTGATTTACAGGTTGATAATAATTTAGCATTAATAGAATAGTTAAAAATTTTCTTGTGCTTGCATGATACCATGCGTGATTCAACAGAATTTTACAATTGATAAAATCTAACAGTTTGAAAAAATAGAGAAAAAATGAATTATAGAAAATATTTTTTTTTTTTTTTTTTTTTAATGTTCGGGGTCGTGGTTCAGGCAGCGGAGGATAGTTAATCAACTACAAATTCTTATAAATTTAATATGAATAAACCCTAGACTCTTAAATGCTAAAGCGCTTGTCGGCGTGGCCAATAATTTAACGAAGAAAAATTTATGTTTTTCTGCACTGAAATATTTTCGAAGCGTAGATTGGGGCCCCTTTTAAAACTTATAACTCACGTGAATTTCCTTGGCGGTCGTGGTTTTCTTCTTTAGATCAAAAATCGTTTGATCGGCGGCAATCCAGGCTTCAGTTTCAGCACGTGGGGAATTTTAATTTAAATATCTCCTTCACCGAATTAATTAAGGGATAATTTACTTTAAGCTTTTAAATTTATCGATTGATGAAACAGAAATTTACGAATGACAAATAAATGGCCTAAAAATATCGGCTCACAAATAGAACATTTAAAATCGAACAAGAAATTTTCACAAATAGGTCTTTGGTAACTATAAAAAGAGATCTGCACGGTAAGGATTTCAAAAGGAAGTGCTGTCTTTTCTCTAAGCCTTTTAGGCTAGACCTTGCTTCTCAGAATCTCGATGTAATAATTTGTATAAAATTTGCCATTGGTAGAACGCTTGTGACGTAAACATGACGTCAGTGGCAAGCAGTAGAATACAATTCCTTTAATTACAATAATAATTTAATTTATGTAATTCTTAAAACTGCTTAATCTTATAGACGTAGTTCCTCTCATACAATGTACATGTGCTAGTGTAACTGATAAGGCAGGGTTGGTGTCTGATAATAAATTAACATGTGTTGCTTTCAAACGATCACCTTCTTGGTGCTATTTCTATGCACTGTGATTGGCTTAGACCTGCCAAAGAGATTTAATTACCATGTGGTTCAGTTGAATTAAATCGTTAATGAATTAATACTCTTGTACAATTTTTATTAGGTTTGAGATTGTTATAAATAATTTCTGCCATTTTATCAATAATATAATTTCATGCTATGACTTATTTAGTTACAATAAGACCTGACATATAATATAATTTCTTAAATAATAAGTAGTTTCAACGATAACACATACATTTTATTTTTTTTTATTTGAAATTCTTGATCCTTTATGGATAGTTTTAATTTTTAGAGATGGTATTATATCTTACGTGAAGCCAGCATGACATTTGACAATACTTTGAATCAGTCAGCTGCGTTCGAACTGTTTTAAAAACATCTGATCGATAGTAAACAAAGTGTAACCTCAAAATCAGTGAACGATTCATAAACAATTTGTGCTTTATTTGCAAAATAATTACAATTTATTGAATAATTTTTCTAGAAAAATATTCAGTACAGTACGGTACTCTTATCAAATATACAGTTATTGATAAGTAAGCGTTATCGCTCGGTCGCTAACTATTCCTTTAGCAAATTCTTTCATTTTAAAAGGTAATCACAATTTTTCTCTCTTCTCATGAGATCTATTTGAAAAATTCATCACAGTGTGTGTGTGTGTGTGTGTGTGTGTGTGTGTGTGTGGTGTGTGTGTGTGTGTGTGTGTGTGTGTGTGTGTGTATGAGTGTGTGTGTATGAGTGTATGTGCGTCTGTGTACACGATATCTCCTGTCCCAATCAATGGAATGACTTGAAATTTGGAACTTAAGGTCTTTATACTATAAGGATCCGACACGAACAATTTCAATCAAATGCAATTCAAGATGGCGGCTAAAATGGCGAAAATGTTGTCAAAAACAGGGTTTTTCGCGATATTCTCGAAAATGGCCCCAACGATTTTGATCAAATTCATACACAAAATAGTCACTGATAAGCTATATCAACTGCAACAAGTCCCATATCTGTAAAAATTTCAGGAGCTCCGCCCCATCTATGCAAAATTCGATTTTAGATTTCCAATTATCAGGTCTCAGATATAATTTGAGTGGAAAAGATTGAGCATGAAAATCTCTACAATTAATGTCCAGTAACATTTTCACCTAAAATTTAAAATAAGCTTGAAATTTGAGAAAATGTGATTATTCAATTGCAAACTGTTGGCAATTGTTGATTCTTTTAAATCAATCACTATGAAGAGATAGCAGATCTCGTGTGTATCCAGCGTTATTGTCCTGTCACCAGCTGGCTCATATCTTTGAATAGTAAACTAGTATGCGCGGGAACTTCAGCGTCAGGTGATCAATTTTCATAACGGCAAGGAGAGTTGTGTGAGTGCGCCACACCAGATTTTTTATGTTGGTAATAATAATATTTATACCTTAGAATTCTCACACATAAATGTAGCTACAAAATTCCTAATCTAACATCACATTGTCGGTTAATTTTGTTATTGCTGTATTTGGAAATTTCTATCGAATCCTTTCTCAAACTATTGTGTATTTTTCATAATAATGTTAATGTAGAATATTGTTATTATACTATCCAATAGGTATTTAGATTAAAAAGTAATAATATACAGTAGTTATATGGGAGAACATGTAGCTCTTTTCTAGTCATTCACGAATTTACTGGTCATCTTATTACTTGTTTTTATAGTTTCTCACATATTTATTCATGTTGGTAATAATAATTTATACCTTGGAATTCTCACACATAAATGTAGCTACAAAATTCCTAATCTAACATCACATTGTCGGTTATTTTTGTTATTGCTGTATTTGGAAATTTCTATCGAATCCTTTTTCAAACTATTGTGTATTTTTCGTAATAATGTTATTGTTGAATATTGTTATTATATTATCGTAGCAGGAATTTTTGTAATGTTCGTGTTTTGATCATTTGTTCTGTTAATCAAGAATGTATTATGTATCTGACTAGGATAGCAACTCATATTTTGTATGAGTACTTGCTTAAGAACAAATAAAACTATGTGATGTAACTATTATATGAATCATTGAATAATTTGAATAGGAAAATTTAGAGTAGGTACAGAATAGTGGAAGAAATATGTATAGCTAGAAGTATATGTACAGATATAGCAGTGGGATAGCACAGGAACAATCATAAACACATTATAATTCAGAGTGGAGCTCGCGATTTTTTTGGCATACTTAGGTGAGCGTGTTTCCTCTTATTTCTCTTGTTTCTTTCTCTCTTACTCTTGCATGCTACTCTGTCTACCTCTTCCACCTATTGCTCTTCTTCTTTTTCGCATCGTGTCTTTTTTTATCGATGATCCAAACCTACACACAGTTCGCAGTAATACACAGTTTGCTCTCCTCTCAGTAAGGATTTGATCGTGCTCCAAGCAGGATAACTGTTTGTGCTAACCTTACTGGAAGGATTTAAAGGAGCCAGCAACTGGTGAATAGACGAAATAATTATTTCTTCTTCTTCTTCTTCTTCTTCTACTTCTTTTTCTTCTTCTTCTTCTTGTGTCCTCCTCTACTGATTTCATCTTCTTTGTCTTATTCTCTATTATTTTTAAGCTTTGACCTTCGTACGCTAAATAATCTCTAGCGACACATAAGTTTTGTTATAGGAGTTATTGACTCAACAAATACGTCTCTCTACTCTCTACTAATCTTCACTTTCACTAGTACTTATTCTTTCTCATTTTCATCATTCTCTTATTCTTCTACCTCTTCCTTCTCTTCCTCCCTTTTTATACTTCCTCTTCTTCATCTTCCTCTTCTTCTTTGTCAACATCATGTACTTCTACTTCTCCTCCTCCACCATCGTCTCCTCATCCTCTTCCTCCTCCTCCTCATTCCACTCATCCACCGCATTTGTCTTCGTCTTGTCTTTCTTTTTCTTCTTCATTTCTCTCCACTTGTTTGACAGTGACCTTCATTCAGTATGAATCGTTTTTAGCGACGCTTAAAACTTTGTTTTGAGAGTTTATTGGTTCATACTATAAGTATTTCCTATTATGTCTTCAACTAGTAACCAATAATTTATCATTTAATTCATTATTTATCATTTGATTATTTGGTAAACTGACTAATCAAACACCCGGTTTTTATTTCTTGGCTATAACCAGAGATCACAGAAATAATCTTACTTTACTTTACTATTTAATTACTTATTATTTATTTCACTTTTTATTTATTACTTATTTTATTTACTTACTTTATGCTATAACATACATATATCTCAATTATATTCTACAGTATTTATTTCGTCCTAGTTTGTATTGCATCAGTATTATCATTGAGTTGTCAGACATAGCCTACTGAATGGTTAGATCAGACCAGATTTTTTCGGCCATGAACCGTATTGGTTTGAATAGTTGACTCTAGATTAGTGAAATGCCTATTATCATAGAGAAACGATAGCATAAGTAGATATCCCATGGTATAGGGCGTTTATGTCGTAACTTTTACTGTTATCCCAAGCCGATAGTTCACGTGGTTCTTTCCCATGCAGCTGTGTGACGCTGGTAGTCTCCCAAATAGTGCCGTTCATACACTCTCACTCCAACAAAACAGTAAAAATTGACAATAATCGACAGCAATCGGCTTGAGATAACAGTAAAAGTTGCGACATAAATTCCCTATACCATGGGATATCTTCTTACGCTATTGTTTCTCTATAGTATTATATATGAATTAAATAATATTATAGTTAATAACTGATTATTATATTTAATTAATCAGTTATTAATAAATCATTGTATTTCTCTTATTTGAATTACAAAGTGTAATTTCTTGGTAACTAGTCAATATTGTAGAACTGAGTTCATCTTATTGCATCTAGTGATAAAAGTAAATACAACATTATTACAAGTTTTGTATTTACATTTTTTGTCTTGGTTTAATATTTCACAGAGAGGTTTATATACAATTGAATACAATTAGGCTGCGCGTACACCGGTTAGTCAAGACAAGACTAGTCACGTTTAGTCACAATAGTTCATAGCTACTTGTGACTCAACTCACACCGATTACGCATTACAATTAGTCATGTCTTCATAAGCAACGATGTGAAGTATTGTGACTAAACGTGACTAGTCGTGTCTTGACTGACAGGTCAGTCTTCATCTTATTTCATCTGGTGATAAAAGTTAAGACAACATTATTACAAGAGTTGTATTAATTTTACATCTTTTGTCTTGTATAATAATAAATTCACAGAGAGGTTCTATTTTATACACAATTATTGAATACAATAAGGCTGCGCGTACACCGGTTAGTCAAGACAAAAATAGTCACGTTTAGTCACAATACTTCATACCTACTTGTGACAACTCACACTGATTACTCATTGCAAATACAGGTCATGACACAATCCCGTGACATTGCAAAATCGCCATTTTATGGGGTTCTAGTTCACCAATATTTTCAAATTTATCAACTGTTATCGTTAACAGGAACTGTCCCCCAATCTCAGACGCATAGTCTTACTGGGGAAATTCCACTCAATCAATAATTTTATGTTCTTCCTACTGTTTTTGTAAAAATGTGATTCTTATTTTGTTGAATATCAAATATAAATATGTACATGTATTGTATGCCAAGTGGAAATAAACGAATTGAATTGAATTGAATTGAATTAAAGATTGAACAATATGATGTGCTATCTTGTTACATTGTTCATGGAATATTGCTTGGCTTTGAATTGTAAAATGAGTTCTTCCCACAGAATAATGATATTGAGATTCCAACTAGGAACTGAATTGTTGATTTTCAGATTGGGAACTACAAACTGTTTTTGAGGTTAACCTTTTGTCCCAATGCCTTATGAATGAATCATAACAAGTTATAAGAATAAGAACAATTTTTAATGATGAAAAATGAATTATTGAACCATTTATTATTGAAATTTCATTATTAAAAAATCGAAAACCTGAATTTTACATATTATTATCTAAACCAGAATATTGTATTTAAAAAGCATAGTGCATGATTCTGTTATGAGCAGCAGATTGGAATATTTCAAATGTACCGCCATACAGGCCCCACATAATGGCCGCTCCATAAGGAACACGAGTGCCATGTCCTGTATTTATAGACCTTGATAAGCAACGTTGTGAAGTATTGTGACTAAACGTGACTAGTAGTAGTGTCTTGACTAACGGGTGTACTCCTAGCTTTATACTATCACATTGCATAGAATACAATAGTATTATTGTAAACACTCAAGCATTGCTTTACTACTGTACTTAACAATACAATAAATTATTGATAATACAGTCATGTTTGATGAGTCACCAGAAGATAACTGAATAATCAGAAACTTGAGAAATGTCTGGTTCGAACACTCTCAATAGCCAAGAATCATCAAAGTCATACAAGGCTAGTACATCACTTCTTCAGTTTGGTCTGTTAAGACCCTTCTGATGACAAACCAACAGTGCCTTGCAGCGCCTTTATATACCAGCTTTCACACAAAACTCAAACGAGAGTTACGGTGAGAAACTACTTCCAATAGACCGCTGCTGCTATCTGTGATGGAGAAGTGAAAGCTCTCTTACTCTAGAGATTCTAGAAGGGAGGATCCCAGTTCGTCAAGATCTCAGAGCATCAAGTACCTATCTTGACCAAAGTTAGTAGACCGAAGGTTGGTCACTCATCTATAGTTGACATGCAATTGGAGTGGGGGGACTGCAGCTGTGACGTAGGCTGTAGTACAGAATAGGCAGAATAATAAATTATCGCATTCTTGAAAATCATACGGTGATATACAACTCAAACATATTCTGACATGCAAGCTTTCTGTTTCTGCTTTACAATAATTATTATCGAAAAATTCAAATAATACAAATATTTTGCCATTTAAAAGCAAAAACCCCACCTCCTAACCTTCCCTTCCAAACCCTTAAGGTTTCTTCATCTTCTAGGTTGCATTTATATTTTGTAGTTTGGCTATACATCAGCTTGTGAATTTCGGGGATGAGATATTTTGATTCTCGTAGAACATGTGCTCGATACCAGAATATTGTATTCAGTGCATTTATATGAATGAAATGCATCAGATTTATCGGGATAGGTTTTTTGCAATGCATTGGTTTATCAATATTTTTTATGGGTTAGTCTGAAATTATAATAACTTAGTATAACGTTGTCTACTATAGTGAGGTCCACGTTATAATGACAGTATTTGATCAACTTTTGTTTTGCTATCCTTGTTCATCATTCGACAAAGCCGGTGTTACTATCCTTTTCTAGGTCCACAACGATGCCAAGTCTGTTTTTGACAGTGTAGAAATATAATTAATTAATGCAGAGAATCGGCATCGCTATTCTCCTATCTTTATCCACTGTTATTATAACGTGGACCTCACTATAGCGCTTTTCCAGCTTATCAACTTTTTCGTTCCATGTTTTTCTTCAAAAACGTTCAACTTCATTGTATTCATACAAGTTGAATGAATTTGAAATATTTAACAACATCATTAGAATCAGTGATTCATTTGCTATAAGTATGGAGAATTTTACAGTTCTAAGTCAATCTTGAGGGGATTAAACGACAATGTATTTGAAGATACAGTGAATGAACTACATGCTCAGTGTGGTTACTCTTATCACATTTTTACTACACGTGACGTCACGCTAGCGTTCCCCCACAACTACGAATCTTACACCTGTGAGTGATCAACCTTCTGTCTACTAACGTTGTATCTTGACCATTTCTTGAGATGCTGAGATAGATGGCATGTTGAGCCATTCAATTCGACAAGGTTTTGGTGCAGAATTATTCTCAGGGAGTGCATTAGTCAAGATTTAGTCAGATAAGTTACACCGTTGAAAGTCTCAGTTCCACAAGATCTCAGAGCATCAATTCCTAACTTGACCATTTCTTGAGATACTGAGGCAAGTGGCCATTCAGTTCCTAATACTTCACAAAATAATGAAACTCTATGATTCAAGATTCAATTGCAACAATTGCTATTAAAGCCTAATTTAATACTTATTAATAATATATATCTATATAATAATAATAATGATAATACAATGATAATACTTATTATATAATTTCATTTCTGTGCTGAAATTCTCTCTGGCTCTTTGCTAACAGCGTAGCTAAGAGGTATCAGTAGACATTACTGTCCAAAATTCGCCACCTCATGAAATGAAAACGTCATAAAACATAAAAAATATTAATACAAATTCCATCCTATCATATTGTAAACGCATATTGTAGACACATATGAATCTTAAGGTGCGTACTGATTTACGCGCCGCGTTTATGAGCAATTCACTTTTAATCAGCTGACTATATCTGTAGTTTTACAGAAACGGTAAGATACAGATATAAAAAGCTTGGCATCAGCTGATTAAAAGTGAATTGCTCATGTTCGCGGCGCGTATATTTGTACGCACTGAAAAAATATGAGATTAAACAGATCACTGAATATAGGAATGTAAAGGTATGATCTCATTGGATGCACTTATGTTCATGTGCACACGAGACCACGCGTGCAGATGAGAAACAAAATCTGGAAAGAGCCATAGAAACACTTGATGACTTGTCTGTAGCTGCTCACAGTGAACGCCACCAGCAAGTGCACGCGTTCAGTGTCACTGTTCCTATGGCTCTTTTGTTTCTCAGATTTTGTTTCTCATCTGCACGCCTGGTTATGCATGATGGTCTGCATGGTGTGCAGTTGCACATACGTGTATCCAATGTAATCATATCCTTAGAGGGTATTTTCTCACGATAGTGAGGTTCACGTTATAATGGCAGTGGAGAAAGATAGGGAACAACGTTGCCGATCCTCACTGTCTTGGCAATGCCTTCTTGACGGTAGCTCATATAGGTTTATTGATGTAAACTGTTCATTCTCGTTTTAAATAATCAATTATATCTTATTAAGCAAGAAATTATATTTTTCAATAATTTCATAATGATTTTTCACAATTAAGATAGAATATTCTGTTAATAAACTATCAATTCTACATTGTTAAGAGACAATCTGGCAACAAAGCAAAGCAAGAAAGAGATAGCGCTATCCCCTTAGTTGAATGATAGACAAGGATAGCAATACCATTGCTAATGAAACACTGCAATTATAACGTGGACCTCACTATAGGCCTCAGACCTGCAAAACTTTATAAATCAATCTGAAAAACAAACCAATTCAAATTTGCTAAGATTACAAAAATATAATTTAGTAACCCAAATGAAAAACGTTATTAGAAATCTAATAATATACAACCCAATATCCCATCCTATTTGATTCTATTCTATCATCATCAGCATCACAGCATGTCATCCGTCGATCCATGATTATCTCTCTAATCATTCAGCAGTTTCAAAGGCAAAATAATAATTTAAATGCAATTAAATTCAAATCAATTTCAGGCTTCAAATGTGGGCCATCATGCATCATTTGTTGCCTGTGGCTTTGCTGCTGCTATCGACTGCTTGCTACGTCAACTGTCAGCAAAAACTCGACTGGTGGCAAACATCGACCATCTATCAGGTCTATCCGCGGAGTTTCAAGGACAGCAATGGAGATGGCATAGGCGATTTGAAAGGTATCAAAATGCTCAACACAGTCCTGCACAAAATAAAAGTTAAATATGGAAGATTTTATTAGAATTTTCAGTTAATGAACTGCTGGAATATTATTACTGTACAATAATATTATTCCAAACTAGCAGGTGTAGCCCGCGCTACGCAAGGGTCCAATTAAAAAGTAGTTAAACTGGAAACTTGACATAATGAAATCTTGAAGAATTGAAAACAGGCCTATAACCATCCTCAGTAAATTAAGAATCTATTTGCTAAATTTCAAGTTAATCAGTTCAGTAGTTCAAACATGATGATGCGTCATTCGTGAATTTCCTATCCCCTACGTGTGTATAAACCAATTATTCCCTTTATTATACAGTATTATTGATATTCAATGCGAGCTGAAATAGAATTAAAGACTTCCACTACTGCAAATAAATTACCAAAGAATTAAGCAGAAGGAAATTTGAAGTAAGAAACTGTCCAAAAACTGTGTCTAGACCTATTCGAACCCGGATACTTTACTCATATTTGGAATGACTAATATTCAGTAATAACTAACAAATTGCTGAAATCAACACTCATATGATTGATTGTATGTGAGTATGTGAGTATTCTTAATAACGACAATTTATTATGATTGCAATAAAAAATAATTGAAAACTGAAAATGGTTGCCTAGTAATCAACTACAGTATATAGTAATTCAATTATTGCACTTGAAAGAATAAATTATTCTAGCACAAAATAATTACCAAATTGCATGAAAATCAACACTAAGTATGTGAGTAATTTATGATAATAAGAGCAATTCCAATTGAAAAATATCTATGTGAATAGAATCAATTGAGATCTAAAATTAGTCTCGGTGTAAACAATTTTTGAATTGAAGAACAATAACTTATTGAAATAAGTAGGCTAATTGAGTGAACTATTGTATTCAGTTTGTTCATTCACGTAACATCATATCTAAAAATAGTCTCGTAGTCAACAACTAATGAATTGAAGAAGAATAACTAACACTGAAATAAGTAATTTACTATTTAATTTAATTGTATTTAGATCAATCAGAGACAAATAAATAGGATCCCATATACTTAATCCCTTAATACACAATCATGATTATAGTGATATAACTATTCTCATCTATCAATTTTCCTTTTATAATTAATAATAATTTGTTGAAAATTGTAACTTTTTTTTACAGGTATCGAGCAGATGGCCGATTATTTCAAGGAGATTGGAGTCGGCGCAGTATGGCTGAGTCCGATCTTCAAGTCACCAATGGCCGATTTTGGATACGACATTTCCGACTACAGACAAATCGATCCTGCTTTTGGAACTCTCAATGATTTCAAAAGTCTGGCTAAAAAACTGAAATCGCTGGGTAAGCGAAAATGTTTAATAATATTGTGTTTACCGAACCGTAATCTATCTGTATTTGTTATAAGTTGAATGGCAAGTTAGCAATATGTAATATTGCATATGACTCAAATATTAGAAGATCCAAGAATGTTTGCAAAGAATTTAAAAGAATATCTGATCAAATTATCGCTGTATTCTTTTCAAGAGTTCAACATTGATTTTTGACGATTATATTCTAGCCTAGTTATTTATATTTATATTGTAATTTATTGACACTGTTGTAATGCATTTCTTACATCTAATGAATAAAGGACTTTTCTATTCTAATAGATATTTTACGCTATAGGCTACTCAGATTTGTGTGACTCAAACCGCGGAGCGACTCTTGTCTCGGTCGACGCATGTTTTCTAGTTCAGATTAGGCGATAACAGTCACATAGAACAGGCGACATAGTGACTCGAGTAGCGCTACAAAACCTTGCAATACATTTTGTAACAAAGTTTTTAAATTTTATCAACATGACACAGCCAATACACCTGCTCTAGAACATGGGTTTCCCATAGTTGAGTAGGCTAATTTCCGAAAAAATGCAATTTATTTATATTTGTAGTAAATTTCATATATTGTATTCTTGAATATTATGTACATTCTATTGATAAGATTGTTTCTTTGTATATTAATGGAAATAAAATTTATTTGTATTGTATTGTATTGTAAAAAATTACATAACATTGAATTTTTCATTGTTGAAACTTAATTTTCTAAAGTGGTAGTTTTGAATCACTGAATTAGGGGAGGTAAGTCTAAAATGACATACCATTTTGATTTTACCTGATAACTGTCTATACAATTACAAATAGAACACAGTTACCTTGGTAAATTACTATGCAGATATATATTAAACAGTTTCCAGTGTTTTTATCATATTTAATTTATATAGCTCTTTGAATTATTAATTTTTAAAAATGTCTGGAACTATGTCATTTTAGACATAGTTGAGGGTAAAATGACATACCACTTTAATATCATGGTAAGCTTATTAAATATGTGTAAAAAACATGCCAATGTTTGAGAAATTCACACATTTATTAATACATAACAAACTGAAAATAAAAATAAAATAATAATGGAGATAAGACAATGTATTTGTAGATATTTGAGTAATATTTTTGTTATTTACACAGTTCACAAACAAATATTTTTGCTCTCTTGCTCAGTCCTGTGCACTCCAAATGGGCCCAAAGTTTACACTTCATACACTGGAGCCACATTTCCCTTGATTTGGACATAGAATACAGTTCATTACAAAAAATGCAGGGATGGTCCTGTTCTTCAGTCTCTTCAAAATCATCTTCTTCAAAGGCATCCTCTGCTTCAAACTCCAATCGCTTTTTCACCTGTCTTGCACTTTGCCTTTGTTCTTTTTCTTCTTTTCGGCTTTTTTTCTCCTTCTGCTCTTTTATAAAAGGTGAGCTGGTCAAAAGAGCTTCGTGCTTTTTTTCTGTCTTTTTGCTATTGGGCTTGGAATAAGAGGCACAGGAGAAATCTCAGCCACAGCTAATTTCCTTCCGCTAGTGGATGGGTTTTGATTGATCTGCAAAGCAGCCGAAGTTGTTTCAATGGCTTCCATGATGGTGGTTTCTCTATTATCGACATTCTCTTCACCTTCTCCCAAGAGTCTTCTGGTTGTTTCGGAGGCAACAAACATATGGTCAGGGAAAATATCAGGGTTGAAAGGGTACAGCCCAGTACTCAAAAACCCTTTCTCTGCATTCAAGATTGTAGCAGCTTTTCCATAAGCTGGAGAAAAAATGGAGCATATTTGGTAAACAGTTATCACCCTACCAGGATGATTCCTCATCCATTTTTGAGCCTCCTGATTGTAATAAGTTTTTAGGGGTCCAAAAAATGTTACATCAAGTGGTTGCATTCGATGAGTGCAGTGTGGGGGCAAACAAACCAAAACAATGCCATTTTGTTTGGCAAATTCAAGTACTGCAACATCTTTGTGGCTTCCATGACCATCAACTATCAATAAAATTTTGTCTTCAGTAGAAGGTTTTGCATGCTTTGTGACATGCTCAAGCACTTTAACGAACAGCTCTCCTGTCATCCAGCCCTTCTTTTGTACAAGTCCAATAGAGCCTGTAGGAGCACTATCAATCAGTTCATTTTTGAAATTTTTTCTTGCAAAAATGAAAACAGGTGGAATGTAATGTCCAGTAGCGCTCATAGTACACACAACAGAAACATGTGATCCTCTTTCTCCACTTGTTATTGTTCCCACTTGTTTTTTTCCAGTTGTTGCAAATACTTTTGAGGGGTCGTGCACAGTAGATAAAGCTGATTCATCCAGATTATAAATTCTATTTGCTGAGATGTTCATTGAGCCGAGAACACTTTCATAGGTATTGAAAAAAGATTTCACACTTTTCTGGTTGAAGCCAGATGCACGAGAAAAACTAGTACCCTCAGGCTTCCTTAGAGAAATCCCAGGATTTCTTCTACGAAATCCTAACAGCCAATCGCATCCTGCAGCTTCTTTTTCACAATTAAATCTATTAGGAATTCCATTTTTTTCAGCAATTTGGAAGGCAAGCTTACGAACATCAGAAGCTGAAAGTCCAAAGCCCCTGGATTCCAACAGTTTGATGTGCTCAAGCAACTCCTTTTCTGTAGCCACATCAAATGTTGGTTGATAACGACCTAAACCTTTTTTTACACCTTTAAATATTTTATTTTTACCCCCCTCTACCCTCCTCCTTAAAGTTGCCTGGGGAACTCCAAACGTCTTAGCAGCTTTCAGCCATCCCATGGTTTTTTCCTCGATTGCTTTGATAGCATTAGCCATTGACTCCTCACTCCATGACTGTCTGTTGGATTTCCTCTTGTATTTTCCCATCTGAAACAAAACAAGAATAGAAGGTAAGTTAGGAAAAATGTTGTGGAGAATAACAGATTTAGAGAAAGCATTGAGTCCCATATAGTAATTCTACTGTGATGTTATGTTCTGAAGATAGAGAAAGACATATTTCTTATGACTCAAATATTAGAAGATCCAAGAATGTTTGCAAAGAATTTAAAAGAATATCTGATCAAATTATCGCTGTATTCTTTTCAAGAGTTCAACATTGATTTTTGACGATTATATTCTAGCCTAGTTATTTATATTTATATTGTAATTTATTGACACTGTTGTAATGTATTTCTTACATCTAATGAATAAAGGACTTTTCTATTCTAATAGATATTTTACGCTATACTCAGATTTGTGTGACTCAAACCGCGGAGCGACTCTTGTCTCGGTCACTTGTCGACGCATGTTTTCAAGTTCAGATTAGGCGATAACAGTCACATAGAACAGGCGACATAGTGACTCGAGTAGCGCTACAAAACCTTGCAATACATTTTGTAACAAAGTTTTTAAATTTTATCAACATGACACAGCCAATACACCTGCTCTAGAACATGGGTTTCCCATAGTTGAGTAGGCTAATTTCCGAAAAAATGCAATTTATTTATATTTGTAGTAAATTTCATATATTGTATTCTTGAATATTATGTACATTTTATTGATAAGATTGTTTCTTTGTATATTAATGGAAATAAAATTTATTTGTATTGTATTGTATTGTAAAAAATTACATAACATTGAATTTTTCATTGTTGAAACTTAATTTTCTAAAGTGGTAGTTTTGAATCACTGAATTACAGCTTATATTGGCCAAAATGCTCATGAATTGATAATCATTTGACTTGAAATCATTGTGATTTGATTTTATCTGATGATAATTCCCAAATCAGCTCAAGTCATATGCGTGTCTGAGGAGGGTGATGATGATAATGCTAATGACATAGAAGATGACGATGATGGTTATGATGATGTTGATAATGATGATAATGTGGTTGATGATGATGATGATGACGACCACGACGACTACGACGATGATGATGATGATAATGATGATAATAATAATGATAATGATAATGATGATGATAATAATAATGATGATGATGATGATGATGATGATGATAACGATGATGATGACGACGATGATGACGACGATGATGATGATGATGATAATAATAATGATGATGATGACGACGACAACAACGACGACGACGACGATGATGATGATGATGATGATGATGATGATGATGATGATGATGATGATGATGATGATGATGATGATGATTACTATGATGATGACGATGATGATGATGTTGCTGATGATGATGATGACAATGACGATGTCGATGACAGATAGATAGGATTACAGTTTTAGGTGGGTTCCAAACCACCAGCACTCAATTTTGAAGCTTTCAAGCAGTCAGCTTTACAACAAGGACCGGAGTACTCAGAACTCGTCAACTATCTAATCAGTAATCATAGCTATTAGATGTCCGCTGATGCTCAGTTATTCTTCCTTATTTCATCCAATTAAAGCTGTAGGTCCATTTATCTCTCCTCATCATCAGTTTCAATACTCAAGCAACAGCCTATGGTGAGGTCCACGTTATAATGGCAGTGGAGAAAGATAGGAGAAAAACGTTGCCGAACCTCTGTCTTGTTAATAACTTCTATATACGGTAGAAGATACAGGTTTATTGATGTAATATTTACTGTTCATTCTCGTTTAAAATAATCAATTATATTTTATTGAGGAATAGAAATATAATTTTAAATAATTTCATAATGAATTTTCACATGATTAAGATGAAATATTTTGTTTATTAATTATTAATTCTACATTGTTTGAAGACGATCTGGCAACAGAGCAAAGCGAGAAAGAGATAGCGCTATTCACTTTGTTAAATAAAAGACAAGGATAGCAATACCATTGCTAATCAAACACTGTCATTATAACGTGGACCTCACTATAGAGCTCTTGTGGGCATCATCCTTAGCAAGAAAAAAAAATACTATGTCATTTAATCAACTTTTCTTGAAATATGTTAGAGAAATACAAAAAAATCTACAATTTTATTTCTTCTTTCTCCAGGAATCAAGCTGCTCCTAGATTTTGTTCCGAACCACTCAAGCGATGAACATGAATGGTTCAAGAGATCAGTTAAGAGAGAAAAGCCCTATGACGATTTCTATGTATGGAAGGATGCCAAAGGCTTCGAGTCTGGTAAACCGATTCCTCCAAATAACTGGGTGAGTAATAATCACTCAAGTTTGATAATTTGATTGAAATTCCAACAAAAATCTACTAAATAATTTTTAAGACTTATAGGTGGAATGAAAAACATGCTGTTAGTTCCACATGCTCAAATTCAGATTCAAATTGAGTTTTATTCACAGAATCATTACAAATACAGTACATGTATAAACAATATAAAACACTTGTGAATTTTCTCCACAAAGACAAGTCTGTAACATTTCAGTAGTTCTATATGTGGAACTGATAGCATCTCTTTCATTTCAACTTTATTATGGAGAAATTCAATAACATATCTAAGTCTAGTGTAAATCTATTATAATATGATAAAGGAAAGATATAGCTTATACACATACGTGATAGAAAATTCAAGAATGACGTCTGAACTACTGGACTGATTAACATGAAATTTTGTATATAGATTCTTAATTCACCGAGGATGGTTATGAGCCTGTTCTAAATCCTTCAAGATTTCAGTAGGTCAAGTTTTCAGTTTGTCAAGTTTTAATTAGAACCTTACGGAGCACGGGCTACCTGCTAGTATAGAATAAAAACTATACATAATACTAAAGAGATTACTAATTATTATTATGCTCCTCTAGCCCATGAGTTTTTAAAATAGTCTTTTATTATAATATATACATGAATTTCTAAATAATAAATACTTAGAAAATACAAAGAACTGGCTTATATACACGTATGGGATAGGATTATCACGTCTGAACTGCTGAAATGATTAACATGAAATTTTGTATATAGATTCTTAATTCACAGAGGATGGTTATAGGTCTATTTTAAATTCTTCAAGATTTCAGTTGGTCAAGTTTTCAGATTGTCAAGTTTTTAATTAGGCCCTTGCGGAGCATGCTAGTCTTGAATACTTTTGTAATATGTAAGGTGAAGTCAGTACTTCTATTCTAATTCTAACTTCACCACTACAGTATCTAGAAATTACTTTATCTCAGCTTTCTATTCATTAATTAGACTTAATTTAATTTTTTGTAGATTTCAGTTTTCAATATCAACCCAATGTGGACTTGGAACGAAGAGAGGAGACAATTCTACCTACACCAGTTTCTCAATAAGCAGCCCGACTTGAATTACAGGAACGAAGACCTGAAGAGAGAAATGCAGGTAAAATTAGATTGAATTCTCAAAAATCTCTAGAAAATTGCCAAAGATAATACAAATGATTTTATTGGAGTTTTTCAAGTTCACAACATACGGAAGTTTCTAATGTATTTGAATTCTTTTTATGCTTTTCAAACTGTATTCTGTTTCTATAACTTTACAGTTCAAGTCAGACTGAAAAAACATACATACTCCATAAAAACTATAATCATGAAGAATATTGAAACATTGGGATGTTGTCAAGAAATATCACGACTTTTTTGGAAAATTACATACATGTTTTAACACCAATCAGTTTTAATCATCTTCAGTGTTTCATTTTGGATAAATATCACTACACCTCACCAACAACAGTATTTATAATCTTAACTTCTTCTTCTTCTTTTTCTTCTTCTCCTTCTCCTTCTCCTTCTCCTTCTCCTTCTCCTCCTTCTTCTAATTGAATTCTTGAGCCTGTATGCATTGTCTCTACTCTCTAATCTCTATTCAATATCAAGTGTGTCTGTATTATTTACAATGTGTATCACGGTACAATCATTGATAATGAAATAGGGGTATAACTATCAGCTGCCCTTTTATTATTTGAAACATTAGATTCAATTACTTATTCAATCACTTCTTTTTCTTCTTCTTCTTCCTTTCCTTCTTCTCCACCTTTTAATCCTCCGCCTGCTCCTCCCTCTGTCTTCTTCTTCTTCCTCTTACTCCATTTTAAATTGAAACTATATAACTAACCAACTTACTAACTATAAATATTGGTTACAGGACATCCTGACATTCTGGTTAAGTAACGGCGTGGACGGATTCAGAGTGGATGCGGTGCCATTCCTGGTGGAGGAGAGCTCATTCAGAGACGAGGCCTACGTGGATGAAAGCAAAGCGAAGGATATGTACGCCAACCTCAATCACACCGAGACCATGGATCAGCCGGAAACATTCCAAGTCATCAGGTCGTGGAGGAGACTCATGGATAACTTTACCGACACTCATAAGACTGACAGAAAGTAAGTGATAATAACTGAATTATTTATTATATGATAGCGTTTGTTTGTTTCTCCAAAATATCAAAGTTGCTGCAGTGACACAGTAGAAAGTCATTCTTGCTCATAGCCAATAGTGTAATTATTTTATTAATAAATGACCGAGCGAAGTGAGGTCTAAGATTCAAGTCGACGGCTTTGCATTTCTCTTTATGTTTTTATGTTTATATTTTACCGAAATTGATGAGGTCTATGTTTCAACTCTATTTGCTTTTGTCTGTCTGTATGTAACGCTATTACGGCCTAACGCGTTGATAGAATTCGATGAGATTTGGCAGGAATATTCCTTTTTCAACTGCGCTTCGATGTATACACAATGTTTTTTGAAATTTTGCATTTAAAGGATAATATGAAAGGAAAAGAAATCATCTATACTCTGATATCACTATAATATAATCTACTCTAAAGATAACGGCGCATGCGCTTTGTATTCAATCGTAATTCATAGCCACAAAGTAGGAGGAATAACTGTGTAGAGAAGAGAAATAACTCCTCTTCTCTGTGTTCATAGCCGCTCTTTCATGAGCTGTCTCATGGTCTCATATACACAGCACGAATTCGAGCTTGTATAGGGCATTCCTATACCCTTAAAAAATAACTGATAATAATTCTGAATAAAAGAAATTGGAGATTAAAGAAATGTTTATGATGTTAATATTGTCTACAACTAAAATAGTTGTTGATTTATAAGTTGATAAATTTTTATGATTATAAATATTGTTCATAGAGATAATGAAATGAAAAATAAAAATAGATAATTAATCAATCAACAAGAATTAAATGAACTCACTAATGCTTGAGAGATTATAATATTTTTGACTGAAAAAAGAAATCAAATATTTGAGCAATATTTTCATGAGATGGAAAGATTATCACGGAATCGATGAATACAAATTGTGCCTGCCCCTTTTAAAAGATAATAGATAAGATAATTTTGAATAAAATTTAGAATTTAGAAATAGGCCGACACATCTAGAAAATACCTGAGTCTATACCTAATTCATGCAGGTGAACGGGCTAGAGTCAAGAAAACTTCAATTAATCTTGCCATGCCTGATTTAATAGGTTTATACTATAGAAAACACTACAATTTGAAATAATTGAAAAATACAAACAGCTTCAATAAACATTGGCAACTAAAATCGAACAACAGAAACAACAATTTCATGTTACTTTGTTGACATTCTTCATCTGATTCGGGGGCGCATTACTATCCCCGTTTAGATAGCAATACGTCACAAAACCAAACAATATCAGTCATCAAATAACAAATAATTAACTTCAACATAAAATTACTCAAGAAAGAAAAGCCCGTTGAACCCAAGTTTCGTCGATAGTAACCCATATAACCCATTTCATAATAATTTTGAATCCCCACTTTTGATTGACATTCTCGAATGAACCTTTGTTTCACTACACTGCACTTTCGTTGGTCTGTACGTTGCATTATCGTCGGGGTTACAGTACCTTGTTTTTGGCGGTGAGCTTTTACCGGTTGAATTTGGCTTGACGGCGACGTCCTCTTACGTCCCTAGACCTGTCGTCTGAACGGGTGTCTTGAAGCGGTGTTACATAAAGTTGCGGAACCAGAGGGGTGGTAGTACAAGAAGTTGGTTTGGGGACACACATGAACCGCTGTAAATAAATGTATTACAGCATTAATTTCTAACTCTTCCTACAATTCATCAAAAGCTAAAACAGGAGTTATCTATTGATTACAATTAATTAAATTCTCTCATTCTATTTGAATCTTCATTTTATATAGATTTTTATCTTTAAACTACTGATTCTTTTATCAGAATTAATGGATCTTTCTTCACGAATAATTCAAATTGAAATGATGCTAACTTATATGATATTTTTCGTTTGGTTTGCGAAATCAAATATAATTTTCATATAGTAGCTCGGCTAGTATTGTTGGAAACTTGTGCGCCAGCCAACATTTATTTATTTATTATTTATGAACTATAGGACGCAATCCAAGTGTAAATAACGGGCATTCGCCCAAAACTGCTCAGAACCTTAATTAAAATGAACATTCCAGAGTTTATGATTTGATTTACCTACAAATACAAGTCCAAAAACTAGTATCAACTGAAATTATGAATTATCACCGAATAAAACAAGACACTTTATAACACAATAAAAGAAAAAAATATTGAAAATTTCACTTTAAGGAAAGATAATGTTTGCCTTATAAGATTCATCTTGTGGATAGTTTTTACCTTTAATTAAATAAAATTAGTAGACACATAGAAAATAATTTAAATTGTATTAAAATTTGAACATTCATTAATATTAATTTCCTGGAGAAGAAAAACTTTCTTCTTCATCTATTAAGATTTCTATCATAAAAAATTTACTAAATCATTCAAAAGCCTTAATGACATAAGAAAACAGAGTCTGAAAATATAAATTAAAAAATGTCATAAACTCAATATGAACATAATCTTAAAAGTTTCATTCCAATTTAAAGGCTATCTTCCTGACTTTCAGCAATACTCTACGATAATATATCTCCAGAAACAATAACTCAAATGTAACGTAACTGAAAACTTTCTATACTTCTGTAGAAAAAAAATTTATAATTATCTTCCATCACTAATAAAATCAAAAGGATTATTCTCAATCAATATTATTAACTTGAAAAATAACAGGCTTAATTAATTCAATACTCTATGGAAGTTTCAATCAATTAAATTCCCTAAATTATATTTAACCTTATTTTACGTACCTTAGCGGTTATTTGAAGAAACATTAGTCGTACATGATGAAGAAACACAATTAAACCTTTCAGGACATGGCACTACTAGTAAATTTAAACATTAATAAAAAATAAAACTAGCTCCTACATTAACTACTGAAATAAACTTATAAACCTGCCCAAAAAGGGGGAAACATAGTGACTACATCTTTACTCTCGTAGTGCTCCTAGCAAAGTGTCCTCCGGAACGTAATCTGGTCTGTCGGCTGGGGAATCGCCCCACTACTGTATTTAGAAACAGGTCTCCTATTGGGCGAATGGAATCAATTTGACCAATCGTCGCGTGGCTTCTAGAGCCTTTGGACCAAATAGTAACCGCAAAATCGGTAGTTTGTTATAATTTCAATGCTTGCTGTTTTCCCACTTATCGCACTCTATGTCGCGACACGAAGGCTAAGTTTTAGAGATAATTCCATAATCTACATTCCTCGACGACTCGGAGCCACAATTTTTAAATATCTATCATGGGAAACTCGAAGTCATGGCCGTTCATAATAGAGAGAGAAAATAATTTATTTCGCTAACTAACTTACAATAATGGCTCTAGTCTATTGCGTATTAAATTTACTATTATAACTTGGGAAAAGGCCTGAATTAAATAGAGTGCCCGGCACAAAATTCAAACGTGAACTGAGTTTGTCAACATTTCAAACAGGTGACATTAGATACTTGTGGATGAGAAAACTGCGTGAGGTCTACTGTTCACAGAACTACTAGTTATGTTCCTCATTTACAGCGAAACGCGGCAATAGATTTTCATGGAATTGACAGGTATGTTCCTTTTTGAAGAAGATGAAGAAGAATTGAAGAAGTGATTGAATAAGTACTGTAATTAAATCAATGTTTCAAATAATAAAAGAGCAGCTGATAGTTTTACCCCAATTTCATTATCAATGATTGTACCATGATACACATTGTGAGATATGATACAGACACACTCTTGAACATAGATTAGAGAGCAGAGACAATCAAGGCTTCATAATTTTAAGCCTGCTGCATATAGGCTTAAGAATTCAATCAAAATTGCAATCGACCAAACAATTTTTCATTTTTTTCTCTATCCGCCACAGCGATCATTACTGTGCGATGATGACTATCTTCCAAACCTATAATGATATTCTCGAGTCCAAATTAGTCAATACCGAGATGTTATAGTAAATCAAGGTCACTCTTTGTTATGTCTATAATGACTGCACTTTGTAACAACAGCGTATAGTAATTGCGGTAAAAAATTGAACAAAAAGTACAATTATCGAGGCAAAATTATCGAAAAAAAATTCTTATCTTGATGTCTAGTTGGATGTATAGTGAGGTTAACGTTTAATGGCAATGGAGAAAGATAGAGGAAGTTGCGTTGCCGATTCTCTGCCTTGTATATAGGGAAGCTGATACCGTTATATCTGATGTAATATCAACTGTTCATTCTCCTTGAAAATAATGGAATAATGAATTAATATCGGGGACCGAGCTTCGCTCTGGAGTACAAAAGTATAAAAAATGTATTACGAAAGAAAAAGTTATAATAAAATTTATACAGAAATGTTCTATCTAATCACAGTAAATTGAGATTAATTCCCAAAGGGAAGGCAAAAATTTCCCTCACAAAGGCCCAGTTGCACAAAAGGTTAGAATTTAATCCTGATTAACTTCAAGTGAACCAAATCAGAGAAGAGACCATTTTAAAAAGATGGATCTACTGGAATTAATCAGGATTGAAAATAAACCGGTTTTTTTGCAACCGGCACTAAGTACCTGATTGAATGATTACAAAAGTTCAACAGCTGAGTCATAATTTTGACACAGTCCACCACACATGAACTCGCTCACTCACTTCCATCACCAACAGACGACGAAATAATTATTATCAGCTGTTTTTCCAAGGATGATTAATAATTATCCTTTTAATGTCCTTGAGCGAGTTTTCCAAGGGATGAGACCTAGTTCAATCGAATCTTTATAGACTATTATAAACCTACTATTTTCTGAATTTCGTGAGAATCGTTAGAGCCGTTTTCGAGATCCGGTGAAATACAAACATAAACATCTAAACATCTAAACATCCAAACATCTAAACATATAAACATGAAAACAGAAGTTGCTCGTTTAATAGTATAGGATATTTTCTTCATCTAGAAAACAAATTCAATGACAAATTAATACATTTTCATGATTGAAATTAAATATTCTGTTAATTAATATTATATTATTCTACATTATTAAAAACCGATGCAACGTAGTGGAGCTAGAAAACAACGAGCAGGAAGCACTATCTGCTTTATCGAATGATAAACAAGGATAACAATACTAATGTTAATCAAATACTATCATGGACCTCACTATAGGAACCAAAACTGTAAAAGTATGACCGACAATCTAACGTGACTGATAAACCAGCTCACGAGATCTAGCGGTGGAATATGTAACTAATTCCTACTAGAATACTATCACAGGTAACAGGTTCTAACACACGTGGAGACTCGGCTGGCACTATAAACAATAAATTATTGAAATGTACGGATAACGACACTCTTATCAATCGCACAATTGAAAAAGCACGGTTTAATTTTGTCACATCCACATTTTTTTAATACGTTGACAATATTGCAGTTTCGTGTTAAAACCAACACATCTCCAGTGTAATTGATGTGGATGTGATAACTGTGCTTTTTCAATCATGGAGAAAGTCCACAATATCAATTATTCATTGACCGAGCGAAGTGAGGTCTAAGATTCAAGTCGACGGTTTGGCATTTCTCTTAATGTTTAAATGTTTGAATGTTTTTATGTTTATATGTTTATACGTTGCGCATTTACGACGAAACGCGGTAATAGATTTTCATGAAATTTGACAGGTTTTTTCCTTTTTTAATTGCGCGTTGACGTATATACAAGGTTTTTGGAGATTTAGCATTTCAAGGATAATATAAAAAGAAAGGCGTCCTTCATACGCCAATATTTGAGTAAAAATCAGACTATAAATCAGCTGGCTGACAAGTGATTACACAGATGTGTAGAGAAACCAGTCTATTGCTGTATTTAGGTCTATAGTTTCAATCAGATAAGAATACTGCTTGAGGTCTACTGTTCATAGAACTACTAGTATTTATACTTTTCATTTATAGTAATATTCTTGTATTCTAATTTAAATCAAATCGAATCTTCATTCGTCCCAATAGCATAGATACAATGACTATGGTTATAGAAGAGAAAATAGAGTACAATATGAAGTGAAAAATGAAGTGTCATTGAATACTAGTAGTTCTATGGACAGTAGACCTCACGCAGTTTTCTCATCCACAAGTATCTGATGTCACCTGTTCTAGTTGATTCAGTTGAATCATAATTTACTCTTACAAAAAACTGTTATTTGTTTTCTCCAAGATCAAAAACTCAGTTCACGTTTGAATTTTTATCCCATAGGATAATTTATCCAGTTCCGTTATAATCTTTCCATCTGATAAAGATATTTCTCAACTATTTTAAAATTAATTTTTTTTAATCAGGAATATTATATTATAATTTCTTCAGCATTATTTAGTTCATTTAATAATTTTTTATTTTATTTGCAATAACCTATTTAATTTGTTTTTCAAATGTGAGAATATTGATACTGATGGGTACGCATCATAAAAAATATTGAAACCTCACCTTATAGAAATAGACACGGCCAGACATCTGTGTAATTCATGCAATGAATGATCCAATTGTCAGCTGATTGATTATGAATAATTCTATAGTCTGATTGATCCTATCTTCAAAGTAAATGATATATATAGTGATATCAGAGTATGGAGGAATTCCTTTTCTTTTCATATTATCCTTAAAATGCATATTTTCAAAAACCTTGTGCATACAACGACGCGCAGTTGATAAAGGAATATTTCTGCCAAAACTCATCGAATTCTATCAACGCGTTTGGCCGTAATCGCGTTACATACAGACAGACAAAAGAAAATTTAAAACATAGACCTCACTACGTTCGGTCAATAAATATATTCAGGAAGTCCCTGCAAGGTTCGAAAAAACCAGAGCGCGGAGACCGAGTGTTCAATGATTAACATTAATGCAAGAAAAGAATAATGGCATAACATGTAAGTTATATACTATTATATACTTTTAATACTTGTAATACTTTTTTAATCTAACATTTATTGAGAAAATCGGGAAGAGAAACATGGAGTGAGGAAGGCAAGAAAAAATAGCAGAGTAGAGAAGATGATATCAATTTTTGATAATTATTATGGTTCACGGAGTGAATTGATTTATTATTGTTGTTAACAGAGTAATGCTAACGGAAGCCTACACCGATCTGAAGAAGACAATGTGGTACTACGGCAATAAGACTCATCCCATATCTCAGATGCCGTTCAACTTTGAGCTTCTCACCAAAATCACTCCACAATCCGATGCCATCACAATCCTGCGGACGGTTGACAGTTGGCTCCAGAGTATGCCTGAGGGAATGTGGGCTAACTGGGTCGTAAGTAGAATTCAAATGTAACTTTATTGAGTTTTTGTTGATAATAACATTGTGAATCAGATCAAAACCCATTTAAAACTATTCATAACTATCCTAGCCTAGTAAGTCTATTAATATAATTGCATGATATCGAAGAAAATAGAAATAGCTTTCTCAGGAAATACCAAATAGCCTCTTCTGGAAAAAAGAGATACCACCCCGAAGACTTCTGCTACTGCAAATATTAACAACAGAATGAATAGATAAAAGGGAATTTGATGATATTTAATGGTCAATTAGTTTCACTAAACGCACCAAAAACCCCAAATTTACAGACCCCACCCTAAATTTTCAAATATAGATATGGCATTTAACTAGATATAGTTTAGATAAATTTCTACCCTAAATTTACAGAACCCACCCTAAATTTTCAAATATAGATATGGCATTTAACTAGATATAGTTTAGATATTAGCAGAGAAAACTTCTATAATGCTATAATGCTATATTTGTATTCTGTGATATAAGATAATTAAAAGTTCAGGTGTTTTTTTACCATCATCCTTTGAATACATTAAGACCCGGTTTCTGGGACAGTTGAATTTAATGTATCACTAAACCTATATATTTAATGGTCCATTAGATTCATTAAACGCACCAAAAACCAAGCTTTGTACCTCTCAAACTGTATCGATCAAACTACTGTAGTTATTTTAGAATAATAATAATCAAATTTCCTGATCACATTGTTATAATAACAATCTTACTTATTTACTTATGAGCAGATTATTCTACCCCAACTTACAATACTTTTATTCAATTTCATATTTTTTATTCCTCAATTTGATTGATAAAATTATTAACAAATTGGAAACCCTACAACTTTCAAGTCCTCATTGAGAAATCCTTATTGACTGTTGAATCAATGAAACTTTTTAACGGTTCTTATGACCGTATTTGGGCGTGCCTAGGCTCGGCCAATGTCACTAGAGCTCAATCCTCATTGGTCAATAGCTAATGGCCAATCGTAGGGTTTCATCCACACTGCTTGTCGAGTTTAAGCTTTCAGTTTACTAGGGTGATTATTGATAGCGTTGCATCAATTAAAATAATACACCAAATTGGTTTAAAGAGTTAGCGTTTTTGACAATTCTACCGTTTCCTTCATTCTTATTTAATACACTTATATTAAATAATTATTGATTATGAATGAATAAAACTTTGGAACATTTTTGGGCTATAATGCCTGTTGTTTCCATACCTGTAAGCATGTTTGTAAAATGAAAATACGGTAGGCTACCTATTGTGAGATTATCTTTGAATTTCTATCAACTCCATCTTTGGTCAACATTTCCTCAAAAAATGTCAATACTTATATTACCATATAAAACCAATGCTGAAATTCCAAAGTTAATCTCAATACATCAAATTTTCTTCTAATAAATCTATGTTTTTCAGATTGGTAACCACGACAACCCCAGGGTTGCCAAACGTTTCGGCGCGGAAATGACAGACGCGTTCAACATGTTGGTAACCTTGCTGCCGGGTACTGCAGTAACGTACTACGGGGAAGAGCTTGGAATGGAGGACGTCTTCGTCAGGTGGGACCAAGCTAAAGATCCGGCCGGCATAGTTCTCGGGAAAGACAAGTACCTTACTGTCACCCGTGACTCGTGTCGATCCCCCATGCAGTGGAGTGATGCGATCAGTGCAGGTACAGTCAACAAAATAACTTCTTTGTAATACTGTTGTCAGTGAGATTAAGGTCGGGTTTCACCAGGAACTAAACGTGTCATTAGAGGAAGCGTAAACTCCAATTAGCCCTTAACCAACAAAATTGGATTTCACCACACCCCGTTAGAGCTAATGATTTAATTCGTTATAAAGTTAACTGGCCAAATCTGGTCAGTCAACATCTGTAATCTGTCGTTAAGAAAAAAAAATGGCGGCGTTCTGTTTACTGTCATGTTGATAGTAGTTTGTTGAGGTTATGTTTAATTATTTCTTCATGGTTTTCACGATTATTTTTCATTAGATTTCTTCGTTGTTCAAATATGGAAAGGCCAAATAATGCTAGAAGAAGAGCATACGAATTAGCATTTGTGAGTGACAGTGATGATGATTAATCATCATCATCATTTTGTTCGTCAATCGACCTAGATGGATGAGAGAAAGGGTTGATGATTTTAATAATTTGGACGAAATCGACTTATTTCCAATAAGATTGAGAAGATGTGTTCTTTCACAGTTCGTAAATGTTGGGTCCCTTCTTCTTTTGATAGCTTTATGCAACACAACATTGACAAAATGGCTGGAAGACATCCTGTGAAATTTGAAATTTACTTATTTACAAAAAAAATCTATAGAACAATAATTATTAAAACACTACAACCTACATTAAATTCAATAAATCATACAACTAAAAAAAACTGCACTATAATTATTATTATACTAAAATTTGTAGGCTGATCTCCACTCATTTTGGTAAACAAAACTAATGGTTTCGGAATCTAATCTAGTTGGATTTTCTAGGTTAGGTTTTACATGCTAACAATGTGAAACAAGTGTTATGGCGGCGCACTGCCACCCTGATCCACTCCAATCTGTCGTTACATAACGTAAAATTAGTTTTCGTTGGTGAAATCAAATTTCTCAATCTTTCGTTGAATTCATCAGTTAGTGTTAATTGGAGATCACTAAGCGAAGCGTTAACGTGAATTTGGTGAAACTCACCCTTAGTGATGTTTATCTGTAATGAAACAGTGGAATGTTGTCTAGAAATATCACAAATTTATTGAAAGATTACATGTGTTTGATGACACCATGAAAATAGGTGTTGAAACATGTATGCAATTTTCCAATAAATTCTTGATATTTCTAAACATTCCACTGTTTCATGAACTTCATTGTATATTCAGTTATAGCGAGATTCCCTCAAAATCGTTATACATAACAAATAAATTGTTCCCTAATACAGTGCATTAGTGATCATTGCAGGTAGTCAAAATAATAACGTTCTTTATTGTATATTATCTTGTGAAGTGTGATTTCCTTAAATTCCTTATAAATAACAAATAATTGAGACTCATAATAAATAACACTAACCCTTCCCATTCAACCAATGAAAACGTTATAAAGATTACATACAAATGACAATAATATTGACTGTCGGTTGCACAAAAGCCGGTAAAATTTTAATCATGATTCATTCCACGAGAACCAATCATAAGAAGCCTTCTTTTCGAAAAAGCCTTATCTGGTTCTCGTGAAATTAATTATCATTAAAATTCAATCTGCTTTTGTACAACCGGGCCTCAATCATCGATTACACGTGAGTCTATAGAATTTAAGAGTGATTATCAAAATTGGTGTTAACAAAACGTATGCTACTAGAACCAGCGAACGAAGCTGACGCCAATGCTATGACGTCATTGGTCTGAGTTTAATCAAGGACAAGTTCAATAGACGTGAACTTGTAATTTACTGAATGACATACTATATTATTCATTTTCTTTTGATGAATGGATTATGGAAATATCGATTAATTTATGAAAGCCCTAAAATGCCCTAAAATAACTGAGGTGGTTTACAAGCCTGATTCATCCAATATGGAAAAGAAGAAAAGAGGACTGAAATGTCTCTCAAGTAATTAATTATATAGAAGAAAACATTGGCAAGCAAAAATCATGACTTAAATTTTTCTTCTTGTGAGAGCTGCGGAAGAAGTTTTCAATAGGCCTAATATAAAAGTAACGTGTTGTCAAAATTAGAATAAAGCAGTCAGAACTCACTGACAATAATACTGGAGATCAGACCATGAATCCATTCATTAATTTTTGTATCAGTCACTACCTATATCTAAGTATTGATAGTAAAGTAAATTCGTATGGCTTTTGTTGGTGGGGAGTCTCTTGTGGGAAGGTCCCACCATTGACTGTTAATGCATGATGTGAAACAAAAATCTTGGTTTCACAAATTCAAATTTTAGTCCTCTTTTTGTATAAATTTTGATTGTGACAAATCTAGATTCTATATTGATGATGTTGTAACCGGATATAATAATTACAATGTAACTCCAATTTAATTAGAATATATACTCTCCGGTTGTAACACATTCAATAGAGCCCTCTCATAATAATGCCATGAGTTTATTGAGACAATAGATTTCATCAATGGTGGTGTTTGTGGGTGAGTATCCCTAATAAAACCTTTTGTTTGTGAAGGGTTCTCGAAAACAAGTGGTACTTGGCTCCCTGTCAACCCCAACTACTGGCATCTGAACGTCGAAAACCAAAGAAAAGCTGAGAGAAGTCACTTGAAAACCTACAAACATCTCATGCAAGCAAGGCAAACCGCTACCATACAAAAAGGACAGTACCATGGTTATAACCAGGGAGATGGAGTGTTCATCTTCACCAGGTAAATTAATGTACTGTATATGAATTTATCGATTTTTGAAAGTCTCAAAGAATAATAGGATAGTTGAATTAGATGATTCATAGGTGATTACGTATGTGATCACATGATAATTGGATGGGAATCATATTAAATACATGCGTGATTACATGGGAGATGACATGGGTAATTAATTATATTGTTCATAGTAATAAAGTAATGTGAAGTAGGCTAGTCATGTTAGGTCATAGCTGTGGGATATAGTGGATAGTAAAGTAGTTTGGGCACCTTCCTCAACACATTTATAAGATCAATAGAAACGTAGATAGAAATAGAACGTAGATCTATCAAAACGAAGATGGAGATAAAACATAGATCTATCAAAACGTAGATGGAGATAAAAGTTAGATCTATTAGAATGTAGATGGAGATAAAACTTAGATCTATCAAAACGTTGATTGAGATAAAACGTAGATCGATCAAACCGTGTATAATCCTCCCAAACATAGACGAAGTCTGTAAGGAATCTACAAATGAAAGACAATTACCGTATCTATTTATTCTCTATTCATGATAAGTAATGCTAAGGGAAAATCGCCAAATACCTCGAATATATATATACAAAGTCATCTTATACAAACATTTTTTATTTACATCCTCTCTTTCCTGTATAATTTCATGTGTGAAATAAATAATAATGAAAACCAGGGCCCTGTTTCATAAAATGCATGCTCAATATAGCCGATAAAATCAGCTGTTCGTGTATTACAGGAATATAAAATCAGCTGTTCATGTGGGCCTATTACAGGAACAGCTAATTTTATCGGCTATATTGAGCATGTAATTGGAATAGTGATTCTCCTGTATTACAGGACTTGTAACTTTCATGAAACAGGCCCCAGATATAGTTACAGGAAAATATTGTTTTTTGTTGCATGTATTGAGAAAAAGATGGCTGCCAGGCAAGCTACCGTACATGCCTCTGGTAACTTGCCTCGTAGCAACTAGTAGCCTACTTCTTCTGGAGTCGTGAAAAACTAGGCATTTTCTGACTCTCATCCCCATCTGCAGATGATTCCGATGGAGTGATATACACATAAATCATAAGATAATTGGAAAGGTATTAATATGTTGAAAATAAGATAATATTATCATGACATAATTTGAATGAATGAATGGATGAATATAATGATAGGTCACTGATTTCATAAGTTTGATGATTTCAAGACTGAATAATGTCTACTTTCTTCAAAAACGTCTTATAAAAGAAATTTATAATAATATTTGTCTTTGTTTTTCGCAGGACGTTGGCGGGTGAACCGAGTTATGTGGTGATAATGAACCTGAATACAGAAATCTACAGACCAGATCTGTCTAAAATCGAGATTCCTGGATCACCCAAGAAACTCTATGTTTACACATCCAGCCTCAACTCAGCTCAGAAACGAGGGTAAGCTGTCTCCTCCCGAATTATTCAAATTAATAACATTTTAATCACATTCAAATCGAATATGTTACTTATTGAGTCTATAGAGCTGATATTAATATCGCACTAATATAAATATTAAGAACATCTCTCCAATTGTAGAAAATAGTGATTACTATTAGATATCAATAATATATTAAAAAGAGAGATAAATTAGAGAGAGAGAGAGAGAAAGAGAGAGTATATTAGTCCTTCTCCTTAAGATTTTCCGTTATTGGAGAATCCTCTTACGTTTTTCGTAAACAAGGATACTTGAAGTAACAATTGAACAGTAACAAGTAGCAGGTAACCAGAAGAAAACAATTTCTACTAGAATCTCTTCAAGAATAAATTATTTCTAAATAATTGAGAACGAATAGACAATAGATGGGAATAAATATGACGTTGCATTCATGATATCATAGAGAACAATAGCATAAGTAGATATCCCATGGTATAGGGTGTTTATGTCGTAACTTTTACTGTTATCTCAAGCCGATAGTCCACGTAGTTCTTTCCCATAAAGCTATGTGACGCTGGCAGTTTCTCATAATATTGTGCCGTTCATACAATCTCACCCGGACAAAACAGTGAAAATCTACAATAATCGACAGTAATCGGCTTGAGATAACAGTAAAAGTTGCGACATAAACGCCCTATACCATGGGATATCTACCAACGCTATTATTTCTCTATGATGATATTTAATCGATAGCAATTAATTTGGTATTACGTTTCATAATATTACTTTGAAATCAGAGATTTCCTTAATATTGTTGTGCTCAACAGCTTTTAAAGCCAGAAATTTTGCTTCATCTCGATTTTATAAACTCTCAGGCCCGGTAGCACAAAAGCCGGTTAAGTTTTAACCGTGATTAATTCCACGAGAACCAATCAGAAAAGACCTTTTAGAAAAGACAGTTTCTCTGATTGGTTTTCGTGAAATTGATCAGGGTTAAAATTTAACCGGCTTTTGTGAAACCGGCACTAAGTCATGGAAGATTATGAAATTTCTTCATCGATTTGTACATCCGTTCATAGAAAATACTTGGATTATCTCAATTTTTTACCGCACTCTTTCAAATACCCAATCCTTCATTAAGCATTTCACATTCTCTCTCTCACAGTATTTATATTGATGCTATTCCTGATAGATTTTTACTGATATTGCTACTGTCATTGATTTCTAGCAGTTCCTCTGAAAATCCCATTAATCTTTCCATTCGATACTCTCCAGTTCGACAACTCTGAACAATAATGATTCCACCTCTCGACTTCCACAAGAATATCCTTCACAAGCCTTCAATATCTTTGTAAAATAATTCCAAACAATCATTCCATTTTGTTTGAAGTGATGTAGTGATGACTTCACAAGTCTTCAATAACTTTGTAAAATAATTCCAAACAATCATTCCATTTTGTTTGTAGTGATGTAGTGATGACTTCACAAGTCTCCAATAACTTTGTAAAATAATTCCAAACAATCATTCCATTTTGTTTGCAGGGATGTAGTGATGACTTCACAAGTCTTCAATAACTTTGTAAAATAATTCCAAACAATCATTCCATTTTGTTTGTAGTGATGTAGTGATGACTTCACAAGCCTTCAATATCTTTGTAAAATTATTCCAAACAATCATTCCATTTTGTTTGCAGGGATGTAGTGATGACATCTGGGAGAGACCTGGAACTACGTCCCAAAGCTTCGCTGGTTCTGACGTCACAGACTGTCAAGCCGGAGCCTTTGACAAAATCATCCAGTAATCGACTCACGAGTCTCGTGCCTCAAACCTTGGTTGTCATGGTTGTTTGCCATCTAATCTCTAGATTGAATCTTTCCTAGAGACTCTCAAGTTTGGTTGACTGTCAACTAAACTCCAGATTCAATCTTTCCTAGAGGTTCTTAAGTTTGATAGTTCGTCATCTTGCCAAATATAATCTCTAGATTCCCTCTTTTTTAAAAGTTCTAGAGTAAGTCAAGTTGTTTGTCATCCAATCAAGCAACAAATGAAATATAAAATCAAATGAAATTAATATTAATATCAAATCAAATCAAATTAAGTTTTATTCAAAGACATCACTTACATAACAAATTGATTTACATAGTTGATATTACAGATCATTGAATATTCGGACTATATGCAACTTTATCTAAATTTGGGAGAGGAATAGCACAAGGCTACCTTATTTTTTCTCTCCCTATCATTTTGATGATGTACTTATCGTATGAATCAATAAAATATATTAATATAAAAAAATTTATTCATTTTAATCTTCCATAAAAGCCTCTTGAGTTTGGTTGTTTGTCATCTAACCTTTAGATTAACTCTTTCCTAGAGGCTCTTGAGTTTATATTCTTAGGAAAAATGTACTTGTATCTAAGTACTCATCAAGTTTAGATTTACTATACCTGCTGTCTGGTGTTCAATTTTCTCAAGTTTAGCTAAATTTGAGTCAATTTTTGAGAATCTTTTAAAATGAAAAAAATCTGAGAGCCATTTGAGAATCTGAGAGCCGCTAGTTCAGTGTGAGTTTGAACTTGAAATTGAATTGAAACAGGCACTAATTGAAAATAGGAATCTCATTATAGAATTAATGAAAACATGCTCTGCTTTGAACTTGGACTAGGGAAACTGCCTAACAGTTTCCAGATTTTTATAGCTTCATAGAATATTGAGTTTTTCCAATATGGTTAAAGTTCTGTTGATTTTGAAGATCTGATCATTTCATTTTTACTAATTTGAATAGTTGCAAATTCAGAATAACATTTCCCGAGAGTATCTCTTGTAACTGTAACTGTTTTTCATATTTGCATTTTTCTTCAAATATAAGGCATTTATATATGCCTTTTATATAAGGCGTTGCCTGCCTTAGAGTGCCCAACATATAGGAATAATATCAACGAGTGGAAGACACTTTGATATGGAGAATTTTACACTTTTTTAGATTTTCTAGGCAGGCCTTTGGAATTTGAGATTAGATGATTTTTAGGTTAGAAATGAGTTCAATCATGTATAGAGTTTTGTAGCATTGAATATTACATATTACATGATAATTTAAAATATAGAACTGGCATAAACTGTATCTTATATCCTCGTGAATTTAGCTATAGACTGTTGATTGTGATTGTTCTTGGAAGATTTTTTTTTCAATAAAGGTTGATTGAGTAGAAAGGAAATTTGTTGTTTTTTCAAGAATGAAATCTGTGAGCAGATGATTTGAGAGATTCCCCCTTTCTAAAATACTGGCATGAGCTCTATAGAATATCAAGCATTTAAAGCCTAGTTTATACGATGCCAATTGGCGAGACAATTATTGTCATAAGCATTGTTCACTGGCATGAAATTATTGTCTTCGTATAAACACTTCAGGCCAATTGTCTTGCCAACTGTCCCGACAATTGGCCCAAAATTCAACTGTCTCCGGGAGTAGAATATGGACAGTCAATTGGGCCCAGCGAGCCCCCCACCACTCGGAATCTCAGTTGTCACGACAAGTGGCGCCGTGTGAACGGTAACTGGCCTACACGCTGTCTTGTCTTTGCCAGTTTAGCTGTTTAGTCACAACAGATGACGAGAACTTGGACATGATCAGCTGTCAACTGTCGTGCCAATAGTTGGCCGCTTAATCTTCTCGTTTAACTGGCCTGGCCTGACAATCCGCAACCACGTGATGACAATTATTGTCCAAAAACAACAGTCTCGCCAATTGGCAACGTATAAACTAGGCTTAACTGCTCACATCATTCAACTGCAACATGAATGATGAATTCAACTTGGAATTCTGAATAATCAATGATCGATTTATTGAATTCATGAGGACTGAAAATGAAATATTCCTGTAGATTGTTTTAAAAATTGATAGTAAATTAATAGCAGAGGTAATTGGAATCAGTCGCAGAAGTCTTTAGGGTGGTTTACAGCATTTCATTTGAATTTTTGTTTCATAATTATAATGAAGTAATTGTTTTAATCAACCAATCATTCCGATTCGCATGCCACTACCCATTTAAGTGAGAGGGAAGAATACAAAGCCATTTAAGTGATCTGTGATATCACAGAGGAAAGAATACAAAAAATGAAAGGTTCTTATGAATTAAAGGGTTTCTAAATAAAGGTATGATACTATAATATCATTCACATAGATTATCCCAAAAAATATGAAAACTAGGATACTGACGAAGGAAGGAGTATGATGTAATTGAGTGTGGAACTTGATGTAATGAATTGAAGGTAGACACAGTGAAATTATTATAATTATAATAAAAATAGAGCATTGATAGTGGAACAATAGGAAGATAAGAATTGACAAAAATTGGTAAGTATAAGAATAGAATAGAATAGCTGCCTTTATTTTTACCTAGGAGGGCGGAGTTAGGGCGCAGCCGGCCCTCTCTTACACTCAACCCTCCAATACAACACTAAATAATTACTAGATTAAACAAATCAAATTCAGAAAAAAAATATACAATATTACAAACAAGGTGAATAAATATTATTAAAATACAAAAATAATAATCAATGGAGAAAAAAATAACGACACCTAAATTATAATTGAGTTATTAATAGAAATAAAAGAATAAAAACTGAAAAATAATACAATGTAACAAAAGAAGAAGTAGAAGTGGAAAAAAAAGAAGAAGAAAAAGAAGAAGGAGGAGAAGAAGAAGAAGAAGAAGAAGAAGAAGAAGAAGAAGAAGAAGAAGAAGAAGAAGAAGAAGAGGAAGAAAAATAAATAATAGATATCGAATTGTTTTGAGAAAAAGAAGAAAGAAAGAAAAACTGACCAATAAACCATTTGCTAGGTCCAGCCACCCACACCACCCCTGATCCACCTAAAAACAGCCGCGCTAAACCGACGAGGTTCCTCAATTAGCCTCAGCTCAACAGGCAATGTGTTCCACAATCCACAAGCCATCACAAGAAAGGACTTGTTGAACATGACTGTCCTATGGATTGGGACAGCCAGTAAATGGGAACCATGCCGGGTACCACCCCGACCAATGTCACACAGTGAAAGTCTTCAGCTATGTACTTGAGTGTCTGAGTTTTCAACACTTTATGCAGAAAGAGAACCGCATGAAATGACCTACATTCATGTAGCTCCATGAGTCCAAGTTGGTCAAAGTATTCAGTCACATGGTCGTCACGTCTGAGGTTGAAGATGAAGCGGACACAGTAGTTATGCGCAAGCTGCATCCTCTGTTGTAGTTGAACAGTCATGTCAGTAGTTACAATGTCGCAATAGTTGAAAACCGGGAAAATCAAGGTCTTCACCAACATAACCTTTGTTGAAAAAGGAATAATGTCAGAAATCTTCTTCAATGTCTTGATCCCAGCAATCACCCTATTGCATGTCAACGTCACATGGTTTGTCCAGTCCAAGGTCTTAGTCATAGTGAGTCCCAAGTTTTCCACGTCTGAGCTGTACTCCAATTGTATGCCATTGCTTGTAATATACGGTCCATCTGTCAAGTCGAGTGTGTTCAGTAGTCTCGAATAACCAACCACGATTGCCTTTGACTTTGTCTCGTTCACCTTTAGCCCATTATTACCTGCCCAATCAAGTAAACGTACTAATTCATCATTCATTTCATCTACTGTTGTGTTGAAATCTTTTTTATTACAGTGTTTATAGATTTGCAGGTCATCTGCATATAGATGATATCTGGTGGTTAGTAGAGAACTAGTCACGTCGTTTATGTATATGCTGAACAGTAGAGGACCCAAGACCGACCCCTGAGGCACTCCTCTATCTACATTGCGCCACTGTGAAGAGACACCCTCCACTCTCACACTCTGACACCGACCCTGCAAGTAAGACCTTACCCATGCTACAGTGGTGTTTGAAAATCCCAATTTACGAAGTTTATACAAGAGGGAGGGGTGAAAAATGGAATCAAAGGCCTTACTAAAATCAATTAATACTAGAACAGTTAACTGTCTACCATCCATAGCCCCGCGGATATCATCAGCAACTCTTAGCAGAGCCGAGGTGGTACTGTGACCACTACGGAACCCCGACTGGAAATCGCTAATCAAACCAGAGTCATGAATGTACAGACTCATTTGGGAGTGAGCAATAATCTCCAGTACCTTCGACAGGACAGGCAATAAGCTGATAGGCCTATAATCTGAGGGAGTGAGAGGGTTAGGAATTTTGTTGAGAGGAATAACAATAGAGCGTTTCCAGTCTTCAGGAAAAACTGAAGTCATTAGTGAGGTGCTAATTAGATGGGTTAGGAAAGGAAGAATCATGGTAAGAAGGATTTTCAAAAACTTGATAGGGATACTATCAGCTCCAACCGCATTACTTTTAATTCCTCTAATAGCTAGAAAAACCTCCTACTCAGTAACTCCAGAAAGTAGAAGTCTTCATTTGATTGGATTCCTGGTAAGGAATTATAGTAAGCACGGGCTTGGTCCAAACCTACAGGGATATCAGTGAAAAAGTCATTGAGAGTGTCAAGTGAGTGAGCAACGGTCGGTGGCTGCCTCTCTTTGCTGGCTCCAATCCCTCTCAGAACTCGCCATGATGATGATGTTGATGATCTCTTAGATGATATCAAATTTTTGTAGAAGCCAGCCTTTGCGTTCCTGATCATTTGCTTACACGAGTTTCGTAAGCGCTTGTAACGATTAAAATCATCAGGAATCTTAAACTGCCTTGCCTTCTTACACCAATAATCACGATCACGCATCAAATGATGTATTTCCTCAGTGAGCCATGGAGCTGGGTCTCTGGTTACTCTGCGGGTCTTAAGAGGGACGTGTTTTTCATAAAGGAAGAGGATATTGTCATTTATTATGTTCGACATTTGATTTACATCATTAGTATCAAAAATGCTCAGCCAATCAAGATCAAATATATAAATTAATAGATTAGGAAGGTTAATATTGTTGAAATCTCTATAGGTAATAATTTCCGGTTTAGGTTTAGGTCGCTTAATGTTGTAAACAAGGTAGATCAAGTCATGTGCTGAAAGTCCTGGGAAAGGGATCTGCCCATGGCTCACAGCGGATTTTTTATCAGCGACGGCTACGAGATCTAGAAGCGTGTCCGAGGTGGATGTATGGTGAGTAGCTTGGAGCGGCAGCAGGGTCATACCATTCGCAAAGAACATAGTAGTCAGTTGCACCTTGTCATAAGTGTCAGGTCCAAGTAAGTCAGTATTAAAGTCACTCATGATAGCCACATGCTCATAGGGCACCATCAGCTCTAAAAGTGCCTCCTCAAACTCAGACATGAAGCCAATGTGAGGCGGCCTGTAGCATACCGCGATCAACAATTTGACGCCATTGCTCTTAATTTCAAAAAAACATATATTCAGGCCTTGATGCACGAGAATTATCGGACGAAAGTTTATGTACAGGGAGCAGAGCTCGTTTAATGTACGCGGAAACCCCGCCGCCATTTTTGTGCAAGCGGTCATTACGAATGAGCATGTAGTCATCAAGTGTAACAAGTCGATTCGGGATGGCAGGCTTAAGCCAAGAGTCAGAAACAAGTATAATGTCGGAAACACAATCACCAAAAGTGCATCTGAACTCATCTATGTGACAAAGGAGTGATTGGGCGTTGACGTGAGTGATTTTGAGCTGATCGGGGAATGGGGAGACCGCCTGCTTGAGGACATCGCCGACATTCAGCGCGGCCGCGCCATCATCCGGCCGAGCAGACAGAGTGATCGACACGTAACAGCAGGGCGGAGAAAAGGCGGTAAGCGGCTGGAAGAAATAGCAGGACAAGAATAATAATATTGGCAAGCATCAGAGAGAAAGCGAAAAAAGAAGAAATGAACAGTTGAAAAGGAATGAAGATGAAAATCAAGTAAGATAAAGTAATGAAATACATTAATTCACTCGGTAGTTTCGAAAATGGTGAGATATAGAATAAAAATCAAAATTTTTCTTTGGACAGGCCTGTATAAATTCGGCTCCGTAGCTATTAGTACAAATAAGATTAATTGCGCTATATATAATTGAAAAAAAAAAAATAAATATACATACTCATTCTAACATATCGTTCATAAGTGCATGTGAAATCTTACTCATCTCACTCATCTTGTGAGAATCTTAGAGGATTTATAAGAATAAAACTTCTTCATTGCTCATTAAAAATTGCAGATAAAAAGTGAATAGCTATATAAATATATTTATAGTCTACTATCTAGATGAAGATAATGCTTGGGAGAAAAAGTCAATAATAAAATATCTGAATTGAAAATATGGAATAAAATATGAATTGAATAGGAATTATAACAATCTGGGAAGAAATATTGAAACAAAAAATTAAGAGAAAAATAAATTATGATTCGATACTCCTTAGGCCTACCATAGAGTAAAGATAGTTAAATTTTTATTTTATCTTTGTATAAGAGAGATGAAAAACAAGTTTGGCTGTTTTTAATGACGTGAATTGATAAATAAATTCAAGATGGCTGCAACTATTCTTCAGTATAGACAAGAAAGACAAACGTCCTGTGAATTTTTGATATTCAGTTTAAATTGTCAGCATTGATCCTATTCATGGGGAATACAAAATGAATCTCACAAATAATAAATTCAAAAAGGCTTCGATTATTGCCAAAATGGAGTTCTAATTTATTCAAATACATGAACGTTTTGAAATTCTCAGTAAAACGTTCAACATGACGTATTTGTATCAGTTTCAGTTTAACAGTGTTATAGTGAATGTCAAGTACTTCATGAATAGGACCATACAGAAAATAATGTTTATGATTCAGATATTATTTTGTCTCTGATAAGACGTTCGTAATGGAGTCGAGTAGCCCACGGTTTTAAATAGTGTAATTTTAGTGAATTTCAATTTGGTGTGCGATAGTCTTCTTCAACGTTCACGAGGATTCCTTCAAGGAAGTTCTTTCTTCAAGAATTCCTGCTCGAGAAAACGTCAATAACGTGAGTAGTGGACTGATTCTGTTCTTTGTCACAGTTTTCAGCTTTTTCCAGGGGGCTCAAGAATAAAATAGCGTAGAATAGAAGTAGCATGGAATAGGGGGCATGGAATAGGGGGCTCATAGAATAGCGAAGCTCTGACAATTTTCAAATCAAATATGCCTTCAATCATTCATTCATTCATACATTTATTGTACAAAACACTATGATTATAATATAATTATGACCATGAAGGTGAAACTACAGGCTGATCCTGTAACATTTCTCTCCCAAATTTGGATAAAAAGTTGATGTCTATATTAGGTTATAAAATCATCACTGCATCGCCTCATCGGTCCTGAAATAATTATTTGAAAATTTGAATTTTGGAGACTCAAATCAAATCTATCCTCAAATCGATACCGTTTCAATTTCAAATTATCTCATTAATCAGTGAATGATTGGGTTCAGAATAGAATTGAATGACTGTTTACTTGATGACGTGGCTATAAGATTGGACATTGATATCCACTACCACTTAACCACGTCGTTGGCAAGAAAAAAATACAATACAAAAGATAATAATAAATAAATAAAAGATTATAATAATAAATGAAAGATGATAATAAAACGAGATAATATTTCCAATAGAATGTGATAAATATGGGAGTTCAATATCGGAAAATGAAAGTCATAAAAGTTGAAAATTAGTGAATTTCAATAAACCAAGTTTATGAATAGGTTAATAAAGAAAATCAATGGAACAGATCAGTAATTTGGCGGCTTAATCTTGGAATCAAAGACGGATTTGTTGATTTCATGTAAACAGTGAATAGGGATTTAAAAAAAAACTTTTGTAGGCCGAGTAGCATTTTGAAGAATATACTTAGGAAAAATAATAAACAATAATGCAGAAAAAATAGATGGTGTTTTGCTTGGGTGGCTCGTTGGGAGTAAATGATAACGCGCCGGTCATATAATCAAGAGAACCTGAGTTCGAATCTCGACCGGGCCAAAAGTTTTGACCACAGCACAATCACATAGATACGGCCACCCCGTCTTTTGGAGGAGACGATAATCCGTCGGTCCCGACATCCTAAAAAGTAGTCGTCATCCCTCATCATCATCCCTTTCACTCATTACTCACGCACAAGCCTAAGAGCTTATGTGGGCATCACCCTCATTATTATTATTAATTGTACTAATAAATTCTATCTTACTTTATTAAAACTCATAACTTATAGGGCCGGTTCCCGAGCTCGGGATTTAGCTAAGTTCCAGACTTTAACTGGCTTTAAACTCTGGAGTCAGAAAATTGGCTTTCCGAGTCAGAGCGTTAACGTAGTTGAGGACTTAAATAGACTATGGAGTTTAGAGATCATTTTAGACCCTGGAGTTGATAATTTCGCTTTCTGAGTGAAGGGCTTATAAGTCCAGGACTTGAATTAGATTCTCGTCTCTTTCCGAGTCGAGGATTTATCAAAAATCGTAAAGTCCATGACTAAAAACAGCGTGATTTTAAACCCTCGACGTGGGTAGGGTTTAAATTCAAGTTCTAGACTTAACTCAGCAAACACAATTCAGTTATTGTTTTGGAGTAGATAAAAAGCCAAATAGATGTCATGGAATACCTAAATTATTTGGATTAGTCCATCTAAATTCATAATTTATAGTTTGCATGTTCATTTTGGAATATAATTGTATCAGAATTATGTGTAAAAACTAACCTCATTTTACGACTCTGACATAACTTAAAATTTTCAAGTGAAATAATACAAAGATTGCCTTGGAATTTATATTTCAATCTGAATGTTATTAATCAATGTCATATCCAACATAATTAATAATAATAAAGTATTTCTCCAGTTTTTTTTTCAAAACAAATAGCCTACGTTTTCAAACTCAATAGCCTAATGAAATTTTATTCCAAAATCACTGGTTAGGATCAATGATCAATAGTAACATAACGTAAAATGAAATGTTCATTCATTCACCTTTCAAAGGTTTGCTTTGAATAGGCCTACAAAGAAATTGAAACGTATTTTTACAAAATAGTTGGAGAGCATGCTCATTTGAATTGTCCCGCTGTAATCAGCTGTTTCCGTTTTGCTATAATGCCAACAATACAACAGTAAAATATTGTGAATATCCCTCATGTTTACTGCGTTAAAGTCCTGGACTCAAATAAGTCGATAACTTGATAGTCTCCGGAGTTTAGAAGATAAAATCGTGACTCAGAAAGTCAATTTAGACCCGAGAGCTTATTTCAGTCCTGGACTCTGTAAGTCCAGAACTTATAGATCCCGAGCTCGGAGACCGTCCCTTAATATCCAAACATCTTCTATACACAAACATCTTCATACTCCCCTTTTTGACCTTCTCAAAGAGATAGCAAATAAGAAGATTCCAAATTAGAAAAAATCTTGAAAAAATTTTGGCAGGTGGAAGTTTTATTATTTTGTCACTTTGGTGACTTGATACATTTTTAATAATACCAGCGTATTGTCATTAAGTCATTGTCAATGTAAGTTGAAATTAATTTTATATGAACTCTACTAATATGATAAGATACTCATTTTATCCTAAATAGGATACCCCAGCAGATGCTGAATTGCGAAGAATATAATTTTATTGTAATTGCAATTATATTATGTTATTAAGTTTTAGAAGCAATAAGGGTTATTTATTTATTTATTTATTTATTTATTTATTTATTTATTTATTTATTTATTTATTTATTTATTTATTTTTTATTTATTTATTTATTTATTTATTTATTATTTATTTATTTATTTATTTATTTATTTATATTTATTTATTTATTTATTTATTTATTTATTTATTTATTTATATTTATTTATTTATTTATTTATATTTATTTATTTATTGTCATTCAAAAGCAAAAACCTTACTCCCTAATCTACCCTTCGAAACATTAAACGTAACATTAAGCGTAACTAGTGGCAATCGATAAACGTCATTAACCTGCAAAGTAAACTTGATGCCGTGAGAATCGACGAACTAATTATTTAAGCTTCCTACTTCTTTCAGTTCCTCAATACATGGTCAAAATAGGCACTAGATTAACTGATATCATAATGAACTGAGACTCTTTCGAGATTTTTATCTTTGTTTGCTTTTCCAAATTTCACACTCGCAATTCAACAAGTAACAAATAACACTGGAAACTTCCTTAAAATTCGAATTAGTGGAAAATTATTACAGATTACTTCTCATCTTTGTTATATTCATACATAACTCTATGTTACTTTTGATATCTGCTACAAAAAGAGATAACTTGAAAATACTTTTCAACCCGATGGAGGATGAAAATCCTTCCTAAATTATTGTAGAAAGCCGGGTCCGGTAACAAACATTTGAGAAAGGAAATATACTTAGGCCTATAAATATAGTTAAAGATTAAGTACATACATTGTTTGATTGAAATCAGTATTTCCTACATTCAAAACTCAAGATTCTTCATTTGCCAGACATTTTTCCATACTATATTTTTTACTTTATTTGACATCCGTGAATGAAGACATTTTCATTCCATTATTTCAAGCAATATGACACAAATCATATTCACGAATAGAGTATCTATCCATGGTGGATATTATTTTAAAAGTTTTGTCGAGATTATTATTTTCTGTTTTATTTTTCATCATTTTTATTTGTACAATTTGTATTGTAAAGGGGACATATTTGAGGTAACCCGTTGTCTCCATTTTGAATAAATAAAAAAATTATCTTGTCTTGACTGAATAAAAGGATGACAATAAACTTTCATTTCTTATTTCAAAAGTATCAAGTGATAATGTGTTTTTCTCATCATGGTGGAGCACATGCTTCCTAATCTACTTCTATTCTGTATTGTGTATGTTGGAAAGTGATGAACTCAATTTAATTTATTGCAGACGCTCGATCTACATAGCTCGGTAATCAAACATGGATAATCTGGTGGTGGTGATTTCTCTGCTGATGTTGACAACTCACTTCGTCACCAGTGACAAGTCACCAGCGACCAGTGACAAGTCACCAGCGACCAGTGACAAGGAAAAGGAACTAGATTGGTGGCAGACGACGACTATCTATCAGATTTACCGAGAAGTTTCAAGGACAGCATGGTGATGGCATAGGAGATTTGAAAGGTAATATATTATCTATAAAAAACATCAAAGAATTATAAAATACTAAATAAAATAAA